>NC_073381.1:41454055-42654055 GCF_028641065.1 Leucoraja erinaceus | reverse complement strand
CGTATGTGTATGTGACAAATAAACTTGACCTGACGACTTGACGAACTGCACCTTCTTTATCAATGAGCAAGAACGCTTGATACACACCGTTCCGTCCCTCCTCTACCACTGCCATAGAACCTTCCCCCATAGATCCACTCCATTGAATCCCCCCTCCCCAGCCCCCATAGAACTCCCCCCCCCCGTAGCGAAGCTCCCCTATGGAACCCCGCCCCATAGAACTCCCTCTCCCCTAGAACCGCCCGCCCCGCCATCATTGAACTCCCCTGCACCTCGTATAACTCCTCCATAGATCGCCTCCCCCATCCTATAGCAACCCCCCTCACAGAAACTATATCTCTCTCCCCCCCCCCCCCCCCCCCCCCCCCCCCCTCCATAAAACCGGCTCATGGACTCTCCCTCCCCCCCCCCCCTCCATAGAACCCCGGCCCATGGACTCTCCCCCCCCCCCCCTCCCCCCGCCCATTGAACCCCCGCCCATGGACTCTTCCCCCCCGCCCATGGACTTCTTCTCTCCCCCCCCCGTCCGGAAAATGCCGGACGTCATAACGGCATCTAGGCAACGTGGCGCGCCGCGCGCGCTCTGATTGGACAGGAGGCGCCGTTTGAAAGGCGCTGGGCCGGGCCGAGCCGAGGACCGGGCCTGGAGCGGCGGCAGCAGCAGCGGCACAGACACTGGCAGCGGCACTGGATCGGAGCGGCAACGCGGCAACGCGGCGACCCCGGCCCTCCGTAATGGCGACCCCCGGCAAGTGGGAGCTCGTCAACAAGAGAAACAATAAAAAAATCTTCACCAAAAATGAGAAGAAGTTGGCCCGCAAGGCTCTGTCGGAGAACATGCCTCGCATCGACCCAGTCGGTGAGTATCGAGCGTGCCCAGATTGTGGGGAGAGGGGGCCTTCGTCTAATCGGCGCCGAGCCGGGCACTGGTGGGATCCCGGCATCGTTCCGGGGCCGCCTTTGGTCCTGCAATGCAATTCGTCCCGAAATTTAACTCAACATTTTGCTGCAAAACCCGACAGGAAGTGTCATCCAGTCTTCCAGATGTTGCGATTGGGGCACAAACAAAAATCCCCTAAAATGCTGTGAACACGAAACTAAAAACACAACAAGTCCAGCAGTCGGTGGGGGGAGTGGTGACGTGGATATTTTGGGTCAATGGACCACTCATCAGAAATGAGGAATGTGTTTAAAGTTCCGGAGAAGGGCAGTGGTGGGGGAAGGAAATTATCAAAGATTGTGGACCGAATTCCTCATGGGAAACAGTTCCTTTAAAAAAAAAAACAGTAGTTCAGATAGGAGAAGAAATAAATTAATTAAAACTGATAAATACTGCCACATTGAGGAAAGGAACAGAAGAGATGCCTACACTGAGGATTAAAGTAAAGATTGGTAGAGGAATTTGAGACCTGGGGAAGATCAGCCATGATCATATTGCCTGTTGGGCTGGTCAAGTGGCCTATTCCTATTAATTTATGTTCTTTTGTTCAATTCAGTATCTCATTTCCCTCCTTGACCAAATGTAATTGCTCCATATAATATCCGAGCAAAAGATTGAGGAACACCAATACCACTTTAGTCTGTACTTTGAAGTTAACCATTTGCGAGACACTGTGTAGGTGACTGTACTGGCAACATCCTTGTAAATCTTCTCTACACTGTCCTGCTTAACAATATATTTCCTCTAACAGAGTGAGCAAAACTGAACTCAATACTCTAAATGTGGCCTCACTAATGTCGTATACAACTGTAACATGATCTCACAATTTCTATACTCAATACCCTGACTGATGATGGCCTATGTGCTGAAAGCCTTCTTGATCACCCTATCTATATGTGACGCCACTTTCAAAGAACTATGTACCTGCCCTCCTAGATCCCCCTGTTCTATAACACTCTCCATAGCCCTGCTGTAGAGTGCTGTAGATCCAGCCTGGTTTGACTTTCCAAAATGCAACACTTCTCACTTCTCTTTATTAAACTTGCTTATCTTAATTTTCTAGTGTTGATAGAGGTCTAGCGCTCAAGGCACTGACTTATTTTATTTCTTCCTCCTCTCCACCCCCCAAACAGTCATTGCATTAATGATAAATAGATTTATGTTGTCTGATTTAAGCTAAATTGTTGTACTTTTTTCAATTAATTGCGTGCCATATGATCTATAGCATTATCTTTTCTCGCTTTTTTCACTGGCCAGTAAATTAAAGATAAATGAAAAGACATGTACAAAGTGGTCACTGAGGTTTTCTGTATTTGTCTGGCATGTGTGGCATGCGCACAATAAGTCTTTAGTAAAGAAACAAGTTGCTGGAGTGACTCTTTGATGGTAGGCACAAAATGCTGGAGTAACTCAGCGGGACAGGCTGCATCTCTGGAGAGAAGAAATGGGTGACATTTTGGGTCGAGACCCTTCTTCAGACTGATGTCAGGGGAGTGGGTGGGAGAGAGATAGAATGTAGTCGGGGCAATAAGACTGGTGGGAGAACTGGGAAGGGGGAGGGGATAGAGAGGTAAAGCAAGGGTTATTTGAAGTTAGAGAAGCCAATGTTCCCACCGCTGAAGCTACCCTAGCGAAATATGAGGTGCTGCTCCTCCAATTTGTGCTGGACCTCACTCTGATAATGGAGGAGGCCCAGGACAGAAACGTCAGATTGGGAATGGGAGGGGGAGTTAAAGTGCTGAGCAACCAGGAGATCATTTAGGTTAAGGCGGACTGAGCGGAGATGTTCCGCGAAATGATTGCCGATGCATGGAAGTTGACACCTGGAACAGTGGATAGAGTAGATGAGGTTGGTGGAGGTGCATGTGAACCTCTACCTCACCTGAAAAGACTATCAGTGTCCTGGGATGGAGTCGAGGGGGAAGTAAAGGGACAGGTGTTGCATCTCCTGCGGTTGCAGGGGAAAGTACCTGGGGAGGGGGTGGTTTGGGTGGGAAGGGACGAGTTGACCAGGGATTTGCGGAGGAAACGGAATCTGTGGAAAGCAGGAAGGGGTGGAGATGGGAAGATGTGGCCAGTAGTGGGATCCCGTTGGAGGTAGTGAAAGTGTTGGAGGATTATGAAGTGCTGTATGCGACGGCTGATGAGATGGAAGGTGAGGACAAGGGGACTGTCCTTGTTGCGAATGGGGGGAGGGGGAGCAAGAGCGGTGCTGCGGGATATCGAGGAGACCCCAGTGAGAGCCTCATCTATAATGGAAGAGGGAAACCCCCGTTTCCTAAAGAATGAGGACATTGATGATCTAGTATGGAAAACCTCATCCTGGGCACAGATGCGGGATAGACGGAGGATTTGGGAGTAGGGTATAGAGTCTTTACAGGAAGCAGGGTGGGAGGAAGTGTAGTCTAGATAGCAATGGGAGTCAGTTGCAGTAGATGTCGGTCAATAGTCTGTCTCCTGTGATGGAGACGGTGAGATCCTGAAATGGTAGGGAGATGTTGGAGATGGGCCAAGTAAATTTGAGTGCAGGATGAAAATTAGTTGTGAAGTTGATGAAGTCAATGAGTTCTGCATGGGTGCAGGGGGCAGCACCAATGCAGTCGTCAATGTAGCGGAGCTAAAGTCCTCGGGGATAGCGCCAGTGTACGTCTGGAACAGTGATTGTTCGACATACCCCACAAAAGAGGCAAGCAAGGCTAGGGCCCATGTGAGTGCCCATAGCTACGTGTTGGATTTGGAGGAAGTGGGAGGAGTCGATGGAGAGGTTGTCAAGGGTAAGGACCAGCTCTGCTAGGCGGAGGAGAGTATTAGTATTAGATGGGTCAGGCAGTATCTGTGGAGGGAAATGGGCAGAAGTTTGTGGTCGAGATCCTTCTTTAGTCCTGAATGGTCCTGACTAGAAATATCGTCTGTCCAATTGCTGAGTGATTTCAATCCAGACAGAATTCCAATTGATCAGCAATAAACACGTATGTATCCATCAGTGAGTTATAATGACACTTGGAGTAAAACAAAAACAAATCTCAGTTTCAAAATATTCTGGACAAACAATTTTGAGCCCTACCCCATCAGAGTCATTGTGGAAACACGTGACTGCAGAGACTGGAGGAACATTTCCGGCCAGGACCATTCTCCATGGGTCTTGACTGGAAACATTGTTGATCGATTTCTCTCCGCAGATGCTGCCTGACCTGCTCAATTCCATCACCACCTGTAATCCTTAGTATCTCCGTGGATAACAGAGAGCTAGTGTGGTCTGCGTGGATTTGGTGGGCCAAAGAGCTTGTTTCCATGCAGTTTTTGTAGTCATTTCCACTCCTGGGCGCTCAAGTTGCTGAACCAAGTCACGATGCAACCGGTCAGCATGCTCCATACTGTGCACCTGTAGAAGTTCGAGAGAGTCCTCCTTGACATACTGACTCTCCGTAATTTTCTCAGGAAGTAGAGGCGCTGATGTGCTTTCTTTATAATTGCATCAGTGTTCTCGGACCGGGAAAGATCTTCAGAGATGTGCATGCCCAGGAATTTGAAGCTCTTGACCCTTTCCATCATTGACCCGTTGATATAAATGGGACTGTGGGAATCCCCATCCTACCTCTTCCAAAGTCCACAATCAGTTCCTTGGTTTTGCTGGTGTTGAGGGCCAGGTTATTGTGCTGGCACCATTTGGTCAGTCGGTCGATCTCTCTTCTATACTCTGACTCGTCCCCATCAGTGATACGTCCCACAACAGTGGTGTCGTCAGCGAACTTGATGATGGAGTTCGCACAAACTTGATGATGGAGTTTTGTCCCAAGATTTGAGAAGCTGATGATGGAGTTTTGTCCCAAGCCAATCTAATTGTTTACCAGAAGACTGGTAGATAACACAGTAGATTTAGTGGAGACACAAGGATCTGCAGATGCCAGAATCGTGAGCAGACACGACGTTGGAGGATCAGGCAGCCTCTGAGGGGGAGAATGACTGATTTAGTTTCAGGTCAGGGCCCCTCTTCAGTCTGATTTTGGATGGTGGGAGAAAGCTAGAAAAAAGATATTGGGTGGGACAAGTGAGGTGGATACTGGTGGGGGCTGGACATTGATTGGCAGATGAGTGGAGTAACTGAGAAGGGTTATAGATGAAAGGGAGACAAAAGGGTATCCTAAGAGTTAGTGATTCTTTATCCCTAAACCCGACACTTAACTAAATTGGCTTTTGCAGATTTCTATTTCACAACTGTCAGTTGGAAGAAAACAAATGGTGAGCTAACTTGACTTTTGGCCTTGTAGAATATCTCGATCATACGGTAACCTCTATAAATTGCCAGTGCCCACTGTGTGGAGTTTGCATATTCCCCCTGTAACTGCGTGGCTTTATGCACCTTGTTATCTCGATTTTGATTTCATTGGACCAACAGCAAAGTGAGTTTTGTCAAACTTGTATGCACTGCCCAATTAATGTTGAAATGTAGTTTTCATATTTTCATGTGAAAGGTAAACCATATGACGGAGATGTTTTTTTTTTTATTAAGCTCCTTTGAAACCATCCGAAACCCTCTTTGAACTTGGATTTGAGAAAATGGGAAAGAAGCAAAACAAAGAGCAAGTTCCTCCAATATCTTCATCTGAGCAACTGCTGCAGAAACCACCCACTGGGGGAAAGGTGATCAAGAAACCCTGTGGTGATTGTGGACCGAAGCACAAGACATTTCCTTCTTTGGAGACTGCCATTAAAGCTGTACGTACTTTAGGATTATTTATTTTGTTCTGTCTTTCAGTGTAATGTATTGGTGTTCCTTTAAGCTATTTTTGGTAAAATTCTTGTGAAATTTTGTATTGCTGAAAAATATTTGCAGTTATTAAATTAAATGTATTAATTTTATTGCATTTGAAACAAACAATACATAAACCTTTGCTCCAGAGCCCATTTGACATGATCAATACTGAGTACTTAAGGATGAACTACGGTTGCCTATCAACCTCTGGATTCTCGTGAGTAAAAACAACCTGTTGTGTAAACTTGTGTAAGAAAGAACTGCAGATGCTGGTTTAAATCGAAGTTAGACAAAAAATGCTGGAGTAACTCAGTGGGACAGGCAGCATCTCTGGAGGGAAGGAATGGGTTATGTTTCTGGTCGGGATCCTTCTTTAGACTTATGTCAGTGGAGTGGGCGGGACAGAGATAGATGTAGTCGGAGACAGTAAGACTGGTGGGATAACTGGGAGGGAGGAGGGGATGGAGAGAGAGGGAAAGCAAGGTTTATTTGAAGTTAGAAAAGTCAATGTTCATACTGTGGGGTATAGGCTACCCAAGCAAAATATGAGATGCTGTTCCACCAATTTGTACTGGGCCTCACTCTGACAATGGAGGAGGCCCAGGACAGAAAGGTCAGATTGGGATTGGGAGGGGAGTTGGAGGGGGAGCAACCAGGTGATCATTTAGGTTAAGGTGGACTGAGCGGAGGTGTTCAGCGAAATGATTGCCGATGTATAGAAGTTGACACCTGGAACAGTGGATACAGTAGATGAGGTTGGTGGAGGTGCAAGTGAACCTCTACCTCACCTGAAATGATTATCAGTGTCCGGGGGATCAGGTACGTTAAAGCGGGGGGTCAGGTAGGTTAAAGCGGACTGAATGGAGATTATGTTCAGGAGGGAGAGGTTAGAGAAAGTCTGGGGAGTGGAAAAGTTGAGGGGGTTGATGTCCTGCCGGTAGTTGGAAATGAAAAGGTCTAAAGAAGGTAGAGGGTCATCCGAGGGAGCCCAAGAGGAGGGGGTCTGGTGGAGATTGGAGAAGGAATCATCACTGGGTGGTGAGGACTCCTTCCCATAGAAAAAGGCAGTGAGGCGGAGGTGACGGAAGAAGTGCTCTACATCGTGGTGGACCAGGAACTTGTTGAGGTGGGGTTGGAGGGGAACAAAACTGAGGCCTCTGCTGAGAACAGACCGTTCCATATCAGAAAGGGGGAGGTCAGAGGGGATGGTGAACATAAGGCTTGGGTGGGGGTTGGGGTCGGAGGAAGGCAGGTGAGTATGGATGCCGAGGCAATGTCAGGCGAGGGGGATGGTGGGTGCTCTGAGAGGAGGGGCATGAGGACTATTGCTTGGGTGGGGAGTAACTGGGACCTGGTTAAAAGGGGAAGGGGAAAAACCTGTGGAACATCCACTGATGTTCCCTTTAGGAGGGGGAGAGGGGGGGGGGGGGGGGAGCAGTAGGACCCAGCACAGTCCGACCCGGTGGTGTGGGAGTCTGCATCGTGGAGACGGTGGGCCTGGTGCTGAGCCTGGGACTCGGGTAAGGCGACGGCTGCGGCCCACTGATGGGTGGTGGAGCGTCGCGGGTCGGCGGAATCAGCGGACTCCAGTGTAAACTTGCAGGGCCAGGTAGCATCTGTGGAAGGAAATAGACATGCGATTCTGAAGCAGGATCCCAAATTCACTGTTGTCTGTCTGCAAATGCTGCCTGGCCAACTGAGCTCCTCCAGCAGTTGTTTTTTACTTGGTCTGGATTTTCCTGTTGCAACAATGTGCAGCGTTGTTAAGGTGACCACGTTGGAACAGAAGTAACCTTTAGCCTTTCAGGCTTGTTCTGTCTTCTTGGAGATTGACAGCTGATCAGAGTTTAAACTGCATATTTCATTGTTTCTTATCTCTTGGCACTATTCAGTCAATAAGAATCTCAAGGTTTAAAATTAACTATTGACCTGGAATTGACTACCATTTGCACAAGGGTTCCAAACTTGTTTCACCTTTTGAATGCTGACGATGCTTCCTGAATCTGAACTCCCAGCTAGTGGAATTTGTGGAGATGGTGTAGCTCATTTCCCACTGATATGTTGAAGACACTACTTTGCATTCTAAATTCCTGGGATTTGCATAAACATCTACAATACTTTAGCCTTTGAATTTCTTCTGCATTTGGATGTGATCTCTTAATTGTTGAAAATAGCGTCCCTAAATCTCCAGATTTTCCACATGGCCTGTAGATTTCCAAAAATTGCAAAGTGCTGTGTTATATCCTTTCATTCCATGTGGATAACCTTTATATTTGCCAACTTCAAAAGCCATTTACTAATCTGTTATTTTTGTTGTGGATATTTCCATCTATAGCTTTGCAGTATTATGTAGCTTTCTCATTGTTAAAATTTGATTTGATGCTTTCAAACTCATCGCCTAAATCAGGGGTGGGGAACCTGTGGCCTTAAGGCCGCCTGCGGCCTTCTAGGCCATTAAGTGCGGCCTTTTGAATGAATCCAAATTTTGTAGAACAAATCTTTTTTTTTTTTTTTTTAATTTAAGAAGGAACTGCAGATGCTGGAAAATCGAAGGTAGACAAAAATGCTGGAGAAACTCAGCGGGTGAGGCATCATCTATGGAGCGAAAGAAATGGGTGACATTACGGGTCGAGACCCTTCTTCAGCTCTGAAGAAGAGTCTTGATCCGAAATGTCGCCTATTTCCTTCGCTCCAAAGATGCTGCCTCACCCGCTGAGTTTCTCCAGCATTTTTGTCTGCCTTTTATTTTTATTAATATGTTTTTGTTCGTCTTATTCTTTTTATTTAATCTTAAAGTGAACATATTTAAAATATCAAAGAGTAAAAGAAGATTCAGCAAAATAATCTTCCCCGACTGACGGCCACAATTAAAACATTAGTAAGTCCTGAATGCTATTTTAACAAAATAATTTGTATTTTGAAGTACATCCAATTGAAGTTTCTTGGATGCGGCCTTATTAGATTACAACTAACTTAATGCGGCATTCCAACATGAAAAGGTTCCCCACCCCTGGCCTAAATTGTTGTTTAAGAAGGAACTGCAGATGCTGGAAAAATCAAACGTAGATAAAAATGCTGGAGAAACTCGGTGGGTGAGGCAGCATCTATGGAGCGAAGGAATAGGTGACGCTTCAGGACGAGACCCATCTTCAAATTGTTGTGTGGTTTTGTAATCTGGCAAATGAAAGTGATATTGAATTTGAAATTAGAGAGCCCAGTGTCACTGATTAATGATGCAGTCAATTTGTCTGCTTGCTTATTTGTTCAATGCTAGCATTATTATCTGTCCTGGGTTATCCCTGGACTGAATAGATTAAGTCAGCTTATACCATATTTAGGCCAGTTTGGGTAAAAATGGTAGATTTTTGTTTCCGGGTGGCCAGTGTGAACCATATGCATTATTTTCAGCTACTACCTTTCACAATTCTGAATTGTATCTTAAATTCTTGAGCTAGCATGTTAGGATTCAAACTTGTGAAAGTTTTCTGATGTGTATTCAAACTCGTCTCTCCAGATCCGTAGTTTGGAAACGTTACCTCCAGACTGCCTTACCATCATTCTGCCATTTGAAAGACTAAACTAAATTGTAGTGAAATGTCCATTTTGGAAAAATTAACACAATTATGCAATGTTTTCATGTCACCATTATTGAAGTTGTTAAGTATCTAAAAAGCCATAATTTTCTCTGCAGATTGATTTGAAAGAGCTTCAGGAGCAAATGGATAAAAGTCAAGACTTGTTTCCTGGGAATCCATCTGTCTGGGTGAAGGATCTGGCTGGATACTTGAATTATAAACTGCAGGCACCAGAGTCAGACCCCACCCTCAGTCAATTTTCTTATGGTCAGTTGGGGTCAATGTGATAATTTTGTATTTCCAGTTAACCTGTGATTTAACATTGATTTATAGATATTGTGTGTATCTAACATGTACACCAATTAAAAGATCTTTGCTCTTTCCCCATGCATTATGGAAACGTATGCCCTTGTCACTGTTTCCTTACCATGTGGATAAACAGGAATGTGAAAGTACCACCATATTGCCATGATCACAGGTTTCATTTGGGAGAACTACAATGTTCTAAACAGGAATCTTGGACTAAAAGCAGTGTCGGTGCTTATTCTTAGATTCTTAATACTGCACCTTCTCCAGCAATTGATGGGATACAGGGGAGGTCGATGATTTTGGTAAAATGAGACATTGAAATTATGTTCTCCATGACGGCAGTACTATTAACATAGGAAATATGTAATTCACTATTGACATCAATTCATTTTCTTGGCACAGTGGCTCCAGTCTCAAATTATTAAACTTCTTTAAACAAGTGGTAGTCCAATGGAGGTTATTCAGTTATGTTTGCCCCTATGACTGTATGCAAGTCTGTTAATGATAGCAGGCCTCTTAACCTGCCTATTCTAAGCAATAAAATGCCATAATCACTGTGATTCAGAATGTTCTAGTCAGTGGTCAAGCAGTAGCTGACAGTAGCCACTTGAAATTGATTCTCCAGGAAGAAATGCCTACTTGTCTAGTACAAACCTGACATTATTGACACCCCCTAATTGTCAGATTTAGTTAAAAAACAAAACCCTGACACTAGCTGCTGTGGCATCACTTAATTACCTGAGCAGCTATTCGCTATGCGCAATATTGACAGCACAATTTTAATCTATTTTTTAAGTAGTACCTTGGGTGTTAAATAATTTTTGTGTAATAGAAATGGTTAATGTCAATCCTGAATTTGTTTTAAACAAATTACTTACTTTGAATTCTCTCTCTGAAGAAATAATTATATATAACCTTATTTTAGTCAGAGGTTGTTGATTAGTAATTAAAATTTGGTTTTCCATTTAAAAATCTCTCTCCGATCTCTTGTAATAAAGCATAACATTTAAGGAAACTTGCTTCAATAATTTTAATTCCACTGTAGTTGGCATAGAGGTATGCTGAATCACTGATGACAGCATCACAATTTCTGTGCAGCTCTCTGCCTCAAAATCTTGGGTCTGTCAGTTTTGTAGTGTCATATTGCTGGTGCTTTGTGATGTTCAGTCATACAGTTACAGGAGGCAGCAGTTCTTAACTTTAACTATCTTTTTGAAAAATCCTTTGCAGATTATCCTTATTCCCTTGCAAGTAAAGATCTTAAGAATATCATCAAATCACTGCTGGGAAAAGCATCCGAAAGCCTGGAGCACTTTTTTGATCACTGTATCTACACAATGTTGCGAGAACAAGATAAAACAGCAGGTAAGTAACTGCTGCGATACATTTTAGCAATTTTATCTTTCATTATATGTGGTGTTATCTTGGGTCAAATATATAATTGTTCAACTTGGATCATTTAGGATTTACTTCAGATCGAATCAGCGTTAGGTAAAATAGATGTCTGAATGGTACCTTTGTTTCTCGCGTCTTCATACTAAATGACATCACTCGTGCAGTAGGCCTTGCCATCAAGTTACCCTTAAGCTGAGCCAACTTTCTTTATTGTCCATAATAGTTTCATTCCTGAAACCTGCAGAATATTGAAATATATATATATTAACATAAATGGCATGGGTAACATATAATAAATCAGACATGATCATCTCTGCTCATAAAGTGGTGTGTATTTCATAATTATCCTCGTTCCTTTCATGCACATATTCAAAATGTGATACTTTGCAGTAACTGATCAAGAGAGTCCTTCTCCCAACTTTTGTCGTTTGAATTTGTCTTCATCTTTGTGGGTAACTTGGGGAAGCATGGTGGCATATGTTTAAGTCTGTGCATCTGTGTAGTGCCAGTGCAGGTTTTGATGCCATTGACAAAAAGCATTGATAAATATACATTGTTTTAGTGCATCCTTTAAATAGTATTATCAGTAGCTCTAGTGTGTGCTGATGATTGGTAAACGGTTCAAGTTAGTGGGGGAGATATCAGTCAAGCAGCCTACATTTTGTTTTGCTGATATTATAGCTGCTGCAATCAATCAGGAAAATTAAGATTAGACCACCTCAAATTTTACCGCAAAGAGATTTGAGTATCAGGAGTTGAGTTGCTTTGCTATAGGGTTCCCAGTTGCTTTTAGGGTCTTCTGTTCACTGTGCCTTTTTGTTCAGTCAATTTTCTGTTCAGCAATAGCCACCTTGCAATTGATGGGGTAGATGACTAATTGCCAGTGGTAGTTGAATAAATTCTGAAGATAATTGCTGACCATTTGTGTAGTGGAAATAACTTTTTCAGCCCAGCTCTAAATGATAAGACAACTATCTTGCATCCTGTCAAGTACATGTGTCCAAACATGGCTGAATGAAATATATCAGGATGAAGATCTTCCATTTTATTTCACACTACATGACGTAATTTATTGATTGTGGAATTGTCTAAGTCAATGAAATGGATTTGGAGTTTGTAGTCTTCATTGGAATTCATGTTAACAGCACAGTGTCATTACAGGTTTCTCAACTGGAACTAATGGAGTGGGCTAGCAATTGATGGTCAATAGTATATTGCACTGTAGTCTTCACTGATGAGCATTCTAGTAATACACGTACAAATAAAATAGCCAAATGCACAACAAAAATGTTTAATAAAAAAATGTGCTTCTTTCAGGTGAATCTCTGCACGGCTACAGAATTTGTGTTCAGGCTATATTAGCAGAAAATCCCAAAATTGCAACCTTGAATTTAGGAAAGGTAAGCAGATTGCACTGCATATTGGTTGTTTTGTGATATTTATTGCAAATCCAAACCAAATGCATTTTGTTTATTATTATTATTATTATTATAACTAGTAATTCAAGCATTTAAGAAGCATTGGACTCGTGTATGAAGAAGGGAAACACGGTTAAACTGATAGATTTGAATGAGGAACGATGGGAAGTGACGTCCTGCACTAGCTCAGCCAAATTGTTTCTTTCTCTGTTGTATATTTTGTGTAAAACAGGACTTTGAGAGATAAATATATGTGTTAAATATAAAACTTATTTAAGTGTAGTTGTGGCCATTTAGAATAATTTATACAATAGACCTGGGTTTAAATTCACTTCATGATGTTTATAATGGCAGCGAGAGATGGGATGATTCAATACTTGTTCAATTACTTTTATTGTGAATGTCTTTAGCAATGCTATATGAGTGTTTTATACATTTTTAATGATCAGTAAACCTTTCCTGTTTATCTTGCAGATGTATTCTAATGATGTTGAATTTTTTTTCAGTACCTAGAAATGTTGAGATCTCAGTATAATAAACCAATTAAATGCCTGAGCATCATGTGGGCCCTAGGGCAAGCTGGGACAGATTTGGCTGAAGGATTGAAAGGTAAGGAATCTGTGATTTACGAATTAAGAGTGGAATTGTTTTCCATTTTGGTTTAATACTATTCATTTATTTGATACATTCCTTTAACTCTTGATCTTGGTATATCATCTCGTACATCTACTTCACTTTAATTTTTACCAAGTGAGCGGCTGGAACTCAAAAATTGAAAATTCTGGGGGGGGTGGGGTAGGGGGGAGGAAGGGGAAGAATGGGATGGGATAGATGAAGAGAACATTTCAGAGAGAGAACAAATGGATTAAATCTGGCTGTTGGACGCACAGTAGTTTGTTGGTGTTGTGTGTGTTCAATAGCAGGACTGTGGGATATACAATAGGTGTAGGAGTAGGCCAGCACCTTCGAGCCAGCACCGCCATTCAATGTGATCATGGCTGATCATCCCCAATCAGTACCCCGTTCCTTCCTTCTCCCAATATCCCCTGACTCCGCTATCTTTAAGAGCCCTATCTAGCTCTCAGTGGCAGGCTATGGTAATAAAGAGACAAGTTGATATCTTGGTCATATTTCTGCATCGGCACTAGTGTCTTCTGCTAACCAGTTCTGTATTTTTTTAAAATAAAAATCTGAATCTCAACATCTGGAATTTGATTTTAATTTTCTGTTGAGAATTCTGCTTTGAATCCAAAATGATTATCTTTGAACAAAGTTTCCCCTCATTGGACTCTCTCTATCAAGTAATTGAGCAAAACACTTTGATTTAAAGTACATTTAGTGCAAGTAACTTCTGACCTGAAAACATTTATGTTTTTCCTCACCCATAGTATGGCTGAACATTATGCTTCCTGTATTGGGCATCAAAACACTCTCTGCCTTTGCAATCAGCTACTTGGACAGACTGCTAATGTGAGTATACATAATAATAAGGATTTTGAATTTTGAAAAACTGTTGGAAACTTTTTTTAAAAATGCATTGCACGACTCTTGTACATTTGTACTTTTCCTTTTAACTTTAGACTAAATTTAGGATTTAATGATATTATTTCCTTTAATTCCCAAGAGTAACTCATTAATCTTTGCATGTCTCCCCTCAGTCTGTTGTCTCTGGGGTCTCAATATAAATCAGTTGCTGATGACAATTGAGGTATTAATTTAGTGACTGCTTTTGGCTCATGGATTGACCATGGATATGGTTGGTGTAGTTTGGAATCCAACTAGCTTGTTCATGCCATAATAATGCCGAGGATACTTTGCCACAAAACAGACTATTGAAGGGGAAAAGAACAGGTTTCATCAATTTGTCATGAGTCACGTTGAACTAAATATTCTTTTTCACTCTGAAGAATATGGTTCTTAGGAGAAGATGGCTAGTTTGTTTTAAGAGGCTGAATATTAATAAAACCTAATTTGTGCTATTGTTCCCCCATAATGCAGTAGAGCAGTGTTCTTGTACACCGGCATCTGCTATACTAAAAACCTTCCACAGCCGATCTTCTGGCACTAGACTTTAAAAAAAAAAGAAAAGAAAAAGAAAACTACAGGGGTCTGACTGAAACATGTTTCCTTTAACATAGCTGGCTTTACGTTTGTTTTTCCGATTAAGATTTATAAGTTTTCCAAAATAACGCCCAATGCAGGAAGATTGACTCCTCAGCCAGCTTGTGGAATACAATTTAGAGGAAAACCTGGAGAGAGGATCAGAAGGTCGGGCAGCAACTGTGCCCAAGATTGAGGGAAGATGAGTCGAGGTTACGGGTTGGTGATCCAGCAGAATTGATTTCTCTGTTTCTCCTTACACAATTGCTGACTGACTTTGCATTTAGATTTCTGCCATTTGCAGTTGTTTTCTTTTTGTGTCAATGAAGTTTTAAGAGCATACCAATGCCTCTACATCCTTAGAAAACCAAGGAAATTTGGCATGCCTTCAATGACTTACAGGTGCATCATAGAAAGTAGTATATCTGCCCAAGACTGCTAGAAATTGCAGAGTTGTGGCTGTAACCCAATTCATCATGCAAACCAGATTATTCTTTTCTACCCCTCCACGTCCCATCGACTCCATCTACACTTCATGCTGTCTCCAGAAAGCAATGGACAAAATCAACACTCGCATCCCAGTCATTCACTGTCCTCCGATTTCCTATTGTGCATACAGAGCTGCCAAGCAGTACGGATTTTCTGTAGTTTGAACGGAAATGTGATTAGAATACGGATGAACGATTTTGTTTTGTTAAATGTGGATTTTAAATATGGAGTTCAGTTCAGTCTGAAGAAGGGTCTCGACCAGAAACGTCACCCATTCCTTCTCTCCAGGCTGCCTGTCCCGCTCCAGGTTTAAACAGAGCGCTGTCAGTTTAACGCGTAGGAATTTAATCGAAGAGCTGTCGGCTACAGCGCTATGGGTTCTAAAAATAGTGCTACCAGCTGGAGCACTATAGGCTTTGCACATAGCGCTATGGGTCACAGACTGTTCAGGAAAATTCTCGTATAACAATGAGTCTTTGGAATTCTCATTCTCATTGGTAGTTGAGCCTTTGATTATTTTTCAGGCAGTGGTAGAATTCTGGATAAGCCTAGTGGTGAAAGGTTACCAGTGGGATTGCAGTTACATTGGGATTGGCCTTGATTTTACAGGTGGGCTCAAGGGGAAGAGAGGGAGGGATGATGGAGAGAGGGAGAGGGAGGGTGGAAGGGAATAAGAGAGGAAGGGAGGGGAAAAAAGGAAGGAGAGAGGGTGGGTGGGATGGAAATAAGGAGGGAGGGAGGGAAAGAGAGCAGCGCACCAAGCCAGCTCGGCCGACCGGAAGCACCAATAGATGGCGACGCGTACGAAAGCACCGCCGGGGACGCGGAGGTGGGTTAAAGGCCAGGTTAGAGCTAGCCCCACACAGGGCAGCGATTCCTAGCCTTTTCCTCGCCAACGTGCGCTCACTGGCAAACAAAATGGGGCGAACTCCGGCTAAGGATCACCTCCCACAACTGGACCAAAGACTGCAACATCCTGATCTTCACGGAAACTTGGCTCAACATCGACGTTCCTGATAGCGCCATCCAGCTAACGGGGTCATTTACTCCGAGCGGACAGGACAACAGACTCCGGTAAGACCAGAGGTGGGTGCCTGTGCATTTATGTAAATAAAGCATGGTGCACAGACTCCACCATCATCGAGAGTCACTGCTCAGCTAACCTTGAGTTCCTCTTGGTTAGATGCAGACCGTTCTATCTGCCCAGAGAGTTTACCTCCACTGTTGTGACTGCAGCCTATATCCCTCCTGATGCTAATGCCAAGCTTGCAATGAAAGAGCTGCATACTGCCATTAGCAAACAACAGACTCACAACCCCGAGGCAGCCTTCATTGTTGCGGGTGACTTCAATCACTCCAACCTGAAGACTGTACTCCCCAAATTCCACCAACATGTCTCCTTCGCCACTAGAGTAGACAAGACACTGGACAAAGTCTACACTAACATGGCTGAAGCTTACAAAGCCGTCCCCCTCCCCCACCTTGGACAGTCTGATCACCTCTCATTGTTCCTGCTCCCTAAGTACTCCCCACTCATCAGACGGGTTAAACCCACTGTGAGGACAGTTAAAGTCTGGTCAGAGGAAGTGGACTCCACACTTCAGCAGTGTTTTGGAAACACTGACTGGAAGGCGTTTGCAGCCCAGGCCACCCTTGACTCCCACACGGACATTGATTCCTACACATCCTCTGTTCTGAACTTTATAAACTCCACCATCAATAGTGTCACCTCCCTCAAACGGGTGACCATATTCCCGAATCAGAAGCCATGGATGAACAGCGAGGTCAGGCTACTGCTGAAAGCACGGGACACTGCTTTCAGGTCGGGCGATGCTCGAGCCTACAGTTCATCCAGGGCTAACCTCAAGAGGGGCATCAAGAAGGCCATAAGCTCAGCATTGAGGAGCGCTTCAACAACAACGACCCCCGACGCATGTGGCAAGGCATCCAGGCCATCACGGACTATAGACCCACCAACACCACCCCCACATCCAGCGACACCTCCTTCCTTGAGGAGTTTAACCACTTCTATGGCCGCTTCGACAGGGACAATCTAGAGACAGCCATCAAGGCTGTGCCACCCTGCTGATCACCAACCCCTCACACTCACCCCCTACGATATGTACGTGGCACTGAGTAGGACTAATGCACGTAAGGCTGCTGGCCCTGACGGCATCTCGGGGCCTGTGCTGCTGCGCAGCTGACAGACATCTGGACTGACATCTTCAACCTGTCACTTGCCCAAGCAGTTGTCCCCACGTGCCTTAAAACCACCTCCATCGTGCCGGTGAAAAACACTCCACTGCGGCAAGCCTCAACGACTTCCGCCCAGTTGCACTTACTCCCATCATCACCAAGTGCTTCGAGAGGCTGGTCCTGGCACACCTCAAAGGCTGCCTACCCTCCACATTGGATCCCTATCAGTTTGCCTACCGCAAGAACAGGAGTACGGAGGATGCCATCTCAACGGCACTTCACTCCGCCCTGTCCCACCTCGACAATAGAGACACTTACATAAGAATGCTGTTCATTGATTACAGCTCAGCATTCAACACCATTATACCCTCTAAACTGATCACCAAACTCGGTAACCTGGGCATCGACCCCTTGCTCTGCAACTGGATACTGGACTTTCTAACCAACAGACCCAGTCTGTTAGGTTGGACAAGCACACCTCTTCAACTCTCACCCTGAACACCGGCATTCCACAGGGCTGTGTGCTGAGCCCCCTCCTCTACTCCCTCTTCACCTACGACTGCACACCTGTACATGGTACTAACACCATCATCAAGTATGCAGATGATACAACGGTGATTGGCCTCATCAGCAACAACGATGAGTCGGCCTATAGGGAGGAGGTCCAGCTCCTAGCAGCATGGTGCGCTGACAACAACCTGGCCCTTAACTCCAAGAAGATGAAGGAGCTCATTGTAGACTTCAGGAAGTCTAGGGGCGGCACGCACACCCCCATCCACATTAACGGGACGGAGGTGGAATGTGTTTCCAGCTTTAGGTTCCTGGGGGTCAACATCTCCGATGACCTCTCTTGGACCCACAATACCTCAACTCTGGTCAAGAAGGCTCACCAGCGTCTCTTCTTCCTGAGGAAACTGAAGAAGGTCCATCTGTCTCCTCAGATTCTGGTGAACTTCTACCGCTGCACCATTGAGAGCATCCTTACCAGTATGGTATGGCAACTACTCTGCCTCCAACCGGAAAGCACTGCAGAGGGTGTTGAAAACTGCCCAACGCATCACCGGTTCCTCGCTCCCCTCCATTGAGTCTGTTCAAAGCAAGCTTTGTCTGCGAAGGGCGCTCAGCATCGCCAAGGACTGCTCTCACCCCAACCATGGACTGTTTACCCTCCTACCATCCGGGAGGCGCTACAGGTCTCTCCGTTGCCGGACCAGCAGGTCCAGGAACAGCTTCTTCCCTGCGGCTGTCACACTACTCAACAATGTACCTCGGTGACTGCCAATCACCCCCCCCCGGACACTCCTCCCACAGGAAAAACACTATGACTGTATGCATGTAAATAGATTTATTTATTGAAATCATATTCTATGTTGCTCTTCCAGGGAGATGCTAACTGAATTTCGTTGTCTCTGTACTGTACACTGACAATGACAATTAAAGTTGAATCTGAATCGGAGAGAGAGGGAACGAGGGAGGGAGAGGGAGGCTTCCAAATTAGCTTCTACATCATCATCTTGTGCTAAAATCAGTAAGAAGCCGTTCAAACAGCAGTATACAAAGAGATGGCAATGAATGCACTGTTGAGTAAGGTGTGTAGAAGACGTGTCAATTGGTAGCAAAGTTATGCATTCTTGGACTCTTACATGGGTATGACTGCACATGGAAAAAATTAAAATTTTTCAGCAAAATGGCCCTGCGTAAAAATACTGATCGCCTCAGCAAAATACTGATTTTCAGGTACTAGAATACTGACAAAACTTGGCTGCTTTGTGCATAAGATACAAAACCGCAAATGCATCACCAGGTTCAAGTACACTGCTCTTTTTAATTTTCATCTTTGTCGTAACACTATATTCTGCACTCTTGATTCCTTTCTCTTTTTTTATAATCCGTTGTACTCCTGTTTGAGATTATTGGACTATTGTATGCTTTGGTCTGTCTGGATTGCATGCAAAGCAAAATAGCTATTTTAGAAATGAAGGACACTTGCTTGTAAATGTAGATTTTGGGGCCAGAGAAGCAGTGATATCAAGCAAAGTTAAAAAAATAATGCATTTGTAGATGGTGTGTCTCATTTTTGTATACATCTTTAGTGGACAACTAGTATGCAAGGATACTCAACGTGATGCTGTTGAATTGATTTCAATGTTGAGGAAGATCTCAGTACACCCATGGATGTAGCAGAGTATCTTCAAGAATTTATTGTTTCTTGTGTTTAATCGCAAGTGTGCTAATGATAGAATTGCTGTCAAATTTACTCTTGCTGTTATTCTTTAAACAAAACCAAATCTGGTGTTACTTGGCTTGTAGTCTTGTAGCCCGATACTTAATTGCTCAAAATCAAATTAAGAATGAAAGATGGAGTGATGGGTCCCTGTATCGGGTGTGATGATTTATTTATGTAACATGCACTAATAATTATTTACTTTTTAGGATGCATTCTAACTTGTCCAAAGGATTTGGAACAATCGGACCAAAAGATTTTTTCCCATTGCTGGACTTTGCTTACATGCCTAATAACTCGCTTTCATCCAAGTAAGTTAGAAAATTGAATTTGATGCTTGTGTTTAAAAACTAGTCTATGGGATTGTTCTAGGTTTGAAATGTATTTCAAGACTGAATATTGCATACGTCTTCCACAATCATGCAAATGTACAGACAACATTTTTTTTCTGAAAATACAAGTAAATTATTTACTGTGCCTAACTCTCAATTCACATGATCCAAATATGACAGCTAATCTCTGATCCTTTCTCATTTTTATTTTGAATGCAAGTTCACTCCCGCTTCAAAATATCATTGCAATTAGCAGGTATTTGATCACATCACCTTGAATTTTGCCTTGGAATTTGCAATCTTTTATTTGATCCTATTTATCAAACTGGTTGTGACGTTCTCATTAGCACCTGGCTTTTATTTTGAGGCTGGGAGAGAAAGCAGGTGAAATGCCCAAGCTGGTTATATTTTGATTTCTGGCATCACATTCTTCAACTGGGAAGATTTCAGTAGTTTAAAGGTTGTTTATATTACCACAGACTAAGTAGTTAACAACATAGCAACTTTATCTCCAAACTTTTTTTTTTTTCATGCAGTGTCAACAATGCAGCATTATCTTTTTCAAATGTAGGAAACTTAAGATTACTCATCTTGTTACCATTTTACAATACAAAAGTGAATTTTAGACTGCGAAATAAAGGCAGGGTAGTTTCACAGATTTGTATCTAATCAGGCATTGAATTGGAAGAATTATTAAGGAAGGTGATATGTTTCCCAGCAGCTTTGGGTAATTATTTCAGAACATAACCCATAATTGCCTACAAACACAAAAGTAATTTAATAATTGTTGATAATCTTCTATTTTCTAACTCTTTTAGCTTGCAAGATCAGTTACGCCAACTTTATCCTAAACTAAAACTGTTGGCACTTGGAGCCAAACCTGAATCTGCACTACACACCTACTTTCCCTCCTTTTTATCCAGAGCAACGCCCAATTGTCCTCCAGACATGAAGAAAGAGGTGAGTGATCAACTTTAATTTTGCTGCAATTAAATACAATTTTGAGAGAAAAGTGAAAATTGTTTTGTTAAGCTTCTTCCTGCAAATGCATTCACTGTATTTAATTTTCATTCAAGAGTTTATTTTTTATGCCTAAGGCATAATTAGGCATTTGCAAAATTAGTTAATTACGAAGTTGACATGAAATCAAATTCCCTGATTTCAGGGAATCAAATTTAGATTGATTAATCGTAGTTTAAGTTTTAAGTAACTCTACCCGAAGGAGCCTATAAAACAAAAAATAGAGGTGCACGCAAGCTAGAATAAATCAACATGTTTATTGCTGATTATTTATTTAAACTTGCATATAAACATGTAGATTTATTCTAGCTTGCATATACCTCTATTTTATGTTTTATAAGCTCTCTCGGTTAGAGTTGCTTAAGACTTAACCTTTGGTGAAACAATCTAAATGTTTCTTTTATAGTTGAGCAATGTGGAAATAATATTCCTGGTCTGAATTGCACCACATATGTCTGGTATAGTTTGGTATAAAATGAAGCAAATGTCTTTTCTTAACTTGCAGCTCTTACGATGCATGGTTGAATGTTTGACCACAGATTCCAACAGCTTCAGTGTTTGGAGACAGCTTTACACCAAACATCTCCCGCAGTCCAGGTAAATAGTGCAACCTAAAATAAATCATTGTTAGCAAATGAACAGTTTTCTGGGGTAACTGACAACCCGATCTGATATTTATGGCATCTTGTTTAAAATCTATCTCTAGCTAGTATAAGATCTTTTTTTTGCTATTTTCTGGGATCTGTTTGGAGCAACCTGGTTCATTTTTGAATTCCCACTGCAGCTTGATATAATTTGAGAATGTTGCTAATTTCTATGCACATCTTGTCATTTGTGAGTCAAAAATATTTTTGGAGGCCATAGCCCCTGCCACCTATACTAATCAAGAATTTGTGAATCTCCATGAGAGATAGCCACTTATGAGAAGTAGCCAAAGGGAAGTATTTTGAAGATATGCATATTATATTATGGTTTTAAACATTAAAAAAAAATGAAAATGGGACAGTTGGTAACATTTCAGTTCAGATCTGTTTAACTTTTGTTGGAGTGGCTAAATTACTCATGTGCAAGCTTTGACACTGAAGACCAGGAAATATCACCAGGTAGCCAACAGTTAACATCATGGCAAACCTAGTTTTGTCCCTTGTGTCCACACAAGAACATCCACTTTATTAGTCCTGCAGATAGACACAAAAAGCTGGAGTAACTAAGCGGAACAGGCAGCATCTCTGAAGAGAAGGAATGGGTGACGTTTCTGGTCGAGACCCTTCTTCAGACTGGTTAGGGATAAGGGAAACAAAAGATATAGATGGTGATGTGGAGAAATAAAGATCAATTAATGAAAGATATGCAAAAAAGTAACGATGATAAAGGAAACAGGCCATTGTAAGCTGTTTGTAGGGTGAAAGTGAGAAATGAGTGCGAATTGGGTGGGGGAGGAGGAATGCCAGGGCTACCCGAAGTGATAGAAATCAATATTCACTAGACTAAGTGGAACCCATTGGGTCCACCACTCACCCATAGCCCCTAACTGCGCAGGCGTGGCTCATTTTCCCTCATCCCCAGCACCCCTTTCCCATCTCTTCATCCTTTTCCTTCTTTCCCTTCTCCTCTTCCCCCCCCCCCCCAAATCCCTCCACCTCTCCTTTTCCTTTCCCCTACCCTCAGTCACTCCCTCCCTCCCTCCCTCCATAACTCATCTCCCCTCCCTACCAGTGAAATGAAAGTGGCCCCCCCATCCCTCTAACCCCCACTCCCCATATCTCCCCCTCACTATCCCTCATAACCTCCCCCACTGCTCTTCGCGCCCTCTATTCCACCTCCCCCACTCCCCCCCCCTCTTCCTCCCTATGCCCTCCTCTCTCTCAATCCCCCCACATTCCCTCCTCGCCTCCCCAGGATCTCAAGGTTGTCGGAGTCGGCCTCGCTTTGCTCGCTCCACTCCTTCACTCTGAATTTCCTCAATTGCCTGAAAGTGGTAAAGGCGCTGCCCTTGCCTTACTCACCAGTGCTGAGGCATGATGACCATGTCATATCCTCATAGATGTGGACTCCCAGATATTTAAAAAACAGTTCACCCTATCCACAGGATCCTCATTATACTCAATGGGAGTGTACGTCCTCGGATGATGTGCCCTCCTAAAGTCCATGATCAGCTCCTTCGTTTTTTTTGATGTCAAGAGGAGGCTGTTCTTTAGTCTCCACGCCAGTGAGTGACAGGACCCGGCCAATCAGTGCGGCGATGTTGCGCCGGAAGAGGCGTCGTCGTCCTGGCCTGGGCGTCGCCGTCCCGGGTAACTGGCAGGAGAGGAGACCTATCTGCATATGTGCGTTTTTAAAGATTTTTAAACCGTAATAACTTTGAAACTCTACCATCAATCGGAACAAACTTGTTGCACTTGAGCACAGGAGAATGATGAGTAAGGTGGCAAAATCGAGTACTGTTTTTGCTCAATATAGAATAACCACGCAAACCAGAAGAGCACACGATCAGACTTTTAGTTAAGTTTAGATAGATACCACTGGCCTGTAAGATGCCCAAGCGAAATATGAGATGCTGTTCCTCCAATTTACATTTAGCCTCACTCTGACAATGGAGGAGACTGAGGACAGAAAGGTCTGGGTAGAAAAACTGGAAAGGGAATTAGTGTCCAGCAACTAGGAGATCAGGTTGGTTCAAGCGGGCCAAGCGCAGGTGTTCCGCGAAAATGATTGCCCATGTCTCGCCGTTGTATGAGTCCACATCTTGAATAACGGATACAGTAGAGGTTGGAGGAGGTGCAAGTGAACTTCTGCCTAACCTGAAAGGACTGTTGGGGTCCCTGGACAGAGTCGAGGGAGGAGCTATAGCGACAGGTGCTACATCTTCTACAGTTGTAGGGGAAGGTACCTGGGGAGGAGGTGGTTTGGGTGGGAAGGGATGAGTTGACCAGGGAGTTGCGGAGGGAACAGTCTTTGCGGAAGGCGGAAAGGGGTGAAGAAGGAAAAATGTAGCTAGTGGTGGGATCCTGTTGGAGGTGGCGGAAATTTCAGAGGATTACGTGTTGTATGCAACGGCTGATGGGATGGAAGGTAAGGGCTGGGGGGGACTCTGTCTCTGTTGCGACTGCAGGGGGGGTGGGGAAAGCAAGGGCGGAGCTGCGGGGTACCGAGGAGACACGAGTGAGGGCCTCACCTATGATCGGAGAGGGGAACTCCCGTTCCCTAAAGAATGAGGACATCCCGGATGCTCTAGTATGGAACGCCTCATCTTGGGCGCATATGCGGCGTAGTGGATAGAGTTTTTGCAGGAAGCAGGGTGGGAAGAAGTATAGTCGAGATAGTTGTGGGAGTTAGTGGGTTTGTAATAGAAGTAAGTCAATAGTCTTTTCCTGTGATGGAGACTGTGAGATCAAGAAAGGGGAGGGAGGTGTAGGAGATGGTCCAAGTAAATTTGAGAGCAGGATGAAAATTAGTGGTTTATATATTTTTATATTTGAATATGAATATATATTCAATGGTATATGGTCACACTGATCGGTTCTGTTCTGTATTTATGTCTACTTTTTTCTGTTGTGCTGAAGCAAAGCAAGAATTTCATTGTTCTATCTGGGACACATGACAATAAACTCTCTTGAATCTTGAATCTAACACTACTCTGCCTAACACAGCTGGTCCTCATACTCAACATCTTCTCCTGCGACTCCTCCCACTTCCTCCAAGTCCAAGGCGTAGCTATGGGCACCCGCATGGGCCCCAGCTATGCCTGCCTCTTTGCAGGGTAGGTTGAACAATCCCTGCTCCAGGCGAGGGCCCAGTGGACGACAACGTCGGGAGCTCGTAGGTCCCAGGTTGGTGACCGATTCTTTGGAGCTCCCACAACAGCTTCGTCCGCCCCGGGCCGCGGAGTTTGAACCGGCCCGTTCGCGGAACTCGGATTCGGCCGCGGGACTTACTATCGCCCAGCAGGGGGGCCCAACATCGAAAGCCTGGATTGCCTCAACACAGAGGGAGAACAAGGAGGGAAGAGACTTTAAGACTTTTGCCTTCCATCACCGTGAGGAGGTGTCTGGTAGACTCACTGTGGTGGATGTTAAACTGTTGATTTGCGCCATGATCAACCTCTCAAAGCACTTCATCATCACCGACGTTAGTGCCAATGGTTGATAGTCATTGAGGCACGTCACCTTGTTCTTCTTGGCCACCGTTATAATCGATGCCCTTTTAAAGCAGGTGGGAACCTCAGAAGTGAGAGGTTGAAGATGTCCGTAAAAACTCCAGCCTGTTGGTCCGCACAAGTAGATGGACATTGGATGGTTCTGCTCTCGTGGAAGAAACGGAGGGCTTTAACGCCTTCCTGGTGGGGGATGGAGGTGTAGAGTGACTGCATGCCCATAGTAAAGATGTGGGAGTGGGGGCTCTGAAAGCGGAGGTCATTAAAGAGATGGAGGGCATGTGAGGTATGTTGGACATGGGTCGGGAGAGAGTGGACCGGGGGGGAGATAGGATAGAGTCTAGGTACGTGGAAATAATTTCCATGGGACAGGAGCAGGCAGAAACAATGGGTCTGCCAGGGCAGTTGTGTTTGTGGATTTTGGGGAAAAGGTAAAAACGGGCTGTGCGAGGCTGGGAAACGATAAGGTTGGAGGCCCGCGGAAGGCAGACAGCTGGAAGTGAAGACATCAGTAATGGTGTTTTAGATTAAGGGGCCTGGTGTTCATCTGTGAGATCATGGACCAAGGATAAGTAGGAGGTGGTGTTTGAGAGTTGTCGCCTGGCCTCAGCCCAGTAGAGGTCAGCGCACCAGACTACCACGGCACCTCCCTTGTCGGCGGTTTTGATTATAATGTTAGGGTTGCTGCAGAATGAGTGGAGGGCTGTATGTTCAGAGAGGGTTGAGGTTAGAGTGAGTAAGGGGAGTGGAAAAGTTGAGACTGTTGATGTCACACTGGCAGTTAGAAATAAAGAAGTCTAGAGTGGGTAGAACGCCGTTCTGGGGAGACCAAGAGGAGGGGGACTGGTGGAGAAAGGAGAAATGGTCATCACTGGGTGGTGAGAACTCCTTCCCATAGAAAAAGGCGCGGAGGCAACAGAAGAAAAGGTCTACGTCGTGGCAGACCCGGAACCCGTTGAGGTGGGGTCCTGCAACCTGATATAAAATGACAAACACACACAAATATTCTGAAGGAAATTAAATGTTTGTGAAAGCATCAATTTTTTCTTCTCTAGGTTTCACAATATTCTAGCAGATGTAGTCATCTAAACTATAACTTTAATCTGACAAATATTTGTATATTTTTTTTTATTTGGCTTCTATAAATGTATATTATCATAATTAGCAGCATTAACAGATGTGGCAGAAAGCCTATTTTGAAGAATCAGTTTGCCTGACCAAGATTAAATCTTAAATCTTATGAAGTTAGTTAATTTAAAAGTTTTAGTGTGTAATCCTAGTTGAATAATCCTTTTGTATTTGCATTACCTGCATTTTCCCCTGACAAAGATCTGATCTGCATTTCATAATTTCATGTTTATTTTTGAATATTACATGAGCATTTTCTGTCTTGTTTCTGAAAGTCAACTACATGTTCAATACACTACATGTAATTGGATATGCAGTAACATTGAAGACACTTTTAGAAAAGCACAGGGAATGGAGGGATATGGATCATGTGCAAGGGGGCGAGATTAATGGCTTTATGTTTGATGTGGAAAGTGCGGCTAAAGGAACACTTTGTGTGCTGTGCTCTTCTCCAAGCAGCTTTTACTATCTTTCTCTCCTTGTACTTCAAACCCTCTTGGTGACCATTTTTAAATTTTGTAAGAATTTAATTGACATTTAATCAAAACAGCAATTTGCACTCATGGATGTTTGAAATGATTACAATTTCATTTAACTGAAATAGTTAATGTCAGTTCCAAGGTGAAATGTATCCAGACTGCTCATTTGTGTAGGAAAGAATTGCTTATGCTGGTTTAAATCGAAGGTAGACACAAAATGCTGGAGTAATTCAGCGCAGTGGGCAAGTGTTATGCTGCCCTACTTTGACATGAAGAAAGACTTGGTTTTTACTCTAGAATTTAGGAGATTGGGATCATAGAAACTTACAAAATTCTTAAGGGGTTGGACAGGCTAGATGCAGGAAGATTGCTCCCGATGTTGGGGAAGTCCAGGACAAGGGGTCACAGCTTAAGGATAAGGGGGAAATCCTTTAAAACCGAGATGAGGAGAACTTTTTTTCACACAGAGTGGTGAATCTCTGGAACTCTCTGCCACAGAGGGTAGTCGAGGCCAGTTCATTGGCTATATTTAAGAGGGAGTTAGATGTGGCCCTTGTGGCTAAGGGGATCAGAGGGTATGGAGAGAAGGCAGGTATGGGATACTGAGTTGGATGATCAGCCATGATCATATTGAATGGCGGTGCAGGCTCGAAGGGCCGAATGGCCTACTCCTGCACCTAATTTCTATGTTTCTATGTTTAAAATTAAGCAACCGACAGAAAGGAGTTTTCTTGTAAATTAGGAAAACGTGTTTTTCTTTCAGCTCTCTGTGATGGAATTTCTTACTTCTCTGGCATAAACATTTTCAAATTGTACTCAGAGAAGACTTATTTTGTTCACCATTGTGTAGAGGATATCTCAAATATCTAAAACGAGCAATAACTCAATTTTGACAAAATTGTCAGTTGTTTCCTTTTATCAAATTAGGGCAGTATAGACCTGCACGGGAAGGTAGACGCTCCCGCCCCCATGAGTCTCGGGCAGATGCGGCTCGTCAGCCTGGGAAGGCAGTCCATCTAGGAGAGGGAAAACTGATTTAAAACCTCCACTGCCTTGTGGCCATATCCAGTCATGGAAAAGGCTCTTGGAGTAAACCTCAAGAAAATCCGGGGTCGAAGCACCTAAGGCAGTTGGTCGTTGTCTACAGCCTACCTCTGGCAGCTCCTGCGACGGCGCTAGTGCCAGACTGTAACGGCCCTGCTGTTCCTTTGGATCGATCAGCGACGTGGGGAGAGGGGGGACGTGCTGCATGGGCAACAGCCTGTCCTCCATATGACATCGCCCAGGCTTGCATCCGACCACACATCACCTGCAAACTAGGATGCATCATCGATGGTCAGTCATGACCAGGGGGGGGCCTACTAATTCAGCGCGACAGGCAGCATTTCGGGAGAGAAGGAATGGGTGACGTTTCAGGTCTGAAGAAGGCTCTCGACCCGAAACGTCACCCATTCCTTCTCTCCAGAGATGCTGCCTGTCCCTCTGAGTTGCTCCAGCATTTTGTGTCTTCCTGATTGCTTATTTAGTGATTTTTTTTCTTTCTTTCAGTCTTCTGCTAAATCATCTTTTGGAAACCTGGGACAACATTCCAGTCAAGGTAACTTTCTTCAATTGGGTAAAAATTATTGGGTTTTTTGTTTGAAAAGTTTGTTTGAAAATTGGAAAATCTGTAATGAAGCAATTGATCCAATGCCGTGAAAGTGTCATTCTGAAAATACTTTCATGAGGTATCTTTCGAAAGTTCATAATATAGATACAAACCCTCAATTTATACTGATCTATTTTTACGGCAATTAAAATCTTTGATCCGCGGAGTGAAAAGAATATTCTTTGAAAGTGGCATGTGATGAGCAATCATAGGTTTTATAATGTGCCTGATGTTCACATTTTTAGAAATAGAGGATCATAAATTAACTTTAAAGCTTCTCATTGCAGGTGCAGAAATCTCTGCAGGAAACGGTGCGATCATTTAAAGTTACAAATGAAGAACTGTCTGTAAAGGGTGCCTTGAATTCACAAGAAATATCTGCCTGCAACTCTGCATGTAGTGTAAGGATATTAAATACATTTAATACTTGCTGTTGGAATGTGTTATGTATTGTGAACTGTACACATTGTTTTCCCAGTGTTGGATTTGAAAGTGAATGCCTGTGACTTGTCTTGCATGCAAGTTCCTGGATATAGCCTAATGGGCCTGTCCCACTTAGGCGACTTTTTAGGTGACTGCAGAAGACTTTGCAGTCGCCACATGTTCGTGGGTGGTTGCCGGGGATTGGCCTTCATGGTCGTAAGGAGTTCCAGCATGTTGAAAAATTAGCGGCGACTAGAAAGAAGCCGCCATGGAGAGTAGCGATAATTCTCGAGCCGTAGGTGGGTGTTCAGGAGGTTGAAGGTTCTCGTAGGTTGTAGCCGGTGTTGACCGGTGAATTTCATTGGCTTATTGGGGGAAAAAATGAGCTAATGATTGCTCCCCCCCCCCCCCCCCCCCCCCCCCCCCCCCTTTAAAGGACTTAACGTACACTGTGCTTTAGCCGTCTTTTTACAGTGCCAACCTTCCTGTTCATCTGGCTGGCTTTGCACCGTGTGAATTTTTTAGACGGCAAGCGGGGGAAGCGCTGTCTAAAACATTTGCACGGGCTGATGAAGGAAGCAATGAGTTTGTGTGTGTTCCACTCTGACACTCGCCGTTTCAGTTCCCCGTTTTTCAGGCGACTGCCAGCAACTTCTGAAAAATCGCCTAAGTGGGACAAGCCCATAAATTACCTTTTTAAACTATTTGTTGGCCCAAGTTTGTTTTTTTTTTAAACATTATCTTCCTCAGTGGACATGGTGGCACTAATGTTGATGCCATTTAACATTCATTCCCAAATTTGCTCTGGTGCTGAGCTGGTACCTTGAATCGAAATTCTTTGTTGTGAAAGTACTCCTGTCGTCTTGGTCAGTGTGAAATTATAGGCTTTTGATCCAGTAATGAAGAAGGTATCGTGAAACGTGGGTCAAGAACCTGCAGGCGTTGCTACTGTAACTTCTGCATTTACCAGTGGGCTTCTCTAACTGTTGCCGTTGGAAAAGGAATATTAAGATGGGATGTCATTTCCTACATATTAGCAGTCAGAATTCAGCATCTCACTTGGCTTTTGCGCTATCTCGTACTTGACAAAATCTTTGTCCCGAGTCTTATCAGAAAATAGGGTATTTTTTGCACCTTTTGGGGGCATTCTGCAGGCCTTGCGGATGTGCAGTCGTTGTTATTGGAAATGCAGTACTTGGACTCCCGGAGAGGTATGTTTTTTTTGATACATTTTTGGTTGGTTGATGTTTGCAGAGAATAACACTATTACTCATATATGAGTAGTACTATAGGATCTCTATTATCCAAATAAAATGCCAGCAGGAACACATCTGAAAGAAGGCACTGTCCATAGTGCAGTACAGGTGCACAACCTTTTATCCGAAAGCCTTGGGACCAGACACTTGTCGGATTTCGGACATTTTCGGATTTCCGAATGGAAGATTTTTAGCGTAGATTAGGAAGGTAGCGCAGGCGGCTTGAAAAGTCTGGAGCGGCTGCCTCCTCCCCGGAGACCGGGGAATCATTGTAAATCATTGCATAAATGTTAGTCAGTTAGTTTGGAGGGATTTTATGTGGTGGTTGGGGGGGTGAAGGGGGAAACTTTGATTCTTAGTCCCCTACCTGGTCGGCGACTCCCAACATCGCGGAGCTGCGGGCTCCGTCCGGCCGCGGGTGGCGCCGGTTGGATCTCCGACCCCGGCAACTCTACCCCTGGCTGCGAGGCGTTCCAAATTCAGCACCGCCCGCGGCCGGACGCCCGCAGCCCCAGCTCCGCGAATGTTGGGAGTCGGCGGCCACAGCGCTCCGGAGCTTACCGCACGGCGACCCGGTAAGGCATTGCCCGCTCCCCGCTGGTATCCCAGCGCTGCGACGCCGCCGACTCCCAACATTCGCGGAGCTGGGGCTGTGGGCGTCCGGCCGCGGGCGGCGGTGGATTTGGAGCGCCTCGCAGCCAGGGGTAGAGTTGCCGGGGTCGGAGCTACAACCGGCGCCGCCCGCGGCCGGACGCCCGCAGCCCCAGCGCTGCGGAGCTTACTGCACGGCGACCCGGTAAGGCATTGACCGCTCCCCGCCTCTCCGACCAGGTAGGGGACTAAGAATTAAAGTTTACCCCTTCACCCCCCCTTCACATAAAAGCCCTCCAAACTAACTGACTAACATTTAAGCAATGATTTACAGATGTTTAAGTGTCTCCCCGGTCTCCGGGCAGGAGGCAGCCGCTACAGTAGTACAGTCCTGGGTTGACCGTGGGTCGTTTCGGGTCAAGTTTGGCGCCAAACGCGAGCTTTGGTGTGCCGACGACATCCTGGAAAAAATGGCCGGTTTTCGGAGTTTTTCGGTTTCCGGAACTCCGGATAAAAGGTTGTGCACCTGTAATACTGCAAATCTTAACTGGATTGACATGCCACTGTTTGCATCTTTGGAATATTGAACCAACACTGATTTGGAGCCAGTAACATTAGCTAATCATGGTTGATTAAATGAAAGATGCAGATGCTAATTGTGTGTTTCTGTTCTTCGTGTGTCCAATTAGATTTTTTTTGTGCATTGTGATGAATAATAAATGTTTACATATCTGTTTTCCAGAATATCCTGCAGAAGATGAGAGGCGGTGGATTTCCCTGGTTTCGTCTGTTACTTGTTCTAATGACTTTTGCTGCAGGGTTTGTGCTACATGATATTAGAGTACATGGGTCCTTCAATGGTTAGTAATAACTTTCATTGTTGAATATTGTTATTTTGGAGGAAGATTGTTGCAAAAGGAAAAAAATGCGGAGTCCACCTAGGGTCTCACTCTAAATTGTATTTGTGTGTCAAATATTTATCTCTCCATTAAAATGGTCATTGATTTTCGGAACAAATAGCAGATGTTTAGTTGGCAAATAAATAGAGTACCAGGCCAGCTCTAGAATTTAGTTGACCCGTGAAGGTCCCATCTTTATTTATAACCTTTTTGACCTCTGACATCTTTTTGTCCTTTATGCCTTGACATGAACATACATCATAGAAACATAGAAATTAGGTGCAGGAGTAGGCCATTCGGCCCTTCGAGCCTGCACCGCCATTCAATATGATCATGGCTGATCATCCAACTCGGTATCCCGTACCTGCCTTCTCTCCATACCCCCTGATCCCCATAGCCACAAGGGCCACATCTAACTCCCTCTTAAATATAGCCAATGAACTGGCCTCAACTACCCTCTGTGGCAGAGAGTTCCAGAGATTCACCACTCCCTGTGTGAAAAAAGTTCTTCTCATCTCGGTTTTAAAGTATTTCCCCTTTATCCTTAAGCTGTGACCCCTTGTCCTGGACTTCCCTAACATCGGGAACAATCTTCCTGCATCTAGCCTGTCCAACCCCTTAAGAACTTTGTAAGTTTCTATAAGATCCCCTCTCAATCTTCTAAATTCTAGAGAGTATAAACCAAGTCTATCCAGTCTTTCTTCATAAGACAGTCCTGACATCCCAGGAATCAGTCTGGTGAACCGTCTCTGCACTCCCTCTATGGCAATAATGTCCTTCCTCAGATTTGGAGACCAAAACTGTACGCAATACTCCAGGTGTGGTCTCACCAAGACCCTGTACAACTGCAGTAGAACCTCTCTGCTCCTATACTCAAATCCTTTTGCAATGAAAGCTAACATACCATTCGCTTTCTTTACTGCCTGCTGCACCTGCATGCCTACCTTCAATGACTGGTGTACCATGACACCCAGGTCTCGCTGCATCTCCCCCTTTCCCAATCGGCCACCATTTAGATAATAGTCTGCTTTCCTGTTATCTAAATGGTGGCCGATTGGGAAAGGGGGAGATGCAGCGAGACCTGGGTGTCATAGTACATGACACCTCTATATCAGAAATTGGCAAGATCCAGGAATTCTATCAACATATTTGGCAGTACAAGGAAAGTTGAAAAGGGATTCGGATATTTTAACAGTGTCTTGGCCTTGTTGTGCAGTATAAAATGGCAAAGGTTATGCTGTGAATATGTAAAATGCCAGTTTGTTCCGACTGTGGTTCTGTTTTCAATTCTGCCTATCGTACTTTATTTGACCATCCCCGGAGAGGTTGCGGAAGAAATGTGCTAGAATAGTACAGGGATGAAAGACTTGCAAGGCTTGAGCTTTTTCCAAATACTTAAGGAATTGGTTATTGATTCATCAAGCAATTAAAATTACTGTAAATGTCAAAATACAATGGCATATGATTTATAACAAATGACAGTCCGACCACTGTCAAAAATGATAATTGTGTAAATCTACCTCCTGTGAGGATATTTTTGGGGGCTGTGAAGGGTGACACTTTCACACCCATCCTCCAAATTGGGGCTGCTCTGACACCTGTTTGATCTTGTATGGTTCTGTTTTTAAGACCACAGATATTTTCATGGAATGTTCATTAATGCATTGTCCGTATGAGAGGCATTTATGACCATAAAACAATTGTCAAATATGTTTTGTGCTCGCATGTGGTGGAACTACCAAACTTGAACTTGATTTTCAATACCAAGCTTGCCTACTTATTGCATTTGTGGATTGGAAGCTGCGAGAGAATTTTGTACTGGATGTCAGATAACCAATCAAAATTATAAATTTAAAGCTCCAACAGCATCAAAGTTTGTCTGTATCTTCTAACAAGAAATGTAAGTTGGATTAGTAGTCTTTAGCTATCTACTGAAGCTCTTGGTTCTTGTACAAATGGTAGTGAAGAAAACATCAGAACAGAAGAAAAAGACTTAACACCTGCCCCTATATCTCCTCCCTCGCATCAATCCAGTAACCCCAGCAGTCCTTCCAGGTGCGACAAATGACCATGTGCACCTCCTTATCTACCACAGTTTCTGTTCTCAATGTGGCCACCTTTATATCATTGAGAACAAGTGTAGACTAAACGACTGTTTCACCAAACATCTGCTCGGTCTGCCAAGTCCTGCTGAATCTCCAGGTTGCTAATCATTTTAACTCCCCTTCCCTTACTGACTTTTTGATCCTGGGCCACCTCCATTGTCAGTGAGGTCACGCTCAAACTATGAACAGCACGTTGTATTCTGCATGACTAGCTTACAACCTAACAGCATGAAAATTGAATTCTCCAATTTTGGGTAACTACCAAACAAAGCTCCCACACCCCTTCCTTCCCTGTGCCACACTTGGATTCGCACACATCTTCCACTTTCCCCTCCCTGTCCCTTCCTCTTGCTTCACAATTCGTACAACTTCTACCCTTCTCATGCTTTTCGTCCTTTCATCTCTAGCCCTTTGTCTGACTATCCGCCAATCAATACCCCACCAACCTGCATCCACCTATTATTTGCCAGGCTTTGTCCTACCCCAACTTCTCTTCCAGCTTCAGTCCGAAGAAGGGTCTTGACCTTAAAATACACCTATTCACATTCTCCAAGGATGCCTGACCTGCTGAGTGAGTTACTCTAGTGCTTTGTTTAAAAATATATATAAATCAGTATCTGCAGTTCCTTGTGAATCTATTAGAACGGTAGGCCCACCACTTGTAATTGTGCATCCAGATATAGGTTTTATAGAAATGTGGTTATTGGTCTAAGATGCCAAATTACATTTGGGCAGCTTGTATGGTCGTTATATTTTATTATCTTTATTGTTTCTGTAATCCAACAAGAAATTGCATTCAATTAATGTTGGTCAATTAACTTTGCATTTAGTCTCTATTCCATGCTTTTAATCGGTCAATCACATTTTAATATCAAGAGAGTCAAAAGTTTTATTGTCATGTGTCCCAGATAGGACAATTACATTCTTGCTTGCTGCAGCACAACAGAATATGTAAACATAGTACAGAACAGGAGATAAAAGTTCAGTGTGTCTATATAACCATAAACCATATATATACACAATAAATATACAGATAAAGTGCAATAGGCTGTTATTGTTCAGAGTTTGTTTGATGGCGAGTTTAATAGCTTGATGGCTGTGGGGAAGAAGCTGTTCCTGAACCTGGATGTTCCAGATTTCAAGCTCCTGTACCTTCTTCCTGATGGCAGCAGAGAGATGTGGCCAGGACGGTGTGGGTCCTTGATGATGCTGGCAGCCTTTTTGAGGCAGCGACTGCGATAGATCCCTTCGATGGTGGGGAGGTCAGAACTGATGATGGACTGGGCAGTGGTCACAACTTTCTGCAATCTTTTCCGCTCCTGGAGGTTCAAGTTACTGATCCAAGCCACGATGCAACAGTCAGTATGCTCGCTACTGTGCACCTGTAGAAGTCCGAGAGTCCTCCTTGACATACCGACTCTCCGTAATTGTGGTGTTAAATTTTCAGTAACACAAACGTAATAAGCTTTCCCTGTATTCCTTGAAGTGCCTCAAATGCTTTAATTTTGTTCAGAAACTTCTTCAGACATGTGAATTTCCAGATATGTATTCTGCTGGAGATATTTTTATAAACTTAGTATCGTGTAAACTATTGAAACCACTAATGCCTGTTAAGAAGTATTTGAATATTTTTACTGGCCAATCATCTATTCTCTTTATCTTCCTCAGCTTCTTCATCTGCTCATATCCTTCAACAGTCAGGGTTGATATCCATATCTGAACAGGCTTGGAATAAAGTGTCTTATTATTCCAGACAGGGATACAGGTGGGTGTATTTGATAAAGACTGTCTGGAAATACCACTGTCTTTTTTTCCAACTGTCCTGCATAAAATAGAAAATTTGAATTCAGAACAAAGTACAATTTGGCTTTATTGTTAACTTTCAAATATCAACGGTCTTTCATTTAAATCCTCCCTGTTTGTTTGCATTTCCTTCCAAGTGGATCTTTTATTTTATTGCCAGTAATTGATTGTTATATCTAAAATAATGCTTGCCTATAAAGACCATCTTTTGTGTCAAAGTAGCATATTGTTTGAATATTTCAACAGTTTAAAAGCTTCAATTTACAAAATCTTAAGCGTCCCTTGAACAAATATTATGTACTCTTGATGGGAATAATGTGATTTTTAAATCTGTTTTTGATATGGTGGGATTTTACATTGTCTTTTTAAAGTTGGTTGCCCAGATACAAAGTACAGCTGTCTTTTTTGAGTTGATAGGAATGGGTGTGAGCAGTTACTGAGGTCTAGCAGGACTTGGAGGGAGTATGGGTGCAAGTGGAATTGAGTATGTAAAATTGTAATCTCCTGCACCCATAATTTCTAATTAGTTTAGTGACATAGCGTGGAAACAGGCCCTTCGGCCCACACATCTGCCAATCCCACCCAACCTACATCCATCTATCATTTGTTCAGCTTTGCACTATCCCAACCCCTCTTCCAACTTTCTTCCTCCCCCCCCCCCCATTGGTATGAAGAAAGGTCCCGACCGGAAACGTCTGTCCATTCCCTCCACAGATGCTGCCAGATGGGCCTGTCCCACTTAGGCGATTTTTTTTTTTTTTAGGCGACTACAGGCGACTTGACTGTCGCCACAAGTTCGCGGGGGTGTCGCCTGTATGGTCGTGAGTAGTCTCCTCAGCCGCGCAAAGAGTCTTAGCGTCCTTCTGGTCACCGCAAAATTTTCAACATGTTGAAACATTTTTGGCGACAGTGAGTTTGACGCATATGAGCGTATCTTGACTTATCCTGACGTAGGTGCTATGGTTGGTTGTCGACAGGTTAACATGTGTTGTTGCCGGTGCTGACCGGTGAATTCCATTGGTGACTACGTCAACCGGCGACAGGTACCGGCAACTGAATTGTCTTACCTTGTCGCGGGTGGATGTAGGTTGTTGTAGGTGGACGTCCTAATGGTCGCCGGTTGTCGGTAGCTTGCCATAGCTTTGCATTGACTAGGAGGTAGGCTGTTGTAGTCATTGTCGTAGACATTGTCATAAGGGGGTCCAGTCGCCGGTTTTTCGACGACCTGCTACGACTATGGCAGTCGCCAAAAAAATCGCCTAAGTGGGACAGGCCCATTACTCGCTGATTTCATCCATCTCTTTGTATATTTACTGTTTATTTGACGGCTCTCATCCATTCTGTACCACGAATCTTCAACATGGAGAATAGTGTTACTTGGGGAGCATGATCCATAAATTAATTTCTGAATCCTTAAAATGCATTTTATGATTCCTTGTGTTTGCTGTTATGTGGTTTCTGACCTGTCCATACGCTCCTTTTCATTATCTTCGCAGTTGGGTAGAAACAAATACTCCACATTATTATTCAGAAGCTGTAACGATGTTTGGACCAAGTCTTGAGCTGGGTTGGAGAAAGTTATCTGAATCAGCTGTGTATATAAAAGAGAACTTGTCATATCATGTTTCATGGATCATTGAAAATGTGCCCAAGTTTGCTCAGTGGGTAAGTATTAATGTTTTCATAAGTCTCATGCATGCAGCAGGTTTTGATAGTGACATGTGCAACATGTTTGTCACCTCTGTTTCATGTTTTGTTGTTCATTTTGAAGTTTGATAATTTGAACTCTTGACCATGCATTTTATAATGTGAAAAAGCAAGATGAGATCCCTCTGATTCCATTCTTCCTCCCACCTCCGACAGGGGTAAATGGGGGTTGTGTTGTTTAAGATCATGTCCATAGTGCAAGATGATTTGATAGAGACAAGCCAAAATCCAGAATAATGTGGAAACATTTTTTGGAGCAAAAGGGGATTATCTCGACTGATAGTGTCCACTAAGCATTGTAAGTGGATACTTTAATTCAAATTGTACTTTTTACACAACTGGAGCTGTAGGTAGAGTGGTATTCAAGTGGAAACTCGCTTCCCTGGTATTTTATTCAGTTGCATATTGTGGATTTGTGGAAATATAAGACTAGGACATAACCCGAATGTCTTCTCTTTTCAGCTTCACTCTAATCTTCCGGACACAGTGTTCCACGTTGTAGAATATATCAAGGAATTACTTCTCTTTGTCCATCAGAATTACATATTACCAATTGTGGAATATATGAAAATAATGATATTGCATTGGTGGAGACAATTTGTTAATTCTTGCGAGTAAGTAGCTGTTCTGTTACTTTTTTCCCCTTTCCAAGATGTTTGGAGCCCAAATCATTGGCAATGAAATTTGGTGTATGTTGGGTGTTTCTGGGGTACAGTGGTGCTTTTCATATTTATGGAGAATATTGCATTTTTTCCAATGCAAGATTATCCTATTATTTACTTTCCGTTGTGAAATACTGTAAAACTCTAATCTGGCACCGATGGAACTTAATAGGGCTGTGGGATAATATCCTATGAATGTACTGAAAAATTTCACTTATTTAGGTATTATACAGTTGCAATTCCAGTAAATTAGGAAAACATGGAGAAGAGGAAGTGTAATCTGACAAGCTAGATAGTGAACAATTGAGATTTCTGAATTGGATTTAACACAGAAGTTTTACTGTACAATAATAGTTCAATGGATTCTGGAAAATAAATAAATGTATGTTGTTATTAGGATATTATTAAAATCCACCAACACCCCTCACTCCCATCACCTAAGCTCATAGGTTTTGAGTTTCAAAGTAAATGGTCATGAGATGCGAGTTGAAACTTAAATTTTGTTGTTGAAATGGGAGACAGCCCCCTGGTTGCCCATTTATCTGAATTTAATATTTTTTCCATCAAACATCACTAACGTATGCAACAAATGGTTGATAATATCATTAAGTACAGATAACTAAAAAAGAGAACAGCATTTTTTGTTTTACAATTCTGTTACATCTAACAATTTAAACGTTGAATTTGTTTCAAAAACTAAGCAAGGTGTAAGTAAGGTGATGGAACAGAATGGGATAAATTCAAGTAATAAGATTGCTAGATTTCAGAATCAGAATGCCGTTTATTGTCATTTAAACATGGGTTCAAATGAAATTACGTTCCTGCAGTCATAATACAAAAAAACGAAACACACAATTCCACACAACTGTCCAACACAGTGAATCTGCAAACACCTCCTTACTGTGATGGAAGGCAAAAGTCTTATCTCTTCCCTGTTCTCTGTTCTTTATTCTTCTCCCGCAGTCAAGCAGTCAAACTGCTGCATCAAGCTGATCGAGGCTCTTGATGTTAGAGCCCCCGGCGGGCGATGGTAAGTCCCACGGCCCTTTAAGCCGCGCTGGGCGATGTAAGGCCCCGCTCCGGGTCGATTTAAACCCCTCGATACGGGCGGGCGAAGTTTGCCGTTGCGGGAGCTCCGAAAAGCGGTCTCCCACCAGGGACCGACAAGCTCCCGATGTTACCGTCCACAGGGCCTGCAGCCGAAGCTCCCAAGTCGGGTCGCAGCCGCGCGTCACCACAGCGCTTCGCACTCCGAAGTCGGACAGCTCCGCGATGGTGAGTCCGCAGGCTCTGCGACTGGAGCTCCAGGTCGATTCCGGTTGGAGGCCGCTGGCTCCACGATGTTAGGTCCCAATGACAACGGAAACTCGACAAGGAAAACGTCGGGCCCCCTTACAGGGAAGAGATTAAAAAGTATCCCCCAACCCCCTCCCCCACATATACACAACTAAAAATAATAAAAAAATAAAATCAAAACCTACACCTAACATAGGACAAAAAGAAAAAAAAAAGACAGATGGACTGCAAAGGCCTCTGCCACGAGGCGCCGCCATCTTGTCCAGTTGACTTTTTGTAATGTTATTTTAAATTGTTCAAATGTTTCCATGCATTTGCACTTATGGATGATGTGAAGGAAGTATTTATAGATGTTTTAAATGCCATACATCAAGATCTCAGGTGGAAATGGATAATTATAAACTAGTGTTATAAAAGCAGCATCTGTGGATAAAACAGAATGTTTACAATCATCTCTCCACGGATGTTGCCTGACTTGAGTATTTTCAGCTTTTAGTAAGTTTATCTGACTGTGGTTTGGGAATGCATACCAAGCCTGAGCTTGCATTTGCAATTATTTATTTTTTTACATCTCTACCAATTTTTAGGGGTGAAATCAATTGGGATTGCATGAAGAAACACTTTGTGTACACCACACATGTAACGTGGGGTTATCTACAGAATACTACAACCGCTATCAAAAACTGGGCTGCCGCAGTGATCGCCAGTTATTAAACAAGAAGAATGTTCATGTTCGTTTCGGAGTAGCATAATCACTTTCAGCATTTTTGAGGAGATGGATTGCATTTTCAGCCGGAGAGAGCATAATCAGTTGAACTGAAAGTACAAATGCCACTTAATTCCTTCATTTATAAAAATTTATAACAAATGCATGTATTTTGTATCCTGTTTTCCCAAAACTCTTCAGTGGTGACTGTCTTCTATATTGTAATTACAAGATCTTTACATTAAATTTTGGATGAAAATTCTCAATACCAATTAATATTTATTGCTATAAACAGTTCACACATTGCAAAAAAAAGATTTGATTCGAAATAGTAGATTGAATATAGTGTTTTAATGAACATCCAATGTTAAACAAGCCAATTGTACACTTTAATGGGACATCTTGCATATTAAAGTAATTGCATTGTTAACATCTAATTTATCAATCTTGGTGGTTTGTGTCCAGTTACCACAGTAAGAGGTTGAAGTCATTCATGTTGCATGCAGTCTATCAAGAGGTTTCATGTGAAATATTGTTTGTAACAGGTATGAATGTCCAAGTTCAACAATACTTATTAGAAATATCATTCTAACTAGCCCCCGTGAAATGGGTTGCAAAATCTGTCATTTCTACTTTTATCTCCTACTCATTAATATTTAAAATTTTACATGTTAACACAGAATGTTGTCATGTTATCAAATGGCATGAAAGTTTTGTTCAGAATAAGTGACACAATCGTGGCAAGACATCAAGGGTCTGATTCATCATCTTTATAAAGAACATCATCAATTATAAAGGCACTTGTTCCTATCTTGTTGCTATCCATTGTAATTGTAAAACATTTCAGTCCATTGAAGATATGTAATTCTAATATAATTGTTGTGGCTGCACCTAGTCAAAATTCTAGATGATAAGTGAAATAGTGTAATTTGTCTTGGCATGTTTGTTGCTGTTTCTAACTCTACTTCCAGATCTGAAAAGATCCTTACAAATGAGTTGGAGTTCAGCTAGCGCTTTGTGGGCGCTTCATTTCAGGAGCCAATTGCAAAGCTTCATTTACAAATACCATCTCTGCCGCCTCTCTTTCCACCCCCTCCCTCCTCCACACCACAATCCCCAATAACATTTGCAAATTGCAGGTACATTAAATGCTCTCCCAAAGAGTGTGGATAAATTGAAATAGTTAAATGCTCAGGTCGGGGACAATGCCTATATTTAGTTAAATAGTGTGGGAGCCAGAATGAATCTTTGCGTGAAAAGAGAGCCAATCTTTGCACTCTGAATTATTGTTCCAAATAAAGTGTTGCAAATTGGCAGTTATGACAATTCTTCTCCTGTCAATGTCATTTTCCCAGTCCTATCATATGCACTCGATGCAAAATTGCTTGTAAATATTGTTTAAAAATATATTTTGCCTACTTCATCAACTGACTGCATTTATTAATGGCCTTTTGTTTTGCTGTTGAGATGGAACACTGTTGCCTTGTTCATACACTAATTTATTAAAGTGAATTTTAACTGGGGGAAATTCTACAATGTACATATGAACCAGAGTGCTGGTTAGGGTTGGTGAACCTTTAGCTAACTAGTCATATGTTATTTCTTTTTCAGGACAGTGTTGTCTTTAAATGTATATTTCAATCGTGAATTAATTTCTGATGGAAAAATAAATGGTATTGAACAAGTATTTTGAATCGTTGATTTTAAGAAGTAATTCGAAACTGTTCAATATTCCTTAAGGCACGTTTCCCCCCGAAACTTGACGTTTCCACTAACCAAAAATTAACATACTTGCGAAAATTTAATGTAGTTGGCCAATTAGTGCTCTTAATACTAGACCAGTCACCACTTGAATTGTAAGTTAGATATTGGCAGGGTTGCTCAATAAGGAAATCGACGAGAGATGAAAAGGAAGTTCCTACTTTGTCACCCATAATGTAGTCCAGATTGGTGTATACTGGGGCTTTGTTTTCTTTTTATGAGCAACATATTTGATTGTACAATACCTGTGTTTGTTATCTTGTAACTTCAAAGAATGCAAGCTGACATAAACCAAACTATATTTTCGTGGGACCATGAAGTTGTAGAGATAAAATAGGCCATGTGGAATCTGAAATGCAAATAGTGTAATTGAACAGTTTGGAAATGGGACAAAGACACTCATTAGGAACATGCAAAATAAAAGAACGGATTTCAGTAAGAATGGCTACTCTTTCTCGTACACTATGAAGTGCATATAAAAAATTGACCAGTTTTTGTAAAAACAGTAGATAGGCAGTCTTTGATACTGCTGAGCAGGAATTCTTTTTGATGATACAAGCACCTTCCACTGTGTTGATAAGGGACAGCACCCAACCTGCTTTGCATCAGGTGGTCAGGACTTTGCTGCTAGCTGCTGAACACTTGAATTATAACGGAGGTTACACAAAAAAGCTGGAGAAACTCAGCGGGTGCAGCAGCATCTATGGAGCAAAGGAAATAGGCAACGTTTCGGGCCGAAACCCTTCTTCAGACTGGCCCGAAACGTTGCCTATTTCCTTCGCTCCATAGATGCTGCTGCACAAGCTGAGTTTCTCCAGCTTTTTTGTGTAACCTTCGATTCTCCAGCATCTGCAGTTCCTTCTTAAACACTTGAATTATAACTTTGTGCAATCCCTCCAGTTGCAACTTAAAGTGACTGAGCTTTAGAATTCTTCCTGGTGAAGAAAAATATGCCCCATCCCCAAATCATTCATCTTTGGCTTAAATTTCTCACATTATGAGACTGAATCCTTGATCTGAGGGAGGGGAAACACCACCTTTCTACCCTGCTGAATTTTGAAGAGTGAATTTTGAAACTTGAGCTTCCGGTTGCATGTCATTTCAACTTCATTTCTCATTCCCACACTGATCTGTCCTTCCTCAGCCTTCCCCATTACAATATTGAGAGAATAACCTAGTGACCTGGTGTCAAGACAATATGACCTTTCAATGTCAGCAAGACAAAGGAGATGGTGATCGACTTCAGGAAGTGAAGCCCTATACATACCCCAGTATGCATTGATGGTGTAGAAGTAGAGATGGTTGAAAGGTTCAAATTCTTAGGAGCACATATCACCAGCAACCTGTCCTGGACCATCTATATTGAAGCAATGGCCAAGAAACCACACAATGCCTCTTTCCTGAAAAAGCTTAGGACGTTCAGAATGTCCCTAACAACTCTCACCAACTACAGATGCGGTGTAGAAAGCATTTTATTGGGACACATCACAGAATGGTTTGGGAACAGCTCCATCTAAGACCACAATAAGTTGCAGAGAATTGCAGCCCAGACCATCACACAAACCAACCAACGTTCCACTGACTTAATTTACATTTCACGCTGCCTCGGCAGAGGCACCAGTGTAATCATGGACGAGTCTCACCCTAGCCACTCCGTCTTCTTGGAACAGAGGCCAGAATTCTCTGCAGTATTAAGGCCCTTTTGATACCTATCTTCATGGGGGTGAAAGATTGCAACCTTCACGTGGTCCCCCCTGTTTTGACGAATGCAATCAACCCGGCATGCACAATCAAATAGAACAAGTTGTCCTACAACTTTAGGCTGTGCACACCATACGCAAGAAGAAGACCTATCTTCATTATTTTTCATGTGGGCACCACTTTGGCAACAGTCTTTGCTCACTGAGAACCACATTGAATATTAAATTAACATTGCTTATTGCTGCTGAATAATGTCATTTTACATAGGGACATGCAACAAAAATTAACTGGTTGAAACCAACCTGATTTCCCAGTGGCTCAGCATTCAACTCGCCCTCCCATTCCGAATCCGACCTTTCTGTCCTGGGCCTCCTCAATGGCCAGAGTGAGTCCCACTGCAAATTGGTGGAGCAGCATTTCATATTTCATATTTTGCTTGGGTAGTTTACACCCCATCGGTATGAACATTGAGTTCTCTAATTTTAGGTGGTCCTTGCTTTCTCCCTCCTTCCCCTCCCCAGCTCTTCCACAGCCCACTGTCTCTGCCTCTTCCCTTCTTCTCGCCCCCCCCACCCCCACATCATTCTGAAGCAAAGAACAAAGATCTTTGGTCCGAAGAAGGGTCTCGACCGGAAACGTCGCCTATTCCTTCGCTCTATAGATGCTGCCTCACCCGTTGAGTTTTTCCAGCATTTTTGTCTACCTTCGATTTTTCCAGCATCTGCAGTTCTTTCTTATACATTAAATAGAAAAATACATAGAATGAAATAGGCATGAATTAGACAAAAGCAGAATGCTGTCAATACACATGCATGGACTCGGGCTCTACTGCCCTGGCCCATTGAATGGCCCCTTGCTTCTCATTACTTCCCCATCCACTCTTGATCCGTCAAACTATGTTCCTGAACCCTTTCACATAGAAATTTCTTCCACATTTTTTGCCCTCTGACCCTCTTCTGTCCTTTCATAAACACCCAGTCTTAGATCCATTAGTCTTTAGGCCCACCCAATACCATGTCTGGCCACCAGGTCCCATCTCCGCAGCCAACATCGTCCCTGACCATATACTCCAGCCCCACACCCTTCCAATCATCAGGTACCATTCCCGGCCCCAGGCCCATGCAAGCGCCTGGCACTGATCACCATTAAATAAAAGGTCGAATGTGTCAACTCCTGTACTGCACCATTTTCACACAGAGAGTGGTGAATCTCTGGAACTCTCTGCCGCAGAGGGTAGTTGAGGCCACAGTTCATTGGCTATATTTAAGAGGGAGTTAGATGTGGCCCTTGTGGCTAAGGGGATCAGGGGGTATGGAGAGAAGGCAGGTACAGGATACTGAGTTGGATGATCATATTGAATGGCGGTGCAGGCTTGAAGGGCCGAATGGCCTACTCCTGCACCTAATTTCTATGTTTCTATATTATTGCTTTCTTTATCTGGCTGGTCACTAGGTTTTAACATCTCGCCCCTGAAGCCTCCCAATCAGTCTGAAGAAGAATGCCAACCTGAAATGTTGTCTGTCCAATCACTCCCTAAATGCTGACAGGCATGCTGAGAACTTCCAGCACTTTGTATTAAAACAACACCTCGTGTTCTGCGTGGGTAGTCGACAAGCCAATGGTACGAATATTAAATATTCCAGCTTCAGGTAACCGTAACCCGTTGCGTTTCCTACTGTCTTTGCTTCTGATCCACTTAGGTCTTTCTGCCCTCCTTTTCCATGCTCTCCTCTAGTCCCTCCAAATCACCCAGTTTTGTCCAAAGATTATAGAGGAGCTATAATGTTTGGTTTTGTCCCTCCCTCCACCTAATCTGGATCCATCCACCCATCACTCACATACCTTCCCCCCCACCCCTCACGATTCCTTCTGCCTACTTCCTCCATGTCCGATTCCAACCTAACATCCTACCCTCTGTCCGACAACCGGGATCCCCCACCTAATTCCATCCACCCATCATCACTCATCCCTTCTTGTTCCACCTGCCTCCTCTCCACCCTCGATCCAAAACGTCAACAATCGATGCTTTGAAACAAAAAAGACGCTGCTCGACCTGCTAAGTACCTCCATCAGTTTATATTTTGTCTCAGTCTCCTCTAGTATGGTCATGCCTCATTCCCAGCAGCGGATTGAGGGATTGAGCAGCACCGTGAATCTGGTGCAACGCCAGCACCACTGGGCGGGCGGGCGGACACACGAGGCGCGGGAGCGGCTCATTCTACTGTGCCTTCGATAGCTCAGCTGGTAGAGCGGAGGACTGTAGTTGATTATACTGGAAATCCTTAGGTCACTGGTTCGATTCCGGTTCGAAGGACGTTTATTTTTCTTCCTCCATATGAGATTTGAAGCTTTTTTGTTTGCGCTTTATGTATTTCAAGGAAGCACTTCATGTAATAATTTAATTCAGCGGATCGGGAACCAGCTGTGGGGGGAACGGGTAGATAGCGTTCCGGGTAGGGACCGTTCTTCAGAGCCCGGCTCGGTTACCTCCCCAGGTGCTGGAACCTTGCGCGTAACACAAAGTGCTGGAGGAAGGTGGGGGGGGGGGGGGGGGGAGAGGGGAGGATGAGTTCCTCCAGCACTTTGTGTTACGGGCAAGGTTCCAGCACCTTCAGTTCCTTGCGTTTCCATTAACAACGTATCCCGTGGTTGGAGGCTCTTGCTCGGGGGGAAATGTGGAGGGTGACCATCCGTGGGCCCGGTCCGTGCAGTATTACCATTCAACATAGACCGCTAACAGGTTGCGTTCTTCGTCGCTCTTCAAGGTTCCTCTGGATTATGACGTCCAGCAGGGGGATTAGCTCAAATGGTAGAGCGCTCGCTTAGCATGCGAGAGGTAGCGGGATCGATGCCCGTATCCTCCATGTTTTTCCTGCAGTCATTTAAGGAAGGACTTTTCATGAGGTTACACAAATAAGCTGGAGAAACTCAGCGGGTGCAGCAGCATCTATGGAGCGAAGGAAATAGGCAACGTTTCGGGCCGAAACCCTTCTTCAGACTTTGATTTTGAATTTGATATTGTAACCTTCGATTCTCCAGCATCTGCAGTTCCCTCTTAAACACTAAATAAAGGACTTTTCATGAGATGGGTTATCTATATTTCGGACGGGAAAAAAAAAATTCTGAGCGTGTTTTTCACCTGAATATCCTGGAATTGGAATAAGATGAGCCGGTCGTAGTTTTGATTCATACGCGTGGCTATCACCTATTGAGCGATGTCCGGATCACTTGGACGGGGCCGAAGAGATGGTGGAGCACCTGGTGGCGACGGTGGAGGATTTAGATTTATTTATGTTTTAGATTTCCAGCATGTGCAGTTGTTTTTGATTCTCACTCATCTTATCATTGGGACGCTACTAACCAAAAAGTGTAGGAATAAATGTTATCACTGTGACAGATTGACATTATACCTTGTTTAAGAAGGAACTGCAGATGCTGGAGAATCGAAGGTACACAAAAAAGCTGGAGAAACTCAGCGGGTGCAGCAGCATCTATGGAGCGAAGGAAATAGGCAACGTTTCGGGCCGAAACCCTTCTTCAGACATTATACCTTAACCGCTGAGAAATATTCGTATCTGGGTCATAATGCAATATATATTGGGATCGAATGATTATTTTTGTTGCATACTCCAAGATTAATAGAAAACATTATCGAGAGATAAGGAATTGAAAACCAGTATGTATTTTTTTTAATTTTATTTTCTTTGTAGAAAATGCTGCAGGTAAGCAATTGGTTTGAGATAGAAACAGGAAATTGTGAAAATTTGCTACAGAAAGGTGGGTTTATAATGCACAAAGGCTCATCCCAAATGGGTGGTGCATGGCGGACTCATGGATTCTCCCAGCTTATTATCTCTTCAGTGCTTAACCCTGTGGACAGAGCAAAGTGAACAAGCGAAACTCTTCACTCTGTGAACAATGTAGAGAGCCATTGTCTACCATTGTGAACAAGTTGGATATCAGTGAGTGTGAAAGTCTGAAACCTCACATAATAAACAGTACAAGTACCATTGAAGCTCCCCCCCTTCCACCAGTTACACAGTTGCAAATGAAATCCTTTGCCATGGGTCATTATGAGTTAAGTTAAACATCTCCCACAGATGGATTATCCAGGTATCTTGAATCCATCCTGTCATGAACAGTTCAGGATTCAGCAGTCCATTCTGCAGATGACCAGGTTGAAAATAATTTAAACTTCTTACCAATATGGTTATATTGCTAATTTGCAGACTCTCCAAATTCTCTGGGACAATTAACTGATTTTTACTGGTGTATTGTACTGGCTTGTTTTCACATTTTTTGCTGCTTTGACAATGGGTGAAATACTTTGCCCAGCTTGCATTTGCTGGTTTAGAGCAATTTCTTTCACAACACTTTTTCCTTGTAACTTACTTTTTCCATATTTTCCTTAACATCTACTATTGCTATTTGCAGTGGGCTGGCTAAATGCTGCAACAACTAACAATTGAATTGTTCAATGCAAGGTAATATAATTAAACGCTCTTGGGAGAAACCGGAGTGTCCTGGGGAAACCCATTTGGTCACAGAGAACGTGCAAATCGCACCCATGTAGCAGTAGAAGCCATGATCCCTAGCGCTGGGAGGAAGCAGCAGCAGCTCCACCAGCTACCCTCTCATCCCATGGACTACAGTGAGGGAAGGAACTGCCGATGCTGCTTTTACACCGAAGATAAACACAAATTATGGAGTAACTCAACGGGGCAGACCGTATCTCTGGAGAAAAGGAATGGGTGACGTTTCGGGTCGAGACCCTTCTTCAGACCAGGACTACAACCCAGCGGTATGAATATTGATTTATCTAACTTCAAGTAACCCTTGCCCCCCCCCCCCCCTCTCTCTCGTCTCTCCGACCCACTCTAGCTCCCCGATTAGCTTTATTACTGTCCTCATGATTAATTCTATTGCTCCAGATACGCTGCCCGTCCCGCAGAGTTACTCCAGCTTTTTGTGTCTATCTGCGGTTTAAACCAAAGATCTTAGAGCGAAGCCCGCTATAAGATCTTTGGTTTAAACTAGCATATGCAGTTTCTTCCTACACACTATGAACATTTATTTAATCATTACAACTAGTTGTGTTACTCCAGCATTTTGTGTCTATTTTCCTGATCAACGTTTGCTTTGATCTGCCCTTTGTACACCTTACCCGGAAACCCGTCTAGTTTCCCTCTCCACTGAGGAAGGGTCCCAACCAAAGATCTTTGGTCCCAACACCTTCTCTCCAGAGATGCTGTGCTGCCCCCCGCCCCGCTGAGTTACTCCAGCATGTTGTGCCCAGTCCCTCTAGGATCTTTGGTTGTGCCCAAAGATCTTATAGCTGGTTGTGCCCCTCATGGACTAGTGTCGTCCCAGCATTGCGCATGCGCTCTCTAAGCTGGCCGGGGGGGGGGAGGGAGCTTTGTTATCAGCCAATGAGGAGGGGCGGTGCTGCGGTGAGCGCGGCGCCCAATGGGGGAGGCGGTTGCTGCTGCCAGGCGGAGCGGGGGGGTTGGCACCGGTTTGTTTGGGGAAATAGACAAAGAGCCGCGGGCGCCGTCAGCGACCGAGCGACACGGAGCCCGACCGTCCGGCTGGCGGGGATCACAACACAAGCGGGCAGGGCGGGCAGCAGAGGGTAGCCAGAGGCTCGGGCGAAGGAGGCAGCGCCAGCGCCAGGCTGAGCCGACAGCGGCTCGGCGACCGCGACAACGGCTGGAGGAGCCGCCGGCAGCGGGAAGCCGAGGCGCAGCGGCGGCGGCGTCGCGACCGGGACGCCGTGACCCAGAGCCGGAGAGAGCGGTCCACCGCCGAGCCTGGCGGAGAGGGCGGCGAGCAGGTGGAGTTCGGGGAGCCGGCTTTGGAGAACCGGCCGGAGGAAGGGGCCGCTGGACCGGCTGAGGGCGGCGCGGAGAGCCCGGGGGATGGAAGCCGCAGCCCCGAGATCCGGCTGAGCCCCGCCGCGGACACTCGGCCCAGGTGAGCTAGGCCCGCGTGACGTCACAAGCGGCCGGCGTCACCCAGTAGCGCTCCCCTGTGAATTACGTCATGGGGAGAGGGTGGTCGGTGGGCCCGTGACACTCATTGCAGCCAATACAATAATAATAATAATAATTGTATTTATAGAGCACTTTAAAAACAATCATAGTTGCAACAAAATGCTGTACATCACTAATCATTGACAAAAAAAGTTAGTACACACCAATAATAACAATCAAAAGAAATAGTAGGAAAAGATATGTAAAATAAAGAAAAATTAAAAACAATAAAAACAGAAGCAAAGTCTCAGGCATGGTCAAAAGCCAGGGAGTACAAGGGACAGCAAGGATTGACACCTATGTGTATGCGTCTGGTACTGGCAATTACTGTTCGGTGGTGGCGGCATTTGTGGGATTGCATTAATGCCATGTAAAACTTGACGTGATCATTTCTATATAGGTGTTATATCAACATCAGGTCTCATTCCCACGCATGTAATTTCTGCCAAGTAATGTAATTCATGAAATGGGGTTTGGCTTGGTAGATCGAGATAATGTCAGTAACATAACAGTCGAGTGACGATTGACCCAATGACCAATATATGCGTTTCTTTGGACATTCCTTGTCTTAGAATAGCAACTGGAATGTTTATTGTTAGATTTTTAAAAACAAATTACTGTTATTTATCTGTTGACATGTAATTTGTGATGCCTTTATTAACTTGGAGATTAACTTAAAGCAATTTTCTTAAATTCACGACTAAGTTTTGATGGGTCATATCTTGCTGGCTCATTGTTAGTGATTCTGGGAATCACTAACAATCACTAAGCCCTTCAGCCTACTGTGTTCACACTGATCATTGATTACCCGTTTACTCTAATTCTATGTTGTCCCACTTTTTCACCCTTAGACTAAGGACAATTTACAATGGCCAATTAACTTAAAACAATGCAGTTAGACACAAAATGCTGGAGTAACTCAGTGGGGCAAGGCAGCATCTCTGGAGAGAAGGAATGGTAAAGTTTTGGGTTGAGACCCTTCAGAATGATGTCAGCGGAGTGGGCGGGACAGAGAATGTAATCGGAGACAATAAGACTGGTGGGAGAACTTGGGAGGGTGTGAATAGAGAGGGAAAGCAAGGGCTATTTGAAGTTAGAGAAGTCACTGTTCATACCGCTGGGGTGTAAGCTACCCAAGCGAAATATGAGATGCTGTTCCTCCAATGTGTGCTGGGCCTCACTCCGACAATGGAGGAGGCCCAGGGCAGAGAGGTCAGATTGGGAATGGGAGGGGGAGTTAAAGTGCTGAGCAACCAGGAGATCTGGTAGGTTAAGGCAGACTTGAGCGGAAGTGTTCAGCGAAACATTCATCAAAGCTATGGACCTCCACTGTTGTATCATTGATCACTGAACAGGTACTTTGGATCTGTCTTCACTAAGGAGGACACAAACAATCTTCGTGATATAGTAGTGGCCAGAGGATCTGTGGTGACGGAGGAACGGAAGGAAATCCACATTAGGCAGGAAATGGTGTTGGATAGACTGATGGGACTGAAGGCTGATAAATCCCCTGGGTCTGATGGTCTGCATTCCAGGGTACTTAAGGAAGTGGCTCTAGAAATCGTGGATGCATTGCTGATAATTTTCCAATGTTCTATAGACTCAGGATCAGTTCCTGTGGATTGGAGGGTAGTTAATGTTATCCCACTTTTTAAGAAAGGCGGGAGAGAGAAAACAGAATTATTGACCAGTTAGCCTGACATCGGTGGTGGGGAAGATGCTGGAGTGAATTATAAAAGATGAGATAGCCAAACATTTGGATAGCCGTAACAGTCAGTATGGATGTACGAAGGGGAAATCATGCTTGACTAATCTTCTGAAATTTTTTGAAGATGTAACTAGGAAAATGGACAAGGGAGAGCCAGTGGATGTAGTAGTGTACCTGGATTTTCAGAAAGCATTTGATAAGGTCCCACATAGGAGATTAGTGGGCAAAATTAGGGCACATGGTATTGGGGGTTGAGTGCTGACATGGATAGAAAAGTGGTTGGCAGGCAGGAAAAGAAGAGAAGGGATTAACGGGTCCCTTTCAGAATGGCAGGCAGTGACTAGTGGGGTACCGCAAGGCTCGGTGCTGGGACCACAGCTATTTACAATATACACCAATGATTTGGATGAAGGGATTCAAAGTAACATTAACAAATTTGCAGATGACACAAAGCTGGGTGGCAGTGTGAACTGTGAGGAGGATGCTATGAGAGTGCAGGGTGACTTGGACGCGTTGGCGGAGTGGGCATATGCATGGCAGATGAAGTTTAATGCGGATAAATGTAAGGTTGTCCACTTTGGTAGCAAAACCAGGAAGGCAGATTACTATATAAATGGTGTCAAGTTGGGAAAAGGGGAAGTACAATGGGATCTGGGGGTCCTTGTACATCAGTCTATGAAAGTAAGCATGCAGGTACAGCAGGCAGTGAAGAAAGCGAATGGCATGTTGGCCTTTGTAACAAGAGGAATCGAATATAGGAGCAAAGAGGTCCTTCTGCAGTTGTACAGAGCCCTAGTGAGAACACACCTGGAGTATTGTGTACAGCTTTGGTCCCCTAATTTGAGGAAGGACATTCTTGCTATTGAGGGAGTGCAGCGTATGTTTACAAGGTTAATTCCCAGGATGGCGGGATTGTCATATGCTGAAACTTTGGAACTCTCTGCCACAGAGGGTAGTAGAGGCCAGTTCATTGGCTATATTTAAGAGGGAGTTAGATGTGGCCCTTGTGGCTAAGGGGATCAGAGGTTATGGAGAGAAGGCAGGTACGGGATACTGAGTTGGATGATCAGCCATGCTCATATTGAATGGCGGTGCAGGCTCGAAGGCCGAATGGCCTACTCCTGCACGTAATTTCTATGTTTCTATGAGAGAATGGAGCAGCTGGGCTTGTACACTCTGGAGCTTAGAAGGATGAGAGGGCATCTCATTGAAACATAAGATTGTTAAAGGTTTGGACATGCTAGAGGCAGGAAACGTGTTCCCGATGTTGGGGGAGTCCAGAACCAGGGGCCACAGTTTAAGAATAAGGAGTAAGCCATTTAGAACGGAGACGGGGAACACTTTTTCTCACAGAGAGTGTCGAGTCTGTGGAATTCTCTGCCTCAGAGGGCGGTGGAGGCGGGTTCTCTGGATGCTTTTAAGAGAGAGCTAGATGGAGCTCTTAAAAATAGCGGAGTCAAGGGATATGGGGAGAAGGTAGGAACGGGGTACTCATTGGGGATGATCACATTGAATGGCGGTGCTGGCTCGAAGGGCCGAATGGCCTACTCCCACCTATTGTCTATTGATGCTGACTGAGTCGTATACTCCTTTCCATTTCCTGCAGTCGATGGTTTGATCCTTCATTTTGCAGCGATTAAGAGAGGGATTGTTGCCTGAACACCATGTTACTAAGCTCTCTACTTCCTGTACTCTGTCTTGTCATTGTTTGAGATCTGGCTCATCACATTGGTATAATGTTCAAACTTGCAAACAGAGTTATTGCAGACTTTGGCTTTGGAGTATACAGGGATAACAATAAGGGGCTGAGATCACATCCTTGTAGGGCACAGGGGTTGAGAAGACTTATTGTAGGGGATGTTTTGTCACTCATTCTTGCTAACTATGAACTGTGAGTCAGGAAGTTGAGTTCCAGTTTGCTGCGTCCAACGTCCAGAAGTTTGGAGATTAGTTGGCATTCTGGTGTGGAAACAGAGCTACAGTCAATAAATATGAGTCTAACGTAGGAGTCCTTGTTATCCAGATATTCCAGGAATGAGTGTAGGGCCAGGGAGATGACATTTGTCGTCGTGAACCTGTTATAGTGGTAGGCAAATTGCAGTGGTCCGGGAGACTGGAGTTCATCTGCTCCATGACCAGCCTTGTGAGGTACTTCATGATTGTAGATGTCAGAGCCACCAGACAGTAGTTGTTAAGGCATGCTTTTCTTTGGCATTGGGTGACAGGAGATGTTAAATGTGTCCCTGAATATCCTGCCCGCTGTTCCAAGCAGGTTCTCAGAACGGGACCCAGGACCTGAGGCAGGTGCCATAATTTCACTACCTTTCTTTTCATAATGAGCATAGAATGCATTAAGCTTGTTGAAGAGGTATGCAAAATTGCCAGTGATATCGCCTGACTTCACATTGTAGCCTGTTATAGCATGCATAACTTGCCACAATTGATGAGTGTCCACGTGGTTATTCTGGGACTCTATCTTTGTCTGGAGTTCTTTGTCGATGGTTGTATACAGATTTCTTGTGCTAGTTGGGATTGTTCGACTTGAAGCCAGACAGCCTATTCTAACAACAAGAAAAGCTGAGTTCACCATCCCCTGATAATAAGGACGTGGAAGATAAGATAAGTTAATGTTAGACACCAAGATTTAAATACGGCAGAGAGCACAGAAAGTGAAGGAATTAATTAAAATGCAAATTTGTTGACCAAAGAGGACATAGAAAACATATTGTGTAGAAAGGAACTGCAATTGCAATGGTTTATACGCAAAATAGACAAAGCATGCAGGATTAATTCAGCAGATCAGGCAGCATTTCTGAAGAAAAAGGACGGTGTAGATTGGCTATAGCATGTTAGCCAATTAGAATGCTTAGTAATTATAACCCCGCCTAATTATATATTCATTCATAGTGTAAAATCCTCCCACTGTCTACCAGTACGAGGAGCAGTGTGAACGTATGATGACCTGCGTAGTAGTTAATGACCTAAACAATAAAGATGCTTGTGTTTCAACCTGTGTGAGTTTGAGCTCTTTACATACTGTCAGAAAATTGGGTCTACCCCGCATCTGTTTACCACGATTTATTTAGTTTACCAGTTTTTATTTGTGAGTTTTGGTTGTGATTTGAGGACATTGCTAACTCTTGTCGAAAGCCTAGCCTGCTTGTGTTTGATTCTGATATCGCCGAGCGATGGCGAATGTTTGAGAAGGACTACTCCGATTATATCCTCATCGTTCACCGAAACGATCCCGACGATCTGAAAGTTTTTCTACTGTTGAATTTAGCGGGTCCGGAAGCTATGATCCGCGTTTGTTAGGTATGTGATAATTAGCATATGTAATTACTGTCTAGTGATGTCTTTTGATGTCTTGTGCAAGTACGCATGTGCATGGGGAGACTCAAGGTGGCGTCCTGCAGTAAAGAAGCCTGTATGATTACTCCCGTGTCCGAGCCTTATTTCAAGTCTGTTCAAAGCACCCAAATACACAACAGCGTTGACTTGTTTGAATTTGCACCAGCTCAACTAGACGGGAATGATCTGGTAGTGGTCCCGGCTGAATCAATTGACAACTCGATAGTTTTGCTGAGGAAGTTTAGAGAACTGTGTGACCTGCCGTCTATCAGAATCCTCGAGAGAAAAAGATTTTTTGCTCGAATGCAACAGGCTGATGAGCTTGTGGAACGATTCATCAGCGACTTGAGACATATCAGCTTTTGATGCAGATTTGGTAAGTTGACAAATGAGCTAGTTTGTGATAAAATTGTGGGAGGAATGAGCGACCGCATGCTACGAGCCGAACTGCTGCGGAACGCTGAACTGACTTTGGAGCAAGCGATTCATGCTTGTCGGATGGCTGAGACTGTAGCACCACTCGCAGATTTTCTGTTCTCTCTGTCTGTCAATCTCCGTCTCCGCCCACCACCCGTATCCGGGTCTCCGCTCTCTGCTCGCTCCTCATCCGCCGGCACGGCAGTCCGCCTTGCACATCCTCCTCTCACATGCGCACTGCCACGGCCAGCACACCATCGGCCGCCCTGCGCATGTGCACTGCCACGACAACTGGTCGACGCTGGACACTTTCTCCCTCGCTTTGAATTGAGGGAGATCTGGCCGCGAAAGAAAGACACAAAATGCATGAGTAACTCCGCGGGACAGGCTGCATCTCTGGAGCGAAGGAATGGGTGAGGTTTCGGGTCGAGGCCCTTCAGACTGAGAATCGGGAGAGAGGGAGTCTGGAGCTTCTTTAGGTATGTGAAGAGAAAAAAAATAGTTAAGACCAAAGTTGGACCCTTGATGAGGTGAATTTATTATGGGGAACAAGGAAATGGCAGATGAGTTGAACAGGTACTTGGGATCTGTCTTCACAAAGGAGGACACAAACAATCTTCCAGATATGGTAGTGGCCAGAAGATCTGGGGTAACAAAGGAACTGAAGGAAATCCTCATTGGGCAGGAAATGGTGTTGGGTAGACTGATGGGACTGAAGGCTGGTAAATCCCCAGGGCCTGATGGTCCCAGGGTACTTAAGGAAGTGGCTCTAGAAATCGTGGATGCATTGGTGATAATTTTCCAATGTTCTATAGATCAAGATCAGTTCCTGTGGATTGGAGGGTGGCTAATGTTATCCCACTATTTAAGAAAGGCGGGAGAGACAAAATAGGGAATTATAGACCAGTTAGCCTGACATCGGTGGTGGAAAGATGCTGGAGTCAATAATAAAAGATGAGATAGGTGCACATTTGGTTAGCAGTAACAGGATCGGTCCGAGTCAGTATGGATTTACGATGGGGAAATCATGCTTGACTAATCTTCTGGAATTTTTTGAAGATGTAACTAGGAAAATGGACAAAGGAGAGCCAGTGGATGTAGTGTACCTGGACTTTCAGAAAGCATTTGATAAGGTCCCACATAGGAGATTAGTGGGCAAAATTAGGGCACATGGTATTGGGGGTGGAGTGCTGACATGGATAGAAAATTGGTTGGCAGACAGGAAACAGTGGGGATTAACGGGTCCCTTTCAGAATGGCAGGCAGTGAGTAGTGGGGTACCACAAGGCTCGGTGCTGGGACCGCAGCTATTTACAATATACATCAATGATTTGGTTGAAGGGAATCAAAGTAACATTAGTAAATTTGCAGATGACACAAAGCTGGGTGGCAGTGTGAACTGTGAAGAGGATGCTATGAGAATGCAGGGTGACTTGGACAGGTTGGGTGAGTGGGCGGATGCATGGCAGATGACGTTTAATGTGGAGAAATGTGAGGTCATCCACTTTGGTGGCAAAAACAGGAAGGCAGATTACTATCTAAATGGTGTCACATTGGGAAAAGGGGAAGTACAGCAGGATCTGGGTATCCTTGTTCATCAATCTATGAAAATAAACAAGCAGGTACAGCAGGCAGTGAAGAAAGCGAATGACATGTTGGACTTTATAACACGAGGAGTCGTGTATAGGAACAAAGAGGTCCTTCTGCAGTTGTACAAAGCCCTAGTGAGACCACACCTTTAGTATTTTATGCAGTTTTGGTCCCCTAAGTTGAGGAAGGACATTCTTGCTATTGAGAGAGTGCAGCGTAGGTTTACAAGGTTAATTCCCGGGATGGCGGGACTGTCGTATGCTGAGAGAATGGAGCAGCTGGGCTTGTACAGTCTGGAGTTTAGAAGGATGAGAGGGAAACTCATTGAAACATATAAGGGCATGGTCACGCTGGAGGCAGGAAACATGTCCCCGATGTTGGGGGAGTCCAGAACCTGGGGCCACAGTTTAAGAATGAGGGGTAAGCCATTTAGAACGGAGACGAGGAAACACTTTTTCTCACAGAGAGTCGTGAGTGTGTGGAATTCTCTGCCTCAGAGGGCAGTGGAGGCAGGTTCTCTGGATGCTTTCAAGAGAGAGCTGGATAGGGCTCTTAAAGATAGCTGAGTCAGGGGATATGGGGAGCACGCAGGAATGGGGTACTGATTGGGGATGATCAGCCATGATCACATTGAATGGCGGTGTTGACTCGAAGGGCCGAATGGCCTACTGCATCTATTGTCTATTGTCTATATGGAAGGGTGAGGTGTAACAATGACAGATCAAAGCAGATGATGATAAGGAAATGTAGAATGGGCCATTGTTAACCGAGGGGAAGGTGACAAGAAGGCATACAATCAGTAAAATTAATCAGAAGTGTTTAAGAGGGAACTGCAGATGCCGGAGAATCGAAGGTTACACAAAAAAGCTGGAGAAACTCAGCGGGTGCAGCAGCATCTATGGAGCGAAGGAAATAGGCAACGTTTCGGGCCGAAACCCTTCTTCTGAAGAAGGGTTTTGGCCCGAAACGTTGCCTATTTCCTTCGCTCCATAGATGCTGCTGCACCCGCTGAGTTTCTCCAAATTAATCAGAAGGACAGTGAACCTAGTTGGAGAATAGGGTGAGGGAGGGAAAGAGAAAGGGGGAAAGCAAGTTAATTGAAGTTAGAGAAATCCGCTGAGCTGTAAGCTGCCCAAGTGAAATATGAGGTGCCGTTCCCCCAATTTGCGTTGGGCCTCACTGACAGTGGAGGAGCAGAAAGGTCAGTAAGGGAGGGGGAGTTAAAATGTTTAGCAACCAGGAGATCGTGTAGGCCTAGGCAGACTGAGCGGAGGTGTTCAGCGAAACAATCGCCAAGCCTGTACTTGGTCTCGCCGATATATAGGAGTCCACACCTGGAACAGCGGATACAGCAGATGAGGTTAGAGGGGATGCAAGTGAACCTCTGCCTCACCTGAAAGGACTGTTGGTGTCCCTCAACAGAGTCGAGGGAGGTATAGGGACAGGTGTTGCAGCTCCTGCGGTTGCAGTGGAAAGTACCTGGGGAGGGGGTGGTTTCAGTGGGAAGTGATGAACTAACCGGGGAGTTTGAGGGGAACGGTCTCTGTCGAAATTGGTAAGGATGGAGATGGGAAGATGTTTCTAGTCGTGGGATTCCATTGGAGGTGGCAAAATATCGATGGATTACCTGCTGTATGCGACGACTGATGGGGGGAATGGTGGTGAAGACAGATTAAGAAATGGAAAGGAGATGTTGGAGATGGTCCAAGTGAAATTTGAGTGATGGATGGAATTTGATAGTGAAGTTAATGAAGTCTGAGTTCTGCATGGGTGCAGGAGTTGGTACGGTATCCCGCTGCTCTGTTCATTCTCCCCCTCCCGCTAGTCGCAACAGGAACAGAGTCCCCCCAGTCCTCACCTTTCACCCCATCAGCTGTCAGATACAGCACATACAGTAATCATCAGACGTTTTTGCCACCTCAAACCTTGATTTTCTGACAGTAATTTAGGGATCCATTTAAATTAGACAAATAGCAATGGTGGAGTTTACAAATGCCACAGATGCGAATAAGGGTCTTAAACGTTATGGCTGGATTGTTCTATATTACTCCAATACAGAGGTTCTTAACCTTTTTGGCCCTACGACACCCCTTCAGACATTCTTGGTCAGTACGCGCAACCCCCAAAACAAAAATTGAAAAAAAACAGGCTGATTTATTAAAACATGCCTGCCAATGCTCAGTCAATGGGATGGCTGAAATTGCTTCGTAGCCATCAGGCAATCATAACAAGGACGAATGCTCGACAGGCAGCACCTCATGTCAGCGTCGATCACAAGCCTATTGCGTACCTTCGTTTTCAGAGTTACCATGGTTGAGAATCCAATAAGTTGAGGGGGACTGGACCAATAGGGTCAGGGCACTATCAGAAAGAACAGGACAGTCCTTCACTTTCAGCCCAAACGTGGTGAGCTCTTGAGCTGCGCATCTTCACGAAGGAGCTCTTCACTGGCTTTTTAAAGGAGGAGGATTGGCTGAACCTTGTTGCCTTCCACCACAGTGAAGAATGCTATGGTGGATGTTTGTGTTAAATTTTATTGTGTATTGTGTGTTCTTTTTAAGTGCATCGCTGCTGGCAAATTCATTTCAGCACCTTCGGGTGTATGTGACGAATAAAATTGACTTTGAATACTTAGCCTGGCCAAATATACAAGACGTTCCTGAGATTTGTAGACCTTAAATAATTCTTAATCACCTTGAGTTTGCTAAATTACCTCTCTGCAGAATCTATGTTGCTGGAATTGTTAATAGTATTCTTAAGCTAACGCAAACATTTGGAAACAGGTCACCAAGTCTATACTCTGTTAACGTTCAACAGATCAATGGTTTTAACTGCCTTTACAAAATTCACCCTCCCACTAACACACGCGCGCACATACTCAGACACACACTCAGACACACACACACTCACTCAGACACTCAGACACACACACATACTCACTCAGACGCTCACTCAGGCACTCAGACACTCACACACACTCACACACTCACCCACACACCTACACACTCACCCACACACCTACACACTCACCCACACACCTACACACACACACACACTCATTCACTCACACACACTCACACACACTCACACACACACTCATTCACTCACTCACACACACACCCACACATCACACACACACACACACTCGCACCCACACCCACACAAACACCCACTCGCACCCACACACACGCCCCACACCCACACAAACACCCATTCACCCACACACGCCTGCACCCATTCACCCACACACACGCACCCACATGCACACACACACCCATTCACCCACACACACACCCACCACACACACACACACACACACACACACACACACATACACACACCACATTCACCCACACACACACCCAAACACAGGCCCGGACCACTGAAACCGCTGCAGCTGCCGACTCTCACCACCTCCCCGGGCGGCGTCGCCCGCTGTCGCCGACCTTCACTGTCTTCAGAAAGCCACCGACAGTGCTGCCCATATCTCTACTCCAGCCCCCATGGGCCTCCGCCAACCCTCGCCTCTCCACCTGCCACCAGCGGGCCAGAGCCGTCACCTCACCCGAGATCCAGGCGCAGCACGAGGCCCACAACCTCCACCATGCAGACAGCACGTGGTCTGACTCTGCTGGGTCCTAATGCCCCCCTCCCCCCCCTTACAGGGTAGATCCATCAGTAATGATGACTCTGCTGGGCCCCAGTGCCCCGCCCCCCCCCCGTGCAGGTAAGATCCATCAGTAGTGACGACTTTGCTGGGTCCTAGTGTCCCCCCCCCCCCCCCCCCCCCCCCTACCCCCTACATCAGGGAAGACCCATCAGTAGAAGAACCCATACATTAGGTATGTTACAAAACCTCTCCTGAATCCCAGGCCCCTTTTGGAATCTGGGCCCGGGTACTCAGCACCCCATCTCACATAGCCCTGTGTATACGTACGCTGTTTGGAACAAAATACTGTGGGGTTAAAACGCGATTTTTCCTAAGGCTGTACTAATTGCACATGTTCAGCCTAGTAAATCATTGACGAAAAATCGCTGCAAGACCCGGTCGCAAAAGGTATTATTAGTTTTATAGGCCTCGATAATATAGTTCTAATAGTTTTAAAATTACTGTTTCATTCCGCAACCTCTCGCAGCCCCAGGGTTTTATAAAGCAAACAATTAAAGGTATGTACCTTATTTTTACATTAAATGGGGCATATATATAACCCTATATATCAAGTTATCTATAGCGAGTAGTTCATTTTGGGCTTTTTATATCCCGCAGTATTTTTCTCGGCATTTGAGGGCACTAATCCAGCGCTAGGTCAACGTTCTAAACCAGCGCGTTCCACATGAACCCACTAGAAAGACGATTTAAATGGGCATTTATTTACAGCAATTGAACACTAAATTCCTTCCATTTGGCCTATAAATTAATGTAAATTAGATATAAAAATCATGTTATATTGTGAATTATTTGTGAATAATCTTTGGACACTTAGGCTATTTAAAAATGTTAATCTTTCCTTAAGAAATGGGCTTTTGATTATCCAAGATCACAGCTTTTTTGTAATGTCCATTGAAAATCAATAGGGAACAAGATGCTAATTTCCGAGTATGCAAATGGTCATAACTTTTTTAATACTTGAGATATGAAAGTGAATTTGGTGTCAAATTAAACTTATTGTTATGCTTTATCTGATGGGATAAATTGCAGACTTAATTTTTTAAATCTCAAAATTTTGTAACATTGCTACATACATGAAATTACCGCCCCCTCTCCTTCGACTCCCGGGCCCCCTTTTGGACTCTGGGCCCGGGTACCCCCTGCACCCCATCTCACATAGACCCTGTGTATACCTACGCGAATACGCAAACAAAATACTGTGTGGTATGTACCTTTGTTAGGGGGTGAATGTGAGAGGGGGGACGGGTGTGTGCGGTAGGGGGGGAGGGGGTGTGTGGGCTCAGCGGCTCCCGGCTCCGGCCGCATTCACCGGCGCCAGGACCCGGTTCCGGACTCACTCAGCGGCTCCCCGTCCCCGGTTCCTGTCGCACTCAGCGGCTCCCAGCACCGGCTGCACTTAGCGGCCCCTGGCTCGTCGCTGTGGTCGCAGCCGCCCGCGGAACACAGACCCCGCTTGGCCGCGAACACAGCCCCTGCCCGCCCACGAACACAGCCCCCGCCTGCCCGCGAACATAGCCCCCCCACCCCCACCCGCGATTTTCAGGGTTAACCTGTGTGTACTCCATTCTGTAGCAACGATTTCTGGTCAGTCTTGCCACTATGTCAATGAATCGATGAATACAGAAAGAAATTTAAATTTCTGGTCTCAAAGATCAGTCAGATTTTGATTCTGAAAAATATAGATATTTTATTTAATTTGTTCTAATTTCTTTAGTTTTAATTTAACTATTCAGTTAATAATACTTGTTTTCTTTCTCCATGTAGATCTTCAAGGCACAGCTCTCCTCTTGACAATACATGAAAGAATGTCATATGTCTTGAAAAGTTATCTCGTGCCACAAAAATGGAAATTCGATGTGGTGGCTTGCTTTTCAGTTCAATGTTTGATTCTGGAAATATTGCTCAAGTTGAAAAGGTGGAACATCCTGAAGTAACAGAGGATTCAGCTCCCAGCAGTAATGGCACCTCTGGTAATTTTGGGAATACGATACCGACTCCAGATTGCGAATTTAATGTGTGGACCAAGCCAGATTGTGCAGGGTCTGAGTTTGAAAATAGTAACAGGTAATTCTATATGTTTTCCCTCTCACCAGATTAAAATTGTGTTTCTTTTTTTGTCTCCAGATTTCCAAATAGTTCAATTTACCAGGAGGTTTGGATGAAATATTATGTTGCAGGATAAACCAGCAGTGCAGCTAGATAACATTAATTTAAATACATGCATTATTACGTTTTGCGTGTTATTACACGTGGGTTAAATTATAAATAGTATATATAAAAATGCCGTTGGTTTTAATAAATGGTGCCTTGCTTCACAAGCAGGGTGCTTTCCCAGCAACAAAAATGTAAATTGAACCAGGATAAAAGGGTTTTACTGTGGTATATAAAGAGAGTTTTACTGATAGCATTGCTGTGCCCGGAACCTGGGTGCTGAGAATTGAAGTGAAGTGCTGCTCTTCCTGCTGTTGTGCTGGGATTGCCCTAAGGAGAGACCACCTATGAGGGCTAGTGCTATACTGGCCTGGGGGTGTGGCGTGACTGTTCAGTGCTGGGCTGAGGGTCTTGGGGATGTGCCATTACTAGCATGATGAGTGTTGGGCATTGTTGGGAACTGTCAGCATCTGCTCCATGTGTTGTCCGACTGCCCATAACTGACAGATGTGGTAGGTACCTTTGTCCTTGGATTGTTTGGCTGCACAGTTGTTCTCAACCCTGGGATTTATTCATGTCAACAAGCTTAACAGTCTAGTTGGCTATTCGGCTTTTCATCACAGAGAAATCTGCAGGCTGGGAAGTGTTGTGCAGCCAGATAAAGGGGGGATATAAAAATAAACTTACTTTGCATCCATTGGAAGGACAATCTTGAAATAGGATCTGCACAGCAATTCAACACGTGGAGTCAGAGCTGCCCGTGCCCAGCATTGGTTTGTACTCGTATTGGCAGCTTGGGGTACAGCCCCAAGTCTGCATCTTGGCCCCAGGCAGTCAGACAGGTTGGTTCATCACCAGGTTTCCAAAGTCATTTCTCACTGAGCGTGGTGTGATTTATTCCTCCATCTGCAGATGTTCCTGGCACCAGCAATATGGAGAAAGCAGGGGTTTTTGTGCATGTGGAAGTTTCTGCCTCCCTTGCTTTGATTGGCCATAGAGTTTGTCCCAGCCTGGAGATTTATTATAATAATAACAAACTGACTGATCAATGAAAACTGTTGAGGTTGTTAACACAGAGAAATTTCCAGGTTTTGGTGAGCTGTGCAGCAAAATAGGGAGAGGAGGCAGCGTCCATCAGGAGTGATTTGAATGCTGAATCCTTCCTCAACTTCTTTTTATCTGTTATTCCATTTATTTTCCTAAAACCCTCAAGACTACCTGCTAATTAAGTAGTCAGTAAGCCCAGCAAGCACATGCCTTCACTGGCTTTATTAATATATAAATTGGAAATTAACCCTCTATTACTTATCTGTATATTGTCACAATCCATCTCTTATTCAAAAAATTAACTCTCTATAATATGTATACATTTCTCTCACCTCAATGGTTCAGAAAATTATAAATATTAATGTAGTTTTTTAAACACACTTCAAAGAGAAGTTTAACTTACCTGCTATAGTTCAGTTCAGTAAACTTCATGGGAGATTTGAATTTATTTTGATCAGTCGGGAACTCCATTATTGTATCCGATGACTAGCATGTTGATAGCAAATTATCTGAATGAAAGTGCCATTTCCAAAGAATTTCACAAACTTATCTGTTTGCAGATAGGATATCTATACTATAACATTTATTGGACCATTTACACTTAAGGGATGTATTACATAAACATTTACTACTTTAACCTTTTTTTAAATGTGTCAAAGCTTGGAAAGTTGTTTTATATATTCTCACACATTTGTATTGCTTATCTTCAGGTCCTGGTTTTATTTCAGTGTGAAAGGAGGAATTCCAAGTAAAGTCATTAAAATCAATATTATGAATATGAATAAACAAAGCAAATTATACTCTCAAGGAATGGCACCATTTGTAAGGACCCTGCCTGGAAGACCCCGTTGGGAACGTGTAAGAGATAGACCAACTTATGAGGTATGGAAGTGAGCAATTTTGCATGCATTTGTGTTCATGTCAGAACAGACCTACTGTGATTAAATTTAAATTGGTTAATTCTATGTATTTTTTGAAATAACTAGTTAACATGCAAAAAGTGTTTCTATCCTGCAATCAGAGAACATGTGAATTCACTTGCACAGTGGAGAGTGACGACTGGGCAATTTCTCATTTGTTATAGTTTTGTATCATTAAAAGATGTTTATCAATTATTGTTGCTAATTTGAAATTCATCTGCATATTTTAATTAATGTATAGTGGCTCTTAAAATAAAAGTTATCAGTTACAAGGCAATGTCTAAGAAATTCAAAACACACAAACTGCATTTATTTGCATTCAGAAATTTGTCTCCTAACCTACATTCACTGCATCCATGACTTGAGTTACACACGCACAGCAGGTGACAAGTATGTTGCCATGGATGCAACATGTCATTTTTGGAAATTTTCAAATTTAAAAGAAAATTGTTGTATAGATTGTTCTCTACAGCCCAAATAAAATGTGAAAATCCACCGATATTTTGTAATTGTAAAATATTCCAGGTTTTAACAGATACCATTGAAATGTTTTGAGTTTGTGATCAAGTTTATTAAAGCAGTTCCTCGATCTTGACCGTTACAACCACTCTGCCGGCAGTGAAATAATTAAAATTGAAATGTGGAACATGCCAGAATGGGAGGAATGCAGAGATTTAGAGGTTGCTAGGCTGGTGAAGCATATAGAAGTGGGGTAGTGATCTTGTGAAATTTGAAATCGAGGATGAGAATTTTAAAACTTTACGTTATTCAACCTGCCAAATGTATGCCACCAAGCACATGAGAAGTTACATTTTAGGATGCAGTGAAGATTGTGGATTATTTCAGGCTTATGGATTGAAGCCATCCATTGTGCCTCAGAATTGTCAAGCTGTTGACCATGCTGGGTTTCACCAGCAGAAAAGCTGACACAGGAGTGGATAGACAATATTATGGCGATCAAAGGAGATGGTCTTGATGCATTGTGATATCGTATATCTTTGAGTAGCAGGAGGTGGCCCAGCATTTGTCCCAGAGATTGCAGTGAAGGAATGGGAGAGAAATTAAAGCAGGAATTCATTGACAGAGTGCTGGAGTAACTCAGTGGGTCGAGCAGCATCTCCAAAGATTATGGATAGGTGACTTTTTGGGTCAGGACCCCTCTTTGGGGGGGGGGGGGGGGGGGGGGGGGAGGAAGGAGTGAGAGTGGAAGAAATTTGGACGAGCAGAGCGGCAGGCCAAACCGTGACAGCAGGTTATGGGTTAATACAGGTGAGGGGGCCTGAGGTTTATTAGCGCATGTTTGGACAAAGGCCAGATATGAAAAGGCAGAAGGTGTGAGGCAAAGGGATTGAAGAGTTGCAAATTGTGAAATTGGTGGAAGGAATGTATGCAAAAAGGGAAGGGGAGGAGGAGGGAGGAAAGAGGTGTGAGTGGAACACAGGGGGTTGCCTTTTTTTCACATGTAGTTTACAAGAATGAGTGTTGTGTGTAAATTTGAGACCAAATTTAATGCAGCAGAATTGATCAATTGGCTAGGCTTTGAAACATTCAGATTAACTTCATTCTACCCAGTAGGCCATGGTGAACTGACGCAAGTGTTCGGCGAAATGAGGGCTTGGTCTCGACGACGTACAGGAGGCCACGCCAGGAACACCAGATGCATGGGATTAGAGAAGGTGCATGTGAACTTCTGTTTCACCTAGAAGAACTGCTAGGGTTCCTGAATGGTGGTGAGGGAGATGGTATAGGGACAGGTGTTCTCCTGTGGTTGCAGGGGAAAGCCTCTGGAACCCTTTCGCCCGAACAATTGCACTCGGTTCGACAAGGCCTACTGGATCTCCCGGTTGCTAACCATTTTAACTCCGCTTCCCATTTCCCATTCTGACCTTTCTGTCCTGTGCCTCCTTTATTGCCAGAGTGAGACCACAGGTAAACTGGGGGAACAGCACCTTATATCTCACTTAGGTTGCTTACAACCCAATGATATGAACACTGAATTCTCCAATTTTAGGTAACTATAACTAAACCCGGGTCTTGGCGCTGTGAAACAGTGGCTGTACCAGCTGCACCACTGTGCCCGATGTCCAACAATTTAGTGCTCTAAGGAATGATTCACAATTGCCATCTCTTCTAATTTTAATTGATGAGAAGGTGATGAATGAATGGAACACTTTATTGCAATGTTGGAAAACCTGGAGATATTCAGCAAGCCAGGCAATGTCAGTGAGAAGGAACCAAGTTCATATTTCAGCAGAAATTCAAAGCTATTTAAAAAATATATTTCTTCAAGAAGAATTAACATTTTCTAATTAAATCAATTTTTTAGATTTATTTTTTCTGCCCCACCCCAATCAGTCCGAAAAAGTCCCACCCCGAAATTCCCCAAATGCTGCCTGAGCCCCTGTTCCTTCAACGCTGTGTATTGCTGAAGTAATTGTGTCTGGTTGATTTATTATTTTATATAAAACATTTATTTTTGAAACAAACCCAAGACTAGAGCTGCAAGGATGAGCTGGGTCGCTAAATTTGTTAGTGCTAGCCCATGATTGATTACATATGATGCTGATATTTCATCACATATAATGGAAATTAGCAAATTTGCAGATGACACAAAGCTGGGTGACAGTGTGAATTGTGATGCTAAGAGAATGCAGGGTGACTTGGACAGGGTGGGGGAGTGGGCAGATGCATGGCAGATGAAGTTTAATGCGGATAAATGTGAAGTTATCCACTTTGGTAGCAAAAACAGGAAGGCAGATTACTATCTAAATGGCGTCAAGTTGGGAAAGGGGAAGTACAACGGGATCTGGGGGTCCTTGTACATCAGTCTATGAAAGTAAGCATGCAGGTACAGCAGGCAGTGAAGAAAGCCAATGGCATGTTGGCCTTTATAACAAGAGGAATCGAATATAGGAGCAAAGAGGTCCTTCTGCAGTTGTACAGAGCCCTAGTGAGATCACACCTGGAGTATTGTGTGCAGTTTTGGTCCCCTAATTTGAGGAAGGACATTCTTGCTATTGAGGGAGTACAGCGTAGGTTTACAAGGTTAATTCCCGGGATGGCGGGACTGTCATATGCTGAGAGAATGGAGCAGCTGGGCTTGTACACTCTGGAGTTTAGAAGGATGAGGGGATATCTCATTGAAACATATAAGATTGTTAAGGGCTTGGACACACTAGAGGCAGGAAACATGTTCCCGATGTTGGGGGAGTCCAGAACCAGGGGCCACAGTTTAAGAATAAGGAGTAGGCCATTTAGAACGGAGGCGAGGAAATACTTTTTCTCACAGAGAGTGGTGACTCTGTGGAATTCTCTGCCTCGGAGGGTGGTGGAGGCAGGTTCTCTGGATGCTTTCAAGAGAGAGCTAGATAGGGCTCTTAAAAATAGCGGAGTCAGGGGATATGGGGAGAAGGCAGGAACGGGGTACTGATTGGGGATGATCAGCCATGACCACATTGAATGGCAGTGCTGGCTCGAAGGGCCAAATGGCCTGCTCTTGCACCTTTTGTCTATTGTCTAAGCTAATATTTCCTTCCAACAATTTGTTTCCGCTTTATGTGTGTATTAGCTTGAATTGTTTGTTATTACTTTTTCCTGCCATTTATTTTCAATTTAGATGGTGGAAAACCAGTTTATTCTCACCTTCATGCATCGCTTTCATGAATGTCGTGGAGCAACTACCTACTTTGCATTTTGCTTTCCATTCACGTATACTGAATGTCAGGAGATGCTGATGCAGCTGGATGAAAAGTTTGAATATTGTAAACGGCTGACTTTAAGCAGGTACTGTGCAATCTTAGAGTTTCAACAGACAACTTACACAATCAATCTTCCAAATAATTTCCTTGAAAATAAAATGATTCTGTTGGAAAATTCTGTTGCATGCTTTTCATTGTCATGAACTTGCATTCTATCGGTTCATGTCCAGGCTGTCTGCAAGACTGCAAACATCGAGTATGCATTAGAAACTGGGAAACCTTCACAAAGTTGAATCAAGAAGCAGTTAAAACAAATGTTATATATTTAAAATAAAAACTCAAAAAACTATTTCTAAGATGTACAGGAAAGAGTGCCATGCCTTGGATTTCAATTTGTTGGTAGCTTCTGCCTTAAATTTAAAATTACTTGGTTAACTTTAAGACAGAAGGTCAAACCAGGATCAATATTCTCTCCTTACTATATTCTTTCTCTTCTGAATTTACATTTTGTTTCCTTATTACTGCCCTTATTCCTGTCCACCCTTGTTCTCGGCTAAGTATTAACATTCTTGTTTATAAATCAGCAATATGCAGAGTTCCTCTCAAATAATTTTAGCATATATTCCAGACTACCATATAACTACTGTACATTTCAGAATAAAAATTAGCTTTGAAGTACTTTACGATATTCTGGTATTGTAAAAGTTTGTTATAACTTATTACTCTATTTTAGTGTGAGCAATTATCCTGCTGACAGTTAAAATCCTTTTTTCTTGGTGTTGCTGCAGGGCATTAAGGTTTTCAGCAATGTAGAGTTTGTTGACCTTTATTTTAACTGGGTGTCAAAATCAAGTAAAATTATTCCAAGTAACAAATGTATTACAAATTTAGATTAGCTGAAGTGGGATAAATAGATGAGCTGGTTCAGTCTGGTTTATGTAAAACTGGAGAAGTCTGAGGAATATTGCATTAATACGAATAGAGGGAAACAAATTAGCTCCATTAACTTTTGAAGACTGGTGGAAAGAATGTTATACTATAACAGTTGTTTTTGGAACCAATTTAAACAATTCAATATAGAACTCCCCAAGCTGAAGTTATGATGGTCAGTTCCTAGGAGTAAATATTACCAACAACTTGGCCTGGACTAGCTATATCGAAGCAATGGCCACGAAAGCACACCAATGCCTCTACTTCCTGAGAAGGCTTAGGAAGTTCACTTAGCAACTCTCTCCAGCTTCTGCAGATGCACCGTAAAAAAACAGCTCCATCCAAGACCACAAGAAGTGGAGAGAATTGTGGACGCAGCCCAGACCATCACACAAACCAACCTCCCTTCCATTAACTCCATTTATACCACTCGCTGCCTCGGAAAGCCCATCAGCGTAAATCAAGGATCAGTCGTACCCCGGTCACTCCCTCTTCTCCCTTCTCCCATCAGATAAGAGGTGTAGAAGTGTGAAAACACACACGTCCGGGTTCAGGGACTGTTTCTTCTCAGCTGCTGTTGGGCAACTGATCCATCCTGCCAACATCTAGAGAGCAGTCCTGAGCAACTATATACCTTATTGTAAACCTTCGAACTATCTTTAATCGGACTTTACTGGATTTTATCTTGCTCTAAACATTATTCACGTAATTCCTTTTTGTCATGTATCTGTACACTGTGAATTTCATAAAGAGTTACAAGCAGTTCCTAATACAAACAAGATGAATACATTGACAGTCACCTCAAAGGCCCTAAAATTCCAACATAAGCAACTAAACATTTTTTAACCCTAACCATAAAATATATTGGAGGTGATCTTGGGGGAAAGGACAGGCATGTGGAGCATTTACTTAATAAATCAGCTGTGATTTCACTAGTCACAAGTGAAGTGCCAGTTTGTAATCTGTTGTCATGTCATCAGTTGATTTTGTCTGCTTCACTGCAAAATCTCCTCAAGGTATGCATACTTTGAAAACGTTCTCCTCCTCCCTCCGAACCTTATCTCTGCCTCTCCCTCTCCCCTGACTCTCAGTTTGAAGGAGGGTCTTGACCCGAAACGTCACCCATTCATTCTATCCAGAGATGCTTGCTGCCTGTCCTGCTGAGTTACTCCAGCATTTTGTGTCTATTAATGGTATTTAATGCACTGTTGTTGTGTAGAGTTTGAAAGCCACCATCAGTTGCAGACCAGAATTTGAAGTTCTTCTTAAGTTATCACCAATCGTCTCTTTATCGTCATCTCTGTAATTTGAAAAGTAATTTTAAAAGACCATATTTACTTTCCTGTCTCTTTGATGTTCTTTGTAGCTTTAACATTAATTTATTGGCTTGTTTTTGTGAAGCAATCAACTGGTAATTAGAACATTTTTATTTTTCAGCCCTGCTGATACTATTTATTATCACCGTGAGCCTCTGTGTTATTCTCTGGACAATCGATGTATCGATCTCATCACCATTTCTTCGTGTCATGGAATGATGGTTGAATGTGAACCAAGACTAGTAAAACTTTTTCCAGACCATTCCATTTCTCGCCCACATGTATTCTCTCGAAAACAGGTAAAAAAAGCTCACAACATATTTTATAAAGATTTTGTTGGCTCATATTCTGCCACATAACAAAACTCAAGTAATTGCAAGAAATTTAGCAATCTGCACCGATTACATTAATTTTTGTTGCAATATTTTATTTTATTTACTGATCCATATGTTAGAGAGAGTCATTAACTTAACTGATCATTTTGAGTATGGAGAGAGAACTTAATCTCAATTTTTTTTTAATGTTCATGTAGTTTATCTCTTTGCTCTCTGGAAGGTATCAAGTTTCACCGAGGTAAAGAATTGTGTAAATGTTTCAACAGGCTGTTGGGGCCAACTAATGTGTTTGAGTTTATCATGGATGTGACCAATTTTCTAAAACTCCCTGACCTAGAAAACTGCTTTCCATCCAGCAACCTATTCAATCAGAGAAAATAGTACTGCTTGCCCTATTGTCTTCAATGATTTGAACTCAGTGAAATTTCCCCTTAACCTCTTTACAGTCCCCTTCCCTCTGAGAGTTTTGTTTCTATTGAAACTTCCTCAGAGCAGGCAACGTTTAAATGAGTACATGATGCGCCATCTACTTTTATTGGCTCCGGATTATTGTGGTCATAGGATCAATTTTATGGCACTAGATTATTTAAGTAATTGCACAAAATATTAGAGCTTGAACCTTTTTAATGCATGATGCCACATACACACTGAAGGAACAGCACCTTATAAGTTTATAACCCGACGGTATAAACATTGAATTTTCCAATTTTAGATATCCTCGTCAGCACCCCCCCCCCATTCCCTTTTCTCCACCCCCCCCCCCCCCCCCCCCCAAGGGTGTCCATGTAGACTCGCACCTATTTCTTTCCTTCCTCTCACCTTGCCTCCACCTACATTCCTTCCTCCGATTTCACAATTCTTCAATCCTTTTGTCTTGTGCCTTTTTTCATCTGTCCTTTGTCCACCTAACTGCCTATCAAACCCCCCCTAATTTTTCTCTTCTGCATCCGCCCGCAATCAGTCTAAAGAAGGGCTCCAGTGCAAAATGTCATCTATGCATGTTCCCAGGGATGCTGCCTGACCTGCTGAGTTACTCCAGCACTTTGTTTTTTTTTGTACAACAGCATCTGCAGTTCCTTATTTCTACAAGAAAATTTATAGTCTCTGCTTTCTACCTTCTTGTCCATTTTCTAATTACCTGCATTTGCTATATTTGCCAAGTGCTAATCATACTTGAGGCATCATAATTCTGAGATTGACAGACTTGCAGATGCATACTTTTCCAGTGAGATTAAGATTTCAGGATCTCCATGTCTTAACACTTGATTTGATCTGATTTATGTGGGCAACACTGGGAAATCTTCGTATGAAGACAAAGATTATTGGGTCTACGCAAGTGCTTTTTAAAATATCTTCTCCCACTCAAATTTTGTTTTGTATTTTACAATCATTTTCATTGAAAAATAGTTATGATTCCTCTCACTTTACTTTGGGTATAAAACATCTCTCATATCCAATCCCTAAAGGTACAGTACATTGAATGTGAATGATTGACATGTTTATAATTAGCATTATAAACTTACAGAAGTGATCAGATACTCGCTGCTCTGGTGTTTTTTTATATTTGTAGACAGTTGGTTATACTTCAAATTATTTACATTCGGATCATATTTGAATGAATTGACGAATATTGCAAAATGACTGTATCTTCTGTTTTAGGTATTTTTTCTCAGCAGTCGTGTACATCCTGGTGAAACTCCCTCAAGCTTTGTTTTTAATGGTTTTCTGGAGTTTATTTTGCGAACTGATGATCTTCGTGCTCAAATGTTGAGACGAATGTTTGTCTTTAAACTTATACCCATGTTGAATCCTGATGGTGTAGTGAGGGGACATTATCGGTAAGCTTATAAATATTTAACTGCTGCAAACTGCTGATACTTGACTACAATACTCGCTTCCTGTAATTATGTTGGCTAATCCTGTACTTTATTTGGAAAAGACTTGAGTTAGCAATTTAACAGCATCAAATTCTTGTTTACATCTGATATGCTTTGTATTTACCAGGACTGATTCCAGAGGTGTAAATTTGAATCGGTTGTACATGGATCCAGATTTCAATTTGCACCCTTCAATTTATGCGGCACGTGCACTCATCCTTTATCATCATGTTAACAATCGTGTGCCTTCAGACAACTGGGAATTGAGAATGTTTTCGCCAGTGTTATCCAATGGTCCTTTATGCACAAAAGACTTGAACCATTCCATCAATAACCCTTCAATTTCCTCTGAGGTCTTGTTATCAGAATTGGAGAAAAGCAAAAATTTGAAAAATGTTACAAATGGTGAAATGGATAGCGTCATTACCTACAAAGACCATGACCACTTAGATGCATTAATACAAAGCAAAAATAATAAGCATCAGTATCCAGACTCCCACAATGGGAAAATCGATTCATCTAATGGTGAAGGTACCATCAGCGAGAAAGCAAGTGATTCTTCTGACGCTTCAGAAAACATTGAACACATTCCTCCTCATGAGAGTGGGATTGCATACTACGTGGACTTGCATGGACATGCTTCAAAGCGTGGCTGTTTTATGTATGGGAATTGTCTTCCATCTGAAAATAACCAGGTTAGTATCCATTACCTATTATTTAATGATCGCATGGGACACTGTACACACGAACAAACATCAACTTTATTGGATTACTTGCTTAATAGTTGATTTAGTTAAGTGTAGAGTGCTGGAATAACTCAGCGGGCCGGGCAGCATCTGTGGAGAGAATGGATAGGCAACATTCCAGGTCGGGATCCTTCTTCAGACTGATTCTGGTAATGGTGGGGAGGTGGGGGGGGGGGAGGTGAAAGCTGGAAAAGAGATATGGAGGCAGGGCAAAGTGTGGCAAGTGATAGGTGGATACAGATGAGGGGCAGTTTGATTGGAAAATGGGTGGAGTAAGTATTGAGTAGTAGTTGGGAGGTTAGGTTGTAGTTGTATAAGATGTTGGTGAGACCGCATTTAAAATATTGTGTTCAGTTCTGGGCACCGTGTTATAGGAAAGATATTGTCAAGCTTGAGAGGGTTCAGAAGATTTACGAGAATATTGCCAGGACTAGAGGGTGTGCGCTATAAGGAGAGGTTGAGAAGGCTGGGTCTCTATTCCATGGAGCGCAAGAGGATGACGGATGATCTTATATAGGTGTACAAAATCATGAGAGGAACAGATTGGGTAGATGCACAGAGTCTTTTGCCCAGAACAGGGGAATCGAGGACCAGAGGACAAAGGTTCAAGGTGAAGGGGAAAAGATTTAATAGGAATCCGAGGGGTAACTATCTCACACAAAGGGTGGTGGGTATATGGAACAAGCTGCCAGAGGAGGTAGTTGAGGCTAGGACTATCCCATTGTTTAAGAAACAGTTAGACAGGTACATGGATAGGACAGGTATGGAAGGATATGGACCAAGTGCAGGCAAGTGGGACTAATGTAGCTGGGACATTGTTGACTGGTGTGGGCAAGTTGGGCCGAAGGGCCTGTTTCCACACTGTATCACTCTATGACTCTTAAGTCACAAAGGTAAGATGAAAATATTGTATCAGCATTGCCATATTTTAAAAATCTTCTATACTTCCACTAACTTAATTTTTTTTTAACCTGTCCATAATTGCTCTTGAAAAGATGACACCAACATCCATCATTTTGCTGATGATTAATAGTAGAATCACTTTGTGACTAATTTGTCAGACTGTAATTAAAGTAGGATTGTCCAAAGGTAGGAATTTGATTCCCTTCTGACTGTAACTAATCCATATACTTATTGAGAAATCATCAAATCTCTGTGACTATTTAATTTGTTGCACCAGAAGGAGGAGTTTTTTTTAAACTTTGTTCTTGATTCGTGCAAGTTCCACTTTTTTATCAATCCATTCATCTGCAAATTACTTTGACTGATAGGCAGTACCTGGTTTTAAAAAGATGTTTCCAAATATTTAGAACGCCCAATCATGTTTATATTGTCAAGTTAGAGAGGGACATTCATCATCGTTTGTCTGGGCATGTTGCAGCCTGCATGACTTCATATCAAATTCTTCCACTTGAGAAACCTTGCTTTTGAATCAAGTCTGGTTATTTTTGTTTGACACCCCTTTTTCATTTGTGAATTCTGGTCTACTGACCATGAACCAGTAGACCAGACTTCTCCTTTACTTCATCAGTCACTAAATGTTTTGGGTCCAGAATTTATTTTGCTCTAGATTATCTGAGTCTACTGTTGTTCTTGTATCCTATAGTGAGCTTTGTTCAGGTCACATCAGATGCTGTCATAAGCATCTTCCGCTACATGAAACTATGTGTTTAGCTCCTCCGCGTTTGGAGCGTACTTCATGATGTCTCGACAGGTCCTTAAACAAGCCCTTTGGCCCACTGAGTCTGCGCTAACCATCGATCACCCATTCATGCTAGTTCTATGTATCCATGTTTAGCATCCACTCCCTGTATCCTTGGGGCAATTATACAGAGGCCAATTAACCTACAAACCCGCCGTCTTTCAGATATGGGAGGAAACCGGAGTACCGTCGGGAAACCTACGCGGCCACATGGAGAATATGCCAGCTCCACATTGGTAGCACCCGAGGTCAGGATCGAGTCTGCGTTTCTGCCGCTTTGAAGCAGCGGTTCTACGAGCTGTGCCACTGTGCTGTACAAATCTTTCTTCATCTCTTCAAATCAGGCATGGAAATTCTTCAACTCCAATATAAAAGTTAATTTGGCTTCGGTTCTGTTCATGTTGGTTGTTGGCATCTCACCTTAGTTGCTCTTTATGTATTGAAACATTGGCAAGTTCTTGGAGAGTGTTGATGAGCTTCTCTGAGAGAATTATCTTCCCTGATACCTTCGAGGATGAAAACCTGCTGCATCTTGTTTTCATCCAGCAGCAAACCTTATTTCACTCCTTTGGATTGTGATAATCTCTTCACTTTCTCACCTTCAAAGTGAGCACAGAGCTCATTGTGTTCTTGCTTCTGCTGATGGACCACTCCTCTCATTCCTCATCCTGCCCAAAACGTAAGGATTCCTTCTTTCATTGCAGTTGATCTACATCCTCGTAGGTATTCTATTCATTTTTCAGAGCAACTTGGGATTCACGTTTGATTGAGATAGTTTCTGAGTGAGAAACTCTATTTTATTCCTATTTGGTCAGCTCGACCTCCATTTCCTTCAAACAGGGTTTGATAGCTGGCCATTAAACAGGTCTTGAGACCTGCTCCTTCATCTGCCAGCATCCCGTTCTCACGCTCTGATGCTGTGAGCTTGGAACTCAATACTTGCCATCAACTTTGTCAGTCCTACTGTTTCTTTGACCACATGAAGCAGTGCCTCATTGTGCTGCTGAATCTCATGATGCGCCTGAACTGACCTCACTCACTCTTGTTCAGTCGTCAAGGCACCTATTCCAGATGTTCCTGTATTTCACCCTTTTCCTATAGGCAGATCTTGCACCAGCTTCTCACGGCTCTGCTCCATAATTTATAGGGTGTGCTCCAAGCCATGTACAGGTCCAACTTCTCTTGTTCCAGGCAGACTAACTATTGCAGATTGAGGTATTTCCCTGTTTAATTTATTTCTTCTGTTCTAGCAGCATCATCATCTCATTCTCCAGCTCCAGGGTGATTTTCTTCAGCTGCATTTTCTCTTGGGCCATCCACTCAATGACGATTCCCCAGGACGTTACCTGCATTTGAGGGCTTGGTTATAGGGATAGGCTGGGACTTTTTTCCCTCAAGCATGGGAGGCTGAGGAGTGACTTTGCAGTGGTATACAAAATAATGATAGACATAGATAGGCGAATGAACACAATCTTTTTCCCAAGGTAGAGGAGTCCACATCAAGAGGACATGGGTTTAAGGTGAGAGGGGAAAGATTTAAAAGAGAACCATCAGGCATTTTCTTTACGCAGCGGATGGTGAGTTTGTGGTGAGATGCCAAAGGAAGCTGCAGAGGGTACAATGGTGCACCATCACTTCCCTCTTATCTATGTCATTAGTACCAATATGTACCATGTCTGCTGTCTGTTCACCCTCACCCTTTGGAATATCCTGCTGCCAATCCAAAATATCCTAGACCCTTGCACCACGGAAGCAATGTACCATTCTGGAGTCTCATTTGTGGCCCCAGAAACCCCTATCTGCTTCCTCTTATTATAGATTCCCCTCGCACTCATGCCCTCCGACTCTTATTCCTCCCCTTCTGTTTAGGAAAGCCCTGCTGTGCCACAAACTGGGCTGTTGCTGCTGGGAGACCATTTCCCACCCCCATCCCCATCACGTCCAATATGGTATACATGTTTTAGAGTGGAATGACCGCACTACTTGGTGTCACTTCCAGATGGTCATCCATTTTCTCTTTCTGTGCCTGCGGTACGACCAACTAATTAAACATACTATCTACAAAAAATGTCCACATCCTGATACTGAATAACTCCATAGTATTTTTATTTGACAGAATTGTCAGTAAAAGGTTTGTATTTTAAAGCTACTCATTTTGTTTACTTTTGTTTCCTCCTTGCTCTGGAGTCTAAATAAGGTAGAATTTGTTTTTGATAATCACACTGTTTTTATTGTCTCTACAGGTGGAGAATATGATGTTTCCCAAATTGATATCCATGAACTCGGCTCACTTTGATTTTGCGGCTTGTAACTTTTCTGAGAGAAATATGTATGCCAAAGATAAAAGGGATGGACAGTCTAAAGAGGGAAGTGGCAGAGTGGCAATCTACAAAGCCATAGGAATTATTCACAGGTGACAGGATCTTTAATGTACCTCATAATTAGGATTGCATAAAAATATTATTTGGATATGCATAAAACCTTATTGCAAACATGTTATACTCGGTACTGTTAAGGGCCTGTCCCAATTACGTGTCCTAGGCACGCAAATTACGCGACCTCGTGATCGCATTGAGCCGAGACGGTCCCACAAAGGTCAGGCGTGATTACATGCGTACGCACAGCCGTCTGGAGTGCGTGACGTCATTTGAAGATCTGTCCTGAGCACAGCATATTGGTGTAATCATAAAGAAAGCCCATCAACGTCTCAACTTCCTTGGAAGATTGAGGAGATGCATTATGATGATGAATATTCTCTTGAACTACTACAAATATACAGTAGAGGGCATATTGACTGGTTTCTTTGCGGTTTGGATTGCCAATTTGAATGCCCCCGGAACTAAGGGGACTACAAAGAGTGGTAAACACTGCTCAGTCCATCCTGGGAAGAATAGCTTCTTCCCAACAACCATTAGGCTCTTGAACACTGCACAACATTAATTTCAAATGTGAACTATGGTCTTTGGTTACACTTACGACCAGGCTTTTTTAGCACTAGTATTAGTGGTTATTGATTGATTGAATTTCTGTTAATTATATATTACCTGTGTATTGTGTTTACAGGCCTGTTATGCTGCTGCAAGTAAGAATTTCAAAGTTCCGTTATCCGTACATATGACAGCCACTCTTGGCACTTGATTTGAAAACATGCATTATAGCAGAATTGCCTGAACTTAAAATTAAAAAAAATTTGCAAGCCCATCCAAATATAAATTGATATGACAATAAAACATTCTGTTTTCTTGATACGTTTAAAAAAAAAACTCTCTTAATTGAAAGTCAAATATTTGTACAATCTTTTCATAATGGACTGCACTGAAAGCTTACCATTATCACTAAAGTCTTGAAGATTAGTTAATTGGAATTTCGTTTTGGGCTTTTGTTCAAGGAAAGATAATAACACCAATTCAGATGTTTAGTTTAGAGATACAGTGTGGAAACGGGCCCTTCGGCCCACCGGGTCCGCACCGACCAGCGATCCACGCACATTAACACTATACAACACCCACTAGGGACAATTTTTGTCGGAGAAAACCCATACAGTTCACGGTGAGAACGTACGAACTCTGTACAGACAGAATCAGTAGTCGGGATCGAACCCGGGTCTCCGGCGCTGCATTTGCTGTAAGGCAGCAACTCTACTGCTGCGCCACCGTAAATTATAATTAGAATATGGTCAACATATGTTTATGCATACTGTAATAGCAGCTGGTGCTCTATGCTATTTTTCTGTTTAATAATTTCTTGCTTGGTTCCAATAGAAGGATAGTTGTTAGATGATAGATTTAAGAGTGGTTGTAATGGCTGGTGTGAAAGGCAACTGAAAAGTGAAAAAGTGAAAACCACTAAATTGAATATTAGTTCTGCGAGAATATTTGTCAATTTTTCAGTTTTGCATTCTATTTTGCAGCTATACCCTGGAATGCAATTACAATACAGGCCGCTATGTGAATCCAGTCCCTTCTGCATGCCATGACAATGGACGAGCAACTCCACCACCAGCACCTTCCTTTCCACCTAAATACACTATAGAAGTATTTGAACAAGTATGTGGTAACAATTTAAGTGTTCAGCAGTTTTTGATTTTAAGAATATTGTAGTTGAAGTTATACTTCTGGCATCCTTTAAGATTACATTTAATTTTGTATGTCATGTTCAGTACAGGCAACATAGAACAGTAGAGCTCAGAAACTGACTCTTCAGCTCAATGTCCGTGTTGAACATGATGTCAGGTTAAATTAATCTCCTCTGTCTGCATGTGATCCACACTCCTCCATTCCCTGCATATCCATTTGACTATGTAAAAGTTTCTTAAATCTGACTATCGTGTCTACCTCCACCCTTAGAAATACAGAGAAATGCATTTATTATGCACCTATTAAAAATAATCATGCCCTGCACATCTCTGAATTTTTTCCCTTTTACCTTAAAAGCTATACACTCTAGCCTCCAACCTGGAAAATGTTCTGACTGTTTACCCTATCTACGTGTGTCATAATTATTACATTCTTTCTATCAGTTTTCCTCTCAACATCTGACATTCCCAGAGAAAACAATCCAAATTTGTCCAACCTCCCTTTATAGCTATTGTCATCTAATCCAGGCAACCTCTTCTGCACCCTTTCCAAGCCTTCCACATCCTTCCTGTAATGTGCTGACTGCAGAATTGTGGCCACAATGTTTATTTTCATTTGTCTATAGATAAATTACGTTGCAATATGCAACAATAACAGGATTGTTGTTGGGGGTGACTTTAACTTCCTCGATATTGACTGGAACTTACCCTGTGCAAAAAGCTTAGTCAGAATTTGTTCGGAGTATCCTGAAACAACATGGACTGTCCACCTCGAGGATGAACCATAATGGACCTTGAATGCAAAGGCATCGCCGATGACTTAAAGTGAATTAAAAATAAGCCTGGCCAGGTGACATGTGTTTCAGTGGAAGAGTATTTGGGGAACAAGATCAACATTCCATAAATTTTAAGAGAGTTGTCAATGAGGATAAAGACTGGATCTTGGGGGGAAGGTACTAAATGGGGTATAACAGATTAGAGCATTATGAGACAGGAGCTACAGAGAGTAAACTGGGAGCAGTTGTAATTGGGTTCCCATCTAACATGTGGGAGCCAGCGGCCTGGACTGAAGCGGCGCTTCCTCCCATTTAAAGGCCACCTGATCAGTTCAAGAGGATGTTCCAGCAAGGATGTATGTTCTTATGCAATCTAAAATAAGAGCTGGGATTAACACAAATTAAAAAAAAAAAAACACAAGGGATTTGAAAAAAAATATTGAGGGAATGAGATGACCCACTTAATAGGCATAGACAATATTTTCCAATTGGAATGAATTGTTATTTATTTAATTTCACTTGTTTCTGATACTTTACAGCCCACATGGGAAAACTCTTTAGTGTTGACTGATTGTGTTGACAAAGTGGATTGAAGGCAGGTATTGCAATTCCACAAGCAGATATAGAATTTGAGGGTACACAAAAAAGCTGGAGAAACTCAGCGGGTGCAGCAGCATCTATGGAGCGAAGGAAATAGGCAATGTTTCGGGCCGAAACCCTTCTTCAGACTTTGATTTTGAATTTGATATTGTGAAATAGAATTTGAGGTTGTGGTTATTGGAAAGGTAAATTATAAAAATGCTTTCTGATTTCTGTGCTCTACTCATTCTATACTCACGACGGTGTAGCCGAACACAGTGCAAACTCCATTTTCAAGTTTGCCGATGACACCACCATTGTTGGACGAATTGCAGATGTTGATGAGATCATCTGACCAAATGGTGCCAGCACAACAATCTGGCTCTCAATGTCAGTAAGACTAAGAAACTGATTGTGGACTTTGGAAGAGCAAAGATGAGGACCCACAAACCTGTCTTTTTTGAAGGGACGATGGTGCAGAGAGTCAAAAGCTTCAAATTCCTGGTGTGCATATTTCTGAAGAACTTTCCTGGACCCGACAGACTGATGCAATTATAAAGAAATGTCATCCACGCCTCCACATCCTGAGAAGATTGCGGAGATTTGGTATGTCAGACGATTCTGTTGAACTTCTACAGATGTACAGTAGAGAGCATATTGACTGGTTGCATTACTGCCTGGTTTAACAACTTGAATGGCCAGTAGCGAATAAAACTGCCAAAAGTGGTGAACATTGCCCAGTTCATCACTGGTTCTGACCTCCCCACCATTGAAGGAATTTCCAGGAGTCGCTGCCTCAATAAGGCAGCCAGCATCATCAGAGACCCACACCACCCTGGCAACACACTAATTTCACCCCTGCCACCAGGAAGAAGGTACAGGAGCCTGAAAACTGTAACATTCAGGAATAGCTTCCCTACAGCCATCGGGCTTATTAAACACTACAACCTCCAAATAAGCTGTGAATTACATAGACTTGGGGACATTGGTTTCTCTTAATTATCATTCCTTATGCAACATATACCCACGGTCGATGAGTGCGTGGAGGACCACCGTGAGGGAGGAGGGGAAGAACAATGGAGGACCTGGCATGGGCGGACTGCCGTGAGGGGGGAGGGGAAGAACAATGGAGGACCCGGTGTTGGGGGACCGTCGTGAGGGGAGAGGGGAAGAACCATGGACAATAGACAACAGGGACCCAGCGTGGGGGAACTGCTGTGGTGGGGTGGAGGGGGGGGACAAAAGGAGGAGCCGGCGTGCTTGGTAACTTTGTCAGCAACGTAGGTGGCTGCTATTTATATACATTGTGTATGCAAGGAAATAATCTCACTCTGCCTAGTCACATGTGACAATAAAGTATTCCTATTCCTATGTGCGCGCGTTTGTATGTGTGTGTGTATATGCATATATACTTTTTTTTGTTTATTATATTGGTTACAGTGTGCTAATGTTTACATATTCCGTTGTGCTACTGCAAGTAAGAATTTCATTGTTCTAACGGGGACATATGACAGACCGTCTTTTAATTTTGTTAGAAGTTATCCAGTTTGCTTCATAACAAGGGTGAGTGTGAAAAATGTCCCCATTATTAACGTTGTAGAATGGGGCAACAGGATTACCAGGAGCATTTTAGTTTTTAATTATCTTTAAGTCATTGGCAATGCCCTTGTATTCAAGTACATTATTCTAGTATCATTGTATATATTCCCTTCTAATTCCAGCCACTTAAAATAGACAGTATATAAGGCGTCCTACATCAGCATGTGGATGTCGGAAGCTGTAGATAATTTATCATAGGTTTGTGCACATTGTTGCATAGGGAATGATAATTAACAGAAATCTGGATGCAGGATAATCAAATATTCCAAGGAATTTGACTTTAAGACAGACATAATGTAAAGAAAGTGGGTAACCTTGACTTAGATATCAGAATGTAAGATAAATAGATGGAATTCTAAAACAGTAAAGAGTGAGGACAGTCTGTCATTGGAACAATACTGTAGCTGCTTGCCTTTAATTTTGGAATGAGATCAGATGAGGGATTTGAGTACATGAGGGATGAAATCCCTAGGTATTTTAATCTAGGAGATAGGACAATGAGTATGACTAAAGGTACACAAAAATGCTGGAGAAACTCAGTGGATGCAGCAGCATCTATGGAGCAAAGGAAATAGACAACGTTTCAGGCTAAATAGATTAACTAAATAATTAATCATCCCTGGTGGATATCAGTGGACCCACTCCAATTTTCTACTGCCACGACAGATCAACAGTGGATGCAATCTTACTGGCCCTCTATTCTGTGCTGGATCATGTAAACAAGAACATTTAAATTTAGGGAACATTTGGTTAGTTACTTGAATAGAGTGGGAATTATAAATTTGACGTGTGGGGTATGAGGTAGAACCATGGCTACTGTATAAAATAAATCATTTGTGCTATTGAAGAACTTTGAGTTTCACTTATATTCCCAGATCGGTAGAGCTCTAGCCATTGCAGCTTTGGATATAGCTGATTGTAATCCTTGGCCAAGAGTTGTTATGTCAGAATACAGCTGCCTCACAAAGCTTCGAGCATGGATGTTGAAATATGTTCGGAATATAAGAAACACAGCAATGTCTAAGAGAAATGGTGCAAGGATTCCAAAAGTTTTCAGGTGAGAACATATTTTGTAATGACAGTTGCTCGTTCTTAATTTTACCATGTCGTTTTTCTGACTTTCCCCATGTGTTCCATTTCTTAAAGCTTTTTTCATCGTTGTTTGTGGCAGTCCTAAGATATTGCCGTGATAGCATTGAAATAAGCATTATATAACTATGTGGGGGGGAAAAAAACGATTTTTATAATATATTATTTTTTGTACTCGCATACTTAATATAATAAGTGTGAAATTTCAGATGGTATGTGACCACAGGTTTTCAGACGATTTCTTGTTCAAGCATGTCAACCATGTTCTAGCTGTTTGTTCAACCTGAGACAATTGCAAACTACTGTTCTATAACTCAGATTTTACAGGAAGAAAAATCAGTGAAGGTCCTAAATCTAGTTTTTGAAAACACTATTAACTGGGCAGATTTCAGTGTGAATGGCCAACAGGATGTGGAGTTTTTAAAGTGTGTCTCCAAGAGCCTTTTGCACCTCCAACTAGAGAAGAGGACAGTTGCTAATCCAGATGTTGGAGAGCCAAAGACAATGTTTTGGAGATGGTGACCAGAAGTTTCAATGTAGTTATAAAAATGGGCCTGGGAAAGATTGGAAGTTGAAGTCCTGAATTGGGATAAAGATGATTCCAATATCATAATAGTCCTGGCAAACGTAGTTTGGGGCAGTTACTTGCAGGTAAGTCTACCGTTGACAAGTGAAAGACATTCAAAATTAAAATAGTGAGGTCACAGGGGCAACTTAAGGATGAAAAGTAAGAATGCAAGTAAAAAAATGTCAAAGAATATTGTGGGTTCAGTAAGGAAAAAAAAAAGATACATACAGCAAAATTAGAAAACTGGAAACTTTACCAGAGATTAGAACGTTTCAACAATACAGTAATCCCTCGTTATTACAGACCTTTTATAACTGATTTTGATTATTGCAAATGGACCTACCAACCTTCACTGCTAGGCCAGAGTGCTGACACTAGCCTCTGCCCGCAACCACCTCCCAGGCCGGGCTGCCAATGCCACCCCTGGTCCGTACCACCACCCCAGCGTTTCCAGGCTTAGGAAGGAATTCATAATTGGTATGAATAACACTCATGAGTTTTGTAGCTATAGAATTTCATTCATTGACCTTGAATCCTGAAATAAGGTACTTGGGGCTAGCGGAATCAAAGGGTATGCGGAGAAGGCAGGAACAGGGTACTGATTGTGGATGATCAGCCATGATCACATTGAATGGCGGTGCTGGCTCGAAGGGCCGAATGGCCTACTCCTGCACCTATTGTTTATGTATCTATGTCTATGTAGCCAGCCCACACAGCTAACTCGGCTGCACCTGCTGCTGACCCTTTGCAGCTGTACCCAGGGTGGAACCAATGACCCCACCAATCCTCTCCTATCCCGCTGCCACCAACAGGCTGGGGCCTTCAACTCACCTGGATACCAGACTGAGAGTCTGACGAAGGGTTTCGACTCAATGCTTCCTACCTATGTTTTCCAGCGATGCTGCCTGACCCGCTGTGTTACTCCAGCACTTTGTGTATTAACCAGCATCTGGAGTTCCTTGTTTCTACTAATTATGCAATTTTAATGCCTTATTCGATTGTAGTGGACAATCGGCAGTAACGGACCTTATTTATTCCTCCGCCCCCCAATGGTCTGTTATAATGAAGGTTAACTGTATACTTAAACAAGGAATGCGGGAGGCACAGCATATCACCTGCAGACAATATTAAGTTAAATCCCAAAGGGATTATGTTAAGGGCAAGAGGGTTACCAGGGAAAGAGTATGGTAGGCCCATTTGGGGCCAAAGTGGCAATCTGTGTGTGAAGCCTGAGGATATACATGAGATTTTTTATGTTTTTATTGGATATTAGAGTTGGAGGATTTGGCGAAGAGGATGATAAATTTTAGAATAAGATATATAATTTAATAAGGAGAGCATGCTAATTAGATGCTTCAGCGGACAAAAGTAAGAAAATCCCCATGGTCTGATGAAGTGAATCCCAGACTACTGTGGGAGGCAAGGAGTAGACATTCGGGGCCTACAGAGATTTTTAAAATCTTTGCTGCTTACAGTTTAGATTGACTGGAAGACAGATAATTGGGTAACTTTATTTAAGCCAGGTAATTCCAGGCCAGAGCGTCTTCTGTAGTAGGAACGCTATTTGAGAAGATTTCTGGACAGGGTTAATCTACACTTGGAGAGGAAGGAAATAAATAAAGAGGGCTGTGCATCCCGAGGAAATCCATGCAGTCATAGGGAGAACGTGCAAGCTCCAAGCCGACAACATCCTAAGTCAGGATTGAACTCTGGTCTCTGGCCCTGTGAGGCAGCAGCTCTAGCAGCTGCACCACTGTGCATCCTTGCGTCTGAAGTTCCTACCTACTTTAAAAATGCATCAATAATACCAGTGCCTAGGAAGAGTAAGGTGATATGCCTTAATCACTACCACGCAGTGGCACTAGCATCCATGGTTATGAAATGCTTTGAGAGGTTGGTTGTGACACATATTAACTTCTACGGTAGCTAGAACCTGGACCCACTACAATTTACCTGCTGCCACAATAGATCAATGAGTGATGCAATGTTTTTTGGCTCTCCACTCTGCACTCGACCACTTGGACAATAAAAACACATACATCAGAATCATCGACTACAGCTCGGCATTCAACACTATCATCCCCTCGATACTTGTCACCGAATGGTCGAGTGCACATCCCTCTGCAACGTGATCCTCAACTTCCTCATTAACAGAACACAATCGGTATGAATTGGCAACAACACTTCCTTCTCAAATACTATCAGCACAGGGGCACCTCGAGGCCGATAATCCACAAACCTGTCTTCAAGAGAGTCAACAACTTCAGGTTTCAGGGTGTGCATTTCTTTGAAGATGTGTTATGGACCCAGCACATTGTAATCATTAAGAAAGCCCATCAAAGCCTCTACTTAGAAAATTGAGGAGAGTCGGTATGGTGACAAATACACTCTTGAATTTCAACGCGTGCAGGTAGAGAGTATATTGACTAGTTGCATCACAGCATGGTATGGCAACTCAAATGCCCAAGAAGAAAGGAGATTCCAAAAAGTGGCTACTCCATCAGACCTCCCCACCATTGAAGAAATCTGTAGGAAATGCTGCCTCTAAAAGCCTGCCAGCATCATCAAGGACCCATACCTCCCTGGCCAAGCTCTCCTTTCACTCCTGCCATTGGGAAGAAGTTATAAGTGTCTGAAAACTGATGTCCCGTTTCAAGAACAGTTTCTTCTTAACAGCCATCCTGCTATAAAATACTGTAAACTACCAACTAAACTAAACTAAACTTGATTGCACCCGGAAACTTCGGGCTTTGTTTTCTTTTGCACTATATTACTTTTTTTATTTATTCAACTTTTTAAAAATGTGCTTATTATGTTACCTATTGAGTACTGTGTTTACAAAACTGGTGCTACAGCAAGTAAGAAGTTTATTGTTCCGTTTCAGTGCATATGGACAATTGAACACGCTTGACTTTATTTCGGATTTACATTTTTTGTGCATGGAAATAATCCTTCAGATGTATTGGGTTCCCTCTATCTGCTTCTTTCTACGGTTAACATGGTTTATTGTCATAAACATTTGAAGAGTAAACTTTTAGAAAGTAAAGCACTTAAAGTTTCATATCATCAGTGCAGATAATTGCAGAGAATGCAGATTTAATCAAACATTTAAAAAACATTTGTTCTCTTTGCTTAGTGGGATAACATCTTCAGTCTCAGAAAATTCGCTCAGTAAAACCAAGAGTAATGGGATTGGGAATCACGGAAACGGTAATGGGCACCAAAATCCATCCCAGATTAAAGCATCTCCCAGTTTCACATTTGGGTGCAGCTCTGGACTGACCAAAGGGATTTGTATACCAGCATCTAATCATAATCCTCCAAAAGGTGGCCACAAAACACTGGGCCCAGTGAGAGGTAAGATGTTCCCTGGTATGCACTGTAAGTGGCTACTGGAAAAGTAGCTTCTGTGTTAACCCTTTATGCAGAATTCACTAAATTGATGGTGATTTATTTTTACTTCAATTTGTTTTCAGGTTTCAATTTGTTATAGATATTGTATTTATGTAACATAAAATGTATATTTCCTGGCACATTTTAAATTATTTGGCAAGGAAAAGACGAGAATGTTTTCACTTGGGGAAGAAAATTTGATTATTGAAACATTGGTGATGGGGAGAATAAAAGTTTAGTCATGAGTTCTATATTACCATCAGTGCACTTAAGAGTAAAATCTCCCTTTTCCTACTAACCTCATAGGTACTCTGTACTGATTTCCATGGGCAAGGTAGACAGAATATCGAGGTACATTATGATTAATAATTGATAAATCTGAGTGACTTCAAAAAATCTTTGTTTGAGTGTTTGTCAACTTGCAAAAGATACTTGTGGATGCAAATACTTGGCAGCTCTGTTTCATGTTGGTTTACCCAATTGATTACCCAGTGTCTCCTTAAATGCAATGAAGACTTAAAGGGATCTTGAATTTGTTATTATCAATGTGAATAATCATTTTAACTATTTGTTTGTATGCAGTACAAATATATTTATAACGTTGTGGTAATTACTATAAACATAATTTTCTAGTTTCAAATCAACTACAGGGCATTGCACAAAAAACACAGACCTGCATTATAATTGTTTTGAAGTAATATTGCTATTTCTGGGCATGCCTTTTATTTTCTTTAATACTTGGTATGAATAACACTCTTGAGTTTTGTAGCTTTAGAATTTCATTCATTAACCTTGAATCCTGAAATAAGGTACAGAGCTTTTGGGATATTTAGTACAAACTTGTGCATGTATTCAGTGAAAGTCGAAATACTATAGATATTGTTGGTGTGCCTGTCATGAAAATGTGAGAGGAGAGAATATTAAAAATAACTTATTATATCAATTAATCAAAATGTCTAAAACAAGAACAAATATGAGGGCTAGCATAAATTAAACACGTCCTCTCCAGGTTATGACACTCTAAGGACTGATCATAACCTAAATTGTTAAAATATTTGAAATGAATAAAGAACAGTGTGTAAGAGGAGCACAGAAACAACTGTGATGGCAGTGAGCAGAAGCGGGAAGAGCAGCTGCAAGTCTGCCTCATTGACTCGGGGAGCAAGCGAGTCAACGCAACAGGTACACAAAAATGCTGGAGAAACTCAGCGGGTGCAGCAGCATCTATGGAGCGAAGGACATAGGCAACGTTTCGGGCCGAAACCCTTCTTCAGACTCACTCAACATCCCAGTTCTATCCGGCTTGGTGGTTGCAGCTCGGGCTGGAGGGTGTGGGAGTGAAGGCAGGCAGAAATAACATTCCCACCCTTAGAGGATGCCTGGAGCAGCTGGCAAATTCATAATGCCTGTGTGCCAAATGCTCGTTCGTATGTACAGGCTGCCCTTGAATCAGGTATTCATAACGTGAGGAGGATCTGCAATATTAAGGAAATGAAATGAAGCTAAAATGCCATTTCTGGCCATTACTGCTACAAAATAAAATGTGTGTTTTAAATGAATTACTGTTTATATTTTCTGATTCAAATGGTTTTCCTCTTTAATGCTGAATATCACATCTCTAATAAATTGGTGATTGATGTGTACTTCCCGTTTACAGATTTGGTCCGGTCTTTAATTAATGTCTGTCACTTCTCTCTCAATAGTAGTGCATTGACAGTCATTGGCAGTTACATGAAATAGAGCAACACAACAAGGAACTAGGCCCTTCAACCCATCTTGTGCACGCTGACCAGCATTTTTAGCTCGTTGCATTTGCCTGCATTTGACCCATATCCCTCAAAACCCTTCTGATGCATATATCTGTCCAAAGTCATATTTGTATCTGCTTCTATAGCTTCTATGGCTCATACGGACTATCATCTGCGTGAAAAGTATTGCCCCTGAGATCCCTTGTAAAACTCTCTCATCTGAAGCCTCTGCTCTGTAGTATTGGAATCCTCTATCCTGGGTAAAAGAGTGAGTGTTATTTTTATCCATACATCTCATGTACATCTCAATAAGGTCACTCCTCAGCCTCCTGTGCTCCCAGCCCATCCATCCTCTGACTGTAACTCAAGCCCTGGTAACATCCTGGTAAATCTCTTCACCACCCTTTACACTTTAATGATATCATTCCTATAGCTGGGTGACCAGAACTGCGCGCAGAACTCCAAATATGGTCTCATCAACAACTTGTACATATGCATCATGATGTCCCAACGTTTGTGCTCAATACCCTACCTAATGAAGGCAAGTAAACCAACTGCCTCTTCACAACAGCCCAATCAATTTACCAATGTTGGGGAACAAAGCACCTGTACTCCCAGATCCCTCTGTTCTACAACACTCTCCAGTGCTCTACCATTTATATGCAAGTCCTATCCTGGCTTGACATATCAAAGTGCAACAATTCACACTCGCTTGTCAAAATTAAATTCTATTTGCCATCCCTTGGCCCAACTTTCCATCTCGTTCTTGTAAACTTGTCGGTGTGTAGTGTACCACCCTTTTTGATAGTCTGCAAATGTACTAACAATATTAAGTACATTGTCATCCAAATCATTAACAAACAACAATGGACCAACCACTGACCCTTGCGGCACTCTGCTGGTCACAGCCCATCAGTCAGACAATACTGCAGGGTTTTCACATCCTACCCTTCCCTCTGGGTCTGTTCCCCCATTCCTTTACTTTTGAGGGTTTCCAAGTTACACACCAGGGTCTTCCTGTCCCAAACCTCACTCTGGGAAAGGTTGGGAACTGTTACCTTGCTTGCTCTATTGTGGTTCTTTACGTCGTCTCACTCACGATCGGAGGTCTCCCTGTTCAAACCATTTGTTCTGGGCAGAGCTAAGGCCCATCTCTCCCACTCCCTCTGTTGGGGGTTTCTGCCCCAGCCTTCACTTTGCCCAGGCTCTGGGGAGAAGGGAGGGAAGGGTCCTGGTCTCACCCGTGGGACAGGGGAAGTGTACAGGGCTCAGGGGAGGGAGGATGCATGTTATGCGTGTGAGCTTAGCGTGCACTCCACAAACCTCTCCAAGAGGTAGACAAACATATGGGGGGGAGCACTACAGCTGAGAGAAACAGTGGTAAAAAATGACGTTGAATAGCTGAAGGTTGTTGTAAGTGCGTAAGTTTTGACCTTGAATTTGTGGTAAAGCTTTTTTTAAAGAAAAATATATTTTGGCATGTGTTGGCAGATTGGTAATAAAGTTAGTGATTTCTTCTTGGAGCAATGCAATTACTTTTAAGGAAATACTTATTTCTGTACGTTTACTCGACTATACTATGTAGACGTGGCAATAGGCCATGCGGCCCTTCGAGCCTCATCCATCATCATCATATGATCGTGGCTGCTCTTTGATCTCAATACCATTAGCATTTAACTACTCAATGCAAATGGTATTTAAGGAGTGTCTGTCTGGCCTAGGCATGGAAGGCCATGGACCAAGTGCTGGAAGATGGGAAGATGGGTCCCCACTGGTCAGCTGAATGGCCCAGTTCCAAGATTATGGTTCTATGACTATTACCTTATTACCACTCTCTCCTAATATAGTTTAATACTTTTGCCGCTGTCAATAACCTCCTCAAATACATTCATCATTTATTTATTTGCCTCTGTACTCCACAATTTGAGATTTGTAATAGAAAAAAATCACATATGGTTAAAGTGCACATTGTCAGATTTTAAAGGCTATTTTGAAAAATTTTGGTTTCACCATGTAGAAATTTGCAGCTGTGTTTATACAAGTCCCCCCCCCACCCCCCATTTCAGGACATGTGATTTTATTTCTATTACAAATCTCAAATTGTGGAGTACAGAGGCAAATAAATAATAATGGGTCTTTGTTCCAAACATTATGGAGGGCATTTTATGGGTTTAGGCATACAAGCTATTTAGTTTTGTAAGAACGAACATTAACGATGCTGGTTAATACACAAAAGGAAACAAAGTGCTGGAGTAACTCAGTGGGTCAGGCAGCATCCCTGGAGATCATGGGTAGGTGACATTTTGGGTTAAGACCCTTCTTCAGACTTCTTCAAAAGAAGGGTCTCAACCCGAAATGTCGCCTATCCAATTTCTCCCAGGATGCTGCCTGACCCACTGCATTACTCCGGAACTTTGTGTCCGTTAAAGCCATTTTGTATTGATGGTGTTGCAATTTGGTGCAAGTAGCATTTGATACTGATTCACAGTGAATTAAGATTAGGATACTCCGGGACCTGGAAATAGTAGCAATCTTATAAATGTCAAATGTGAAATAATACAGGAAAGCAATTCCAAAAACAAAACAAACAAAAATATTGGAATGTATAGCCATATGCAGTGACTGGAAATGCCAACACTAGAGGGTATCTCACAGAGGACTTTTGGAATGCTCTGTGCAATTCAGGTCTCTGCACTACCTGAACAATGTGCAAAGATGCCAAGACGGGAGAATATAAGGAATAGTTCAAAATGTAAAATCTTGAACTCTGAGGAACAATGTTTGGGAAAGATTAATCCCTGCAACTATTCAATCTTTAGACACTGCATCAAGATTAATTCACTAAATAGCTCTCAGGTATTGGCCCTTGAGGGAAAACAATAAACTTAGCTTCATCCTAACTATATTCATTTATGTTTAAACTTGGATAGGTTTATTAATATTAATATTTGGGAGAGCATGTTTGGGCATGGCCCCAGCCTAGAATATGTTTTTTATTTTGCATTATGACAAGTTTTGTTTGAATAAATGCCATTTGTGAAATAATGATGCTGGGTTTGACTTTTCAGCTTTCATCCAAAGTGATACAGTGAGCAAGTTATTATATTTCCTGTTGTCTCATGGGCAACATCACAAATCTTTCAAGAGTGCATTTGTCAATATAATTGAGTGGAAGAGAGAAGGAAATAGACTCATTATTGAACAACCATTTTATTGCTGATTTCATATTGAACTACTTGATCAATCAGTACAGTTTCTGATAAGTACAAATATGTGATGACATTTTACTGCTTGTTTGAGTATGTCTTTTTTTGAAAACTTTTAACACAGTTGCAAAGTTCCCAGGTGGAATCCATTGGATCCTCATTTAGTACAAAGTAGAGCGAGTAAACTAGCTAACTAAAGATTTTCCGCTTTGGTGGAATTGTTGGTGGAAGAATTTTGTCCTTTTGATGCATTAATCTTAGAGTTGCTGACAGTTAATTATCTGCATTTCTTTTATTTTACATTCCAGCTCGTCTCAACTGAAAATACTGAAGCTAATCATTCTGAGTGGTTATATGGAACTGTCATTTAAATAATGCTGTATCAAAGATTACACAATTCTTCGTAGTGTAATCCATGTATCAGAGAACACAGAATAAATATACATATTTAAGTGGAAAGTCTATATATATATATTTTTATATATATATATTTGGCCTCATCAGGAAAGAAACGAAGACTATATATATATATATGGGTTTTTTTCCAGCAAGCTAATATCAACTACATTCTGATCTTCCCATATATATGTGCCTCGTGCAACTTTATTGAATTATGGAAACATTTGAGGACTTAATTTATTGCTTTAGTGTCACATTATAGCACTGAATTATAGAATCCATGTTGATCATTTATTATTTGGAGCATTGCATTTAAATGGGAGTGCATATCTTAGATATATTATGGAGACTTAAAAACATTACAGATGCTGAAATCTTGCCAAAAAATAGTGCTGGAGGAAATCAGGCAGCATCTGTGGAGGAAATGGACAATTACTTTTTTTGGTGGGATCCTTCTTCAAACTGATGGTGTAGGTAGAGAAAGCTGGGGTACGGCAAAGTCTGACCAGCAATGTGGAGGAACATATTTCGTGTATAATGTTAACTGAAATATGGTTGCTTTGTTATTCAGAATTATGGTTTTAATACAAAAAGTAAGATATAAAGTAATACTTATAATTATGCAACAAGCTAATTATGTAGGCTAGTTCGGTAATAATTGTATCTCCATGATAATTTTGTGAAATCTTTACGTTTGAAAGCAATGAAGAATAATTACCTAAATTACGACACAGATTGCAAGCGGTGAGACTTGAAAAGAACATTGTGTATCCACGTGAGCTTTGCACAACCATAATTTCTAGTGTATTCCTATTTAATTTCTTTAAGACAAATGTTGAATGAAAAATTATAATTCATTAATTTTGTAGCTTTGTGTTTTGTTCGCTTAGAAACTAGAGCACAGGAGAAGCGTCGTCAGCATCAGGCTATGCTGCGAGCAACAGGAGTCAACCATCCCAGCTGCCTACACGGTTCTGCCACCTATCGATTCATGCAGTGCCCTTCATCTGTCACCCTCGGATCCTCCAGAGACCCATCTCAAGTTCAGCTTTCCAGTTTAGGGTCTTGTACTCTTCCAACGTCCCTCAACATGACAGGTTTGTATGCAATCACATCTCAAAACATATCCAAATATTGCCCAACTTTGAAATCCAATTCCAAACCAAATCTGTTGAATGAAGCTTTAAGCAAACAACTGTCACCTCTACATCACCCGAGTATTCCTTCCCTGGGATTTTTGAATGAAAGGAACAGAATTTTGGGACCTTCATGTAGAATCAAGTGCCAGAAAGGAAGGGAAAATCAGAATTGAGGAAAAAATGTGACTAACGAAAGGAAAGTATATACCTGTACCTTCATAATTTTCATTATAGAAACTTTTCCGAGAGTAAGGGACCAACATGATTTTATTGTTTTAAGGCTTTCCTGATATAACAAGTGGTTGGGCATTCAGTTCCACAACCTGATTAAAAGGTATATTCCACCGCAAATGTAATATCTAATTCATCTTTTTTCCTCATCTTGGATATTTGTAAATAATATTGCAGTAAAAGGTTTTTTTTCAGTGTTGACAAATTAGTGAAAATATGTAACTATCACTTTGAAAGACATTTTATGGTTGTCACAAGGGATAGTGAATTTAATCTTTCTGATATTTCTCCATGTATTGTCATGATTTGTATGCTTAACGTATTCAAAGGGAAGCATATAAATGTATTTGTATGTAGGTTTTAATATTGTTAAGAATGAAATTACATAAGGAAGATGATTCTAGAATTTGATTCTTTAAAGCATTATGTTTTTTTGCATTAATTGCATATTAATTGTTTTCATCAATATCTTTGCACTTTGATACTTGTTACCTACAGGACTGGGTACTACTAACTGATGCAAGGTAGACAAAAATGCTGGAGAAACTCAGCAGGTGAGGCAGCGTCTATGGAGAGAAGGTATAGGCGATGTTTCGGGTCGAGACCCTTCTTCAGACTGATGTCGGGGGGGGGGGGGGGCGGGAAAAAGAAAGGAAGAGGCGGAGCCAGTAGGCTTGTTGGAGAGCTGGGGAGGGGAGGGAGAAAGCAAGGACTACCTAAAATTGGAGAAGCCAATGTTCATACCGCTGGGTTGTAAACTATCCAAGCAAAATATGAGGTGCTGTTCCTCCAGTTTGCATTGGGCCTCACTCTGGTCATGGAGGAGGCCAAGGACAGAAAGGTCAGATTTGAAATGGGAGGGGGTGTTGAAGTGCTGAGCCACCGTGAGATCAGGTTGGTTATTGTGAACTGAGAGGAGGTGTTGGGCAAAGCGATCGCCAAGCCTGTGCTTGGTATCACCGATGTAGAGATGTTGACACCTAGAACAGCGGATGCAGTAGATGAGGTTGGTGCAGATGAACCTCTACCTCGCCTGGAAAGTCTGCTTGGGTCCTTGGATGGAGTCGAGGGAGGAGGTAAAGTCAAAAGTGTAGCATTTCCTGCGGCTGCGGTACCATGGGAGGAGGTGGTTTGGGTGGGAAGGCACGAATCAACCAGGGAGTTACGGATGGAAGGGTCTCTGCAGAAAGGGGAGGAGATGTGGCCAGTGGTGGGATCCCGTGGGAGATGGCGAAAATGTCGGAGGATTATATGTTAATTGCGACGGCTGGTAGGGCGGAAGATGTGGACAAGGGGGACTCTGTCCTGGTTACGAGTAGGGGGATGGGGAGTGAGAGCGGAGCCATGAGATATAGAGGAGGCCTCATCTATAATAGAAGAGGGGAACCCACGTTCCCTAAAGAATTAGTACATCTCCGATGCCCTGGTCGAAATACCTCATTCTGGGTGCAGATGCGGCGTAGACGGAGGAATTGGGAGTAGGGGATAGAGTCCTTACAGGAAGCATGATGGGAAGAAGTGTAGTCCGGATAGCCATGGGAGTCGGTGGGTTTATAGTAGATGTCAGTCAGTAGTCTGTTACCTGCGGTGGAGATGGTGAGGTCTAGAAACGGTAGGGAAATGTCGGAAATGGATCGGGTGAATTTGAGTGCCGGATGTTCCCTCCGTAAATCCCTGGTCAATTTGTCCCTTCCCACCCAAACCACCCCCTCCCCTGCTACTTTCCCTTGCACCACAGGAAATGCTACACTTGTCGCTTTACCTCCCCCCTTGATTCCAACCAAGGACCCAAGCAGTCTTTCTAGGTGAGGCAGAGGTTCACCTGCACCTCCTCCAACCTCATCTACTGCATCCGCTGTTCCAGTTGTCAACTTCTTTACATCGGTGAGACCAAGTGCAGGCTTGGCGATCGCTTCGCTCAACACCTCCACTCAGTTTGCAATAACCAACCTGTTCTCACGGTGGCTCAGCACTACAACTCCCATTCCAAATCCGACCTTTCTGTCCTGAGCATCTGCCATTGCCAGAGTGAGGCCCAGTGCAAATTGAAGAAACAGCACCTCATATTTTGCTTAGATAGTTTACACCCCAAAGTAATGAACATTGACTTCTCCAACTTCAGGTAGTCCTTGCATTCTCTCTCCTTCCCAGCTCTCCCACAAGCCTACTGTCTCCACCTCTTCCTTTCTTTCCCCCCCACCCCACACCCCGACATATGTCTGAAGAAGGGTCTCGACCCGAAACGTCGCCTATTCCTTCTCTCCATAGATCCTGCCTCACCCGCTGAGTTTCTCCAGCATTTTTGTCTACCTTCGATTTTTCCATCATCTGCAGTTGTTTCTTAAACACTTACAAATGCAGTGTATTTTCTATTTAACATTTAAGAAATAATGTTCGACACAAAATGCTGGAGTAACTCTGCGGGTCAGGCAGCATGAGGTACCAGGAGCCCATAATGGTCCATTGTTGGCTGGGGAAGAGGTATTAACGAGAGCAAACAGTGGAACTGGTAGGACGACTAAGATGGGGGAAGGGAGGGGGAGTGGGACGAGACAGAGAATGCAGGGGTTACTCGAATTTAGAGAATTCAACGTTCATACCGCTGGGTTGTAAGCTGCCCAAGCGAAATATGAGGTTCTTTTCCTCCAAATTGTGTGAGGCCACATGCAAATTGGAGGAACAGCACCTCGTATTTCGCTTGGGCAGCTTACAACCCAGCGCTATGAACGTTGATTTCTGTAATTTCAAGTGATACCTGCATTTCCTCCCTTCCCCTCCCTCGTATCCCCTCTTTCTCAGCCAACATTAGGTCATTATGGGCTCCACCCTTTCTTAGTCATCTGTTGCGGCCCTGATTTGTTCTGTCCTTTTCATATCTCCATTTCCCCTCCACCCCCAACATCTACCTTCAAACTAAAGTCACCCATCCTTTTTCTCCAGGGATGCTGCTTAACCCGCCGAATTACTCCAGCACAATTTGTCTATCTTTGGTATAAACCAGCATCTGCAGTTTGTTCCTACACGTAAGAAATAATGTTCATGTCCCACCCACCCTCCACCAAAGTCAATGAGTAATGTCATTGTAACAATTTATTTTCATTTCTGAGACTATAATCAGGTAATGTATTGGCACCTCTGCCTATTTTCATGCAAAGAACTTTCTTAATTTGGAAGGGAATTGAGCAAGTGAAGGACATTTGGAATTGAGCCTGATCTAGCCCCCACATCAATTCGCACATCCATTGCAGCTGGTTGTATTTAAAAAGGTGTTCAACCTTTCTCTTTGCTTTTTCCAACTTGTCTTTGGGAATGTTGAGCTCAGTTGCAGTGCACCCTCAGTCATTCCAGCTGAAAGTAGTCAATTAGTGTATATTAAAATAGCCTGGTTTGGAGATATAGATGAACAAATTTATATTCATATGTTGGAATGGCATTTTTATGTATTAGAATGACAATATACTGCTAAAGTATAATGTATGTACACACTCGCGCACTCACTCACACTAAATTGTTCATTTTGCATATTGTCATCCCTAGATCTGGAAGTAATGTGAAAGGATAACAATTCAACATTATTATTCCAACATAAAGTTAACAATTTAACATTCTTATTCCAAGAGGTAAAAATCAGGCAATTACAGAATAGCAGCAGAATAGCAGTGTTAGCTGCCATATGGCATAGTGGAGAAGCAAATACTTAATTAAATGGCTAGATTTACAGAAACAACTGAAGTGACCGTTTCCTAATATTGGTACATCAAATTCAAACAACGGATGTTAATGTGCCAAGAATTTTTAATTTCTGCCTTAAAAACAGGCAATTTAAATTTGGTTTAAACTTAAATGATAATAGTATAATTACCGGTATGATAATTATACCAATTTACTATTAGTCATAGAGTGATACAGTGTGCAAACAGACCCATACTATGCCATTCTCACAACATAACATTAATAAATCTTCTCTTTTTGTTGGATAAGATCAAAGGTTACACAGCTATATAACAGGTGTTCATTGTCAAAAAACAGCTGAGGTTTGGTGTGAAACCAATTTAAAACCTTTGAATTTCATTGTTCATCGCTGTGGAATCAAATTTAAAAGGAGAATGAAGGTGTCCGACAACGTTTTTTAAAGGTTTTATTTTAGTGTAAGGGTACGGTTTAAATCTGGAAATGCAATACAAGTAAAATTACCTATAATTTATGCTATGTCAGTGAAGGTGATTATTTCCCCCAATTGACACAGGGTTCATTTGATGTAATCCTGTTTCTGGATTACATCTTGTTGAATGCATTGTTGGAACTTTAATATCCAGCATGAATGCTTGTGAGCGCTCACTATTGGTATATTGGAATATCGTATTATGGGCAATACCTTGATTTGAGAGTCTCCAAATGTATACCACATGCATCTTAATTTACATATCTTTGTATAGTATGGAAATAATGCATAATGAGATCACATTGTCTTTTGAGATTCAGGGGGGTGAAATCCCTGAGCAATTTAGTTGAGATTTAACAAATACCAACCAAGCTCTAATCAAACTTATGAGGAAGGTTTGTTTACGAATTAGCTGCTAACCCTAGCAAAGTGAAGACATTTTGATTAGTTTGGTTATGAGTAAGTCAGGTGATCACAGTCATGTTCCTTTCGCCACGTCTAAGAAAAACAAAACGCAAGGGCAACTTAAGCTTTTGATTGTGAGCATTTGTTGCATGAGCTGGAATCAGATGATCATTTCTGTTCTCGTGCTACATTCTATTCATGTGCACATGATTTTTTTTGAATAATCACATTCTTATCGCATTTACCCTCCAGCAGTAGATCTTAATTCCACGTACATCATTTTATTTATTCTATCAGTAGCTGTAACTATCATTTTGTTTAATTGATTTTATTTTCTAGTTATGATGTTATATTTAATGTGCAAGATATTCAGTAAACTAAGGAAGATTTTGAAATGTGGCTTTAAGGCAAACTCAAATGCAAAATGTACTTTCATGTAAAAATAATCACTTAATTCAAACATTTCTTGACAGATTAAGGAATCTGTTGAGGTAAATTACTGTTTAAGTTTGTTTAGTTTCTTTTTTTTCATGATGTTTTAAAAATCCCATCCTTTTTAAATTGTCACATCACACTTTCTGTTAAAAATTACTCTTTGCCTTTATGAAGATATTTAGTCATGAAATGAGGCACGTTTTATAACATTAGTCTGTTCTTGGTATCATGAGCTGAGAAGTGAAAGAGGCGAAGTAGATGAGTAATCATGTTGAGTGTGGAAATGGAGGATGCAACATTATTTTCACCGGGTTTTATTTGACTGCAGATGGAAATAAACAAATTTGGTCATTCTCCATTATAGCACCAATGCATCCAAATATGATTTCAAAAGCACTTTTGATTTGAACCCATCTTTTGCTCCTCAAATGAAGCTGTATTTAACAGTAGGTAGACTGTTGCTGGAGAAACTCAGCGGGTGAGGTAGCATCTATGGAGCGAAGGAAATGGGCAACGTTTCGGATTGAACACAGTAATTTGATTCTGGTTAGTATGTGAGCCTCTTTGAAGGAAGGATCTAAATGACCTGAATTCAATTTGTTTTCCTATCCTGAAATGGAAAAGTATATATTTCTGCAAATGAGGAATTAGCTCCCACATCCTATGTTGTTCTTTCAGTAATTCCCATTCCACCCGGTACCTATACCTATATTCACTAAAATATATACATGATATTGAAGTATTAACTGTAACATTTTTTGGTTCAATTGCTAATAATTCTCTGATAATATTTGGCAGTTGATGCCAAACTTTCTTAATAACATTTTGAGGCCATTGTGGTTTTTGTAGTGTGGCCAAAAATGTTTTTCTTGGTATTGTCCTGAGAGCAAGAGGAAACTGGAACTGGGACAATACTGAAACAGCTGTTGTAGCAATTGTAATGTATTCATAAAAGAATTATGTTAATATATGGTAAAATGCACGTTAATTCTTTCAATTAAAATTTGACCTTCTGGTTAGCCAAGTGAAGCTAGTGCCATTATATTAAATGTTTCAATTAACGGATTATATTGCTCAACTGCATATATGATATATGCTTTATGCTGAAATAATAAGTCAATGTTTATTCTAAATAACTAGTTTTTCTGTTTATGTTTGATGTAATTCTCTAGAGAAATCATTTGAAAAGCTGTAGAAATTTTATTGACATGTATAAGATACAGCTTTATAAATGTATTTAGAAATATTTAAAAACAAGTTGGAGGTTTACTCGATTTGCCTTTTTTTACCAATTACTTTTCTGGATTGGGCATTGGATGGGAGTGTTTGTGATTTTTACTATTTACAACATTTTGGAGGTTTGGTGCCAAATCGTTTGAAATTTGCTAATATATATGGTAATAAGACCATCAGTTGCTGTCTATAGGTGTATTGCACATGAAATGGAAATGTATAAATACACACAAGACTAGAATAATCTAAATTCAGTAAGTTAACTCAGTATTTTAATTCAGTAGCAGGGTGAACAATGCCCAAGTTATGGGCTTCTTGTGGCTTAAAACTACACACTATAAACATGCCTTCAGGTGATATTCAGTTCGTAAATGTTAGGTTTTTTTGGCGGGCAATCAAATCCAAAGCATGCATGTGATATTATTCTCAATGGCATAGTGAAAGTGAAACATTTTTACAACCTCATAGTTTAATTGGGTTTGAAAACACTCCAATAATTGCATAACTGACAAACTATTTTGCAACAGTTAGATTTTTCAGTAGCATTTATCTGATTCAACAGAAGAAGAATTTGAAGGCAAAGATAAGCCAACAGTATTGAACAATTTTTAACACTTTTCACATTAAGTTTGCAATCTGATAAATAAAATTTTCATTTAAGTTGCCAGTGATATTAAATTGTGCTTTACTGTTGGGGTTTAGCACAGAATTATTTGAGTATTACAGTGACAGTGCTTTTGTACTTGTATTTTCTTCATATGTTAGAAATTCCCTCCTGAATTTCCCTTCCCTCCTAGAATTGAACAATTTCCCTCCTGGGATAAATAATGTTCTGTCGTATCGTTCTATCATATATGGAAATATCCGGTTGGGGGGCAGGGGCTATGGGGATGAAAGTGAGGAATATTTTGTGGCACAAGGTAAGGTAAGAACTATTCAGAAATGAGCAAGATATAAAATAACATAGCATTCATTTCAAAACTCAAATGGTCGCCTTAAAAAATGAAAGACTGCTCCTGCTTCAAGGAAATGCTAGGGTGATCTATTGTACAAAGCGGGTCCATGTTTTCTATTAATACAAGTATCCAAGCAAGCAGAAAAACGTTCAGAAGTGTTAAATTTGAGGTTTTTAATTTTCCATTTAGTGCTCAGCTGTTTGCATTTGTTATATTTTTTTAAAATAGTGGTACTCCTGTAAGTAGTTGACAATTTCATGCCAATAGCGTACCTCTGTAAGTTTAATATCCTTCAATCTTTTTGGTATTCTTGTGGATTTTGTGAAGTTTTGATGTGTGTTTTTTGGTAAATAAACTTGATTTGTATGTTTTCAAAAAATATTTCCTCTTGTATTCTTCCCTTTTGTCTATGTGATCATGCGCGCACAAATGATAACCAAAGTGTATAAACTGCAATAAAAACAGAAAATACTGGTAATACTCAGCATAATTCAGAAGAGAAACATAATTAATATTTCACCTCTTCTGTGCTGAGTATTTTGAGCATTTTCTGTTCATATTTTAGATTTTCACCATTGCATTAAAAAAAAAATATATCCACCTTGTTTGTGGATTGATTCATTTTCAGTGTAGAGATTATTTTTCCCTTGCTAAAAACAATCTTGTCACTAGCATTTGGTGGGATATAGTCATAAGCTGTCTCTTATCAATCCTTTAATGAAATCATAGTCATTCAGCACAGATATCATCCAAAATCAGTACCCCTTTCCTGCATTTTCCCCATATCCCTTGATTCCGTTAGCCCTTCGAGCTAAATCTAACTGTCTCTTACGCTAGTCCCATCTGCCCGCATTTGTCCCATTTCCTTCTAAACCTTTCCTATTTATGTGCCTGTCCTTGTACCTTTTGAATGTCACAATTGCATAGTTTCAGTTGTGGAATGGAGTCAGAGACTTTGTTTAAAGGTGGGAATAATTTAACTGACCGTGTGATGAGAGGCATCAATCCACTCACTAGGAACTAGATTTGATTTACCACTTCAGATTTTGTTAAAATTCCCTTGCTTGAAACACAAATTTTTGAAGAATTGGCAGCTGACCAGTCATCATCCAAATGGATTTGGATGTTCATCAGCAGGAATTTGTATTAAATTTCTTGCAGATTTTGATAATGACATCAACAGAATAGGGGGAGGATACAAAAATAGAATTGCTGTGGTTTACAACATTTTTGAACTTATTGAAAGCAAGGGGGCATTGAGAGTAGAGTCGGAGTCGTACAGTGTGCAAACGGGTCCTTCGTCTCAACTTACCCATACCAGTCAACATGACCCAGCTACACTAGTCCTACCTGTGTTTATTTGGCCCATATCCCTCTAAACCTGTCTTATCCATGTGAAACTTGGACAACTTGAATTGCATCAAATGTGGCACATTGCAAATTTGAATGAATTTCTATTGTTGACTTATTGAGGCCAGCTTCACAGGCCAAGAGAATATTATCCTTTCTGGTCATTCTGCGTGTTATTCTATTTAATAATGCAATGAAGGCGTGTTTATATGTACTGTGTGTATGAGTTATTGTAATTTCCTGCCCTGTTCATTTGTACATCAGTGGAATATCAATTACAACATTCCTGTGACATGAACACAAATGTAAACCAACTCAGTCTGTGAAATATATGAATCGGTATGGGTTTTAGGAAAATCCACACATTTCCTTTGTGTACAATTTTTTAAATCACTCCCATCTCTTCTGGCTGTACTGGCTCCTAAGTGAATTAGTCGTCTGATCCTCTTATATGCTGTACACATTCAACCCCCAAATAAGAATCCATGTATTTCTCAGACAAATAAAAAACAAATTAAACAGTCAACTCGCCTATTCCTCAACATTCATTTAGAATTGACTTGCCAGGCTCCCAACCCAACGTGCCATCTTAAATATAAAAAGGCCTCCAGATGTGGGATACATCAATTCAGCCATTGAGTTGTTGGACGCATCCAATACAATTATGCCAGATGGCCAGAAGTGGTTGCAATCTAAACAAATGAAGTTTATTGTCTTTCAATTTAAGTAATCATAAATCTGGTTCATGTCCCATCTAATATCCTAATGATGACAATCTTTAAATGGTGTGAAACAATGCTATATTTACGGTTACAGTTCAAATTGACAAAAAAAGTGCTTGGAAATGACACACAAACCCAAATTAGTTAATATTTCCCCATTAAATTCTTATAGCTATTGTAAACTACTTGTTGCATCAGTGTTCTAGTCAAATATTGGACACTGTTTATTAATACCATGTTGATGTGTGGATCATAAAATAACAAAAGGAGTCACTGTTGGTGTTGTGGGTTGAAACCTAGTTCCCAATGTGTTCTTGCCTTTCCCTGTAACTTTGAGCCTATGTGGTACATCATGAACAGTGTAGTTAGGACAAAGTTCAAATCAGCTATCATTCTAGTGATGCTGGATTGGGGTCAAGAGTGAAATGCAACTGAAATGAAACCTTTTGCGCAGGGTGTAGTATCCTAATTGTTCCACAAGTAACATGGGTTTGATCCACATGTAACCTGTCAGGCACAGGAGGAAAAAAACAATTACTACTGATGGTATGAAATGTCTGGTGTCAAATGCATTTTCTCAAATATAACCACAATTTAATGGTCAGATCACAAATATATTCAATATCTCAGAATACAAATTAGAGAAGACTTCTTACTATTTCCCATTTTGCTAATAAATGGATCCTGTAACATTTGTCTTTAAAATTATAAATGTCATTAGATTTCAAGAAACATAAAGTGATGAAGCTTTAACAATGCTACTAAAATGCAAAATAATAGCATAATTTCAATAGCAACTAACCTACTTCACTTTGATGTATTCCTGCTGTTTCATTATTAAAGGCAGCCATTTAGAACAGCTGTCCCTATGAATTCTCTTTGATTTTCCCTCTGCCTGACTGCTTTCATGATAAGTGCCAGTCAAACTAACATTGTTAAGTTTGTGCTGGAGAAGGAAGATTTGGTTGTAATGGTTTATGACAAATTAAATTTGAAAACTTTCACTATTACCATAGAATATGATTTTTTTTTTCAAGACTATGATGTTGCTTTTGTGCTTAAATAATAGCCTGGGGTCTACTCTTGAGATTGTCTGCAACAGTCACTGAAATAATGATTACTGCAATGGTTCGTAAGATTATTTTAAATACACGACCTTTAATTCCATTCTCATGGCAGAAAGTTGAGCATAAAAACATTGCAGTAAATGTAAAGGTTGTGTTCCATTTTTAAAGCTGGGTAAAAATAAGAAAAATAATTTTCAGTTGGGGAAATTATTTCAGAAGCACGAGAAAAGACTGAAGGAACCTGTATTAACTTAATGTTCAAGAGGTAGAAGTTTACAATATTCTGTGGTGTGCAATAAATCAAAGAGGTTGTTGCCTTCAATCTGTTAACCTCTGAGGATAAACAACTAGATTCTAAGACCGGCACGATACCAATTAAAAAAAAAAAATCAAAGGGATTTTGTGAATAATTGCACAATACATCATGGTGATTGTGAACATTCACTGTCCAAAAACTCTGCACATTACAGGAAAATGCAATTCTTATTTCTGATATTTATTTCCTCATCTCTGCCTAATTCAATACAAGAATTAAAGATTTGTTTGGTTTTACTTTATTGTCACATGTACCAAGGTACAGTGAAAAGCTTTTGTTCCAGTCACAGAAAGACAATGCATGATTACAATCGAGCCATTCACAGTGTACAGATACATATGGGAATAACGTTTAGTGCAAGGTAAAATCAATAAAGTTCGTTCAAAGATAGTCCAAGAGTCTCCACTGAGGTAGATGGTAGTTCAGGACTGCTCTCTGATTGTGGTAGATAACAATCTGGTTTTGCCTGATAACAGCTGGGAAGAAACTCTCGCTGAATCTGGAGGTGTGCGCATTCACACTTTCATACCTTTTGCCCGATGGGAGAGGGTGCGACTCATCTTTGATTATGCTGCTGGCCTTGCCGAGGCCGCGTGAGGTATAAATGGAGTCAATGGAAGGGAGGTTGGTTTGTGTGATGGTCTGGGCTGCATCCACAATTCGCTGCAATTTCTTGCAGTCTTGGATGGAGCTGTTCCCAAACCAAGCTATGATGCATCCTGATAACATGTTTGCTATAACACATTTTGAAGTTGGTGAAGTTGTGGGAGACATGCTGAACTTCCTAAGCCTTCTAAGGAAGTCGAGGCATTGGTGTATTTTCTTAGTCATTGCTTCAACATGGGTGGTCCAGGAGAAGTCGTCGGTAATATTTGCTCCTCGGAATTTGAAGTTTTCAACCTTCTCTACTTCTGTGCTTTCAATGCAAACTGAGGTATGTGTACCACTTTGTTTCCTGAAGTCGATCACTATCTCCTCCCTTTGCTATCTAAAGCACCATACATTGAAATGATGAGAAATTACATTTGCAAAACCTATATGTTCTGCTTTAAGATTAGTTTCCACCACTTGAGAGATGGGTGGCTCAGATCCCATCTCAGTACATTTGTTCCACAATACTTTGTTCAATGTTTTATCCATAAAGTTGTGTTATTTTTTTGTTTATTATTTCTCAACCTTTAATTCCCTCACTCATCCTCCCCTTATCCAGTCACAACTCGTGTATGAAATTTGGCAAAAAGACTAAATGAATGATTTAAATTCTAAAATGTATCGGTGTCGGGATAAGCCAACAATGTTTAGTGACTTTTGAGATTATTAAGTGCACTGGTTTCAGTTACATATAAAAAAATACAAATGAATTGCATGGCATATTATAACATAGAAACATAGAAATTAGGTGCAGGAGTAGGCCATTCGGCCCTTTGAGCCTGCACCGCCATTCAATATGATCATGGCTGATCATCCAACTCGGTATCCCGTACCTGCCTTCTCTCCATACCCTCTGATCCCCATAGCCACAAGGGCCACATCTAACTCCCTCTTAAATATAGCCAATGAACTGGCCTCAACTACCCTCTGTGGCAGGTTAATTGTTGATCTTGTGAACGGGGACAATATGCATGGTATTGCTGATGCTATTATATAAGATTGGAAAATAGTTTTTAAAATTCTGCATGATAAGATTTGGTCACTAAGAACTGTTGAGAAATTGCTTAATCAACCGGCTGTAAGACATTGAATTCTCCATCCTGGGTGGCTGAGGATGGTTGTAAATTACGTTTGAGGCCGAGATCTGTAGATTTTGGATCCTAAGGAATTGGTGGACGTGTGGAGCAGCAGTGTCAGTTAGAAAGAACTTGAGCACACAAGCGTAATTCTTGCACAATGGGATAGAAACATAGAAAATAGGTGCAGGAGGAGGCCATTCGGTCCTTCGAGCCAGCACCGCCATTCATTGTGATCATGGCTGAATTTTTTTTTGATGGGGAATAGTCTCTTGATAATGTGTACAATTTATTTCCTGTGGGAGGTGTTGGAGACCTAGCCTCACTCTTAAGACAATATTGATTACCGGCAGTGTATTTTCCACAACTATCTCTTTATTTGGGAATTGGGCACAATAATATGTGTTTGAATGTCAATTAACCAGAGTCTCAGTTGATCCTTGATTTTTTTTTTTTCAACTAGCAGAATGAAATGCTCAGTACTGATTCCACTGATTCAAATTTGCCAGCATGCATTATTATTGATCAGATGGCACTCTGGTGGTTTTGCACTTTTTTTTTTGCCTGCTTTACAACCATATGCACAATTGTGCCAAGTGTGGGAACGGTAGAAAAAATACACACATGAAATATTTAGTTCAGTAAGCTGAAATGATAAAAAAAAACTTATTGTGTATTATTCTGGTCATGAAATAATTATCAGTACAGCAGTTGCAAATCATAGCTCTGGATACCAGCTTTTGGAACTGCCCCCACATGACATTGGATAGGGTATAAGGATAATGCACACACTAATTTACTGATAGGGACATGAAGCACTAACTATTAATAAATACTGAGTATTGGTGTGTAAACATTCAGATCAAAGAGTTATCCATCATTGGAGGAATCTTAATGTAGAATAAAAGCTTCCTTTTATTTCTGGCAGTGCTGAGTGCTAACGGGAAAATGATACAAATATAGAAACTGAAATTGACATATATCACAGGGTGGAATTCTTTAAATCCAGATACAGTTTTAAGGAATTGCTCTCCAGAGTGGATGACGATGAAAACTGGATTTCTCTGATTCAAAATGAAAATAGTTTGCTGAATTGATTGATTGTTTCTTACAAGTGTGAGAGAACAAAACAAAACTAGCTTATATTGACAGTTCTGGTTGAAGTTGCTAGCTTCCAGCCAAGTCTCAGGCCACTGTACTTGCGATGCTCAAACGTGTAGTAACGGATGGCACTGCGTTCATGTAGCAAATCTTATTCCTTTCAACGTTATTAGCAATATTTGCACATCCTCTTCATCTTTCATAAGAAGGAAGTAATGCTGAGAAAACTGCTGCACTTGCAGACGCCTCGTGCCTGAAATAAGTTGAGGATGAGGGACATTCCTGAAGAAAGGGCCCTGCCGACTGAACTGACAAAGAATTTTAAATTGAAGTGCAAAAGATTGGTTCAGGCACATGTTAAATATCACCTTTGAACATTTTCATTTAGATCAAAGTAAATTGCAAGATAAAATTACTGTATACAACTTAATTGTGATGACATGGGCTCATTATGGTAGAAATGTAATGAGCCAGTTCTTGAAAACGGCATCATTGGTTTTACTTATGTCTGTGCTGGGAAGTATGGTTTTAAAACTTTATGCACAGGAGTCTCGTGGAATGAAAATTAGTGTGATCTGGGCAAGAGAACAAAAATTAATTAGCAGCATGAACAGGGAAAACTATTTGATGATGACTAGAGAATTACACTCTCAGTAAGAGGAGGTGACGGGGATGGAATGGAGTGTCAAGAAAATATTTTAAAATGTTTCTGCAATAAAAGGTGTCTGTATTGGGGTCAGCACATCATCAACATTTGTGGATTGACATTGTAAATATAATGGGAAAAATAAACACAAAATCAAATAAATAATAGCATGGAAAGTGTCCATTTGATCCATTGTATTCATTCTGGCCTAAAAATAACTTCTGACAAGTAGCATAGCTTGACCTTTCTTAAATATCACCATGCCCGTACTGATCCTTGCTTTCAATGCTTTAGACAATGTGGGATGGCTAATGGAATGAAGGGGTATATATTGCCAAGTAAAAGCAATGCCACAGTTTTAGAATGTACAGAAAGAATATGCTGGTTAAATGTGATCACATCACCAGATTTATTGGGAAGATACGAGATTAAAGATTTAAATAATTATGAAAAGAAACTACACTGTATGAGGATGGTAATTTTTTAGTCGTTTAAGTGCTATTGAAGATGTTTGATAATTATATTATGCCATTGTTATTAGAATTTTAGGAAACTTTCTGGGATAATGAAATGTTATGTATTACAACAGCTGAAGACAGTTTATACTTTATTCCAAAAATTATTATTATTATTTCAAAAATAAAAAAAGCCAATTTCACCCTTTAGCAATGCACTTTCCTGGTCATGATTGGTGCATATAAAATGAGATTTGTTTCTCTCTGGAAATCTCTTCACTATTAGTGACATGGTCTCTAAGAATGGTCAATGTCTTGAGTACTACTGCTAGTCTTCTGGAGACTAATCATCTTTGAGCCAAACTCTCCAATAGGAAGTTGCCTGGTGCATGGCATTTGTATATCAGAAACTTATCAACATTTCCTACAATCTTGCTTCATTTCAATTTACATTCTTAAGATGAAAGTTAATTCCAATCAAAACTTGTTTGAAAGCCTCAAAGAACCAAATGCCTTGGGGTGCTGGCATATGGGAAGATTAAATATGTTTGAAATATCTTTTAATATCAATATTGAAAATTAATCAACTTTTGCCAAGTCTATATTGTTATGATCTGTGCTCTGAAGCAGTAGTAATATTTTTTGCTACATTCATATTTATACAGATTATTAGGTATTCAAGCTCTGTTTAGTGGATGATGCATATCCTCTGCGAGGCTTTTCACTGAAGCCATAAACATTTACATTTATTACTAGAGAAGAGATCTTCATTCCTTATGTATCAAAATCCTTATTCAGTTCTTTGTGCTGTTTTGTACAACGCGTGATTTCCACTTTAAAATTGTAGCAATAAATTGGTGCAAACTCAAGTACCATGTGTTAAAAATACTTTGTTTCAAATACACAACTGTGATTCTGCAAATCCATACAAAGGGGGTGTTGCGGAGGTTAGAGATGCAGTGCGATCCAGGTGTCCTGGTGCAGGAATTGAAAAGGACCACGATGTAGGTGGTATAAGTAATTGGGAAAGCTAACTGAGTGTTATTGCCACTGAAATTAAATACAAATTTAAGAAGGTTATGCCTCAGTTTCATCTGATGTTCATAAGACCAGATCCAGATCTACAGTAGATCTACTACTATGCATGGTATTGGTCTCCTTATTGAAAGAAGAATCACATCAACAGCAGTCCAGAGAAAGCTTACTAGATTAATAATTGGAAAGTGCAGGTTGTCCTCTGAAAAAGGATTGATCAGGTCTCAAATAATATTCAAATGTTAGCACAATGTAAGTGCTACATAATCACCCAAGAATGAGAATCTTTCCCAGTTTTTCCAGTCGTCCCCATTTTCTTGTCTTGCCTATTTATTTATTTTTCCTCATGGTGACCTGGAAACTCTAGAGCATGTTGAGTGCTTCCCAGAGCCAACTCTTAGATATATATATATATATATATATATATATATATATATATATATATGTATATATATATATATATATGTATATATGTATATATATATATATATATATATATATATATATATATATATAGTATATATATATATGTATGTATATATATATATATATATATATATATATGTATATATATATATATATATGTATATATGTATGTGTGTATATATATATATGTATGTGTGTGTGTGTGTGTGAATGATGGCTGAAATGTTGTGTATGTGAATGTGGTGATGGTTCCTGTAACTTAAGGAGTCATAACTGCAAGAACGGGAAGTATATTAATTTCCTGAAAAAATAATTTTCTTAGTTAGGAAAAGTACTACCAGAGTGGTGAAGATTCTAAAACTTGCAAAGTGGCAAATGCTGATATGTACAATTATTAACATTCTAGGGTTCAGAGCCACAATCATGCCTGGTGCATTTAACAATGGCATCCCTCAGGAAATATTAGAACACACTCAGCCATTAGAAAATAATACAGTCACTGGAAGGACAAGCCATGTGCAGGTACAAAACATCTTATTTTAATGCTGTAAGTTTGAAGAACAATTGTTAAAACTAATTTTGAAATACAAACTAAATTGATGTCTTCTTTGACACATACTTCATTCTGACAACTGTTGTAGAATAATGTAATTAGGTTATCATTAAAATGCGTTTGTAGAACACATTTGTCAACTTTTAACAGCCTTAAAATCTTATTTAATAAAATTATAAATCATTTCAAATGACTCAAATGTTTGAGTACTGCACTCTCATTTTGGAGTCATCCATTATTATTATGGCTGATATGGAAAATGTTTAAACTTAGTATGGGATGATAATGGATAACTTCAAAATGAGATGTCAGAATCAGTACTCAAGAAATTGATGAATTGCTCAAGATTCATAATTTTTAGACTTAGATTTACCTTTTCAGTTGAAGGATGAATTGAAATGCTATGACCATCAAATATCCAAAGTAGTTTTTTATCACATATTCTGTGCTATTAGAATGGACATTAGTGTTTCTGGTCAGCAGCAGACCATTGCATAACTGATTGTTATCGGATTTGGTTATTAGCTGAAGGAAAAAACAAATTTTGCTGGAATTAATTTCATTATTTTTGACATCTTGATTACTCCAGTGATCTTCTTACATAGAAGTTTACAGAACAGAAAAAATACATTATGCCCATTATATTTGCACCAGATTTTGCATGGGCACAATAAATCCAATTCTTGTCATAGTCAACAGCATGGAAACATGCACTTCAGCCCAACTTGTCCACAATGACCAACATGTCCCACCTGTCTAATTGTTTCTTAAATGTTGCAACTCAACTACCTCCTTTGCCAGCTCGTTACATACACCCACCACTTTATGTGGGAAATGTTACCCCACAGATTCCTATTAAATCGTTTTCCCTTCTCCCTGAACCCAGGTCCTTTTCTTGATCTCGATTCCCCAACTCTGGATAAGAGACTCCGTGCGTGTACCCGATCTATCCCTCTCATGATTTTGTACACCTCCACAAGATCACCCATCATCCTCCTGCACTCCAAGGTATAAGAGTTCCAGCCTGCCTAACCTCTCCCGAAAGCTCAGACCCTCGAGTCCTAGCAACATCCTCGTAAACCATCTCTGTACCCGTTCCAACTTGGCAACATCCTAGAACATGATGCCTCACCAACATCTTATACAACTGCAACATGACCTCCCACCTTGTCTACTCAATGCTCTGATGAAGGCCAATGTGCCTTTGTGACCAACCTCTTTACCTGTGAAGCTATCTTCAAGGAAATATGTTCTACCTACACTCCTAGATCCATCTCCAATCCAACTCTCCCTGAGCCCTACCAATCACTGTGTAGGTCCATCCCATGTTAGACTTTACAAAATGCAACAACTCACATTTCTCTGCATTAAATTCCATTCCTCAGCCCACCTGGCCAACCGATCAAGATCCTGCTGCAATTGTTTGACATCCATCTGCAATACCATCCACTTTTGCATCATCTGCAAACTTGCTAATCTTGCCATGTATGTTCTCTTCCAAATCATTTATATAGATGACAAACAGTAACGGGCACAGCGCCGAAACCTGAGGCACACCACTAGTCAGAGGCCTCCAGTCCGAGGAGCAACCTTCCACCATTACCCTCAGCTTCCTTCCATGAAGCCAATTTTCTATTCATTCAGCTATGTCTCCTTGGATCACATGCGATGTAGCCATTTGTGTGAAAATAATTATCCAGCATGTCAAGAATATTTTGCCTCAATTTTGTCCTGTGTTAAAATACTCAATGCTCCAAACATCTTCAATGTTAAGGATCATTTCCTGATTTCCAATGTTTGTCAACTGACACCTATCTTGCCATATTTGACATATTCCTATTATTAGCTTTCCAAATAGAGTAAGAAATATGTTTTCATTCATAATTCCAGAATTAAAATGTTTTGAATTAATCTTCCAGTGGTCATATTTCAAGAATCTCTACTTATTCTATGTTAATGTTTTTTTTAAACTATTCTTGGCAGGTATCTCTACACTGTGGTGGTAGGCCCTTTCTGTAATGAAGTATCCAGTCATTAGTTTCCTCACTGTGGTTGAAACACTGACACAGTTTTATGGTGAACTCTTTAATTTCTCTTTAACAAGCTCTTTTTAAAAGGAGAAGCCTTTGACACTCTTTATCCACCTGCACTCTAATGCTAAGAGAATTCAGAATTTGCAGAGCCAGTTCTATGTGTTCATGTTTTTTGACATCTTTCAATTTAATATATGATTTAATTTACTGATTCTCTCTGGGAACTCCATAGTAAAATGCACCCTTCACTTAACTGCTCCTTTTGCTGTGCTGTATGTGTCTATCTGGTCCATATCCCTACTCTGCTAATATTATGGTAGGCCAAGAACAAAAGTAAACCCAACACTGATCCTGAGAAACATCAAAGTACAATCCTGTTCCTATTTATCATGTCCTTCCCTGTCCATCAATATATCTTCTATCCTGCTCTGTCTGTTAACAAAAACATGTATTTATAGACTGCTTTATCATAAATTAGCCCAAGGCACTTCAAAGGGGCGTTACAAACAAGATTTGACATTGAGCTACACATAACTGATGTCGGGGCAAAGGAAGTGGTCCAAGAGATATCTTAAATATCTTAAAAGAAGGTATCCCAAAGATATTTAGAGAGGAATTCTAGAGCTTAGGAGCTTGGCTGTTGAATGTCGACAGAGGGCTGATCATTACAGTTGATGGGGTAAATTGCAAACCTTCTTTATGTTGTTTATTGCATTTACATAGAAACTCCATAAACTTATCTTTCAGCTTAAGATTCTAGTTCTGTAGAGGTGCAAACCATCCTTCCTGTACAGATGCCACCTCCCCAGTACCTGATCTAATCCTCAGGAATATAAAGAGAAAATGCTGTCAGGCTACATGCAGCAAAGAATACTTGATGAAAGAGAAACAACTACAAGATTTGTACAGGGAAGACCTGAGTTCCATGCTGCCTCTTTGGAGGCGGTGGATAGATCAAACAAGTTTTGAAAGGATAATATCGCCTAAGGTCGCAGGACTGGAAGTTATCGATTATATGTGATGAAAGAAAAAGTGGTAAAAATTTGATAGGTCAATAAAATTAGTAATGAAATACTGGATAAGCAATGAGAGATCGTCAAATGCAAGAAAAATGGAGTACATGATAATCATACATTTTTAAGATGTAGGGATTTACAAAGGAGTGTGCTCTATAGGTAAAAGTAGGAAGTTACACCAATATAAGAATCATTTGATAAAGTGATTAATTGGAAACAAAAGTCATACAGAATATAAAAAGTGTTATTGAACAAAGAATGAGGAAAAGCAGGGTAAATGGGAATATCATGAAATATGAAAATAGTACAAAGAAAGATGTAGTGTTTCTCATGTTTACATAATTTGAAAGAATATGTCTGAGACATTGATGTTGCCAGTATAACTGCCATAACACGTGTGAGTGCATATGCTTACCGTTTTGTCCTGATCACATGCACCCATATCAGCACAAATTTGAATTTCTCGGCTATTCACTGGCTGTGATTCACTGCCTGGGATTTGGGTTTTTTTCTCTTTACCATGTTAAAATTATCTTAATGTTTTCTTTTGTTCCCCTAGAACTCATTGAAGAAGAACAAATTAAAAGTCAGGGCATCTTTTGATATCACCAGGTAGTGCAATATTTATTTGTATTCTTAACTAAGTTATTGTCTGATAAAATATTTCTTCACCCACACTGAGACTTGACATCATTTGAGGTCGGCTTAGTAAGATGCTTGTATTTGTTTCAGTTCCTTGCAGTTGTATTCCATGTTATTTAAGGAGCCACAGAACTTTTGTCTTCTTTAAAACAGTCACCAATGCATTACACTTGTAGAAATATTATTAGTGCTCCAGAATTTTATCTTTGAAGCTTATTCCTGGATATTTTATGATTTCATGTGAACATAAAACCAAAACTTAAATGAATATTCCCTTAGTTTTAATTTCAGTTATCAATTGGGATCAGTGAAAGTTTAACAGTCACATGATTAACTTAAATACTAAATTGCACATTTTTTAATATAGCTTGCATTGTAATTAACTGCATAATGCCACAAAATATTACAATTACATTTTCAGTTCTGTCTCTTTAAACAAAAAATTAAATTGTCTTCAATCTTTACATGTTGTTTACTCCATACAAATTTTGTTCTTCACATGTTAGGTATCTCCTATATTTGAGCGTAATTATGTTTTTTCATTTAGTTTATTAAAATAATTGGCATTGTCAGAAAATCTGAAAAAAATTGCAAACTAAATTCTATGTAAGACAGTGCTTCCACACCTCAATTTTTTTTCCCTTAAATAGAATCTGGAATTTGACGGTATTTCCTGAAATTTTCAAAAATGCTTCATGCGTGCTATTTGTTGTTTTTTATTTTTTGCGGGCCCACGTTAACAACACAAAGAAGAACAAGGCAAAACAGATCTATGTAACTACACCGCATCTGCCTGCATCTGTTACTCACTTGTATATTGTTATGCAAGGCAGCTTTCATTGCCTCCATAGAAACATAGAAAATAGGTGCAGGAGTAGGCCATTCGGCCCTTCGAGCCTGCACCGCCATTCAATATGATCATGGCTGATCTGTTGTCGAGGTGGGAGAGGGCGGAGTGAAGTGCCGTTGAGATGGCATCCTCCGTACTCCTGTTCTTGCGGTAGGCGAACTGATAGGGGTCCAGTGTGGGAGGTAGGCAGCCTTTGAGGTGTGCCAGGACCAGCCTCTCGAAGCACTTAGTGATGATGGGCGGAAGTTGTTGAGGCTTGCCGCAGTGGAGTTTTTTGGCACCATGGAGGTGGTTTTAAGGCACGTGGGGACAACTGATTGGGCAAGTGACAGGTTGAAGATGTCAGTCCAGACGTCTGTCAGCTGCGCAGCACAAGCCCTGAGGACGCGCCCGGGGATGCCGTCAGGGCCAGCAGCCTTTCGTGCATTAATCATGCTCAGTGTCACGTACACGTCGTAGGGGGTGAGTGCGAGGGGCTGGTGATCGGCAGGGAGGCCTTGATGGCCATCTCTTGATTGTTCCTGTCAAAGCGGCCATAAAAGTGGTTAAGCTCCTGAAGGAAGGAGGCGTCGCTGAATGTGGGGGTGGTGTTGGTGGGTCTATAGTCCGTGATGGCCTGGATGCCTTGCCACATGTGTCGGGGGTCAGAGTTATTATTATCCTCAGTCCTTAGCTTGTAGCTATGCTTGGCCTTCTTGATGCCCCTCTTCAGGTTAGCCCTGGATGAACTGTAGGCTCGAGCATCGCCTGACCTGAAAGCGGTGTCCCGTGCTTTCAGCAGTAGCCTGACCTCGCCGTTCATGTTGTATACCTAGATTTTCAGAAAGCCTCTGACAAGGTGCCACATGGGAGGCTGCTATGGAAGATGAAAGCCCATGATATCATAGAAACATAGAAAAATAGTTACAAGAATAGGCTATTCGGCTCTTCAAGCCAGCACCGCCATCCAATATAATCATGGCTGATCATCTAAAATCACTACCTTTTTCCTGTTTTTTCACCATATCCCTTGACTCCTTTAGTCCTAAGAGCTATATCTCCCTCTTGAAAACATCCAGTGAATTAACCTCAACTGCCTTTGTGGCAGAGAATTCCACAGATTCACAACTCTGGGTGAAAAAGTTTGATCGGGAAGGGGGGGGGGGGGGGTGAAAGTCTCGAGTGAAGTATGAAAATGTGTTTGAGGTTTGATGCTTGTGAGACGGAGATCAGCTTGTCAGATCATCCTTGATGACAGGTTTCAGAATTAGAATTTAGTGACCAGAGTATTCAGAAGTGGAAGATTAAAGTTAGTTGAATTAATGATAAAATCAAGGCAATCAATGTCACAATGTAGTTAGTAAGGAATAGATCTAGAGAAGAAAAGGGACCAGATGGAGGAGTCCAGCTGGATCAGGAGGAGGGTTCTGCACTTCTGGGTAAAGACTCCTGGCCAAGGAAATGGATATGAAGGCAAACTTTAGAGATACATTGAGGCTCTTTGGCCCACCAAGTCGGCACTGTCGAGCAATCACCCCAAACATTAGCACTATCCAACACACTAGGGACAATTTACACTTTTACTGAAACCAATTGACTTACAAACCTGTACGTCTTTGGAATGTGGAAGGAAATCGTAGCACCCGGTGAAATCCCCACGGTCGCGGGGAGAACATACAAACTTCGCAAAGATGGAAGGGAAATGGAGGTTATTTCCATAATTCTGCAGTTATGGTCTGCACGGGGACATATCTAGTTTCAAAGTTATATTTTTTAATTATCATAATTCAGTGATATATTTTGTGTCTTTCTGGTTAGTGATAGTGATGAAAGTATGTTAACTTGCATTTTTCTTCTTTCATAGTTCTGAGCAGCTGAGACCCAGTAGAATTCCAGTGAGAATAAGTGGCATGCTTACATCCCAGGGAAATCTCAACCTCACTAGTTCTGCCAATCATAATCCACAAGTGAAAATATTGAAAGCTGTCCGGCCAAAAGTTGTGCAACTTGAGCCTAAAGGTAGTAAGTGCAAGATCCCTAGTTCCATGTGTTCTCTTACTTTGGGGGCGGTATTGTGTACATTTTAATTTATTTTCAATTTATTTAACTACATTCAACTTGCAGACTGGCAGATACTGAAGCAACTTGTATTATTGTGGCAATGTGATTACGTTACTGGTTAAAATCATTGATCCAGTTGCACAAGTTCAAAACCCAGCACAGTAAACAATTAAATAATCATCTATCCTTGCCTGACTTGGCCTTCATGACACTTCAGATTCACCAAACCAATTGAGAATGCCATCCCAGTTCAGGAAAAATTGTGAATGGACAACAAATACGGTGGTATGTTATGCTGATGATGCCATGCCACCAATACAATAGCTTGGTGTGGAGATAAACTGTTACGTAATGAGGCAGTTATGAGATCCAATCTGAACCATGCATGTAACTATCCTCTCACTTGAAACCCAAACAATTCTCTGTGTCCATTTTTGATCCCCATCACCCTCTGCTACCTATTTAATATACTCTTATTATTAATCCTGGAAATTATTTTTTTTAATATTTTTTACAATTTCTTGTGTATAATGGATTTTACATGTTTTCCCTCATAAGCTGTAACAATTGACCGTATCTCTGAGATGCTTTTCTTTCCCCCAGCTGCAACCGTTTGTTTCAAGTTACCTTGTCCCATTAGAATTGGATATTTCTGCTAAATATACCATAGCTTTTTTGTTTTAACAACATAAGTAATTTTCTGAAATCTTTCCATGTATCTACACTAGGCACAATTGGTGAACAAAAATCAAAAATATCAAATGTGCCTTCATCGACCGGAAGCATTGACTGTTTCTTCAGGGATGCTATATGACCCACAGTTTTTCCAGTGTTCTGTTTTTATTTACTTTCTTCGTAAATATGTCTGGTGTTGGCCCTGAAGGCTCAATTGTTATACAGACCCGACACTCTGCAAAGTGATGCAAGAAAAGTCTCTCAAAGGATTTTTATAGGTTCATTATAACTTACTTGCTTTTTAATTCTGTCATTTGTATGAATGTAGAACATATAGCACAAGAACAGGCCACAATGCCTGTGCCGAAAACGATGTCAAGACTAACTCTTATCTGCTTGCACATAATCTATACCCCTCCATGCTCTGCTTATCCTTGTGCTTATTCAAAAATCTCTTATATGTCTCTAAAGTAAGGTATGATGCAACCTTAATTTCTCCATTTTCTAACTTTTGTCTCCTGTATCCACCTGAGATGCTGTCTATTATGTTCTTAGTTTAGTTTAGTGAAGCAGCTTGGAAACAGGACCTTCCGCACAACGGAATCCACGCCGACCTACTCTGGGCAAGAGATCCTGTGCATCTACCCGATCTATACACTTCTAAGATCGTCCCTCATCCTTCCGAGCTCCAAGGAATAGAGTCCCAGCCTACTCAACCTCTCCCTGTAGCTCAGACTCCCAAGTCCTAGCAACATCCTCATAAATCTTCTCTGTACGCTTTCCAACTTGATCAGTACCCTTTCCAGCTTGAGAAGCCTCCAGCTTCCCACATTCTCACACTACACTAGCTTGCTCTGTTCACAGTGAAGTATTGTCAGTTGTAAAACTAGGTGGAACATCTATTGGGATGCATTACGGCCTGGTATAGCAACTGCTGTGCACATGACCGCAAGTAATTGCAGAGAGTTGTGAACGCACTCAGTCCATCACGAAAACCAATCGCCAATCTCAACCCCCTACCCCCCCACCCCCCTCCCCCCACTCTCATCGACTCCATCCAAGGACTGCTCACAACCTTACAAGGACTGCTCACAATTCTCTCCTCTCTCTACCATCAGGTAAAATGTATAGAAGGTTGAAGGCAGCAGATTCAGGAACAACGTCTTTCCTGCTGTTATCAGATTCTTGAACAGACCTCTCATGCTAACAATGAATGCCCAATCTTCTAATCTGCCTTGTTATGGCCCTTGCACATTTGTCTGCCTGCATTTTCTCGGTAGTTGCAACACTATTCTGCACTCTATCCTCATTTGCGCCACCTGACGTACTCTCGTGTATGATATGATTTGCCTGGACTGCTTTCAAAACAAAGTTTTTCACGTTTTTTCAGTACACATGACACTAATAATACCACTTTAATTCTCATCCATAACCTTTGGAGAGGTTATTCAATACCCAGCTCAGTTAATACATTCTTCATTCAAGCTCAACTCCTATCTATCTCCCTTTGTGTATGTTTAACATTAAGCCAACTTGGCCAGACATCTTAACAGACAATTCATAGCTGCTGTGAGGTGAACCCATAGTGGATGGTTAAATGTAGAAACAAAGAGCTGATTACATGTTCATAAACGTTAACATGCATGAAATCAACAATGGCTCCTATATTATTATCTCATGGATACTTTTATTTTTTCCATTGAATTCCAATTACACCAATTTCCGGCTTATTCTCACCCTGCACATACAATGCTCCATTCACAGCTTTCTGAGTGAGGTATTCTCAGTTGTAAATCCAGATGGAACATTGTTAAGGGTCAAGGCGGCACAATTGTCTTTGTAATCTGAAACATTTGACTTGAGTAGATTTCATTTTGTGGCTTTACCTGGGAAGCTGTGTGCAAAGTAAGATTTGGCCAAGAAAGTGCAGGAATAACATAGATATGGTTCCCTCATGTCTGCTACCCGTGATCACAGAATTAGCCCAATTTATTTTTCTCATTTGTCTCAGTTGTAGAGTTTCTTGTGAATATGACACACGGAATATCTTAATTTATTTGTTCCATTATAGATCAATTCCTTTCGAAACAGAGAAACACAGCTAGCTGATGCACATTGTAATGACATCAGCAGTACAAGAAGTGCATCGTTGTCCATTTGTAACATTCAGAAGCATTTCAAACACTATTCCCATGCTGAAATGTAATGTAATTTTGAACATGAGATGGGATACTATGTAGACTTGTCTCTTATAATCATCTTAATTTTTTTTTACTCCATAAAAATGCAGAAATTGAGAACCTTTGGAAACATTTAAAAAAGATTATTTTGATTTAATATTTCAGAGCATTAGAATTCAAAAATTGAATGTCCTAGTTTGGATCACAAGTATCACACAAATAATTATTGCTTTAATCTGGGAAAAGTTAAGTAAATAATCAATGGATTTTCCTTGGCAGGTAGCATATTGGATTGTCCTGCAATGACCTTCACTCCTTCAGTACTGAAATGTAGTTGTCAAGACTCTGTATGCACTACTAATGGTGAAACGGAAAATCAGCTGGATATCTGTGAGAAGGTACTTGTTGCTTATTTAACATAGTTTTCAGTTCCTTTTGGCTCGCATGGGTCATTCCTCAGCTACTCCAATAGTGTTAAGCTCTTTGCGTCATTGACCTTGGGACAGTTTTATTCTACTGAGCACTGCTCTTAATTGACTTGACTATAATTGAATTGTGAATAGAACAGGTTTAGAGGGATTTCGGTCATGCGCAGGTAGGTGGGACTAGTGTAGCTGGGACATGTTGGGCGGTGTGGGCAAGTTGGGCCAAAGGACCCGTTTCCACACTTCACTGGATAGTGTAATCCAGCACCTTTCACTCTTAGTAAAATAAAATTGGCTTGTAAGTCTTCTTTGAACTTTATCCCCTTATCTTAAATCTATGCCCTCTAGTATTTAATATTTCTACCTGGGGGGAAAAAAAGTCTGACTATCTACCTTATCTATGCCTCTCAAAATTGTATGTAATTCTATCTGGTCATCCACCACCTCTGATGGTCCAGAAAAAACAATCAAAGTTTGTCCAATCTCTCCTAATAGCTAATAGTCTCTAATTCATGCAACATCCCGGTACACCTCTTTTGTAACTTTTCCAAATCCACCCCACCCTCCCTGTAGTGTGGGACTAAAACAGCATATAATGCTGTGCAGGCAGGTGGGACTAAGGGTAAAAAAAATGTGTTCGGCACGGACTTGTAGGGCCGAGATGGCCTGTTTCCGCGCTGTAATTGTTATATGTTATATGGTTATAATACTCCAATTGTGGCCTAACCAAAGTCTTATGCAGCTGCAATGTGACTTGTCTAGATTTATACTCAGTACTCTGATTGATGAAACCAAGTATACCCTTTCCCAATGGTGCCACATCCTTCCTGTAATGTGGTGACCAGAACTGCACACAATGCACCCTAACCAAAGTCTTATAAAGCTGCTTCATGACATCCTGATTCGTATACTCAATGGCCCGATCTATGAAAGCAAACGTATGCTTTCTTTAACACTCTAGTTGTGTGACCACTTTCAGCGAGTTATGAACTTGTCCCCAAGATCCCTCTGCACATCGATGCTGTTAAGGGTCATGCCATTAATTGTATATTCTCCCCTTACATTTGACCTTCCATAGTGAAACACCTCACACATGCTCAGATTAAACTAAATGTCCCAGCACAGATCCCTTTGGACTCCACTAGTCACAGACCACAAGCCTGAATAATATCCTTCTGGCACAGCCCTCTGTCTTCTATCAGTAAATTACTTGTGCATCCATACAGCCAGGTCGATGTTAATCCCTTGCATCTTAATCTTCTGGATCAGTCTACCATGGGAGACTTTATCAAATGCCTTACTAAAATCCATGTAGACAACTTCCCACATCGATCACCTATGTTACCTCCTTAGTTAGTAAAACACGACCTACTATGTACGAAGCTACGTTAACGTCCCTAATTAAGGCATTCTCCTCCAAATGGGAGTAAATCCTATCCTGAAGAATTCCCTCCCAATAGCTTCCCTAATAGTGATAATGGGGAATAAAGAAATGGCAAATTAATTGAATATGTTGATTGCGTCAGTCTTCACAGCAGAGGATGCCAGCAAAATGCCTGAAATTCAAGGGAGTTAGGGTGCAGCTTATACTAAGGAGAAGGTGCATGGAAGGTTGTAAGAATTGTAGGTGGATAAGTCACCTGGACCAAATGGATTACACAACAGGGTTCTGAAGGTGGTAGCTTTCTAGATTATGGTGGTATTAATGGTGATCTTTCAAGAATCACTAGAGTCAGGAGTGGTCCCAGAGAACTAGAAAATTGCAAATATTACGTTCAAGAAGGGAGCGATTAGTAATGGTGTCAATGGTTATTGGGAGAAGACAGGAGAATGGGGTTGTGAGGGAAAGATAAATCAGCCATTATTGAAGGGCAGAGTAGACTCGATGGATCGAATGGCCTAATTCTGCTCCTATGACTTATGAACAAGAATATTGACGTGAGGCACCGTCCTATAATTCCCTGAATGATCACTATTTTCCTTCTTAAATAAAGGAACATAGGCCTGGGTTCTCTCTACATTCTTCCGAATAAACTATCCTATTCCTAAGAATATTCTCCAAACCGATGTGAGGCTCACAGACCTATAATTTATTTGATTTCTATTGCCCTTAAAAACAGGAACAACACTAGGTACTGTACAATTTTTTCAGATCACCTATGGCTAAAAAGGATATAAAAATAGTTGTCAACCCCCCCCCCCCCCCAGCAATCTCTCCTCTTGCCTCTCTCAATAACCTGGGATAGATTTCATCATTCCCTGTGACCACTTTAACTTTCTTCAGGAGACCCAAACCACCATGTTCGTGATATCAGCACACTCCTTTTTCTCACTATCCTGCATGTCCTTTTCCTTGGTGAATGCCAATGCAAAGTATTCATTATGCATCTTGCCTACATTTCATGTTCTCTTTTAGTCCTCCTGATTATCTGTTGAGGAGCTTTCCTGTTTGCTTTATAATCTTTGTGGTCACAATCTGATGTCGGGTTCCTTGCAGCTAAACCTTGCATAAGCGTCCTTTTTTTTTGCTAATTTTGCCACATTTTATTATCCAAGGTTCCTGAATCTTGCCATCCTTGTCTTTCTTCTGCATAGGAACATTTTGGTTCTGAATTCTGCCAGGCTGGCCTTTCCATGAATCCCAATCTAATCTTCCCAGCTTCTGTCTAATACTATTGTAATTAGCCTTCTCTCAAGTTGACACTTTCCTTTAAGCTCCAGTTTTATCCATTACTATTTAAAACCTTAGCGAATCATGACACTGTTGGCAAAATTATCTCCTACTGAAAGTCCGATCGTCTAACTAGTACAGTCTAGTATGGCCCCTTCCCTGCAACTGCAAACCAATCTGGATGTTCACATTGTGTCAGAAATGAAGTTTGCCACTTGGTCATTATAACTTGGTCATTAGAAAGGAGCTGAGGAGGAATTTCTTTAGTGAGAGGATGGTGAATCTGTGCAATTCATTTCCTCAGGAGGCAGTGGACAGGTTAATGGATATGTTTAAGGTGGAGATTGATATATTCTTGATTAGCACGGGTGTTGGGTTATGGGGAGAGGGCAGGAGATTCGGGTTGAGGGAAAGATAGATCAGCCATGACTGAATGGTGGAGTGTACTTTTGATGGGCCAAATGGCCTAATTCCACTCCTGTAACTTATGAACTGAGAAACTGGTAGGTCCATGTGACATGCAAGAGCTGGGCATTGAGACAACAGCATTCTTGATTAGATATGCTTATGTCATTAGAAAGTCTATTTGCAACTTCAGTATGTCCTACCAATGCTTTTAATCTAGTAAAGTGTCCAATTATCACAAATAGATTGCAATAGCAACAATATGTTATTTTGATATTAAGTGGGAGTGGTTGTGTCAAGTGTATCCTTTTTAAATAAGTTTCATTTCTATTTATATGAGCAAACAACTGCAATGGATTGAAAAGACAATCACAGAGAATGATGTAGCAATGTATTTAATTTCTTGCATGATTAATATACTTTTGGATGAATGAATTCTGAATACTATTTACATAGCTACTTCTGTATCTTTTTTCAACAGCTGTCGCTGGTAACTGGAACAGATCAGATACCCACATATAGGAAGCTTTTTTCATTTTGCACTGATGGCTGACTAATATAAAATTTCTATGATTTGTATTGAACTATTTTCTCAAATGTCTTTTAGTCTGCCTGAACTGAGTGTGTGTATGCTGTACCTTTTTTTCACCTTAGGTGAAAACTATTGTTCCTTAATTGTTGTTGGGTTCAAATACTGAAATTCTTGTGAAAGGTCAGTGGTATATATCTTCATTACACAGAATGTGGCAGTTCAAAATGGCATCCCATCACCTTTGAGGGCACTTTGGGATAGCCTTAAATGGCAAGGAAACTTTTAACCCTTTCATAACCTTTTTTTAAAACATTGGAGTTCAGGAATGTTTCTAGCTCAAAACTAGCAATGCACAATACTAGTTTATTGCAATGAAGGTGGCTTTCTTGTTATAGGTTAACAAGTTGGTCTAAACAGCAGGCAATTGTATCACATTTTAAGAACTCATAACACTAGTTCTTAAATGGTTCATCAGAGACTGGATTCTTCAAGAAATGGCTACTCTTGGAAGTATCCATGTTATGTGAAAAAAGTAATATAATCTATTTTGCTGGTTCTCATTCCCACAGAGTAATAGCCTTAACACTCACTATGTCAGCAAAGGGCAGACGGCAATGGGGGATTAAAAAATACAGAGAGCTGGAGTATCTCAGCAGGTCAGGCAGCATTGGCGGAAGAGAATGGGCAACAATGGTAATAACCTTGATAACAATTTCTGCAGTAATTCCTCTCATTTTTCAAAGTACTAAGAATGAAATTGATGGAGTGAGTGTTACAAATTATTGTGTGTATATGACATAGCACTAACAAAGGCTCGTAACTGATTATTTCAGGTTGTAAAGTATTAAGAAATAGAATAGGAAGAAAGAGAGGCACAGTGCTTGAAATATCAAAACTCTTTGGAGCTTTTGTAAATGAGGACGATACACTGAAATATTTCAGTGTGTAAAATGTAAACATAGCTGTAAATTGATAACTTACACTCATAACCCTTTTGTCTGTTTTTTAACCTTCCTTTGCTTGTTTCTAAAATTTACCCAATCTCCTGACTTACCACTCATTTTTAGCAATACTTTAACACTCGTTCTTTGCATAATTTCCTTAGCGAACATGTATGGGTTACCTTCTCATCTCATCCTTATTTCTCAGAGCAATATATCTTGGTTGAGGATTATAAAATATCTTCTTGTGTGTCTGCTACTGCTTATCAGCAGACGTTTGTCACCTTATTTTCCCAGTTCGGAATTGCCAACTCTATCTTCTTAACATTTTTAATTGCTCTTAAGATATTAGTTTCAGCTCTATGTTTCTCTCTCTCAAATTGGATGTGAAATTCTGTGCTGCTATGATCACTGATCTCTCCTCTGGAGGATCCTCTTCATGAGGTCTCTATTAGTCATTGGTTCATGCCAGCATCTAAGAACTATAAATGGCATCGCTTGGAAACCAGTCAATACGACCTTGGACTGACATTAGAAATGTATGAAGCAGTTGAAGCAATATGTTATCAATTGTACTCCTGAAGGAAATATCCTAAGATGCAAATGCAAATATTGTGATTTTAATTGGGGTAATTGATTTGAGTTAATATGAATTAACATATAATGTATGTGAAACATGATCCATGGTGCTCAGAGGATCGGGTCTGTTGCATCATCAAGAAACAACATTTATTTATCATACATGTCTATATTATAGCAGGTTCCAAAAATACTAGTCTGTATTTATTGCAAGGAGCTGCTGTTCTTGCTGTCTGGCATTTATGCGATGTGCATATCTTGCCTCGGTAAAAGAGCTGTTATAAAGTAATTACTACAGGCTGAATTAATACATTTTTTGTATTATAAAAAATGTGGAAATTATCCTATAACCAGGCTTTTTACTTAATATTTAATTAATGACATGTTATACAAGTGCCTGATAGAATGTGTTGAAACATAACTGTTCCAGCACAAAGATGGCCTATTTGATCTGATAACTCACCATTATTCTTGTAGTTTGCAGAAGTTGACAGTCTAAAAAAAACTTTGGATGTTTGGTTTGTTTTCTATCAGGTTGAACTTCAACTTCTTTACACTATGTTATTATTTAGACTGCTGACTGGCTAATGTCTTCTTTGAAAATCACTACAGATGTAGTCTGTGTCATCTTTAAAATGTACATTTGACGTGCTCGTCATTTGAATGATTCGTATATTTTTTAAATGGAATGCTTTTTCAAAACTTGAGGTGTATTCTTGATGTACTGATAATTTCTGACGTTAGTACTTTTGTACCAAAAAAAATCCGTAACATTGTGTGCATCTAGTGTGATGTGATTGGAAATTGTTGTACTGGAATTCATTGTCATTGTATTTGGGGGTACTGTAAATCCAAGTTAATACATTCCAGTTATTTGAATAATGCAGTGATTAAGGCATAAATTGACCAGTCAATATAACTTTAAATGTGAAAATGACTTTCACCTGAATTTGTAAGGTATTGCAGGGAAATTATTCTCTGTAATAAATGATTAATAATGATTACATGACTAGCTGTGGTAATAACTTTAAACTAAAAAGACAGTTGACTTTGTAATTGTTTGTGAAACGTTCCAATATTTTTGATAAAATAAAAGTTGTTTGAATATCTGAGTAAAACTTAAGACCTCTCTGATAGTTTTCCAACTCTTAACTTAATAGTGTTTTTTTTTTTTTAAAAGATTGTGTTAATATAGTTGCTCAACTAAAGATCTCAGAACAATTTATGGGATTGTTAACATTTAACTTTTTAGTAATTACCTTTTTTTCAGTGTGGCATATCTGGCAAGAAATTGAGGTAACTGATTGTTGACACTCTTACTTTTTAAGAACATTTTATGGCTTTCTGGAGGAATTTTAACACTGCATAACAGCTTGTTTTTTTAACGTTGTAAAACAAGTACTGGAAAACCAAGTGTGCAATGAATATCAAAAACACAATTTTAAGCAATCTTTTTCCTCTCCCCTGTCGCTCAAACCACATTATAAGTGTGCACTCACTTAGATAACAGGTCTTAATTTACACGTGGTTAAAGGACACTTCTTGAAGTTCAAGGAACTTTTTTTCAAGTAAGAAGGAAAGCAAATACTCACCATATATATCATGGTCACATTGTGTTCACACACAGAAATAAATATCAAAGGATTTTATGGTGTAGATTGGATTTACCATAACCACTACTCCCACATAACATTTTCTATTAAGATTTGCAACTAGCTAAACATTTTCACTTTGACTACTGATGAATGTAATAAAAATGTGTTGCAGAAGATCAGCTGAGTTTTTGGTTATCAAGATTTGGATCCAAAGATTTTCATATTTTGTAAAATGTATTAAATAACAATATATTCAGAGATTAATTCAGGTACATTCATCATATTAACTATAGGGACTCTTGCAAATGAACACCTAAAATTCGAAGTATTGGTGTGGTGATCTGTAATGCTTACATCTACTGTTCTGAGATATTCAGATTGAATATTTTGATTTTATAGTCATACACCGTCAAAACGGCCCTTCGGTGCAACTCGCACACATGTCCCATATACACTAGTATATACACGACCACATGTCCCATATACACTACCTCCGCATGCCTGTGTTTGGCCCATATCCCTCTAAACCTGTTCTATCCATGTTTCTGTGTAATTGTTCCTTAAATGTTGCTATAATCCCTGCCGCAACTACCTCCTCTGGTAGCTCGATCCATGCACCCAACACCCTTTGTGTGTTACCCCTTGGATTCCTATTAAATCTTTTCTCCTTCACCTTAAACCAGGGATGGCACAGTAGAGCAGCGGTAGAGTTGCTGCCTTACAGCACCAGAGACCCTGGTTCAATTCTGACTATAGGTGCTGTCTGTACGGAGTTTGTACGTTCTTCCCATGACTGCGTGGATTTTCTCCAATATCTTTGGTTTCCTCCCACACTCCAAAGACGTACAGGTTTGTTGGTTAATTGGCTTGGTATAAATGTAACTTGGCGCTAGTGTGTGTAGGACAGTGCGGGGATCGCTGGTCCATGCAGACTTGGTGGGCTGAAGGGCTGGTTTTCGCGCTGTATCTCTAAACTAAACTATGTCCTTTTGTTTTTGATTCCTCTCTAATTTTTATAAAAACTATTATTCAAAAAAAACTCACTGGGCCAGATTGTGCTCTTCATCCACTTATAGCTCTGGGCACTAGTGTGTTCCAGATTTTTGAGCATTGCAATGTGGTAGTTGTGAAAAAATGTTGGATGTTAAATGCCAGCACATGTGACAATCCTCGATGCTGACGAACTCGGAGCAGAGTTTAGACTCGTTGATTCAAGGGCATTTAGCCCTTCTGCTTCATGCTAGTTTTGCTTAGCAGATACTGCATAGCTCACTTATTTGACTGGGATCATTGAGCAGGTATGACAAGGTATGCACACATAAGGGTTAATTATCTATGTTATGGTTTTCTATCACATTTCTATCACTACAGTGCATTCTGAAAGTATTCAGACCCCTTCACTTTTTCCACATTTTGTTACGTTACAGCCTTATTTTAAAATGGATTTAAAATTATTTTTTATCATCAAGCTACACACAGAATGAACAACCGAAAACAGGTGTTTATAAATTTTTACAGCCATTTAAAATAAATAACTAAAATATCAATTTACATAAGTATCAGACCCTTTGCTATGACACTCAGAATTGAGCTTAGGTTCATCCTATTTCCATTGATTATCCTTGAGATGTTTCTACAACTTGATTGGAGTCCACCAGTGGTAAATTAAATTGATTTTACATGATTTGGAAAGGTACACACCTGTCTATATAAGGTCCCACAGTTAACAGTCCATGTCAGAGCAAAAACAAAGCCATGAAGACGAAGGAATTGTCCGTAGATCTCCAAGACAGGATTGTGTTGAGATACAGATCTGGGGAAGGATAAAAATCAATTTCTACAGAATTGTAGGTCCCGAAGAGCACAGTGGCCTTTGTCATTCTTAAATGGAAGCACTTTGGAACCACCAGGACTCTTCGTAGAGCTGGCCGCCCGGCCAAACTGAGCAATCGGGGGAGAAGGGCCTTTGTCAGGGAGGTGACCATGAACCCGATGATCACTCTGACAGAGCTCCAGAGTTCCTCTGTGGAGATGGGATAACCTTCCAGAAGGACAACTATATCTGCAGCACTCCACCAAGCAGGCCATGGTGGTAGATTGGCCAGACAGAAGGCACATAACAGCCTGCTTGCCATTTGCCAAAAGGCATGAGAAACTCATGATTCTCTGGTCTGATGAAACCAAGATTGAACTCTTTGGCATCATATCTGGAGGAAACAAGGCACCACTCATCACCTGGCCAATACTATACCTACGGTGAAGCGTGGTGGCAGCATCATGCTGTGGGGATGTTTTTCAGCGGCAGGAACCGGGAGACTAGTCAGGATCGAGGGAAAGATGAAAGGAGCAAAGTACAGAGGGATCCATAATGAAAACCTGCTCCAGAACATTCTGGACCTCAGACTGGGGCAGAGGTTCACCTTCCAACAGGACAACGACCCTAAGCACAACGCAGGAGTGGCTTCGTGACCAATAGTAAATGGCCTTGAGTGGCCCAGCCAGAGACTGGACTTGAACCCAATCGAACATCTCTGGAGGGACCTGAAAACAGCTGTGCATCGATGCTCTCCATCCAACCTGGCAGAGCTTGAGAGGATCTGCAGAGAAGAATGGGAGAAATTACCCAAATACAGGTGTGCCAAGCTTGTAGTGTCATACCCAAGAAGATTTGAGGCTGTAATCGCTGCCAAGGTGCCTCTACAAAGTACTGAGTAAAGGGTCTGAATACTTATGTAAATGTGATATTTCAGTTATTTCTTTTTAATTACTTTGCAAAAATTTCTAAACACCTGTTTTCACATTTTTATTATGGGGTATTGCGTGTAGATTGGTGATAAAAAATATATAATTTAATCCATTTTAAAATAAGTCTAGCATAACAAAATGTGGAAAAAGTGAAGGGGTCTGAATACTTCCTGAATGCACTGTATACATATTTGATGTAATTGGTTTAGTTTAAATATTTTTATTGTTATTTTATTTATATCTACTTCAATTATGTTTAAGTTTCTGATCATCCAAAATATTTAAAACATTTAAAAAGATCAAATACCTCAGTAAGCTGTTTAAAAAGCCATGAATCAATGCATGAAACCAACACAGCCAAAATGTATTCTGTAGTTTGTTCACCCTGAGGAAGCTGAACAAATCATCTTCTTTGACTAGAGCAGCAATAAGTCCAGCTTCAGAATAGTTAACCGTCCAAAGCACTAGTCGGGTGGGAGTGCATCTCTGAAGGCCACATTTGTGATTGATGGGGGGGCGAGAGAGGATGGCACAGTATGTGGTTGTGTGATGCCTCGCTTGATCAGGGTTGGTACTGCCACTTCATGCAGGGCCACATAACGCAGTTGCATTTTACAGTTATTTTTTAAATCAACGAATAAACAAGCTTATTGAAATATTCAATAGTAACTAAGTCCAATATGAAAAGACATTATTATCCAAGCAAGTTCTCAAACCATTTGTTTTCATCATTCCACCTTTGTGTTATTTAAATGTGCATCATTGCCCTTTTTGTAGATCCTTTTGATCTTCACAATGCTAAAATAAGATTGATAGTATGTGTAGATGGTCCATGCATGCAACCAATAACATAGCTACCTCAGTACCACTAACCACGCCTTAGTTATCAAGTATAATAATTCTCTCTATCTCTCCCTCCCTCTCTTGGTTCCAGCACGGTTATAGATTGCTAGTAGTCAGTGCTGGAATGTGTTTAACCTGAGTGATCATTAAACAATAAGTAAAGTTACAAGTGTGTCAGACTTAACTTCTTTACATGGTGTCAGATAGTTAAAACGCACGCCTCCTGTTCATCGGGTTTTATTTCTTTATAAGTGTTGCTTTATCGGAATTTTTTCTCGCACCCCTCTACCACTATGGCCTCGTGCCGCAAGTCCTCGCCCCTTGTCTTTGATGCCGACATAGCGGAGCGCTGGGCAACCTTTGAGTTGGATTTCACACACTACATGAATATCGTTCACCGTAACGATCCCGATGCTGTCAAAGCATCTCTCCTGTTGAACCTTGCCGGTCCTGATGCCATGAGGAGAGCACTTGCTTTTGCCTACAATCCCGCGGTCCAGGATGACAACGATCTGGTCCTAGTACCTGCGGAGACTGCCAACGATCCGGTATGTTTGCTACGGAAATTTGCTGAAATTTGTGACTTGCCCTCTAACCGCATTTTAGAGCGAGCCAAGTTCTTTACGCGGAAACAACAGCCTGATGAGCCAGTCGAGTGCTTTATTGCTGATCTGCGCTATCTCGCCCAGAGGTGCCGATTTGAAAATATGACTGACCAGCTTACTAGGGACATTTTAGTAACGGGGATGATGGATCAGAAGTTGCGATTGGAGCGACTGAGAAAGCCAGATCTTACTCTGACCGAGGCCATGCACGCATGCAGGTTGGCCGAAGTTGTTGACCCGCAGTTCGGACAGCGGGAGTCCGATAGCCGAGCTATCAATCTAACGGTTTTCAACAGACCGCGTCCCAAAATAGACTACAATAGACCTGTGCCACGGACGAGCTACCCCTCACCGGCGCTCACGTTGTTAAAAAGTGCCCCAATTGCAATTATGTGCATTCTATGCAGTCGCAGTGCCCGGCTTACGGAAAATCCTGCAATTTCTGCAAGAAATTTAACCATTTCTCTGCTGCCTGCCGGTCCCGTGGGAAACTTCCCCCAGCTTCTAGACAAGTATTAAACAACCTGGTACAAGTCGATAACGAGTTTGGTGTCCAGTCCTCTCTCGACACTACCCACGACTCTGAGCCAATTAGTTCTCAAGCAGATGCTAGTGTATTCACACCCCTACACGCACCTGTTCTACTCCCTGATCCATCGGTCCTCGTTACTGTCAACAATAATTCTTTCTCGGCTAAGCTCGATATTGGGCAAAAGTCAATGTTATGTCAACAAGCCTGTTCAAGAAGATTAAACTTAATGAGCTGCTGACTGCAGACCGTTCGACTTTACATGCTTATGGGGGTGAGGTGCTGAGACCTGTGGGGAAGGCCACTTTTAATTGTGTGCTGCAGAAGTTATCGCGGCCTCTCCTGTTCTATATTCTTGACTATGACTGTGTGACTCTGTTGGGCAACCAGGCATGCCAGGACCTAGGACTGGTGTCCTTCGACCGTACCGTCAACGAAGTGCAGGTGTTGCTGAATCCAATGTCTGAGTACCCGGACCTGTTCGACAATGAGCTGGGAAAGCTACTTCTCGTTTACAAAATCGCCACCGACTCGAAAGTGGTGCCCGTGGTCCGTGCACCACACAGAGTATCCCTCGCTATGAAGGATAAAGTTGAGTCTATGCTGAAAATCATGGTCGTGATGGGAGTGCTGGAAGCGGTTAGCGAACCCACCGACTGGGTCTCCACCATGGTCGCCACCCTGAAAAAGGACAAGAACGAGATACGGGTGTGCATCAACCCGAAGGACCTGAACCTCGCGATAAGGCGACCACACTACCCCATGAGAACCGTGGAAGACGTTGCAGCTCAAGTCGGCCAGGCCACGGTCTTCTCTGTCCTTGATGCCAAGAGCTCTTTCTGGCAAATACCTCTCGACAAACGCTCCTACGACCTGACAACGTTTGCCACTCCATATGGCAGATTCAAGTTCTTACGGATGCCATTTGGTATTAGCTCCGCCAGCGAGGTGTTTCAGGGGTCCATGGAACAGCTGTTCGCTGGCATGCCGTGTGCCATCATCGTGGATGACATCCTAGTCTACGGGAATACTGCCGAACATGACAAGAACCTCCGCTGGGTCCTAGACCGGGCCCGACAGATCAATTTGAAACTGAACGGAAAAAAATGCAAGTTCCGCGTATCCGAAGTGCCTTACGTCGGGCATATCTTCACTTCTAACGGTCTGAAGCCCGACCCGCAAAAGACAAATGCAATCTCCCAGATGTCAGCCCCCGCCAACATCCTCGGTTTGCAGCGATTCCTGGGCATGGTCAACTACCTGGGGAAGTTCATCCCAAATCTCAGTGAACTGAGCTCGTCCCTGAGACGGCTAACAAAAAAGGACACTGCCTGGTCCTGGTTTCCACAACACCAGCAGGCTTTTGAACGGCTGAAGTCTATGCTGACCCGCACCCCGACTTTAAAATTCTTCGACCTGCGCCGTCCCATTGTTGTTACCTGCGATGCCTCTCGTTTTGGACTAGGTGCTGCCTGCCTGCAGGTCTACGACGACGGATCGCTGCTATCGGTCTCGTATGCCTCACAGACCATGACCGACATGGAGCAACGGTATGCTCAGACCGAGAAGGAGCTTCTGGCGGTGGTGTTCGCCTGCTCCAAGTTCAAAGACTTCCTCTTCGGCAGCAAATTCACAGTCGAAACGGACCACCAGCCATTAATGACTATCCTCAACAAACCGATACATATTGCCCCCGCAAGGCTTCAGCGCATGATGCTGCAGCTCCAGCGTTTTGATTTCAACATCGTTTACAAGAGGGGCACTGAGATGCATGTGGCTGACACCCTGTCTCGTGCCCCACTAGCCTTCTGCGACCGCCACCCCTACGAGCAGGAGGACCTTCTGGTACTGAATGTCAACTTTTCCCAACCAAGCAGCTACAGTGCCTGACTGAGCATACCGCCGCTGACCCTGCGTTGCAGCAGCTCGCAGCCGTTATCAAGCGCGGCTGGCCCGACAGACGAACAACTTTGCCGTCGGGTGCCCACCCTTTCTTCCTAGTCCGTGATGAACTGGTGATCCAAGACGGTGTCATCGTCAAGGTCCACAAGGTCGTGGTCCCTGCCTCCCTCTACGATCTATACTTCAATGCTGCCCACAGTGGCCATCCCGGAGTCGATGCGACCATTTCTCATGCCCAAGGACAATTCTACTGGCCTGGTATGGCCAAATACATCAGGGACAGATTGTCCTCCTGTCCCTCCTGCAACAACCTTGCCCCACACCAGCAGCGCCAGCCCCTTTTGCAGCAGCCGGCCCCTACCATGCCCTGGACATCGCTGGCTGCCAACATATTCGAATGGTGGGGCAAGCAGTTCCTCGTCCTGGTCGACTCGTACTCCAACTGGTTTGAGGTGGACATACTTCCCTCCATCACCTCCGAGATGGTCATCAGCAAGCTGCGCAGGCACTTCGCCACTTTTGGTGCCCCTGTACGCTTGCAGACCGACAACGGCCGGCAATTCACTAGCGCCGAATTCAAGGCTTTCGCTGCCAGGTGGAAACTTTCATCACTACACCAGCAGCCCTGAGTATCCACAGAGTAATTGCCTGGCCGAACGGGCTGTGCGGAGGGCTAAGGCTCTGCTGGAGCAGTCGCGCCTGTCCAACTGCGATTTCTACCTGGGCTTACTCAACTTACAAAACATCTCCCGGGACCCAGCCATGGGTTCCCCTGCCCAGCGTCTGATGTCGAGGATGACAAGACCACCCATGCCAATCGCCCAACAGGCCCTGATACCCAAAGTGCTCGAGCCTGCCACTGTCCAACAGCGGATTGACCAGAAGCATGAAAGCCAACGACGTTCGCATGATAAGTCCTGCCGCCCCCTGTCTCCTCTACTGCCAGGCCAAGTTGTTCGGATGCAGACTACCACAGGCTATTCCCGTCTCGCAACCATGGTCGGTATGGCTGACTCCCCAAGATCTTACCTGGTGGACTATGAAGGGACTGCCTATCGCCGGATCCGTCAACACCTACTGGCCATGAACGAGCCGAAGCCTGCACCTGCGGGTCCTTATGCTCCTCCGTTGCTGTTCCAGCCTGTCACTGCCGATCTCCCTGCTGTTCCCCGCATGCCGCTTACCCCTCCGCTGCTGTCTCCTCCTCCTTTGCATTCTCCTCCTCCTCGGCCGCCTGGTTTTGGCCGGGTTTCTTCACCTCCTCTGAGTTCACCTCCCCCTCCTGCCTTTCCAGCTTCGACTGCGCTTGATCCTGCTTTGACTTTCTCGCCTGCCTCCGATACGCCTTCTCTTCTTTCCGATGGGGGGGGGGGGTATTGTACGCACGCGTTCGGGTCGCATTGTCAAGCCGCCGGTGCGCTACGGCGACTTTGCTTAAACTCGCATGCTCTGTGCTGTTACATTGCCACGGCTCTAATTCTGTTTTGATTTCTAAGGGGAAGGATGTAGATGGTCCATGCATGCAACCAATAATATAGCTATCTCAGTACCACTAACCACACCTTAGTTATCAAGCATAATAACTCTCTCTCTCCCTCCCTTGGTTCCAGCACGGTTATAGACTGCTAGTAGTCAGTGCTGGAATGTGTTTAACCTGAGTGATCATTAAACAATAAGTAAAGTTACAAGTGTGTCAGACTTAACTTCTTTACAGAATGGAAATGCTTTCATGAGTACACCTGTCGCAATCCTCAAGAAGCTTGCTACCATCCTGGATAAAGCGACCCACTTTAATAGAAAGTAGGTGCGAGAGCAGACCACCAGGTCCGTCGAGCCCGCACCGCCACCCGCCCATGGCTGAACACTAAACAGACACACTTACCCACAAACAGTAGACACAAGACACAGAACACAAGACATTACCCTCCCCTTTATACCGCTATCACCCCTCTCCACCCCAAGAACCTCGTGATCTCCTGGGGGAGGCAAAAAACCGGATAAAAACCCAGGTCCAATTCGGGAAAAAAATCCGGGAAATTCCTCTCCGACCCCAATCCAGGCGATCGACACTTGTCCAGGAGATCACTCAGGTCTTACTATACTAACCATTCCTAGGTCCATATCCCTGCCCTCTCCCCGTAGCCCCTTATCCCCTTGGCAGCTAAAAAACCATCTATTTTAGTCTTAAATATATTTAAAGTTTCTGCTTCCACTGCTCCCTGGGGCAGTGAATTCCATAAATTAACCACCCTCTGGGTGAAGAAGTTCTTCCTCATCTCAGTTTTAAAAGAGCCCCCCCTTATTCTGCAACTATGTCCCCTAGTTCTAGTTTCCCCGATCATTGGGAACATCCTCGGTGCATCCACCCGATCAAGGCCCCTCACGATCTTATATGTTTCAATGAGATCGCCTCTCATTCTTCTAAACTCCAAAGAGTAGAGTTCCAGCCTACTTAACCATATGTCAATCCCCTCATTGCAGGAATTAATCTTGTAAACCTTCGCTGCACTGCCTCCAGGGCTAGTACATCCTTTCTTAAGTATGGACCCCAGAACTGTACACAGTATTCCAAATGTGGTCTCACTAATACTGTGTACAGCTGCAGCAAGACCTCCGTGTTTTTATACTCAATCCCCCTAGCAATAAAGGCCAAAACTCCATTGGCCTTCCTGATTGCTTGCTGCACCTGCATACTAACTTTCAGTGATTCATGTACTAATACCCCTAGATCCCTTTGCGTTGCATTACAACTCAGCTCCTCCTCATTTAAAAAATAACTTGCCCTATCATTTTTTTTCCCAAAGTGAATGACTTCACATTTATTAGTATTAAATTTCATCTGCCAAGTTGTTGCCCACTCACCTAGCTTATCTATATCCTTTTGCAGACTCTTCCTATCCTCCTCATCCCCTACGTTTCCTCCCATTTTTGTATCGTCCGCAAATTTTGATATATTACACTTGGTTCCCTCCTCCAAATCATTTATATAAATTGTGAACAACTGGGGTCCCAGCACCGACCCTTGCGGAACCCCGCTAGTTACCGGTTGCCATCCCGAGTATGAACCATTTATCCCCACTGTCTGCTTCCTATTTGTTAGCCAATCCTCTACCCATGCTAATATATTACCCCCAATCCCATAATTTTTTATTTTTAGCAATAGTCTCTTATGTGGCACCTTGTCAAAAGCCTTTTGGAAGTCCAAGTATACCACATCCACCGGTTCCCCTTTATCCACCCGGGTTGTTACTTCCTCAAAGAATTCGAGCAGATTCGTTAAACAGGACTTCCTCTTCACAAAACCATGCTGGTTCTGTCCGATGAAGTCATGTTTATCCAAGTGCCCCGTTAGTGTTTCTTTAATAATTGTCTCTAACATTTTACCCACCACCGATGTTAGACTAACCGGTCTATAGTTACCCGCCTTCTGTTTACTTCCTTTTTTAAATATAGGTGTTACATTGGCCATTTTCCAATCCACTGGGACCGTTCCTGCCTCCAGGGAGTTTTGGAAAATTATCACCAATGCATCCACAATCCCCACCGCTATCTCCCTCAAGACCCTTGGATGTAATCCATCTGTCCCAGGGGATTTATCCTCCTTCAGTCTCATTAATTTCCCTAATACCACCTCCTTGGTGATCTTAATAGTATTTAGCTCCTCCATTCCTACCGCCCCCTGTTTATCCAGCGTTGGAATATTTTTTGTGTCTTCTATGGTGAAGACTGATACAAAATACTCGTTTAATGCCTTTGCCATTTCCATGTTCCCCACCAACAACTCTCCAGTCTCACCCTCCAATGGACCAACGTTCACCTTAGCCACCCTTTTTCTTTTTATATAGCTATAAAAACTCTTACTATTAGTTTTTATGTTGTTCGCTAAAGTGGTAATGACCCTTTACCAATGATCGGTTTTGAATTTCAATATTTTCCATCTTTATTCCATGATCCAGTGGTTGTTTAGGACTTGTCCTTACATTGCCTAGAAGATTGAACGTGTATCATTAATTTTTTCCTGTCCCTAGCTTTATCGACTGTGTACATGAATCAGATGTGCATGGCAGGCGACCCAAACGATGGGTCAAGGCCCTTGTTCCTTGACTCTTTCATTTTCACATTGCCTGTCTCCTGCCAGCTCCAGCATCGACTGTTGTTCTCCGCACCGTGGCTCCAGATTGCAAGTTGTACACTGAAAGTTTTACTTCTTTCAAAAACATTAAGCTGTTAGCTGTATATCCTGCAGATTCTGGAGTTAGTCTTCCTCTCACTGAGATGCTCCTTTGAAATTATCAGTTTTTACTTCCTCAAATTTATTTCTAAATGTTGCCTTTGTTTCCTAAAATTTTCTTATTCAGGGTACAGTCAGTAATCGTTGTGGCAGTGCCTGACCAGTAGTTTGCTTAGAAGGCCCAATGTAACTGGAGTGAGATGAGCACCTGGCTCTCCAGGCTGTGATCCATTTAGATATAGATACCAAATGCTGGAGTAACTCAGTAGGTCAGGCAGCAATCAATCAATCAGATTTATTCATCACATACACAATAAAGTGCAGTGAAATTAACTTACCAGCAGCGGTACAATCAAAAAAGAACACCCAATACACAATAAAAATTTAACACAAACATCAACCACAGCATTCAGAGACTCAGACTCAGTCTACCCCACGACAGAAGGGGGAGGAGTTGTACAGTTTGATAACCTCAGGGAAGTAGGATCTCCTGTGACGTTCTGTCCTGTATCTTGGTGGAACCAGTCTGTTGCTGAAGGTACTCCTCGGGTTGACCAATGTATCATGGAGGAAGTGAGCTGTATTGGCCAAGATGCTCTGCAGTTTGAGGAGCATCCTCCCCTCCAAGACCACCTCTCACAAATCCAGCTCCGCCCCCATGACAGAGCCAGCCTTCCTGATGAGTTTGTTGATCCTATTAGGTACCATATTAGGGTAAGGCAGATTACAGCATGAAAATTATAAAACAGCACGGAAACGGACCCTTTGACTACTTGCCCATGTTGACCAACATACCCTGTCTAAGCTAGTTCTATTAGCCTAGGTTTGATCCATACCTCTCTAAATGTCTTATAAATGTTGTTAAAGTATCTGCCTCAGCTTCCTCTAGCTGCCTCCTCTACGCACCACACCGTGTGAAAATGTTGTCCTTCAGGTCCATATGAAATATTTCCCCTCTCAACTTAAATTTAAGTCCTCTGGTTCTTGATTCCCCACTCTGGCGATAAGACCGTGCATTCACTATCTAATTCTCTCAAGACTTCGACACCTCAATAAGATCACCCTTCAGCCTCCCCCACTCAAGGAATAAAGTCCTACCCGGCCCAAGCACTCCCTATAGTTCAGGTCCTCGTCCTGGTGACATTCTTGCAAATCTTTTGTGAAATCTGATTTTTCATGAATACGTGATGACTCATTATTAATCTCCAACGGTAAATTACTACTCCCTTAACAATAGATCCCATCACTTCGCCAGGGGCATCTGCCACTGTCCAACCCAACAATTGCAGAAACTGGGATGTGGGGGGAAACTAAAAATACAGGAAGGAGATTGTGAACCTAATACGGAAGGATATAGAGAACTTATTAACATAGCATCAGGGCAATAACCTTTCCCTCAATGTCAGCAAGACAAGGGAGCTAATTATCGATTTCAGGAAGCATGGTGGAGTACGTGCCCTAATCAGCATCAATGGTGACGAAGTGCAAATGGTTGAGATCTTCAAGCTGCTTGGCGTTATTATTACCAACAATCGGTTGCGGACCAATCACATTGAAGTGGCAGCTAAGAAAGCACATCAATACCTCTACTTCCTTAGAAGAATGAGGAAATTCGGCATGTTTCCATTGACTCGATAAAATCATTGAAACATACAAACATCTACAGATGGACCACAGAAAGCATACTGTTGGTTTACATCAGTTTGGCAGGGGGGTACTTTGTAAGTGCCCTTTATGGGCAACTATTTGCATAACTCTGGTATGCAAGCAAAGAATTTCACTGTGACTTGTCACATGTGACAATAAAGTATTCAATCATTCAATAATTGTTCCACCCGTCATTCCTTCTTCTCCCTGTCCCATTGGACAAAAGATACAGAAGCTTGAAAGCATGCACCGCCTGACCCAGGAACAGGCTCTTCCCCATTTCCATCTGCCCTCTGAATGGGATATTGGGATGAGGATAGGTGATTGTGAATGGGATATTTGTTATACTGATTGTATTGGGAAGGGTGATTATAGGATGATGGGCTGTATATTGACCAAGAGATACTGTATAGTATATGAGGGTTTTTTCTTTTCTTTTTTTCTCTCTTTTTTTTGTATATTTGATTAGTGTATAAATGTAAATAATTTGGTGTACATATAGTTGCTGGTGTACATATGATGTACATATAGCTGCTAAATTTGTATAAGATAATTATAAGCAGTTGAATAAGGGGTGGGAATTAATAAGCTTTGGCTTCTTCCTGCTCCTTTTCGGACACATACGATTTCATTTATTTATAGATATTGTTTATGACACTTTATAAATATTCTTGTTTTGTTTTTTGTATATTGTTTCACACTTGCTTTTTCTTCTGTTCGAAATAAAGGATTAAATTTAAAAAACAAACAAAAAATAAACAGTCCCTCCATTAGCCAGGGTACCGGCTGATCTACCTGCTCCCCATTGCGGACACTGGACTCCATCTATGGAACTGGTACCCAGTAATGCTGAGCCACACACGCTGCATGCCACATCATCCCCCCACATTCCATTCCACCGAAGTTTGACGATTGAATTCATATATAAAATGGTCTAATCTGAATGGATAGCATGCAAAACAAAGCTTTACAACATTATCTTCATAACCACCTCTAAAAATCATGGAGGGTCAGGAGGAGCACCTAGGCCATGCTCTGAACAGATCTAGCCAAGGTGAATGCTGACAATCACTTGCCTTGCAGTTAATCAAAATGTACATTGAGGATGGTATCTGGTGTTGGGGCCTACTTTGGGTACATGTGAGGTGAAGGGTGGCTGGGCCAGGCAATAGTGAGTGGGAGGTCATGAATGGAGCAAGAAGAACAACATAACAATCTGAAGATAGACACAAAAAGCTGGAGTAACTCAGCGGGACATATAGCATCTCTGGAGAGAAGGAATGGGTGACGTTTTGGGTCGAGACCCTTCTTCATACTGGTTTGGGATAAGGGAAATGGGAGATATAGACGGTGATGTGGAGAGATAAAGAACAATCTTCGGTTTAAACCAGCATCGGGAGTTCCTTCTTAAACATAACAATCTGATTGAAGAAAGAAAATCATGAACCAATGGTAATTGTGTCTCAAGCCCTGGTACAGACGGCTTCCTGGCCAGAGGAGTCCAAGTGAATTAGCACATAGAATATAACATGGGAAAGAGGGGGAGGTGGCAAATTGTTTTCAACTTGAATACAATGCTTCCATATGGAGCATGCCTGGTACACTTTCTTTGCATCGTCTGCTTTGATCTGTCGTTTCCACACCTCTGGTTTCCCTCTCCCCTGACTCAGTGTGAAGAAGGGAACGTCGCACATTCCTTCTCTCCAGAGATGCCGCCGTCCCGCTGAGTTACTCCAGCACTTTGTGTTAGTTCTGGGGTGGGGGCGCTGCTGGCCTGCGCCTGCGGGCGGCGCTGTGCGCGGATGCCCCCCTACACCGCCCTGCGGCCGCTCCTGTCCGCGGCGCGCTCGTTGTCTCTGGGATATCTGTGCGGGCGCGTGAGGCGCGGGGCTGTGACGCCGCTCGCTCTCCCGCTCCCGCCCGTTAACCGTCCGCGCCCCCGCCATGTTCTCCTACGAGTACGTCACAGAGGAGCAGCTGGCCGGATTCGACAAGTACAAGGTGAGGGCGCGAGGGGGGGGTGGGGGGCACCCGGACCGGCAGCAGCGACACCGGTAACAGCACCGGCGGCACCGGTAACAGCACCGGCGGCACCGGTAACAGCACCGGGCCCACACACGGCACCGGCGGCACCGGTAACAGCACCGGGCCCACACACAGCACCGGGCCCACACAGCACCGGGCCCCACACACAGCACCGGCAACAGCACCGGGCCCACACACAGCACCGTAACAGCGGCACGGCCGGTAACAGCACCGAGCGGCACCGGTAACAGCACCGGGCCCCGGCAGGTAACAGCACCGGGCACACACACGGGCACCGGTAACAGCACCGGGCCCCACACACAGCACCGGCGGCACCGGTAACAGCACCGGCGGCCCACACGGTAACAGCACCGGACCGGCAGCAGCGACACCGGTAACAGCACCGGGCCCCACACACAGCACCGGTAACGGCACCGGGCCCCACACACAGCACCGGGCCCACACACAGCACCGGCAACCCACACACAGCACCGGGCAACACCACCGGGCCCACACACAGCACCGGCGGCACCGGTAACAGCACCGGGCCCACACACAGCACCGGTAACAGCACCGGGCCCACACACAGCACCGGGAACAGCCCCGGGCCCACACACAGCACCGGGCCCACACACAGCACACACGGGCCCAACACACAGCACCGGGCCCACACACACACACACACACACCGGGCCCACACACACACACACACACACACACACACCGGCCACGGTGAGGGACCACCGTCCGTGTGCCCCACCCACCCCGGCGGGGGCCTCCATGCCACCATCCTCGCTCCTACCCATCCTGTCCTCCCTCCCTCCGCCTCCCACCCCTGCGGGGGCCTCCGTTCCCCCCGTTCGCTCCCTCCCATCCACCCATTGCGGCGCCGGGCTAAGCCCCCGCCCTCCCCTGTCTCACCCTCCTCCCCTCCATTTTCTCCCTCCTCCCGTACGCCAACAATCCCTCCCCCCGTTCTTCATACCTCTAACTCATAAAGTTCACTGTCCTCTCTGGAAGTTTCATCTAAATTAGCAATGGGATTTATTTGTGACGGTTTATGGGCCCAACTTCAATCATTGTACAATTTAAACGTTTTTCTTCATTTAATACTATGTAACTAAAAGTCTATTAACTCTGTTATATTTTTTATAAATGAAATTCTTGGCTTGATGGTTGTATTTTGTCAGACCTGATTTTTTTCTTTTAATCTTTGCAGTTTCAATGTTAAAATATGTTAAAAACAAGGAAACTAGAACAGCAAAACTCTTTACTGTGGTCTGTCAGATTATTGTTTACAGTTTTAACACAACCTTGTTTTTGAATGCTACATCCCAGCATGTGTTTTTATTCGCTATAGAGTTGTACACGTTTTATAATGTAATAATTTGGCATTTTTAATCTCCAGATCCATTTTCACTTTTTTGGGGCAATTGGGGATGGATAATCATTGCTGTCCCAGTGACACTCAAATCCTGAAATATGAATAAAAATGCATGGAATAATGATAGTTGGGAATACAAGGGGCTGTTGAAATGAACTGCTGGACTTGTTTAATGGATTCCATGCAATATTCTGTTACTCTTTATCACTAACTTGAGAAAATGCTTAAGACACCGTGAATTTGGTGAATTTGCATAAAGTTGCATTTTTGGTCGTAAATCGTTTGTAATGTTTATCTGAACTGTTTATCCAGCGACAGAACACAAATTCCATCTTGGCAGCTGAGGAACTTAAATTCATGTACCTGTACTAGAATTAATGTATGAAACAAATATTCTGTGTTAGTAGTAGTGGCCACCAAACTAGGGTACTGTAAAAGCTTAACTGATTCAGTTATGTCTGGAGAGGAAATATGCTGGTCAGGCCTGTGTGAGATTTCAAAATGTGATTAACACCTAACGGCCTTGTATGTGTCAATGCGTCAGACATGGACAATAAATGATGGCCTTCCTGTGGTGTTCTTGTCCTGCGAATGAATAAAAAACCCTCTGGTGTCCCAGCAAAAATTCAGTTGTCTCACACTAGTGCTTCTAATAAAGGTTTGTAGATATAGATGATTCAATGGTGTAATTCTGAATAATAATTATATCTGAAGATAGACACAAAAAGCGCGACAAGCAGCATCTCTGGAGAGAAGGAATGGGTGATGTTTCGGGTCGCGATCCTTATTCAGACTGGTGTCTGCACTGGTGTCAATAATTATGTCTGTACCTGGTTATTTTAAAATATAGCTTAGTTGCTTATTAGGACCTGACAGAATTATTTCTGGTGTTAACAGCAAGTGTGGTGTTTGTGTTTTGGAAAGAAGAATGTGCCATGTCAGTAAAACGTTTACAAATGAAATAATTTTCAATGTTGATTTGTTTTGAGTGGCAAAATATATAGGATTGCACAATTTACACTACAAAATCTTGGATCCCATTTAATAAGAACAGGATTAGACATGTAGTTTCAGTTATGCGGTGACCCTGTATAACTGAAACAGATTGTAGTGAGTGTCTTTGTAATTGTGGAAGTAATTAAAAACAAACTGCTCAAATAGCAGGGGATTGAGCAGTACTGCAGAGTCAAAGTGTTGTTCACTGTTTTTGGTTTGGTCCCTTCATCAGGACCTGCTGACATCTTCCATCAGTTTATTGTTTGCTCCACATTCCAGCATTTATAGGCTCTTGTGTGCAAAAAGTAATTGAATTTCTCCAAATCTGAGGAAGGACATTATTGCCATAGAGGGAGTGCAGAGAAGGTTCACCAGACTGATTCCTGGGATGTCAGGACTGTCTTATGAAGAAAGACTTGGTTTATACTCTCTAGAATTTAGGAGATTGAGAGGGGATCTTATAGAAACTTACAAAATTCTTAAGGGGTTGGACAGGCTAGATGCAGGAAGATTGCTCCCGATGTTGGGGAAGTCCAGGACAAGGGGTCACAGCTTAAGGATAAGGGGGAAATCTTTTAAAACCGAGATGAGAAGAACTTTTTTCACACAGAGAGTGGTGAATCTCTGGAACTCTCTGTCGCAGAGGGTAGTCGAGGCCAGTTCATTGGCTATATTTAAGAGGGTTAGATGTGGCCCTTGTGGCTAAGGGGATCAGAGGGTATGGAGAGAAGGCAGGTACGGGATACTGAGTTGGATGATCAACCATGATCATATTGAATGGTGGTGCAGGCTCGAAGGGCCGAATGGCCTACTCCTGCACCTAATTTCTATGTTTCTATGTTTAAGAATTGTTGGTACTTTTATTTTGCCTTGAGATAAATCTTTTACGCATTTACAAATGGTGTTGGGCAAACTGTTTTAGCTGTTCTAAAATAGATACAAATGGTAAAGTAATTGTTGCAACTGGCAGCTCAAGCACTTAGTTCTGATAGCCGTGTCGTGTCTGGTGAGCTGCCAGCTGATTTGCCCTTTCCTCTGCTGATTACATGTGGATGATTGTTATATTGTATTCTTCCATGCTTGAAATTTCATCAGTTGCCAAGAAGTGACTCTGTCTGCTGGTCGCTGATGTACATTGCTAGTTAATAAGCCTTATTTTCTGTAGCTGTAGTTCCCCCATATTGGTGTCTTTCTTCTGTGTTTAAAAAGGCCTCTTCTGCTGTTGCTCATTCAATCCATTCTTCTAGTCACACTTGCCAAGCTCCTTTCATCCTCGAGCAGGGTCTCTTGCTGTTGCCCCAGCGCCATTGGGCCTGCCAGGGTTTCAATCTATATTGCTAGTTGCTGTTGGCCAGCACATTAAGAGTGCTGGATGTATGACACCCAGCCCAGCAGTTCATGCCCATCCTCGTCCAAATTTTTTTGTTGAATCATGTGGAGTAAAATTAAACTGCATTTCTAAATCTCATGCTATCTTGTGACAGTTTAGGTGGTCATTTAAGATGGCTTGCATGACGCGTGCTCGGACGAAGTGCGTAGTTACCAGTAGGAATTATGCTCAATGAAGCATGCACATATTATTTCTGCTTCAAATAAAGTCACAAACTAACATATTCACCAATCAAGACATGATATATACCACAATGACATGCAGCAAAATTATAATACAGTATCTCAACTCTTTTTACACATTGCAATTAATGTAATTTTTATTATTTCTTTCCACTTCCAAACAAAAATGTGGTTGGATTATTCAGCGTATGATCAACCTGTGTCAATAAATCCTGGACCTTGATAACATATATGCTTAATCATGCACACTACAGATTGATGCAAGCATGGTGTCTGTGAAGGACCAAAAATTATCATGACATGGCCATAGCATGGGTCGTTATTGCTATTGGTACAGAAACTCTCGCTTCCCACATAATTTATCCACAACAAAATATACAGGTTGCAAGGAATTTTCTAAAGGCATTTTATGATAATAGCTGTTAAAACTGACTATACCCACCTGACAGGTTAAACATCACACTCACTAACTAACAAGAGATGGCCAAAGGACATAAATGCAGCAAATGTTCTTTTGGTAATATATTTAAAGGTTGGGGGGGGCGGCTTGAGAAGGCAATCAGTGCGGATTGGATGGATTGAGGCAGGGGAATTAGTGCGTGTTGGTTGGAGTGGGTAAAAGTATGAGGGGAGAGCACGTGGGATGGCGGGGGGGGGGGGGGGGGGGGGTCTGTGCAGGATGAATGGGAAGGGTGGACAGTACAGGACGAATTGGGGGACCAGTGTAGGATTGATGGGGAGTGGCAGAAGAATCAATGTGAGGTGGATAAAGAGATCAGTGCAGGATGAATAGATGGAGGGGGGGTAGATGAGGGGAGCACAGGGGATGTCAGTGAGGACTGAATAGAGACTGGAATGGGGATCAGTGCAGGATGGAGAGGAGGGGTCTCGGGTTAATGGGAGTGGAGGGGGGTAATGAGAGAGAGAGAGAGAGAGAGAGAGGAAGGGGCAGAGGAGGTGGGAAGGCTCCTTGGACACCACCGGCATCATCGCTGCCTTGGCCGTCCCTGTCAGGCACGGAAATTGCTATACAAATATGGAGGGGACCGGGGGACAGAATATCTTGGCGGCTGCATGCGTATGCGCGCACTCACGCACATGTGCGAGGCTTCGGAGACCCCGTGAACAGTAATTTCAGCTCAATCCAACGCTAAATGCAGCTCAACTATGCCTGTCTCGCCTACAGCCCTGTCTCAATCCAGACAGGGCTGTAGGTTAACCTGGCGGGACAGGCAGAGTTGAGCTGCCTGGGTTTAGCGCTGCTTCTCTGTGCTGGCTGTGGGCCTGGGGGCACGGCTCCCATCTGACTCCTGACGTCTTTGGCCACCCCCAGGGGGGGGCGATGGTCCAGTGGCGGTTCGGCAGCGATTGCAGCGCCGGAGACCGGGATCGATCCTGGCTGCGGTGAAGGTCTGCCGAGAGTGTTTTAGCACGTCTCCCTCCTCCAATCACCGCGCTCTATCCTCAGTCCCACCCCACCCCCCCAACTTCCACCTCTGACCCACACCTCCCTCCTCCAAGGGTTTGTTTTGAAAGCGCCATTGGCGGAGTGGCAGGCAGCGGCCGTTATTAGGCGGGCGGTGTGCGGGAGGAGGAGGAGATGGAGCCTCCGCTGTTGCTGCTGTGCAGGGCCCGTCATTCGCTCCGACCCTCCATCATGCCACACTTAGCATCTTTCCTACAGCCAGCGACGACACAAAACGTCACGTTCCTTTTCTCCAGAGATGCTGCCAGACCCGCGGAGTTACTCCAGTTTTTTGTTCTACGGTATAAACCAGTATCTGCGTGCCAAGCCGGGCAAAATGACTCGACATTTAGGTTGCCCGGCGGCACTTTGGGTGTTCAGTGGCATCTGGGCAAGCGCTAATTTAGAGCCCTGGGGATGGAGAGAGGGAATGCAGGGGTTACTTGAAGTTAGAGAAATCAATATTCATACCACTGGGTTGATTTATATCAAAATATGCTGGTCCGCCAATTTGTGATTAGCCTCACTCTGACAATGGAGGCTAAGGACAGAAAGGTCAATTCAGATTCAGATTCAATTTTAATTGTCATTGTCAGTGTACAGTACAGAGACAACGAAATGCAACGCAATGTGGAAATGGGAAGGCGATTAAAGTGTTTGGCAACCGGGAGATCAGATGGGTCCAGGCGGACTGAGCGAAGGTGTTCAGTGGAATGATCGACCAGTCTACGTTTGGTCTCGCTGGTGTATGAAAGAAATGGGAACTTGGAAGGAAATGAGGCTTGATTGGCTTGAATTTAATTTCCCATCTAATTCCTTGCATTTGCAGTATCAGCAGGTGGCAACTTGGATGATCCTTGCTATTATGCACATTAGATGTAGCAAAAATGTGTAACGAATTCCTGGAAGTCCCATGGAGGTGATTGACTGTTAATTGAACAATAATTAATTGAAGCATTAATGCAGGGGGTTGAAATTCAATTTTGTTAACTGTTATTATCAATATTATAGTGAGTGTAATTGTTAGCTGTCATGAGAATTTTGACATTTGTACTAGCATCTTAACTCACTCAGCACTGTGCAAAAAGGTTAACAGCCACTAGCTTCCATTAGGCTGAGATTAGGCTGTCTTTTTCAACTTCCAGGAGAATTGGAACTATTTACAATTTGTACGGGAGTTTTCATGTCGAGATGGTGCAATATAAAATGAATTGTGGGATGTTCACTCTTTATTCAAGCAATATTAAAAAATAACAATAGCAAAAAAATGGGTTTAATGGAGTTGATTTTTCCACTGATGCATTTAACCTGTCACTGTGGTGCTGTTGTCCTTACCTCAAGTAGTAATGTTTTTATAGTTTTGTTAGCAGAATTTCTGAAAATAATTTGTATTTTTGATCAAATATAGTTTCCCAATTTATTCTTGTAGCAATGTTACAAAATTTTGAGATTTAAAAAATCAAGTCTGCAATTTATCCCATCAGATAAAGCATAACAATAAGTTTAATTTGACACCAAATTCACTTTCATATCTCAAGTATTAAAAAGGTTATGACCATTTTCATACTCGGAAATTAGCATCTTGTTCCCTATTGATTTTCAATGGACATTACAAAAAAGCTGTGATCTTGGATAGTCAAAAGCACATTTCTTAAGGAAAGATTAACATTTTTAAATAGCCTAAGTGTCCAAAGATTATTCACAAATAATTCACAATATAACATGATTTTTATATCTAATTTACATTAATTTATAGGCCAAATGGAAGGAATTTAGTGTTCAATTGCTGTAAATAAATGCCCATTTAAATCGGCTTTCTAGTGGGTTCATGTGGAACGCGCTGGTTTAGAACGTTGACATAGCGCTGGATTAGTGCCCTCAAATGCCGAGAAAAATACTGCGGGATATAAAAAGCCCAAAATGAACTACTCGCTATAGATAACTTGATATACAGGGTTATATATATGCCCCATTTAATGTAAAAATAAGGTACATACCTTTAATTGTTTGCTTTATAAAACCCTGGGGCTGCGAGAGGTTGCGGAATGAGACAGTAATTTTAAAACTATTAGAACTATATTATCGAGGCCTATAAAACTAATAATACCTTTTGCGACCGGGTCTTGCAGCGATTTTTCGTTAATGATTTACTAGGCTGAACATGTGCGATTAGTACAGCCTAGTAAAAATCGCGTTTTAAACCCGCCCCCTCCAAACAGCGCCAAAATCACGGGCCTGGCTGAGGGCAGATTCCCAATGACGATTCAGGTAGGTTTTGTAACATACCTAATTCTTGTCCCATCAATTCTTAGTTACTTATTTGAAATTTTGTGTATTTTTCTTCTCCAATTACCCTCTCTTCTTTTTCTGTCTGCTTTCGGTTTCTCATTGACTGAGTTGTTATTGGGGCTTTCTTTGTTTTTATCTCTTTGTTCAGCTGAAGGTTTTAGTTTCATTTTTTGGCAAAATGTATTTTTATTTTCTAAAATTTACTTGCACGGTTTCTGAACAAATTGGAATTTTTTGTAATAATGGGCAACGATGCATGATTTCCAGATGAACTCTATGGTTTTTATCCATGCTTTGAAAGGCAATGACGCAACAACACATGCGCCCTGCAGCCCTTGACTACCTTGTGATCTCGATCTCTGAGACCAACGTAAGAGAAACCTTCAAGGGAGTGAATCCACACACATCGGTGTTTGTGACGCTATTGCTACAAACAAGATTTTCATCATCCCTCGGTCTTTTTTCCCATGTGAGTGGAAAAATGACTAGAGGGCATAGGTTAAAGGTCATTGAAAAAGAATTTGATTGTAACCCGAGCTTTTTCAAAGGTAGTAGGTATGTGGAATGAGCGGTCAAAATAGCTGGGACAATAACAATGCCTAAGACATTTGCCTAGAAGGCACATGAATGTATCTACTTCCGAAGGAGACTAAGGAAATTTGTCATGCCTCCAATTACTTACAAACCTCCACCGATGCACCATAGAAAGGATTCAGTTGGGTTTCATCACAGCTTGGTTTAGGAACAGCTGATCGCACAGTCCAGACTTAACACCATTGACTCCATCTACACTTCATGCAGCTTTGGGTAAGCACACATCATAACCAAGGGCATGTACTACCTTGGTAATTTTTTCCCCTGCTTCCAATCGGCAGAAGGTACAGAAGCTTGAAAGCTCACCTCATCAGACTCAGTAACCACTTCTTTCCCTCTTATCATGCGTCTGAATAGTCTTTCCATAAGCTGTGGTACCATCCAATTGTCCTCTACCCCATTGTGGACATTGGACTGTCCATGGAAGTGATGCGTTGTTGAGAATTCTGTTCTGCTCTCTGTATCTTACTCTTTATCTATTGTACTTGAGTTTGACTTGATTGTGTTTATGTATAGCATATCTGATCTGTTTGGATATCATGCAAGACAAAGCTTTTCACTGTCCCTCATAACATGTGAAGATAAATCTAAATCTAAACCTAAACCATGCTGATTAGAACAGAGATCAGGCCTAACATCCTTCAGTCACTGGATTTACCGTAATGATGTGGAAACTAGAATATTTTTTGTATAAAAAAGGAAGATTGCACTTCTTCAAACAAGTGTTGGTGGTAAAATTAGACTGAAATCACGGAGATGTTGAGGCTAACCAATAAAGGGAGTTTACAATAGAGGGCTTGTACTCAAACTGATGCGTATTAATTTTGAGTTGGGATGCTAAATGTTTTTAAATGGATTCACAGATGAGCCTTGGTCTCATTGAATGGCCAAACAGTTGAAGAACTTATTTCTATTTCAGAGATGCGAACATTCTACTCACATTTTTCCCCTGGAGGTGATAAACATCTTCCCGTCGTATTTCCACCTATATTTCTGAACTTTTTGATCCTTGAAATTTTAAAAACTGCCCAAACCCACCCATTTTGAGAAAAAAAAGCTGACTATCGTCACAATGCACTCACAAGGCAGGACGAGACATTCCGGGAGGGAGGAGCATTCCAGCGCTTGTGGTGAACGAGAGTTGGCGGCGGTTGTTGGCCGCCCGGTGCCTGGTGAGTAGGCTGCAGGCACGGGCCGAGCCCGGGGACTGGGCCTGGGCTGGAGCCGAGCCTGGAGCTGGAGTGAGGGCCGAGCCCACGGCTTGGGATGGAGCCGCGAGCGGGGCCGAGAAAGAAGCCGCTGGTGGAACCAAGGACGAGCCTGGGTCTATAGCCAGGGCCAGGTCGTGTACGAGAACCAGGCCGTTCCAGGCCCTGGCGCTGCTTTACGACCTGGGTAGGTCCTGGGGCAGGGAATGGGAGTAAGGTTGGGGGAAATGAGGAGGAGGGAGATGGGGTAAGATCTCTACCTCCCTCACTGCCCCTCTCCCACTCTACCACCATCCATCTACCCTCCCTCTCTACTCACCTCCCCCTCCCTCTCTGTGTGTGTGACGCCTCATGCCCCCCCGGGTAAACATCTTGGTTGGCATGATATAATCAGCGTGGGGTATGTTGAAATGCAATTTAATTAATGTTGGAAATGGATTCAAACGTATTTGGTATTTACGGTGGACTTAGATATGCCGCATGATGTAGCTGATGAAATCAGTACAATGAAGCACAAGAGCGTGTACAATGCAAGGCTTTCTATATCCTTGGGAAGAATTGGTACATCAGTCAGCTTATTCAGTCTTGAAGGATTCCTTAAATGTTTATGTGTGTTGTGTTTGGTATTAAAGCTATGCTTTGTATCATGCGTTGGTTAAATGTTCAGAACAAATATAGCATTTCTGTGCATGATTCCAAGGGAGTTGAATCCTTGTATTGATTCACAATGACCACATAATTATAATGTTTTGGGTTAGTCTATAACAAGTAATTTAGGCAATTGTATAATAAGGCAGCATGATATAATCCTCTGGAGATGTACATCCAAACCAAAACTGAGAGTGCAGGAGAATGAAATTAGTTAGTCAGCATTTGAAAGTGAAAGAAAGTTTACTGTAAAAACAATAAACTGCAGATACTGATTTACAAAATAAGAGAGTGCTGGAATAACTCTGGGGCAAAGGACTGAGATAAAGAGAGAAGAGTTATGAAATGTGAGGACAGGATAAGGGCGGGGAAATGGAAAAAGGGCAGGAATGTGGGAGAAATGGATGAACGTCCAGACGGGGTACAGGGAAAAGGTTTTGGGTGAGGGGGGGGTGGGGAGTTGGTTGGTTAGTTACCTAAAATCGAACAATTCAATGTTCAATTCTTTGGGTTGTAAACAATACAAAGTATTATTTTGTACATTACGTGCTGAACCGGTAGGGAAAACTTGACATATTAATTATTTCCTGTGTACTTTCATTGCTATGATAATTGTGTAATATGTCAAATGGTCTTTTAAATAAAATACATATGATGCTGGAGTAACTTGGCAGGTCAAGCAGCATTTCTGGAGAAAATTAATGGGTGACGTTTCAGGTTGAGACCCTTCTTTAGACTGAGAGTTGGGGGGGGGGAGGAAAACTGAAGAGAAAGGTCCTGAACAAATCAGAGCCAGCACCGACAACCAAAGGAAAGTGGAGTCCATTCTTGGCTGTGGAAGAGGTGATAATGAAGGGATATGAACAATGATACTAGCAAGAATACTAGCGTGGGAGAGGGACAGGTAACACAAGGATTACATGAATCAATAGTCATACTGCTGGGTTGTAAGCATATGAGGTGCTGCTCCTCCAAGTCCTTCTCGATCTTTCAATGGCCAAATATTTTAACTCCCCTTCTCATTCCCATACTGACCTTTCTGTCCTGAGGAAGTATTATATAATAGAACCACTTGGATAGTGACTTTTATATAAGCTAGGTAATTTGCAAAAGAAAAGCTTAAGGTTTTCCTAACAAAATAAAGTACAATGAAACATACACACAGGGAAAGATGAATCAAAACATGGAGACCTGAACCTAAACCTGCATAGCTTAGTTTATTGCTTTGGGGCAATTATAACTGGAGGAAGTTGTATTTGGTATGACTTTGTGTTGAAGAATGGATAGCTGAATAGGGGCCTCTTCTTAGGCCAGAGGTCAACTGCTCTTTCTCTATGGCACATACTTGAGCTGTGAAGTTTATGCTGAGTTTGAGACAGAATTCAAGGCTGAGAGATAATAGACCCTGTAGTTAGCCTTGGCTATGTTAAATTATAATGAGGTAGTGATAAGGGATGGACGATTGGAGAGGAAGAGAATTAGATTGATGGATATGTTTATAGGAAGTCGAAGAAGCAGATGTGATTCTGATGTAATGGTTTGAGTTGTAAATCTCCCTTGTGTTCTGCCTTGTACATGGCATTGGAAATCCAGCTTCCAGATAGCAGGAAAGGGGCTACAAATTAGAATTGAGTTGTGTCCTTGCACCAAACACTTATTAATTAAGTAGACAGATTTACAACCCATATATGCTTAGGTTGGGAGATGTGTGTGTGTTTTGAACTTAGAAACTGTAAATTCGGCAAACATATAATTCATGTTTTAAATACATATGTAATAGTATTGTAAAATTGTAGTGAGGCAATTTATGAAATGTATTGTCTTAAGTAGGAATGTAAACATTAGATCTTGTTTAGATTTATAGAAATATCTTTCTTGGTATGGAAAGTGTGTATGACTTGTGATCATTGTATTACATATGTATCTTATATTTTGAAGAGTGGTCTTTGATAATTGAGCCTACTGGGGTTTTGCTGTGTTGAAATAAAATAATTCTAAAGCAAAGTTATACCACAGGCAAACGAAGGTTGTGAGGCCAGGGAAAGGGGATCATGGGACTGATGTTGTAAATCACCAGAAGGACTCAGATGGTTGGTTACTAGCTTGTCATATACTCTGTATCTGAAATGTCTAATACTATATAAATGACATGACAAAGTTACTCCTCTCTGGACCCGCCCCAGAGCATTAGCTCTGTGTTGGAAGGTTCAGAGACTGGTCTCGGCTGAATAAAGAATCGATTTCAACAGCTACAAGTGTTTTGAGTCAAGTTAACTTTAGATTGACAAAATAACTCAGTTTAACAGTCTTGGGCCGCCTGCAGTGTCAGAGTGAGGCTACATGCAAATTGAAGGAACAGCACTTCTTATTTTGCTTGGGCAGCTTACACCCCAACTGTATTAATATTGATTTCTCTAATTTCAAGCAACCCTTGCAATGATCAGATGGCGTGATTAGTCCGAAGAATGGTCCCGACGCAAAATATTGTCTACAATTCCCTGCACAGATGCTACCTGACCCGTTGACCAGCAGCAAGTTGTTTTTTGCCATGTATCTTCCTGAATCGTGAAAGTTTTTGTGACCAGCAAGCTGACTGATATGGGTGAATTAAATCTTGAACCAGCATTTGGTGTTTCCTCTTATAGGCTTGTTATTCAAATGCTAGTCTTAGAATTGGTTTTGCTGATCACATCTAAATTGTGCAAAAAATCCAGTGGAAATGTCATCTGTATTCAGGCGTTTCGTTTTGTGTCATTCGTGATAATTATGGCTAAACTTTTGGCAAACAGCAGTTGGTGCATTGTTGCTGAGATGGTGTTAGAGCATGGAAACGCTCTTCAACCCAACTTGCCCATTGTTGTGTTTCAGCTGTTATAAATAACTGGAGCCTTACACCAGATAAAGATCCAAAGACTTTATTAACTACATAGCAAATACGACTTCACACTTGCACGTCGCTCTAATTCTAAGGGAACCAGGCAAGGAATGGTTACTGTAAAGCTAGGGGGCGTAACTATAAAAGCATAACTCATAATATGAGTGACACTGATCTACACCCATGCTGACCAAGATGCCCTCATCTACACTTGTCCCACTTGCCTGTGTTTGGGCAATATCTCTCTAAACATTTCCTATCCATGTACTTGTCCAAATCTCTTTTAAATGTTGCTACTGCCTCAACTATTTCCTCTAGTTCAATATACCAATGGAAAATGTTGTCCCTCGGATTCCTATTAAATCTTTCCTCTCTCACCTTGAACCTGTGTCCTTTGGTTCTGATCCCCCTACTCTGGGTAAAAGACACTGTGCCATCACCCCATTTATTCCCTTCATGTTAGCCATTTATTCTTTTAATTGCAATAATTTGGTGATACAACCGGACTTGTATCACCTCGGCGAGCGATCCTGGACATTGGGCCGCCCGTAGCTGCCACTGCGGAGGGCTTGGGGAGGCCCTGACCACGGGGAACAGTGGAGGAAGAAGACTGACTTTGGTGCCTTCCCACACAGTGGGAAACTTTGATTCTGCTGTGTGGGGATGTTTTATGTTAAATTCTATAGTGTGTTGTGCCCTTTATTTTTATTTTTATTGTATGGCTGTATGGGAATTTCATTTCACTGTGCCATCTGGCACATGTGACAATTAAATCGATCTTGATCTTGATTTGATTGTTCACGCAGCAGGCCTGATGTAGTGTTGGGAACCATTTTTAATAACTGGTTTACAATGAAAATAATTTGCAGCCATGATAATGGTGCATGAATATGAAATGGTAATTTGAATTAAAATCCTCTGGTGTATTTGCTCATTTACTGTCCAAATAAGTTTGAAGATGCTTTTAAAATCTGGCTGCTGCTGTTTAAATCCCATAGGAATTAATTTGACTCGGAATAAAGTAACTGTTCTCGTAGTTTGTCGCTCTTGGGAATAAATTAAATTTCAAACAAAATGAAGTTATGATCTCAGCTTCTGGGCGATTTTTGCAAGTTGTTGGGGTTTGGAGGTCTTGTAGTGTGTGAGGGAACAGTACAATGTGGTCTGAAGAAGGGTCTCGACCCGAAACGTCACCCATTCCTTCGCTCCAGAAATGCTGCCCATCCCGCTGAGTTACTCCGGCATTTTGTGCCTATTACAATGTGCTCTTCAGGAGCAATGGTATGAATTCATTCTAACAGCAGGATAAGTAAGAATGCATCTGGAATTTGTTTATAGCAAACAAAGCTTTTCACTGACTCCATGTCAACTCTACAAGAAATCTAAGACTGTCATGCATTCTGTTTCTTCCCCCCCACCTTCCAAATAAAAAGAAACAGAGATTTTGGTTTTATATTGTGCATCTTTTATATTGACCTTTTTTTCCCAAAAAAAGAAAAAGAAGCCTGTTTTGGGAGTGGATTGTTATTCTCTAGATTTATATCATTCGAGACATGGCCATTGAATGCCACTGTTCACTAGTAAATCTTTGCAAATGTTGGGGAAAATGTGCATTTTATCCAGAAATAATTGGGCGAAGAATATCTCAATAGGGATGTTGCACGGCAGTAGAGGTCACGACCCCGACCCATACTGTTGCCACGCCACGCAACGCCTTCTGGAGTACAAGTGGTGAACGTCAGGTAAGCACTTACTATGGCTGCCAGTACAGCGGGCCCGTCTTCTGTCCCAGCATCTGGACTCCACGCTGACTGGTTCCACACTCGCGGACCCCGGGCCGTCTGGAGGGAGAGGGAGGTCTGAATGCCGGTGCAGCGCGCGCGCTCAGTGATTCTGGGTGGGCTGAGGAACATGACAGTCTCGAACTCTGCTGCAGCTGACCAGGACGTTGCCGGGTTTTCGTCACCGTGTGTCCGCTGCCCGGAGCCACAGCCCGTGTGGCCGCACAAGGGGGAGATGGGGCGGATGCCGACCGTGGCCAGATAGCACTGACCCTGGGGGGAGAGTGGGGGTTGTCCCAAGGGATGCGCTCCTTTGGCCGTTTACACTTTGGTGCACGGGTTCAGAGCAAAGATACTAGAGCATTTAGTTCAGAGCGCTCAGTCGCCCTCCACAATTATTCATAGTGCAAAAATTTATCATATCGGTGGTTTTTAACAGGTAAGAAAGTTTGTGTTTCGTGTGTTAACAGTGTATGCCGGAGGCTGCCATGTCCTCCAGAAGGATTGAGCTGCTCCGTGTGTCCCGCCCATTGACCCGATGGCCTTACGTGCAACCCCCCCTATTGATGGACTGGCCTTTCTGTTATGATTTGCTTAAAAAAAACAGCAGCTTAATTTGTTTTAGGCCAGTACAATCTGCCAGTTTTGCCTCGGGGACAGCGGTTGCATCAACTCTCGACTGCAATCTGAGATGAGTTGCCAAGATCTATTGGAGATGGGCAATAAAAGTTGCCATGACTTGCAGAGACTGGAGTGGGAAAAATTAAAAATGTTCTTGGGTTAAGGGAGCAGATGTGAGCCTTTGAGATGCTAAACGAAGACTGACCTCAGCTAGCTAACAATCTGAAATCCTTTGTGCAGTCTGTAAAAGGCTGCACTTGGCAATTACATCAGCTGAATTCAATGGAGGCCATGTGATCGGTGGCCTTTCTTCAACTTGGTGGGAGGTGAAAATCTGAAAAATGCATTGAATAAATCTCAAGATGCATTGTCAACTTGACAATAACAGGGTGCATTTCTGTTCAGTCCAGTAGTTCACTGTGGGCAAAGAGTCACAGATGCAGTAAGCAATCCATGTTTTAAAGGGAATGTTTGGATAATACAACAGACCATTACTAATTTTAAGTGGAGCAGATATAAAGCAAAACACAAAGTGCTGGACAAACCCAGTGGTCTGGCAACATCTGTGGGGGGGATGGACAGATGATGTTTTGTGTTGGAACCCTTCTTCAGACTGAGTGGAGTAGGGGGAAAATACATGAAAAAGAGGAGTGGTTATGGCAAAGCCTGGATGGTGATGGCTAAAACAAATTAGGGTGTGTGATGGGTGATGATAATGTCAAAGCCTAGAGGTGAAAATAAGACAGGGCTGAAATGTAATGCTGGAGGGGTATGGGTGGATGGGGAGGAGAAAGAGGATAAAAGAAAATATGGGAATAGATGAAAAAGGAGTGATGGGGAGGGAATGGCATGTGACAAGTGATGGCATGAGGGGCAGGAGAAGGGGTGGGGGTGTTACTTGAAATTGGGGGAATTGGTCTGTAAGCTACCCAAATTGAATATGAGGTACTGTTTTTCCAGTTTGCCTGTGGCATAAATATGGTAATGGAGGAGGCCCAGGACAGAGAGGGTGGAATGTGATTGGCGAGCAAAAGAGCTGCCAAGTACTACGAATTTTCCGTATTTTGTATGGAAATGCAATAAGAATACTGATGTACAATTTTGCGTTGTTAAATACGGGTTTTTAAAAAAAATCCGACTATAGATAATTGTAACAACGAGTCATCGCTGTACCGGCCGATGTAAAATGCTAGTAGTCAAATCAGAATTTGCTGTCATAATATGAGATTGCCTTTATGGACGTATTCTTTGATGGGGCTGTTCATATCGCATTGTCAGTCTGGAACATCTCCTGGTCAAGATCTACCACACTTATATTGGATCTCATACTGGCAAGGCTGAGACCTTCCATTAGTTCTGCAGTAGCTGAGCTGGAGGCATATTGCATCAGCATTGAGGAAAAAAAGTGCCAGAGAAGCAGCTCTGTTGAGACCCTGCTCCAGAAAGTTTTTAAGGTGGCCTTGTGGAATAGTGTGGCCATAAGCATGAACACAGACGCTGAGTAGCTCAGGAGAACATGGATAGACATTGTTTTGGGTCGGGGTCCTTCATTCATAAATTTGTAGTTATAAATACGGATCGCATCAATTAGTTGTTTAAACAATGGAGATGACCTCACACAATGTGAGGTCTACATGGACTTTATCTTGCGTGAAACGTTTTACCCGTTATCCTGTGTCTGCATGCTGTGGGAGTTTGATTGTAATCATATGTACTGGATAACAAGCACCAAAAAGCTTTTCACTGTACCTCCTGGTACACGTGAATAATAATAAACTACTAATAAACTAAACAATATAACGTGAAAAAATTGAGTCAATATTTGTACCAGACATGAATTTTCTTCTTCCCCCCCCCCTTTTTTTTGCTCCAGCCAGCCTACGATTTTTTGCATTTGAATTGAAAATTTAACACAAATTCTCATTATTGGCACTTTACATTTGATGAAATTTATTTGAGCATCTTTTGTTGCTTGCAGCTGATTGCATGGTTTATTGTCTGCTCAGTAAAAAGTTGTTATCAAAGTTACTTACTATGCCTACAAAAGTTACATACTATGGCTACAATATTCTGTTGTGCTGCAGCAAGCAAGAATTTAATTGTCCTATCTGGGACACATGACAATAAACTCTCTTGATTTGACTCTTGACTACTTAGTAATTTGGATGGGCGTTTCGTCCAATGACACCCTTCTCCATGATATATGGGATCTGGTTGCCAAACATTTTAACTCCCCTTTCCATTCCCATACCGACCTTTCTGAACTGGGCCACCCATACTGTCGGAGTGAGTCCTAACACAAATTGGAGAAACAGCACTTCATATTTTGGTTGGGCAGCTTACAACCCAGCGGTATGAATATTGATTACTTTAACTTCAAGTAACCCTTGCATCACCTCTCTCTCTCTGTCCCTCTCACCCCCTGGTCATCATACTAGTTTCACTGTCGTCCTGTTGAGTTTCACTCTGTATAACTCATTATCACCTACACCACAGCCAACAATGGACCATTGTGGGCTCCACCGTTCCTTGATTATCATTGCTTTTGGTATATCTTTCATTAATTTATTTTATTTACCTTCTCTATCTCTCGTTTCCCTTTCCCCTGACTTTCAGTCTGAAGAAGGGTCTTGACCCGAAATGTCACCTATTCCTTTTCTCCAGACATGCTGCCTGACATGGTGATGCTCCAGACATGCTGAGTCACTACAGCACTTTGTGTCTATCTTCGGAATAAAGCAGTATTTGCAGTTCCATCCTACACATCTTTGTTAACATTTGAGTACATAAGGTGACACGTTTTAACTGTGCAAACAGCACTGAAAGCCAACTGTTTGTAACAGACTTGTTTAGCCTTAGACTTGATTTAATTGCACTGATTGGTGTATGTGACAATAAATGTCCTTTGTCTTTGTCCTTTGATGTGGTTCATGATTTGTACATGTTTCCCTGATTTGGTCAATTCCTGTACCCTCCTACATATCCTCCTAATATCTCTGCTCACCAATTATAATCTTCCTTGAACATCCCTGAGTTCAATCACTCCACTTTTCTGTGACCTGCGCATCTTTTCTCACATCTCACATTTTTTTCCCCCTCCACCCCATCTCACCAGATGGAACAAGGAAAGAGTTCCCTTGGTCCTAACTTTCATCCCACCAGCCTCTGCATCTAACCCGTCATTCTGACATCTCTGTCACCAACACTGAGACACCTTGCACACTCGTCACCACTTCAATGGGCAAGGAATAGTTAAGGCACGTGCTCAAGATTTAATGTGTAATGCAGATGAAGATGCAGATACTGTGTATTGGAGATGAAATGTTCTGTTTTGAAGTACTTTGTTGCCTATTATGAAGATCAGTTGTTTTCAAAAGATCAAATGGTTTTAGGTTGAAAACCTGATGCTATTAGAAGCTCCCTGATGACTGCCACTCGTTCTGCACTTTTGCAAGCTATTCGTCACTAGCGATTTGTCATCTTTCTGGTAAAAGATTTGTTATCTTTCTGGTAAAAGATGTTGAGTTTTACTTTGAAGTAGATCATTATGCATGCTGGAAATTTGAAATAAAATTAGAAAATGTCTCTAACATTAGGGCAGTGAAAACTATGAACTGTTACTCCTTCACATGCTGCTTGACCTAATGATTTGTTGACAATATTAGACTAGTACGTTTTCACTAAATCAAATTATTCAAATCCAATAGGGAGTGAAATTCCCAACATCCTCACCAATATTGAGCTAAACATCCCAATGAGAAACAATTCAACAAATGAGTCGTATTTTGCACAAATGTTGAAATAGTTATGTTGTCATTTAGATAGCCTAGCAATTTATAAAGTTAAGATTTAAAAGTGAAAGTTTTTTTTCTCATTTCTTTACAGTATAGCGCAGTGGACACCAATCCGTTGTCTGTGTATGTTATGCACCCCTTTTGGAACTCTGTAGTAAAGGTAAAGGCATGTTGATACCTTCTAACATTGCTAAGTCCAGATGTAGTTCTCGGTGTCCTATATGGTATGAGGTTGAATTAAATTTGGCAAAAAAATGTTTAATACACAAAAAAGTGCACTAGATTTCATTATTTAAAAAAAAAGACCTGGTGATTCAAAGAAAAATATGCAGCTAATGCTATTTTTTAAAGTATCATGCAGTACAGGTGCACAACCTTTTATCCGAAGTTCCAAATAACGAAAACTTCCGAATAGCGACATTTTTTCAGTCCTTGAAGAAAGGTCCTTGAAGACGTTCACCGAGGGCGGCCCGCAGAGGTGACAGCGGAACCTCCGGTCGGTCCTCGAAGAAAGGGGAACTAAATCCCCATTCATAAAAGAGAAGGTATGGGTATATTGCGCGGGAGGGCTAATAATTGACAATCTGCTGCTGCCTGCCCGCTGAGTTAAAAAGTTCCCACGGTAGACTCACGATACGCAGTGTATCGTGAGTCTTGCATGAGAACTTTTTAACTCAGCGGGCAGGCAGCAGCAAATTGTCGCTCCCTTAAGTTTCACCCCACCTACACCCCTCTGCTTCCCGGCCACTGTGTGTGACCCCTTCCCTCCCCTCTCCAGCTCCCCGCCCATTGCACCAGCGCGGGGGTTTTGCACTGTCTTCACGTCGGAGCTAGTGCCAATCATCGGAGACGTCAGGACCAACGGGACACCGGCCCCCAGGCCCACTGCAAGCACGGAGATCCCAGAGACCCACAGCCAGCAGCAGCCCAGCCCCGTTCCAATTCCAGAGGAACACGCTCCCCGTAGGGACCGAAGCTGATGGTGTGCAAGGTGCATCTTGGTCTTGAGGTTGCGGATGAGGGGGCGCAGCTCGGGCTGTGACGTCTCCGGCCACCCCCTGTACAGGAGCTGAGACTGGGAACTGTGGAGTTGTTTGCAGTTGCAGAGGGAGGGGGCAAGGGCGGTAAAGTTCCCAGTCTCAGCTCCAGTCCAGAGGGGTGACTGGAGACGTCAGGACCAACGGGACACCCGACTGCAAGCACGGAGATCCCAGAGACTCACAGCCAGCAGCAACTCTAGCCCAGCCCCGCTCCAACTCCAGAGGAACCCGGGTTGTGGATGAGGGGGCGCAGCTCGGGCTGTGGGCGAACTGCCACTTGTCGCTGTAGCGGCGCATCGGGGAGCGGGTTTCCTGTTGGTCCTGACGTCTCCGGCCAACCCCCTGGACAGGAGCTGAGAGACGTCAGGACCACCAGAAGCCGCTCCCCGATGCGCCGCTACAGCGACAAGTGGCAGTTCGCCCACAGCCCGAGCTGCGCCCCCTCATCGGGACACCGACCCCCAGGCCCACTGCAAACACGGAGATCCCAGAGACTCACAGCCAGCAACAACTCTAGCCCAGCCCCGCTCCAACTCCAGAGGAACCCGGGTTGCGGATGAGGGGGCGCAGCTCGGGCTGTGGGCGAACTGCCACTTGTCGCCGTAGCGGTGCATCGGACAGCGGATTCCTCTGGAGTTGGAGGGACAGGGAGACACAGCGGCTTTTGAGAATGGTGGGCAATCACTTCCAAAATTCTGCCCACGCAGTCAGTACACCTCTCCTACACTTGTCTCCCGCACTAAGATTATCTCGCAGAGAATGATCCCAGCCTAACCCTCCCTATTCTCTCCTATTCTGCAAGAAAAAACTACATTGAAGACTCAAACTCGCGATCGAGTAACTGCCGGGATCGAGGCGCAAACTCGCGACCTTGCGGATATATGAGCCGAGCATTCTACCACTGAGCCAGCCGTTAAAATCAACGCTAAAAATCTTCCATTCCGAAAGCCGAAAAATTCTGAATTACGAAAAGTGTCTGGTCCCAAGGCTTTCGGATAAAAGGTTGTGCACCTGTATTAGTAAAAATGCAAGCTACTCTGATGTATTAGCCTGAAGTTAGAAGCCACATTAAGAACCATATGAGTAAAAAACAATGTGGAGATGTCTCCTGAAGATGCAGTTATTAAAATTACTGAATATTAAAAATTCCCAGCTCCCCCACAGCCTACTGTCTCCGCATCTTCCATTCTTCTCCCCCCCCCCCCCCCCACCTCTACATCAGTCTGAGAAAGGGTCTCGACCGGAAATGTCATCCTATTCCTTAGCTCCATAGATGCTGCCTCACCTGCTGAGTTTTTCCAGCATTTTTGTCTACCTTTGATTTTTCCAGCATCTGCAGTTCTTTCCTAAAATTACTGACCATCATAGTCCCATTCTCATGTTACACAAGATCCACTGTCTTGAATGTTGATTTACAATAACTAAAGTGGCAGCTGACTTCATAAGATCATAAGTGACAGGAGTAGAATTAGGACATTTGACGCATCAAGTCTACTCCGCCATTCAACCATTCAATCATGGCTTATCTATCTGTCCCATTCTCCTGCCTTCTCCCCATAACCTCTTATAATAATCAAGAATCTATCTAAAATATATCCACTGACTGCCTCCACAGCGCTCTGTGGCAAATAATTCCACAGATTCACCACCCTCTGACTAAAGAAATTCCTAATTTCCTTCCTAAAAGAATGTCCTTTAATTCTGAAGCTAGTCCTACCTAGACTCTCCAACTAGTGGAAACTTCCTCACTATTCTGTATGTTTCAATGAGATCCCCCCTCATTCTTCTAAACTCCAGCGAATATAGGCCCAGTGCCGTCAAACGTTCATCATATGTTAACCTAATCATTCCTGGGATCATTCTTGTAAACCTCCTCTGGACCCTCTCCAGAGCCAGCACATCCTTCCTCAGAAATGGTGCCCATAATTGCTCACAATATTCCAAATGCTGCCTTCTAGAGCCTCAGCATTACATCCCTGTTTTTGTATACAGGCCCTCTCAAAATAAATGCTAGCATTGTCCTTGCTTTCCTTACTACTGATTCGACTTGCAGATTATCATTTTGGGAATCTTGCACTAGCACTCCCAAGTCCCTTTGCACATCCGATTTCTGGATTCTCTCCCCATTTAGTGGCACATTCAGTGTTAAGATTTTAATTTTCTGATAAGCCTAGTTAATCTGCATGGGAGAATTTGTGATTTCCATTTTTATCAACCTTTGTTTTTATTTTTATAGATTTTACCTACCTGGTTGGCACCAAATCTGTTGACATTCTCTGGTTTCGTGCTGCTTGTACTTAATTTTTGTATGCTGGCCTATTTTGATTATGATTTTTATGCTTCAGGTAAGACTTTGGATACTGTATGTATTTAAAAAAAAAAAGAATATAATTGAAACTAGTATGGGTAGCAATTCCTGGTAGGCAGTGCAATGGGTATCCCATTAATGTCACTGTTTCTTGCAACTTGACTGGAATTCTTGCTTGAGCATTAGTTAGTTGCTCTTTAGGGTGCTGCATGCTCTCTTTAGCACTGTCTACCTTTTTAAATTGTGACAGGTACATGTTCAATGTGGTTGTGATACTGCTGGTTGATGTAGAATTATGACACCATCCCTCCTCTTCCATTCATTGATGGACCATGGCCTGTGGTTAAACTCTGAACATTGATTGTGAGACCTGCAGTGTTAACCACACCTTGCAATTGAGCAAATGCTGCATGAACACCTGGTCAACGAACATGCACTTCTTGTCTGGTACCACAGCTTGTACTAAATCCAATGCCATGCATTTTGTTTTGCATGTTTGGCTTGGCCATCAGCTGCAGGAAGATGGATGTTTGTTACCATACTGCCACTGATGAACTTTCACCTGAAGGTTGATAACTTGTACATTTAGTCTCCATCCTCACCAGCATTCACATGCTACTGAAATAAACTGGAGCTATTGCGTTGAGCCTGTGGAGACCAGCATGAACACGGACAGCAAATTTACCAAACCCATGTCCTGAGTAAATATTGACAATGTAAATGACCAAAAACATAATTTTAAAAACATTGAACTAAACTCAATTTAGAAAATCTAAATTATATTTTGGCTTAGAGATACAGCATGGAAGTAGGCACTTCGGCCCATCGAGTCCATGCCAACCATCGATCACCCATTCGCACTAGTTCTGCTATCCTACTTTCTTGTCCACTCTCTACACACCTGGGACAATTTACAGAGGCCAATTAACCTATAAACATCTTTGGGGAGTGGAGCACCTGGAGAAAATACACATCGTCACAGAGAGAATGTGCAAACTTCACATAGCACCTGCGGTCAGGATTGAACCTGGCACTGTGAGGCAACAACTCTCCCACCTGTGCCAATGTGCTGCCCAGTGTTATTAAGTGTGGTTAACCTGCAGCTGTTAAACTTTCATTATTCATCTAAGTTGCTCAATAGCCCTATATTTATTATATCACCAATACAGAGACCCCTTAGCTATGGTTACATGTGTTGCTTACAGCTTATACCATTGTTTGGAAAATTAGGCACAAGTAGGAAGTTCCTGAACCTTGTTAAGCAGACGCTTGTGATTGAGTTTGTGTAATTACTTCAAAAGCAGCACATTTTTGTGTATTTTCCCATGATATTGTAAGCACCTGTCACAGCAGCCTCATTTCCCAGCTTTACTCGCTTAAATCATTAGTTTTATCTTGTAATTTGCAAGTTAAAAATAGAAATTAAGTACATTTAAATCATTACATACTTGTCTCACACTTGTGAAAAGAAAACAAGCAATTCTTTCAAAGGCTTTTGCTAATCTTCATATTAGAACTTTCTTCAGCATTCCGAAATGTGATTGCTTTATTTTCTGCCTTTTGAGTCGATGATGCCAGAAGCTGTATACCTTTGTAATGAGTGCAGCTTAGGGGTTGAGATCAACTCGGGTATTGTCCCTTATGCTTAATCAATTGAAGAGAGCTATTTGGTTTTTGGCAAAATGCAGAAAATGTTGTCCTGTAATATGCAGGAAATGTTTAAATAAGCTTTGTGCCTGATTTGGAGAATGACCCTCAATTTTATTATTTTTCTGTTGCAGGTGAAGGTTATCAGCACGTTCCAAGTTGGGTGTGGGTTCTCGCTGGTTTCCTAAACTTCACAGCATACACGCTAGGTGATATTGTTATGGTTGCTAATTTATCAATATTATGATATATAGACACAGAGCATGCTTGGAATGCTTTATTTGTGACTATTATCCTGCATTGTGCTCGTAACTAATTTCTCCACTCCATTATCTATTCTTTCTTTAAGTTCCTCTCCACTGATCTCACCCTGAATAAGTATGAGGCAGTCTGCATGGTTGCCTCTGGTGCTTTCATCTCCTCTAATGGTCCACAACATCAAATTTCCTGAGACAGACTTTCCTTTGGCACTTCTCTCTCTCCATTGTCTTTCTAAACTCCTCTTGTTCATGTGACTTTTTTCTCTCTCCTTCCCCCCCCCCTCCTCCCCAACAGCTGCTGACCACCCAACTTGATGATTTTATCTCGTCGGATTCAGTCTTGCACCAAGCTGGTTTGAATCTTAATTCTCCTCTGAAATCTGCACCATTTTTAAAAGTAATGAATTGAAAATTATGTGTAACATTGCCATGACTATTATCTTGGTGCTGACCCACGAGGGATGATTAATATCACAAATCATTAATTGTCACAGCTGATTGAGGAAATGTAAAATATTATTTTTAAGGAGCTTTGAAAATATACATTGTTTTGATAAATTTAAAGATACAAAGTGAATTGATGGAGTTGATATAGGTTAACCTAAGTCACACTGAATGGTAGAACTGGCTAGATGGGCTGAACAGCTTGCTCCTGTTCCTTAGAACTAAAATATCAAAAACTTCATTGAATGGCAGGTGACTTTTTATTCTAGTATGCCTGCGTTGGAATCTCTGTTCTATACAGTAAACATCTCCTCTTGATTTCTTGCAGATGGAGTTGATGGGAAGCAAGCTCGACGAACAAACTCCAGCACTCCCCTTGGAGAACTCTTTGACCACGGTTTGGACAGCTGGGCATGCATATTTTTTGTGGTCACTGTTTACTCCATCTTTGGACGTGGGGCGGCAGGTGTTAGTGTCTTCACGCTTTTCCTCATATTGTGGGTAGTATTGTTTTCCTTCATCCTATCACACTGGGAGAAATACAATACTGGAATTCTTTTCCTTCCTTGGGGATATGACCTGAGTCAAGTGGTAAGTGACTTTTAAAGTTAAAATTGTCATCATTTGTAGATCACCATGGTATTGTTATTGATTCATTACGGTCATGCATACTGACCTGCAATGAAAAAACTGTTTGGCGTGTTATCCTGGCAGATTATGCCATACATGAATGCAATACATAGTGCATAAGAGAAAGTGAAAAGATAACTAGGTAGATTGAAAGATTGGGAATACTTTGACATTGTAGTGATGCATTTAAGAGTTTCCACAAAATGGTGGGGAAGAAGCTATTCCTGAATGTGGTGGTGCATGCATTTAATCTTTTGTAGCTTCTGGTTGTTGGGAAAGGAAAGAGAAATGGACTTGAATGTGAATGGTCTGTGCTGCGTTCAAAATTCTCTGCAATTACTTGCAATCTTGGACAATGCATTTGCCATACCAAGCTGCAATGCATCCTGATAGGTTTTTTTCCACTATGCATACAATTGGTAAGAGTCATTGTGGATATGCTGAATTTCCTTGGTGTGCTTTCTTGGCTGCATTGTCAATGTGGTTGCACCAGATCAAATTGGTAATATGTACACCTAGGAACATGAATGTGAAGTTCTCAACTATTTCCAGTTCATCACCTTTAATGCACACTGGGATTTGTACAGTGTAACCCATTTCCTGAAGCCAATGACCAGCTCCCTTGTTTTACTAACTTTTGAGAAGAGGTTGTTTTCTTGACAGAATGCTACTTGGTGCTCTATCTCTTTCCTGTCCTAATCTTTACATCTGCTCATGATACCAAAAAAATGGCAGTAGTCTTGACAGTGTTGAAGATAGTCCTAGATCTCAATTAACCAATTAGCTGGGCACAAAATTGGTATGGAATTTGATGTAGTGAAGTATGAGGTATGTATCTGTGGAAGGCATAGGATATAGGAGATTGTAAAACAGTGGGATAATAATTGTAGATGAATGAGAGAATCTATGCGTAATGCTGCCATAAATCCTTGCAGGTAATAGGATATGTAGCTCAGGCAAAATTGATACGTGCCTTTATTGCCTAAGGCATTGAATGCAGCAGCAGTGAGACAATGCTAGATTATGTACAACATTAAAGCTATGGCTGGAACATTGTATGCATAGGGGTGACAATAGTTCTGCTGGGTACAAAATAGAATGACAATAATGTTGCTAGGGCTGAGGAATTACAATTGATAGACTGTGCATAAAACTGAGAGGCCTGGATGTGGTAAACAGGAAAATGTATTTATCTCAGTAACTAGGAAACAGAAAAGAATGTCTGTGGATGCAATGAAATGGTTGATGTACCTATTGAGTGTGCCGCGTCTTAACCTGAAACGCCCAGATACCTTGCAATTGCATATGGAAAAAATCGGTCTGTAGAGCATGCTATCCCCCTTGCGTTCAACTCTGGATTGCTTTTGACGATAAGAACACATTTGGACGCTCTTCATTAACTACAGCTCAGCCTCCAACATCATAATTCCAAATAAGCTTGTCCCCATGCTTCTAGACCTTGGTCTTCTCAAACTGGCTTCTGGACTTCCTGACTCAGTCAATTTGAATTTGTCGTAACATTTCCTCCATCCTTTCCCTCAATTCTGATGAAGCTCAGAGTTGTGTGCTCAGCCCCTGTACACCCAAGATTCTGGGGGTAAGTACAATAACTTGATGTTTAAGTTCACCAATGATGCCACTGCTGTCGGCAGGATCAACAACAGCGATGACACAGAGTGCAGGAAAGAGACCCTGGTGTCATGGTGTTGGGACAACTCAGCAAGATGAAAGAGTTGGTTGTTGACCTAAGGAAGTAAGGGGGTGAGCACAACTCTGTCCTCATCAACAGAGCTACTGGAGTGATGGTCAACAGCCTCATGTGCCTAGGCAGCCATATCACCAGCAACGTGTGTAGGAAAGAACTACAGATAGACACAAAAAGCTGGAGTAACTGAGCGGGACAGGCAGCATCCCTGGAGAGAAGGAATGGGTGACGTTTCGGGTCGACCCAGTCTTTCTCTCCAGAGATGCTGCCTGTCCCGCTGAGTTACTCCAGCATTTTGTGTTTTACCTTCAGACCTCACCGGCAACTTAACCTGGTCTCTTCACACTGGTGCAGCAATCAAGAAAGCACATCAGAATATTTATTTGGACGTCTGAAAAAATTCAGCATGTTCACGAGGAATCTCTCAAACTTGTACAGAAATGCTATTGAAAGTATTCTGATGGGATATTTCTCAGCCTGGTGTGGCAGCTGCTCTCCTGTTGACTAACTGAAGCTGCAGAGAAGCGTGAACACAGCCCAGTCCATCACAGTCTCGTCACTTCCTTCCATCCAGTCCATCTTCATGGTCATTGCATCAGAAAGGCCGGAAGTGTTGCCTTTTCTCTCTTCTACTTTCTGGGAGAAGATGCAGGATCTTGAAAACTTGGATGTCGAGAATATCTACTTTCCCATTGACATAGAAACATAGAAAATCGGTGCAGAAGTATGCCATTCGGCCCTTCGAGCCAGCACCGCCATTTAATATGATCATGGCTGATCATCCAAAATCAGTACCCCGTTCCTGCTTTCTCCTCGTATTCCTTGATTTCCGTTAGCCCTAAGATCTATATCTAACTCTCTCTTGAAAACATCCAGTGAATTGGCCGCCACTGCCTTCTGTGGCAGGGAATTCCACAGATTCACAACTCTCTGGGTGAAAACGTTTTTCCTCATCTCAGTCGTAAATGGCATACCCGTGGTTCTGGACTCCACCAACATTGGAACCATTTTTCCTGCATTTAGCCTGTCCAATCTCTTAAGAATGTTATATGTTACTATAACATCCCCTCTCACTCATCTACATTCCTGTGAATATAAGCCTAGTCAATCCATTCCTGTATGTCAGTGTCACCATCCCAGGAATTATCCTGGTGAATCTATGCTGCACTCCATCAATAGCAGGAAAGTCCTTCCTCAAATTAGGAGACAGATCCAAAACTGCACACAATACTTCAGGTGTGGTTTTACCAGGGCCATGTAGAACTGCAGTAGGTCCTCCTTGCTCCTATACTCAAATCCTCTCTCTATGGCCAACATACCATTTGCTTTCTTCACTGCCTGCTGTACCTGCATGCTTACTTTTAGTGACTGATGTACAAGGACACCCAAGTCTTGTTGTACCTCCCCACTTCCTAATCTGAGAACATTCAGATAATAATCTGCCTTCTTGTCACCAGAGTGGATAACCTCACATTTATCCACATTACACTGCATCTGCCCACTGGGCCAAAGCTTCTGAACCGACTCACAGGGTGTACCAATGAGCCCTTCTTCACCCACTGCACGGTCTGGTGACATGGCTGCTGTTGTGGCCCACGTTGTAGCCCCCAGGAACAGCGATTTCTTCAGGCCGCTGACTGCGACAGAATGTGCTCGGTCCAGCTGTGTCACCGGACCTTGAATATGGAATTTAATTGAACCCTGGTGTGTTTGACAAATTGATCTGAGTATTTAGATGAGCACCTCAAGAGCAGTAATTTATAGGACTATAAGCCAAGAGCTTGGAAATTGCCAGCGGATATGACAGGCGAACGACTGCCTTCAATCTTTTTTTTTAAATGCAGTTCTGATGTTGCTGCTTTCCTTCAGTAGGAAATATTAAATTGTTTACAGAATTTGTCTTTCCAAATGGTTAAGAATTACAACTACATTGTTTGTTAAATGAACAAGTGGTATCTCAAATTCATGTCAATTTCAAACAACATCAGAAAAAATCCTTTTCTCCTCTAATTACATTGCAGACCATTTCAATTGTTTACATTATAACTTCAATTGTTGGAGTCGAAGCTTGGTATGGACCCATTATCCTCAAGTTCCAGTACAGAGACCTCTTCACTACCATGATTTTGAGTATGTACCTTCATTTAATATGGTATTGTACACCTTGGTTTATAAAAAAAGGTTCTACTCATGGTGAACTACTGATTTCAGTTTGAGACATAGGATGAATGTTATTAACTTGTCCTATTAAACTGCATCGACCTGTATCACAAGTGGATTTAATGATTCCGATTTTTTTTTACCTTATCCCTTTTTTTTCTGGGAGCTTATGCCACGGGAAGTTATGAATCCAACCGTGCAAAGCAATTGATATTCCTGCTTCTGGCACAACAAATGATTGCACCATACAGTAGGATTTATTGGTTATGATTGTTTTGAGATTTAAATTTTAATGTGAAATATATGCTGCAAGGTTTAAGTTGGGATCGTAAAGCTATGTGACGGACAAAGAATACATGCAGCTAGAATTTATCAAAAGTTTAAATTCTCTAAATCTGGTTTGATCAAGCTATTTACTTTTTGGATCTTGGAAGTGCATTCTATAAGGGCCACGAACAATGTTTATTTGCCTGTTTGTTTCCCTTAATATGAAACTGCTGATTAAGGAACAAGGTTTAAGAATTTCAAACAGTTGATACAGAAAATAAGGCACGTACTGAGATATCTTTTCAATTGGACCACTTAGGCAGAATGTTAAAGTTGGATGATAGACTGTAGTCTGTGACTATTGGTCTGTGTCCACCTCATTGATTTTATAATTTTAGTTGTTGAGGTAATTGAAAATCCGGACACCGCATTTTTTGTGCATTATTTGACCTCAAAATAGTTGTGGACTGAAATCTGAAGATGATATGGACTCCAGGCTATTTTCATCAAGTTTTCAGCGATGTATTATGTAAAAAAATCTACATAATCTGTAGCTTAACATAAGAGCTTTGTTGTCATCCTGAGCTTTTTGCACGTGGAATTTGTTTTGAAGATTACAATGTACATTGGAATGAAAGTAAATGTCATTAGTTTAATTAATTTGTATTAATGCCTAACAATGGATTCATCTGTTTTGTAGGTTGTGCCTTTATCATCACATTTCCTGTGAGTTTGTACAATGTTTTCAAGTAAGTTGATTTATAATATTTTCCATTTTTGTAATAATTGTTAATTGCTTTCAAACTTTTCATTTCAAAAGCTGATTTTTGATACTTAGAATATCCTTACTGACTTATTCACTTAATTTCCACACACCATTTTCTTCCATCTCCATTTCAACTAAAGGGCTCTGATTCCTGCAGCTTTCAGCATTAGCTGTGAAGATGTTATTTTGTTGGATACTAATATAATGCTAATGTCGTCTGAGTAAGGCACCGTAAAAAGTACTTAAAGATGTGATCATATGCTAATTAAAAATGGTTTTGCAAATTTTATAAATGTTGGGAAACTTACTTGGCCAAATTTAACTAGTTTTTTTCCATTTAAAGTATTTCACTGACTTGGATATCTCTCTTGAACTAAATATTGAAGTATTGTGTGCTGCATTTCATGTTGGGGTGTATTATAGTAAATGTGCACTTCATAGATGACAGTTGTCAAAGTTGCACTGTTTTGATTTGCTCTATTTTCTTCAATTCCTAGGGCATATAGGTCTGGCACTCTGAAGCAGCATTCTTTTTATGAAGCTATGCTTCCATTCATTTCGCCACTAATGCTCTTTGGTATCTGCATGCTATGGGTCTGTACGTCACAATATGATGTTATAGAGAAACATCCAAGAATAATATATTTCTTGGTTGGGACAGCATTTTCTAATATTACGGTAAGTCCACTCCTGACAGATTATTTGTGAAATTTCTCAGTCTACATAGCGCCCTATCTATACCGACTGGTTTTAGTTTGAGGATCATCTATAATGCAAATTCTGTTCTCTACTGCAAACTTGTCAATCACTTTTTTGGCCTTGGCACTAACATGGACTATCCATTCACTGCATCTTGTAATTTCCTCCCTTCGTTCAGTCTCCAGTTTAGCCATGAGCTTGAATCTTGAGATACTAACCTTACAACATCCATTCTTATCTCCCAAAGATAATATTGACTCCTCGCATATTCTTTCATTCAAATTGACTTTCACTCAAATGTCTTGAATGACTTCTTACAAATTATTGCCCTAATTTGAATCTCTCCATCTATGTTGAAGTTCACATACATGCAGTTACCTCACAAACCTGCACCTGACGTTCCCCAAACTCCCTCTGTGCAACAGCACTATAACGGTTACTGATGAGTCATGGACTTCAAGCTTCATGGTGACAAAGGTAACTCAATCAAAGGTTCTGGTGTACACCTCTGGTATGATGTGATCATCCTCCAATGCTTTTCTTTCTCTCCACTAGTTGGGATCCTTCTGTTTGCATTATTATTTATCTTGGCCCCATGTTGCTTCCTTAGAAACATAGAAACATAGAAATTAGGTGCAGGAGTAGGCCATTCGGCCCTTCGAGCCTGCACCGCCATTCAATATGATCATGGCTGATCATCCAACTCAGTATCCTGTACCTGCCTTCTCTCCATACCCCCTGATCCCCTTAGCCACAAGGGCCACATCTAACTCCCTCTTAAATATAGCCAATGAACTGGCCTCAACTACCCTCTGTGGCAGAGAGTTCCAGAGATTCACCACTCTCTGCGTGAAAAAAGTTCTTCTCATCTCGGTTTTAAAGGATTTCCCCTTTATCCTTAAGCTGTGACCCCTTGTCCTGGACTTCCCTAACATCGGGAACAATCTTCCTGCATCTAGCCTGTCCAACCCCTTAAGAATTTTGTAAGTTTCTATAAGATCCCCTCTCAATCTTCTAAATTCTAGAGAGTATAAACCAAGTCTATCCAGTCTTTCTTCATAAGACAGTCCTGACATCCCAGGAATCAGTCTGGTGAACCGTCTCTGCACTCCCTCTATGGCAATAATGTCCTTCCTCAGATTTGGAGACCAAAACTGTACGCAATACTCCAGGTGTGGTCTCACCAAGACCCTGTACAACTGCAGTAGAACCTCTCTGCTCCTATACTCAAATCCTTTTGCAATGAAAGCTAACATACCATTCGCTTTCTTTACTGCCTGCTGCACCTGCATGCCTACCTTCAATGACTGGTGTACCATGACACCCAGGTCTCGCTGCATCTCCCCCTTTCCCAGTCGGCCACCATTTAGATAATAGTCTGCTTTCCTATTTTTGCCACCAAAATGGATAACCTCACATTTATCCACATTATACTGCATCTGCCAAACATTTGCCCACTCACCCAGCCTATCCAAATCACCCTGCAGTCTCCTAGCATCCTCCTCACAGCTAACACTGCCCCCCAGCTTAGTGTCATCCGCAAACTTGGAGATATTGCCTTCAATTCCCTCATCCAGATCATTAATATATATTGTAAATAGCTGGGGTCCCAGTACTGAGCCTTGGGGTACCCCACTAGTCACTGCCTGCCATTGTGAAAAGGACCCGTTTACTCCTACTCTTTGCTTCCTGTTTGCCAGCCAGTTCTCTATCCACATCAATACTGAACCCCCAATGCCTTGTGCTTTAAGTTTGTATACTAATTTCTTATGTGGGACCTTGTCGAAAGCCTTCTGGAAGTCCAGATACACCACATCCACTGGTTCTCCCCTATCCACGCTACTAGTTACATCCTCGAAAAATTCTATAAGATTCGTCAGACATGATTTACCTTTCGTAAATCCATGCTGACTTTGTCCAATGATTTCACCACTTTCCAAATGTGCTGCTATCCCATCTTTAATAACTGACTCTAGCAGTTTCCCCACTACCGATGTTAGACTAACTGGTCTGTAATTCCCCATTTTCTCTCTCCCTCCCTTCTTAAAAAGTGGGGTTACGTTTGCTACCCGCCAATCTTCAGGAACTACTCCAGAATCTAAAGAGTTTTGAAAGATTATTACTAATGCATCCACTATTTCTGGAGCTACTTCCTTAAGTACTCTGGGATGCAGCCTATCTGGCCCTGGGGATTTATCGGCCTTTAATCCATTCAATTTACCCAACACCACTTCCCGGCTAACCTGGATTTCACTCAATTCCTCCAACTCCTTTGACCCGCGGTCCCCTGCTATTTCCGGCAATTTATTTATGTCTTCCTTAGTGAAGACGGAACCAAAGTAGTTATTCAATTGGTCCGCCATATCCTTGTTCCCCATGATCAATTCCCCTGTTTCTGACTGCAAGGAACCTACATTTGTTTTAACTAATCTCTTTCTTTTCACATATCTATAAAAACTTTTGCAGCAGTCAGTTTTTATGTTCCCTGCCAGTTTTCTTTCATATTCTATTTTTCCTTTCCTAATTAAGCCCTTTGTCCTCCTCTGCTGGTCTTTGAATTTCTCCCAGTCCTCCGGTATGCTGCTTTTTCTGGCTAATTTGTACGCATCATCCTTCGCTTTGATACTATCCCTGATTTCCCTTGTTATCCATGGATGTACTACCTTCCCTGATTTATTCTTTTGCCAAACTGGGATGAACAATTTTTGTAGTTCATCCATGCAGTCTTTAAATGTCTTCCATTGCATATCCACCGTCAACCCTTTTAGAATTAATTGCCAGTCAATCTTGGCCAATTCACGTCTCATACCCTCAAAGTTACCTTTCTTTAAGTTCAGAACCATTGTTTCTGAATTAACAATGTCACTCTCCATCCTAATGAAGAACTCAACCATATTATGGTCACTCTTGCCCAAGGGGGCACGTACAACAAGATTGCTAACTAACCCTTCCTCATTACTCAATACCCAGTCTAAAATAGCCTGCTCTCTCGTTGGTTCCTCTACATGTTGATTTAGATAAATATCCCGCATACATTTCAAGAAATCCTCTTCCTCAGCACCCCTGCCAATTTGATTCACCCAATCTATATGTAGATTGAAGTCACCCATTATAACTGTTTTGCCTTTGTCGCACACATTTCTACGTTATTTCTTAGTTATAGCCTGTAGGAATTGTATAACTTTATACATGGAGCTAACTGTGCATCCTGGTCCATCGCACCACCATCATTAAGAGAAAGATAATACTACCGTTGTTATGGAGGATTTCAACATGCAGGTAGACTGGGTAAATCAGGTTGGTACTGGACCCCAAGAAAGGGAGTTTGTGGAGTGCCTCCATGATAGATTCTTGGAGCAGCTTGTACTGGAGCCTACCAGGGAGAAGGCAATTCTGGATTTAGTGTTGTGTAATGATTGTGGATGATCAGCCATGATCACATTAAATGGCAGCTCGAAGGGCCGAATGACCTACCTCTGAACCTATTGTCTATAATTCAGATTTTAATATCTGAGTAAAGTGTTGATTACTCGGTTGGGTTCTACTTCAAACTATATTCGTAGCCATATAGCTTCTCTGCTTCTCCTTGCCAGAGTCTGAGGCTGAACTAAACAGTTCTTGATTTTAGTGGCATTACTGATCTTGAAATGAGTTTTGGGCCACATCCAAGCAATTATCTGTCTATCTGTTTTAACTCTGTAACATTGTTTGCCTCTGACTGTGCCTGACCAGGCTGGCTTGGTGGGCTAGACTGATTATCGATAATTCAGCATTAGCTGACAATTTTTTTTAGTTGTCATAAATGTGATGCATGGCAATTGAAATTAAAAGACAACCATAATTATAACTGAATAGAAAATATTTGGCTCACAACATGAAGATAACCAACTGTTAATGTCACTGAGATGATTCATGTCACTGTTTTCTACTGCTACTGGATGTGACTGTTTTGAAATAACCCATAATCAAAAAAATATGTAATTTGGATTGTTGAAATGTTGGAGTTGGGAGTAGACCACGATCAATGTGGCATAATTTATTTGGAATTTAAAAAAAAATAGTTCCCAAATGTATCACTTTACATTTCTTGCAATGTTTAGAATGATTTAAAGCAGAAAATTAGTTTGTGCACTTTATTACAAAATGCCAGCATCACATTTGCTCTGGTGTATATGGAGTATTGAAACATTGTCTTTTGTTTCCAGTGACATTTAATTTATAGTATCTTAAGGTTGCATAAAGTTGATAAATATAGTTCTGAATATGTTGGCAAATTGGGCAAGTTGTGCACCAATTCTTATTATGCTGCAAATAGCTAATATTTTCCAGATAAGACCTGGCTTAAAATCTGTATTAAGAGTTTTTTTTAGTCAATGTGACTTAACTTACTTTCTTCTATTTGCAGTGCAAACTCATAGTTTGCCAAATGAGTAACACTCGCTGCCAGCCCCTCAGCTGCCTTCTCCTGCCTTTGGCTGTAGGTGTGATCTTTGTGATCTCTGGTGTTCTACAAGACAAAGAGTATTATCTTCTTATCATCTTGACCATAGTAATAACTGCTGCACACATTCATTATGGAGTATGTGTGGTGAGTACATTTCTTTTCTCAAATCATTGCTCTTATTATAATATGTGATGATCAGTAGCGTCAAGCTAATTCTTAAGAATGCAAAATGCTGGAGTAACTCAGCAGCCCTGACTGATCCATCAGTCAGAAGAACGTTTCTGCACCCAAAATCACCTATTCGTGTTCTCCAGGGATGCTGCTGAGTTACTCCAGCATTTTGTGTCCTCTTTTGTAAACCAGCATCTGCAGAAGCTTGTGTCTAATTCTTAAGAATAAATTGCAAACTTTCTGAATATTGAGTCTTTGCACCATTTTTATCTGAATCCCCAGCATTGTATTGTCTATGGGAGCTTAGAAAATGTTCTAGCCTGATCCAGTAGGATAGAATACAGGGCATTTTAGCAAATTAGATCCAAAATTGGCTTGATGTGAGGCAGAGTGTAGTGATCGAGGTGTACGAAAATGCGATTCGAATATGGACGTACGATTTTGTGTTGTTAAATACGGAGTTCAGTTCAGTCTGAAGAAGGGTCTTTTCCAGAAACGTCACCCATTCTTTCTCTCCAGAGTTGCTGCTTGTCCTGCTCCAGGTTTAAACAGAGCACTGTCAGTTTAACGCGTGGGAATTTAAACGAACCGCTGTGGGTTCTAAATGTAGTGATATTGGCTGGAGCACTATGGGCTTTACACATAGCGCTATGGCCACAGACTGTTCAGGAAAATTTTCGTATAACAATGAGTCTTTGGAATTCTGTTTCTCAGTGAAAGTTGAGCCATCGAATATTTTTCAGGCATTGGTAGAATTCTGGATAGGCCTAGTGGTGAAAGGTTACCAGTGGGATTGCAGTTACATTGGGATTGGCCTTGATGTTACAGAACAGTGTGTGGGCTCAAGGGCGAGAGAGGGAGGGGTGGAGATGAGAGGGAGAAAGAGGGAGGGAGGGATTAAGAGAGGGAGGGAGGAAAAAAGGAAGGAGAGAGAGGGAGGGTGGGAGGGAGGGAGAGGGGGAAAAGGGAGAGAGAGAGGGAGGCTTCCAAAATGGCTTCTACATCATCATCTGGTGCTAAAAGCAGGAAGCAGCCGTTCAAACAGCAGTATACAAAGGGATGGCAATGAATGCACTGTCGAGTAAGGTGCTTAGAAGACATGTCAATTGGTAGCAAAGTTATGCATTCTTGTACTCTTACATGAGTATGACCGCACATTTAAAAAAAAACATTTTTTTTTAAGCAAAATGGCACTGTGTAAAAATACTGATTTCCTCAGCAAAATACTGATTTTCAGGTACTAGAATACTGAAATGCTCTGACAAAACTTGGCAGCTCTGTATCTAAATGACTTGGATATGATGTAAGTGGACTGATTAATCAAGTTTGGTGATAGTATGGAGATTGATTGAGCAGTAAATACTGAAGAAAGTTGCTAAAGGATACAGGGGTATGGATCATTTAGAAAGTCAGGTAGAGTGGTGGCAAACAGTATTTAATCCAATAAAATGTGAGAATGCATTTTGGGATGTTGAGTAACAACAGGACAAATGGAGTAAATGGCCGGGATCTTGATGTTCTGAGGTTCTTTGGGGTGCAACTGCATGGATCCCAAAAAATGGTGATACAGGTGGATAGGCTAGTGAAGAAGGCATTTGGCATGACTGCCTTCAGAGGCTAAGACTGAGTATGAAAGTTAAGATGCCATGCTACAGCTGTACAAAGCGTTGGTCAGAACTTGGAGCATTGTGTGCAGTCCTGGTTGTCACAGTGGAGGGATGTGGTAGCAAAAGAGTGCAGAAGAGATTCACTAGACAAAATGGAGGTCTGTAGTTATAAGGAGAGATTGGATATACTGGCCTCATTCTCATTGGAACGTAGGAGGTTAAGGATAACCTTAGAGATTTATAAAATTGAGGGTCACAGGTCAATTGAATGAGAGAGGGATTTAATGGGAGGGGAGAGTCGCGTAAAAGAGATTTGACGGGTACGTTTTTCGGGAATGGGCTGCTAAAGGAGATGGTAGAAGTGAATACAATTGCAATGTTTAAAAGATAGGCATCGCAGTCAGCATGGATGAATTGGGCCAAAGGGCCCATTTCTGTGCTGTTCAACTGTATGACTCTATGACTACATAGAGTAATACAACATGGAAACAGCCCTTCAGCCCAACGTGTCCATAATGATCAAGATGACTAGTCCCAAATGTTCTCGTTGAGCCCATGTCTCTCTAAATCTTTCCTATCTCCTGCCCTCCTAGCCTGCCCAATCTCTCCCTACAGCTCAGCCCCTCAAGTCCTGACATCATCCTTGTAAATCCCAGCACTCTTTCCAGCTTAATAGCATGCTTCCTATAGCATGGTGACCAAATCTGAACGCAATACTCTAAATGCGGCCTCACCAACATTTTGTACAACTAACATAATACCCTGACTGAAGGTGGAAAAACAAGTTTTCTAAATAACCCAATACTCTGGGAAAAGACAATTAATTAAAAAAAAAAATGAGTGAGAACTTAATGAGAAGAAAGGGTAAGAGGTTTAGATGGGATTTTCACCAAGCCAATGGCTGAAATCAGGAACACTGCCTAAAGGGCAGGAACTCTCTTAGCACATTAAGTATCAAGACAATCTCCTGAATCACCAAAGCATAATAGGCTATAGAGGACGTGCTGGTAAATGGGCTCAGCACAGAGGTACATAGATGTGTCTTTCCTGGGGGTTGCCTGGCTCGGGCACCGCTCCTAAGAACCAGAGCGTGGACTGGTCTTTGCAAATGACGTCAAAACATGGCACCTCTTGCACACGGGCTCAGTGGACTATTTCTGTACACTTTGCTAATCGCGGGATTGTGCTTGGGTATGGCAATACTCTACTAGACTGTTTGTAAGAAAATCATCACCTTCTGCATTTGCACACGTAATAATAAAGCACAAATGAACCATTCAAACCATTGAGATGTTGGTTCAATGACTACAATTATATAAGTACTTGAGAATAGTGCTTTTTATTTTATCTTAAACAGGTAAATCAGCTGAGCAAACATTTTAACATATGCGCCTTCTCCTTGAAGAAACCAAGTACAGAATGACTAGAGGAGGAGCAGAAAATATGTTTACAGGCTTCTGAAGTATTGTAATGAATGGTCATTTCAGCAGCCTGTGAATGCTTTAGCCATCACTGCAAACTGTCTACCATCATCACTAGAAAACAGAAGAATCAGACTGTCCATTTATAAGTATTAAAATATTGTTTTATAAGTGATTTGCTGTTAATACAAGTGTAATAGTTCAATTAAGTATTTAAATAGACATTGAAAATGCACAAACAAAAATTGTGTGCAACTGACTAGCACTGGATTTTATTTTTGTGATGCTCACATTAAATGTGCTGTTGAAGTCTTTAATAAATAGATGGTAGCATGCATCCAAGAAAATATGAAAAACTTCAACAGATTTCTATTTTATAGATTCAGTCTGGGTCATGGGCATTACGATTATGTTTTTGTAAATTACTCATTGGAAGATCTGTATACCTATATTTCCTTAATACATGTTCTCAAAGACCATTCCATTTTTGCTTATAATGCTCATCAATGTTTTGTTTATTTATAGCTGACGAGCAAATCTGATAATGGAAATTGATGTTTTTTTTAAAGAGTATGAGAGGGTGGCATATTGGAAATTGTCAAAAGCCATAATTGAAGCATGTATTTGAAGATTTTTTGAATGAGTAAATTATAAAATTTACAAAGGGAATTGAATGAAAATGTACAATTGTTTTGAACATTGATAGTTCTCGGAAACCAATCAAAACCTTCTGTTTTCATTTTTCAAATATTCAGCTTTGTGATGGTGAATGCATGTTAATTTTCTGCTTTAATTTAGTTTATTTCATGGATTGTGCTTGAATGAAGAGTATACTAAAAGCCTTGGAGCAAAGTATACTTGGAAGGAATAAGCATGACTAACAGCAATTGTTTGTATAGATGCAAAAACAAACTATTTGTACCTAAACTGTGTTTAGGAAAGGCAATGAATACATTGTGTGGATTTTCACATTTTAGTCATTTCACTTCAGTGAGGGTTTGGTGGTATTTATGTCTAGATGGTCCTGCTTGATGGTGTAACAATTTGGTATGATGAATCCTTAATGTGAGCACAACTTAGCAAACACCTTTTTACATAGAGGTACTGTATTTCTTACTGGTGACACCATAATAAAATATGTCAACAATATTCACCTTCATCGGTGTAATTTCTGTTAAAAAAATGTATGGCAATGGAATTGTCAGGTCGGTCATTTACACACATTTTTTTGTCCGATTTAAAGCAATTCAACTAAAAAAATTAATTTACCAGAAAGATGAAACAATATTGATATCTTCCTCTGACATATTCCACTCTATGGCTTTAAGATTGCAGAGTGCATCTTTCATTTACATTTAGAAATTGTGTTGCACACTACAACCGTATAAACGTTTCCAAAAATATACAAAATAGACTTGTGATGATATTATTACATGCCTTAATTCTTTAGATTATTTATCAACCTGTGGTACAAAAGTGAGATAATTTGTGTACTGTGGAATAGTTGCACTTGTGTATTGTCTTTGTATATTATCGAGCTTTTCTTTCAGAAAAATCATGTTTTTTCATTTATAATTTCAACTGTAATTTGCACATGCTTATTTCTGTGTTGTGACATCTGTAGAACAGAGTTCATAACATTAAGCCTTGATGCAGTTTGATCACTGAAAATGAAATTATCGTAAGTAAATTTGTGTTCAGTAAGTCCATCCAAATTGTTGCCAAAATCATTTGGTTTTGGAACACCCTGGGTTAATAATTGGAGATGTTTGGAGTTCACGGGAATAACTTGACAGGTGAAAAAAGAATCCTATATTTATTGAATGTTTCAACAGTTAATATAAACACACTGCAGCTTTTATGTTTGAGCTTTCAGTCCATGTTTTGGACTTTATTCTCTTTTGCATTTGTGGAAAAGTTTATTGGATCTTTGGATCGACTTCTTCATTCAAACCAGGCCAGAAAGAGCAGTCTGGTTAGTCACAGTGTTCTGATCTAGTTTCAAGTTATGTTAGAAATTAACGCATGTGGATGTGTAATTACTAGGGACATTATTACACTTCATTGAGTCCACTGAGATTTAATTGTTCCATAATTAGTAATCCATAAAGTAGCCATGAACTTTATCTTTGTGTTTCCTTTGTACCATAGTAGACCTTTTGATTCATCAAGTTTATGCTTATTCTTGGCACAAATGCAAGACTTCCATTCTCCCTAGTCTTGTTTTCCTGCGATCAATTTTCTCTCTTATGCCCATGAATTCTTCGATTTTCTTTTGGATGTGGAGGAAACTTACATCGTCTCAGTGTGTATAAATACCAGAAAGACAGCATACAAGGTCAGAGTGAATTCCTGCTGCGCCATCTTTTGTTAAATTGCTTCAGCATTTATAAAGGGCATGCTTATTTATTTGATGTGATGTTGCTGCCTGCAGCCATGTACAATTAATAAAGAAGCAATGGGGAACCAAATAAAATTAAGTCCAAGATGGTGGCTATCAAGTCCAGTGAGTGGCTAAAAATCATTTAGTTTTAAGGATTCATGTGTGAATGGTTTTTGGAGTGGTGTAAATGTTCTTAAATAATTTCTAGTCGGCTTTCATTTTGTACAATCATCTGCAGTATATGGGTACCATTCTTTCATTAAACAAGAAATTGAACTGTTGTCCTGTGTGCTGGATAGATTTAATGAGTAAGGCAGCTGTTTAAGTATTGATTATAAGCAGTGCTCTATAATTCAGAAATTCAAGTTATTTTTTCTGATGGGGATGGGTTCTTGTGCATTCAAAATCTCTGGGCTTCAGTAGCGGAGAATGGTTTAATACAGACGTTGGGCAGCTCTTGGTCCATGATTTTTCAAAGTTTTTACATTAAATTCTCAAATTGTTATTTGCAAAAGAACCCAATTTATCTTCCTGACCCACATACTAAAAGTCCATTGGAGAAAGAAAATGGATTTCATTCCCCACACTTAACAGGTGTGACAAGCTTTTCCTGTCACCCCCCCCCCCTCTCCCAAGGTTTTGTGCATGGAATTATATTTTCACCTCTGGACTATTTCATGTAGTACTATAGGATTCCTTGTGCCCGTTTATTTCTGTTTTAGACAGTGCTCAAAATAAACAAAGCATCCAAATGGACCTTTTCAAAATTCCTTTAAATTTAGTGGACGTCTTTGCTTCAAGCAAACGTTATTATGTGTAATGGGCTAACAATCAAACTTTATTTTTTATATTCTCAACATAATTAGCTTGATTGTTGTTTAATTTGCAATTTGTTTGGTTTCATCTTTAGTGATTTGAAATGAAATGTTTTTGACAACATAGTATTGATTCCAGTAACTATCTAAATCTGACTTCTGACATTCTGGAAGTTGATTTCATGAATAATAAAGCATTTGGCTATTCAAATATAAATTGGTTTTGTGGACTCTGAATTCTAAAATTTGAAAATAATCAAAGCAGTTAGAAGCCTGATTACATTTTGAAATTTAGTGAATGTTAATCCTTTATTTTAATACATTGCTGCATTGATCTAATGTATTAGTTAAACAGTTATTTTTATTGCACCGTTTCCCTTGGACTGAAAGTTAGCACTGTTAACTTATAACCTCGCCTCTCAGGTGCATACATTTTGTGGGTTTCTAGGGAGTTAAGAAAAAAATTGACATATCAACAGTGCTGTCTCTAACTTGCTTTTTACGTACATAATAATCATTTTGGATGCACCACGGGTATAATCAAATCCCGGCAGACAAATGAGTAAATATTGTTTTCAGTTGCCACTTGGTACCTTTAAAATCTAGTGGTAGTTGTCTCCCGTCGCTTGCTTTATATCAAAGTTGCACTGTACAAAAATGTTGAATTTGTAAAATAGTTTGCAGAAACTAATAAAGTAAGCAAGTATAAACTTTGGGATCTGGCTGGTTTTGTCACAAATGACCAGAAATTAATTATTTCAATGAGATGCTAATTGTTTAAAAAAAAAAAATGAACAGCATGAAGCATCCTTCTAGAAATTAAGATTTTGCAAAATAGGGGACTTTGAGCACATTATGACATTTCTTGCTTACTGCTTTTGGTTTTGAGGTTTGTTGACAAGGGGACTTGAAAAACTTAATTTTTACAGCATAGTAAGATCCTTTTGATGGAAGAAAGGTGCTTCAAAATATTTGGAATTTCCAACATGTAACATTGAAACAGCAATTGAAATATAGCCATGGCTTTAATGATGAGGTACTAAATAATAACTGTCTTTCAATTGGTTTTAATGCAGCTTTTCAGTTATGTATGATAAACTGTACACCATGTCCACAAAGTTCAAATTGAGTAATTTATGTTAAGCTCAAGTACTTTAATGTGTATTTTCTTTGCTTTTCATTTAAGATTTGCAAAAATACATTTTCACTTTATATTTCAAAAAAAAATTGTGCTTCCATTAAACTGCTGACATTTTGTTTTTTTTAACATCACCTGTTGGTATACATTTGCTAAGTTATGTGGTGAAATTATTTGAGTGTCTTTTAATATGCTTTTAATGTCACTTAATTTATTATTAATTGTAATTATTTGGCCACAGATTTTCCAGTCCCAATTAACCAACATTTATTTTAAAAAAAAAGTAAACTTAGCATTGCAGCTTAACTAAATTTGAAAGCAAGCTCAGATGAAGAATATAGTGGACTTGGAGGAAGGAAGGCAAGACACAGAAGCAGCTTTTCAAGCCTTTTAAAAGTTATGTAAATGATAAGTGTTGATCCTTTTTTTTTGTTATGACTAACATTCTCCCGAGTTAAACTTTGATGATTGTATTGGGGAAGAGTGAATGTTCTGCATAATTGCAGTGATTTCCTTGATGCAACAGTAGTAAGAGAAGGGAATTTCCTGTTTCCTTGTACCGTCTTGCTAATATATTTGAAGCTGGTGCAGAAAACCAATTGCATATCTTCTACACTGGTTAATTAGGGACTCGTGGAGAAGGATCTACTTTGATGATAGAGATGGCTGCCTTCTGAAAGCAGTAACTATTTATTCACTATAATAGGAATGATCATTAAATTGTGTGTAGCCTTTAAATAAATAGTTTACATTTTGAACTTTTTATTTGTTGTACTGTTCCATCTATAAATTTGTTTTAAGTGGGTTCTTATGGATATCAATCTCTAAAGTTGCTGACAGTTCTCTGGTAAGTAAAATATATCAATCTTGGATGTGTATCTCAAAATACAGTTGTAGTCTTGGCAGTAAGTTAGCAAAGGTTACGTTTAAGTGGCTGATTCACTGAAGAAAAATGATGCATCTTTTAATGAAACCTTCAAGTTAAGGTGCAGCTGGGCAACCAAATGTGATATAATGAAGAGTACTGTGTACAGTGAATTTGGTTTACAACGTCCATTTGCTGTATGTTACTTCTTGCAGTTTATGAAAGACTTAAACTGACATGATTTTCTGTTAAATGATGATTTGAACAGTTATATGGGGTAGTTTCACAGACCAAATTATAAATTCCTGCTGCCTTTATTGCTTGAAATTCCCATTCCACCTCATTAGCAAAAAGACAATGTCATGGGATGACTGGTAAAAGATGACTGCTATTAATATCGTAACTGTAACTGGTACTAATATAATCTCTAAAGACAAATACATTAGAATATTGTTATCCAGTTGTGTACAAAAATGTAGAATATAAGGTGTAGATTGTAGACTAAAATTTAAAGTAGTGAACTATACAAACATGCTGGATGGAAAAAATGAATTTGTATATGACACCTTGGCACTGCACAAGTTTAGCACACAAGTCAATAAAGGTAGGGGAGTATTTTTCTTATTGTCAAATTTTGTATTCCACACTAAAACATTATTTTGCAATACTGAATTTGATTTTAAAAATTGTAACTAAAAGTAATGTCTCTGGTGCGTACAATACTCCCTATTAGCGTTTTAATCCAAGTTTTCAATCTTTTTGAGAAAGGGGACCTTTCTTGCACAAAAAAAGTACTTCATAACAGACAAAGAAAGGAATTACCTGAACAGAATGAGTTTAACAAACATTGCATTGTGCAAACGTGGAAATATTACAATATTCTCTCTGAATATTTGATTTCAGCATTATTTAGTCGATACCACCTGGCCACTCTGCTCCTCAACTGAATTTGACCGGGACCCCACACTTCATATTCAGTGCCAGAGCCAATATTGCACGGCTTCCCAAACTTCTTTGTTCTGTTTACCCCAGGCAACTATAATAGCACATAACAATGTTATTTCACTTATTTATGAACAACTAATGATGAACAGATACCAGTATAACAGAACCAAACACAGTCAGTCGATGAGAAAAAATATTTACAAATCCAGAATCAACAAATTTACCCCAGGTTGGGAAACCTTGCAACATTTTCATCCGACGCTGGTACAGCAAAAAAAAAAATATATATATTTGCTATGTTCACAAAACATGTGGTCAGGAGAGAATAGCTGTCTGCTGTTGGACAAGGTTTCTGGTAGCTTTTAGTTTGTAAAATGTTACAATGTTTATTTATTGTAGGTATGACCTGAAAGTTGAATAAAGCTGGAAAATAATATTTTATCATCTCGAATATGTAATGATTTTGTAGAAAATCTTTATCTAGAACATCACGCACATAATTTTAAAAGCACTGCAAGCCCCTACATGCATTACTTCAGATTATTATGTCCACACCAACATACATTCTCCATGTCCACAAATTCAATTTACCAACCCTTGGTCTGCACCCTTCTCTGTTGGTAATTAAAGTATTTAACTGTGAGAGAACTAGTTTACACCAATATATTAGTAACTCAGCGGGTCAGGCTGGGGAAGAACTCTCCTCCAGTTCTTTCCCCCCCCCCCCCCCAAATATTCTTCACTCTCAGTTGGAAGAGCTCTAACTCGAAACGTCACCTATCCTTTTCCTCCAGAGATGCTGCCTGCCCCCCAAATTACTCCAGCACTTTGTCTCTTTCCAAACCCGTTTCCATTCTCTCGCATCTCTAATTTCCACACCTTTTCAACTATTTCGTCAGTACTTTACAGCATTCGTTGCTCTTTCCATCTGCATCCTCTCATTGCCCTCTCTCTTTTCATTGCCCCTCCTCCCTCTTTCCTCCTCTCCTCCTCTCCATTCTCCCTCCCTCTCCTCTTCCCTCCCCTCTCCTATCCTCTCCCTCCTCTCTTCTCCTCACTCTCCTCTCCTCTCCTCTCTTCTCCTCTCTTCTCTCTCTGCTCCCCTCTCCTCTCCTCTCTTCTCCTCTCTCCTCTCCTCTCCTTCCCTCTCCTCCTCTTCCCTCTCCTTCTCTCTCCCTCTCCTCTCCTCTCCTTCTCTCCTCTCCCCCCCCCCTCTCCCCTCCCCCTTTCTCTCTCTCTCTCCTCTCCTCCCTCCCTCTTTCCCTCTCCTTCTCCTCTCCCTCCCCTCCTCTCTCTCTCCTCTCTCTCCTCTCTCTCTCTTGCCTCCCCTCTCCCCCCCTTTCTCTCCTTCTCTTTTCTTTCTCTATCTCCTTCTCTCCTCTCACTCTCCCTCTCTCCTCCCTCTTTTCTCCCCCTCTCTTCCTCTCCCCTCCCCTCTCCCTCCCCTCTCCTCCTCCCTCTCCCCCTCCCTCTTTCTCCCCTCCTCTCCTCTCTCTCTCCTCTTGCCCCTCCTCTTCCTCTCTTCCCCTCTCCTCCTTCTCTCTCCCTCCCCTCCTCTCTCTCCCTCCCTTCCTCTCCCCTCCTCTCCTCCCCTTCCTTGTTCTTCCTCCCCTCTCCCTCTCCTCCTTCTCCTCTCCCTCCCTCGTCTCCTCTCCTCCTCCTCTTCCCTCCTCTTCCTTCTCTCCTCTCCCTCCTTCCCTTCTTCCTCTCTCTCTCCCCCCCTCTCCTCTCCCTCTCTCCTCTCCTCCCCCTCTCCTCTCTCCTTTCTCCCTCCCTCCTCTCTCTCCCCTCTCTTCCCCTCCTCCCTCTCCCTCCCTCTCCCCTTTCTCTCTCCTCTCTCTCCCTTCTCCCTTTCTCTCCCTTCTTCTCTCTCTTCTTCCTTTCCCTCTCCTCCTCTCCTCCTCTCTCCCCTCTCCTCCTTAGTCTCCTCCTCTTCTCCCCCTCCCCTCCCCTCCCTCTCCTCCTCCTCCTCCCCCTTCCCTTCCCCTCTCCTCTTCTCTCCCTCTCCCCCTCTTCCTCTCTCTCCCTTTTCCTCTCTCTCCCTTTTCCTCTCTCCCCCTTTTCCTCTCTCTCCCTTTTCCTCTCCTCTCCTCTTCCCCCTCCCCCCTCCCCCTCCCCTCTCTCCCCCCCCCTCCCCCTTTCTCCCCCTTCACCCTCTCCTTCCCCCCTTCCCCCCCCTCCCTCTCTCTCTCCCTCCCTCCTCTGTGTCTCCCTCTCTTCCCCTCTCTCCATTCCTCTTCTCCCTCCTCCTCTCCTCTCCTCCCTATCCCTCCCTCCTCTCCTCCATCCCCCCCCCCTCCCTCCTTCCCCCCCCCCCCCTCCTCTCTCCCTCTTTTCTCTCCCCTCCATTCTCCCCACCCTTCTCCCCTCCTCCCCTCCCTCTCTCCCTTCCTCTCTCCTCTTCTTCCTTCCCTCCCCTCCCCTCCTCTCCTCTCCCCTTCTCACTCCCTCCCCTCTTCTCTCTCTCTCCTCCCTCTCCCCCCTCTCTCTCCTTCTCTCTCTCCTTCTCTCTCCCCTCTCCCCTTCTCTCTCCTCTCCTCTCCCCTCCTTCCTCTTCTCTCCTCCCTCTCTCCCCTCTCCTCCTCTCTCTCCTCTCTCCTCTCTCCTCTCTCCCTAAATAACCTATAGGGGGGAGAGAGAGAGAGAATGAGAGGGAGAGGGAGAGAGAGAGAGGGGGAGAATCTCTCCAGAGAGAGACAGAGACGGAGAGAGAGAGACGGAGAGATAGATCCTCCTCCCCTCTCCTCTCCTCTCCTCTCCTTTCCTCTCCTCTTCTCTCCTCTCCTCTCCTCTCTCTCTCCTCTCCCTCTCCTCTCCCCTCTCCCTCTCTCTCTCCTATTTCCTCTCCTCTCTCTCCTCTCCTCCCTCTCCCTCCCCTCCTCTCCCCTCTCTCTCCTCTCCTTCTTCTCTCTCTCTCTCTCTCTCGTTCTCCCCCTACCCCCTCTCGTTCCCTCTCTCCTTCTCTCTCCCTACCCCATCCGCCCTCCCTCTTCCCTGTCCCTCCTCCTCTCTCTCTCCCTCTCTCCCTCTATCTCCCTATCTCCCTCTCCTCTCCTCCCCTCTCCTCTCCTCTCCTCTCCTCTCCTCTCCTCTCCTCCCCTCTCCTCTCCTCTCCTCCCCTCCTCTCCTCTCCTCCTCTCCTCTCCTCTCTCCCTCCTCTCTCTCCCTCACTCTCTCCTCTTCTCTCCTCCCTCTCCCCTCCTCTCCTCTCTTCTCCTCTCCTCTGCTCTTGTCTGCTCCCCTCTCCTCTCTTCTCCTCTCTCCTCTCCTCTCTCCTCTCCTCTCCTCTCCTCTCATCTCCTCCCCTATCCTCTCCTCTCCTCTCCTCCCCACCCCTCTCCTCTCCTTTCCTCCCCTCTCCTCTCCTCCCCTGCTCTCCTCCCCTCTCCTCTCCTCCACTCCCCTCCCCTCTTCTCCCCTCCCTTCCCTCCGCTCTCCTCTCCCTCCCTCTCCCCTCCTTCTCCTCTCCCCCCTCTCCTCCCTCCTTCCCTCCCCCGTCATCCCCTCCTCTCCCCCTCCACTTTCCCTTCCTTCTCTCCCTCCCTCTTCCCCTCCTCCCCCTCCTCCTCCCCTCTCCTCTCTCCTCTCTCCTCCTTTCACTCTCCTTCCCCTCCTCATCCTCCCCTCCCTCTCCTCTCCTCTCCTCTCCTCCCCATTCCTCTCCTCCTCTCTCCATTCCTCCCCTCTCTTCCCCATTCCTCTCCTCCCCTCTCCTCCCTTTCCTCTCCTCTCCTCGTCTCCTCCCCTCTCCTCTCCATTCCTCCCCTCTCTTCCCCATTCCTTTCCTCTCCTCTTCTCCCTCCCCTTCTCCCCCTCCTCTCCTCCCTCTCCTTCTTTCCTCTCCTCTCCCTCCCCCCTCTCCCTCTCTCTCCTTCTCCCTCCTCTCTTCTCCTCTCCTCTCCTCTTCCCTCCTCTTCTTCTCCTCCTCTCCTCTCCCTCTCCCCTCCTCTCCCTCTCTTTCTCCCTCCCTCCTCCTCTCCTCCCTCTCCCTCCTCCTCTCCTCCCCCTCTTCTCCTCTCTCCCTCCATTTCCTCTCCTCCTCTCCTCTTTCTCCTCCCTCTCTCCCCTCTCCCCCCCTCTCCTCTTCCCTCCCTCCGTCTCTCCCCCCCCCCCTCTCTTTCCTCTCCTCCCGTCTCCTCTCCCTCCTTTCTCCTCTCCCCCCCTTCTTCTCCCCCCTCCTCTCTCCCCTCTCTTTCTTCTCCTCTCTCTCTCTCCTCTCTCCCCCCCTCTCTCCTCCCCTCTCCTCTCCTCTCTCTCTCCCCCTCTCTCCTCTCCTCTTCCTCTCCCTCCTCTTCTCCTCTCCCCCCTCCCTTCTCCTCTCCCCTTCTCTCTCCTTCTCTCCCCTCTCCCTCTCCTCCTCTCCCCTTCTCTTCTCCTCTCCTCCCCTCTCCTCCTCTCCTCTCTTCTCTTCTCTTCCCCTCCTTTCTTCTCTCCTCTACTCTCTTTTTTTCTTCCTTCCTTTTCTTCCTTCTCCTTTTCTTGTCTCCTCCCTCTTCTCTCTCTCCTTTACTCTCCTCTCCCCTCCTCTCTTTTTTCCCTCTCCTCTCCCTCCTCTCTCTCTCTCTTCCTCCCCTCTCCTCCCCTCTCCTCTCCTCCTCCTCTATTCCGCTCCCCTCCGCTCTCCGCTCTCCTCTCTCCCCCTCACCCCCCCTCCCCTCCTCTCCCCCTTCCTCTCCCCTCCCCTCTCCTCTACCCTGTCTCCTCTCCTCTCCTCCCCTCTCTTTTCCTCTCCTCCTCCCCTTCATTCCTCTCCTCTCCTCTCCTCTCTTCTCCTCTCCTCTCCCCCTCTCCTTCTCCTCCTCTCTCCTCTCCTCTCCTCTTCTCCCCTCCCCTCTCCTCTCTCCTCCTCCCTCCTCCTCTCCTCATCCTCTCCTCTCCTCCCCTCTCCTCTCCTCCTCTCTCTCCTCTCCTCTCCTCCCCTCATTTTTCCTCTCCTCCCCTCTTCCTTCCTCTCCTCTCCTCTCCTCTCTCCCTCTCCTCTCCTGCTCCTTCTCTCTCTCCTCTCTCCTCTCCCTCCCTCCTCTTCCTCTCTCTCTCTCCCCTCCCATTGCCCTCTCCTCTCCCCTCCCCCCCTCCTCATTCCCCCGTCTCTCCCCCTCCCCTTTTCCCCGTCTCTTCCCCCCCTCCTCTCCCTCCTCCTCCCTCTCCTCTTCTCCCTCCTTCCCTTTCCTCTCCTCTCCCTCCTCCTCTCCCTCCCCTCCCTCTCCTCTCTCTCCCCCCCTCTCTCTCCCCCTCTCCCCCCCATTGTCTCCCCCCCCCCCATTGCCCCGTCTCCCCCCATTGCCCCGTCCCCCCCCCATTGCCCCCTCCCCCCCCATGCCCCCGTCTCCCCCCCCCCCCGTCCATTGCCCCCCCCCCCCGTCTCCCCCTCCCATTGCCCCGTCTCCCCCCCCCATTGCCCCCCCTCCCCCCCCATTGCCCCGTCTCCCCCCCCATTGCCCCGTCTTCCCCCATCCCCCTTGCCCCCCTCCCCCCCATTGCCCCGTCTCCCCCCCCATTTGCCCCGTCTCCCCCCCCATTTGCCCCGCCCCCCCCCCCCCATTGCCCCGTCTCCCCCCCATTGCCCCCCCCCCCCCCCCCATTGCCCCGTCCCCCCCATTGCCCCGTCCCCCCCCATTGCCCCCCCTCCTCCCCCCCATTGCCCCGTCCCCCCCCCATTGCCCCGCTCCCCCCCCCCATTTTATTGCCCCGTTGCCCCGTCCCCCCCCCATTGCCCCGTCTCCCCCCCCCCCCCCCGTCTCCCCCCCATTGCCCTCGTCCCCCCACCGCCCCGTCGTTGCCCCCCCCATTGCCCCCTTGCCCCGTCTCTCCCCCCCCCCCATTGCCCCAGTCTCCCCCCCCATTGCCCCCGTCTCCCCCCCCCCCATCTCCCCCCCCATCCCCGTCTCCCCCCCCCCCCATTGCCCCCGTCTCCCCCCCCATTGCCCCGTCGTCCCCCCCCCCCATTGCCCCGTCTTCCCCCCCCCATTGCCCCCGTCTTCCCCCCCCCATGCCCCGTCTCCCCCCCATTGCCCCCGTCCCCCCCCCATTGCCCCCCCCCCCCATTGCCCCGTCTTCCCCCCCCATTGCCCCCCCTCCCCCCCCCCCCATTGCCCCCGTCTCCCCCCCCCCCGTCTCTCCCCCCCCATTGCCCCGTCTCCCCCCCCCCATTGCCCCGTCTCCCCCCCCTTGCCCCCCCCCCCATTGCCCCGTCCCGCTCCCCCCCATTGCCCCGTCCCCCGTCTCCCCCCCCCATTGCCCCGTCTCCCTCCCCCCCCCCCATTGCCCCGTCTCCCCCCCCCCATTGCCCCGTCTCCCCCCCCCCCATTGCCCCGTCTGCCCCCCCCCATTGCCCCCGTCCCCCCCCCACCCATTGCCCCCCCCCGTCCCCCCCCCCCATTGCCCCGTCTTCCCCCCCCCCCCCCGCCCCCCCCATTGCCCCGTCCCCCCCCCCCCCATTGCCCCCCCTCTCCCCCCCCATTGCCCCCCTCCGTCCCCCCCGTCCCCCCCCCATTGCCCCGTCTCTCCCCCCCCCGTCCTCCCCCCCCCCCCCGTCTTCTCCCCCCATTGCCCCCGTCATCCCCCCCCCCCCCCCCCCCCATGCCCCCGTCTCCCCCCCCCCCATTGCCCCGTCTCCCCCCCCCATTGCCCCGTCTCCCCCCCCCCCATTGCCCCGTCTCCCCCCCCCATTGCCCCGTCTCCCCCCCCCCATTGCCCCGTCCCCCCCCCCCCATTGCCCCGTCCCCCCCCATCTTCCCCCCCCCCATTGCCCCGTCTTTCCCCCCGTCTCCCCCCCCCTTGCCCCGTCTCCCCCCCCATTGCCCCCCTTCTCCCCCCCCGCCCCCGTCTCCCCCCCCCGTTGCCCCGTCTCCCCCCCCCCATTGCCCCGTCTCCCCCCCCCCCCCCCCGTCTCCCCCCCCATTGCCCCGTCTCCCCCCCCATTGCCCCGTCCCCCCCCATTGCCCCCCCGGCCCCCCATTGCCCCGTCTCCCCCCCCCCTTGCCCCCATGCCCCGTCTCCAACCCCCATTGCCCCGTCCCCCCCCCCATTGCCCCCCGTCTCCCCCCCATTGCCCCGTCCCCCCCCCATCCCCCCCCCCTCCCCCCCACAGGCGCCGCGGATCCTGATTCCGGGTGCAGGGCGCTACGTCACCCGCATTGTGCCGCCGTCGTCTCTGAGCAACCGGACACTCGCAGCGACCGCGGGCGGACAGACGGACACTCGCCCCGCAGTCCCCGGCCCCCGCATCCCACCCCCCCGGCCCCGGCCCCGCATCCCACCCCCGGCCCCACATCCCACCCCACATCCCCCCCCCCCCCCCGGCCCCGCATCCCACCCCCGGCCCCGCATCCCCCCCCCACCCCCGGCCCCCATCCCACCCCCCACCCCCGGCCCACGCCGCCCCATGGCGACTTCCAAGGCCGAGCTCCGGCCTGCCCCGAGTGTGAACTCTGAAGACCCAGAGGAGAGGATCGCTGCTCGTCGAATCCGGATCGCCCAGAGGCTGGAGGAGAAGCGACGGTGAGAGCCGCCACCCTTCAACCCTTGCACACCCCGCTCTCTCGCATTCACTCGCAAACTTTCCCACTAAACACTCCCACAACCTCCTCAACCCAAACTGTCCCACAACCCAAGCTTCCCCTTCAACCTTTCTACTCTCTCATATCTCACATTCACCCCAAAACTCAATGCCTAAAATTTCCCCCTTTCAAACTTATCCCTCCCCAATTTCTCATCCTAAACCATTCCCCGTGCCTTCTCTCCCTGTTGTAAACCTCTCCCTCATGTATCCCGGGGCTGCCAACATTGGGTGAGAGATGGGAGTGAGAAATTGTGTCCCCCCCTCCCATGGTACGAAGCTTTTGCATTATTTAGCTTGAAATTGTGCAATCTGGTGCATACTGTAGCAAGTCTTTTAACTTACACTTGAATGCAATATTTATGCTTTAAATTGGATTAGCTATGAATAAGGTTAGGCTGAATTACATTCCACAGTAGAGCCAGGCTCTGATCAACAGATGCAGCACATGCATGATCTTCGTGTATTCATGTATGGAAATCAGATTATAATCAAGCACTTGGCCCATGTTGACCAACCTGGGTCTCACTGCACACCTGATACTACTCTTGATCCCGACTCCAGTTGCATACCTTGCTGACCCTGGATCCAGCCTTACACCTGGCCCCCTATTCTACCCTGATCATAGCTGCTTACCTGCTTTTGGCTCCCAGTGCTGAACACTCCCATTGTCCCAGCTTTGACTGCACACTCATTACTATTAACCATATAACCATATAACCATATAACAATTACAGCACGGAAACAGGCCATCTCGACCCTTCTAGTCCGTGCCGAACACATAATCTCCCCTAGTCCCATATACCTGCGCTCAGACCATAACCCTCCATTCCCTTCCCATCCATATAACTATCCAATTTATTTTTAAATGATAAAAACGAACCTGCCTCCACCACCTTCACTGGAAGCTCATTCCACACAGCTACCACTCTCTGAGTAAAGAAGTTCCCCCTCATGTTACCCCTAAACTTCAGTCCCTTAATTCTCATGTCATGTCCCCTTGTTTGAATCTTCCCTACTCTCAGTGGGAAACGATTTTCCACGTCAACTATGTCTATCCGTCTCATCATTTTAAAACCTCTATCAAGTCCCCCCTTTAACCTTCTGCGCTCCAAAGAATAAAGCCCTAACTTGTTCAACCTTTCTCTGTAACTTAGTTGCTGAAACCCAGGCAACATTCTAGTAAATCTCCTCTGTACTCTCTCTATTTTGTTGACATCCTTCCTATAATTAGGCGACCAAAATTGTACACCATACTCCAGAATTAGCCTCACCAATGCCTTATATAATTTTAACATTACATCCCAACTTCTATACTCAATGCTCTGATTTATAAAGGCCAGCACACCAAAAGCTTTCTTTACCACCCTATCTACATGAGATTCCACTTTCAGGGAACTGTGCACAGTTATTCCCAGATCCCTCTGTTCACCTACATTCTTCAATTCCCTACCATTTACCATGTACGTCCTATTTTGATTTGTCCTGCCAAGATGTAGCACCTCACACTTATCAGCATTAAACTCCATCTGCCATCTTTCAGCCCACTCTTCCAACTGGCATAAATCTCTCTGTAGACTTTGAAACTCTACTTCATTACCCGCAACCCCACCTATCTTAGTATCATCTGCATACTTACTAATCCAATTTACCACACCATCATCCAGATCATTGATGTACATGACAAACAATATATTCCGGACCTTGATTCTGGATGCACACCTGGCCTTGCTCCTAGCCGCTCTGCACTGACAATATATCTAGCCCACACATAAAGCCACATATCTGACCCTCTGGAATTAACCTATGTCTATTAGCCTTCAAGTCCACAGGTGCTTATCTAACACGGTAATCTTTTATGGGGCACTTCACTGACCAAAATTTGCTACATCCATTGGCTTCCTTGTTATCCAACATGCTAGTTACTTTGTCAAAGAAGTCATCAATTGGTTGAACACAATTTCTCATCCATAAAATTATACGGACTCAGCTGTATAAGTATTCTGTTACCATTTCCTTCATTTTCCTAACAAACTGTCCTGAAGACATTTTCACCCCCAATATTTTCAGTATTTTGCTGTCTTCCTCTCAGCTGGGACTTTTCCAAAATGCAAAGTCTAATCACTGTATATTTAAGCAATAATATTCTATTTAATGTGATCTTGAGAGTACATAATATTTTCTGTGGTATTCATAACACAACAATGATAAAAAAGATCTTTGTTTTGATTGCACCTACCAACATGCATACATTATTATATTACAGTTTATATGTACAGAGGGCAAATTTTTGTTCCAATGCTCTCTATTCGCAATTACTTTTACAATGAAGTGATTGAAATCCAAGTGAAATGGCATTAGAAAAATTAAACCGCCGGAATGGATGATATTCATTACATGGTTGGTTGGAGTTAGTATCAGCAGAATTACTATATTAAACTTTGAATCTTCAGATATCCTGGTTCAAGCAAAAACCAAAGACAAATAATAACCTCACACATTCCCCCGCAAGTATCTCTGCCACTCCTTTAAAATATGCCCCTTCTTTGAACAAGCTCTTTAACCGCATCTGAATCTGTTTCCATCTGATTACATTCTTTGAAGATGTTCATCTACGTGTTCAATTAATAAAACAACGAGATTGGGGACATTTCTATTCAACCTGTCAGGAATTTGGGGTGGGGGGGGGGGGGGGGGTAGAAATAGCGAGGTAAACAAACATAATAGTTGAGTGGCAAATGACAATAGTGCTACCTTCCCAATATTTAACTGGAGGAAATAATGGGTTATCGGAGCTGTATGTTGTGACAGACAGCCTGACACCTTGCATGTCATTTTAATATTACACTTATCCCATCTTCCTGGATATTCCGGATTAATAAATTAAGGTTTTGTCAATTAATTACAAATCAGGCCAATTACAAATCAATAACATTAGCCAACTCCGAAACATGAAGGGCTGAGCATTGGGATCCAGGCGGACAACTGGCCTCAGTTCCCCTCTCACATCTGGCAGTGCTCTCCATCTGAACCAAGGGCCACGGAGTGTTTTTGAAAGTGGGGGGGCTGAGCGATCACTGATCACTGACCTTGGGGGTACCCGGTGAGGGAGTGAAGCGACCGAATGGGGGGGGGGGGGGGGGGGGGTCTATTTGATGTATTAAAATCGTGTTATAGAGCATTGTAGTATGATTGCAATGTTATTTGTTTGAAGTATTTTTAAGAGGTAACTTTCTAAGGAGTAACTTTTTCCAAACAGGGTGGTGGGTGTTTGGAACAAGCTACCAGAGGAGGTAGTTGAGGCAGGGACTATCCCAACATTTAAGATACAGACTGATACATGGATAGGACAGGTTTGGAGGGATATGGACTAAAAGCAGGTAGTGTAGCTGGGTCATGTTGGCAGGTATGGGCAAGTTGGGCCGACGGGCCTGTTTTCACACTGTCTCACTCTATGACTACATTATACCTCCACCATGCATAAATGCTTCAAAATCAAGTGGTTGAGTTTTATTGCCATATGCTCACGCATAGAAACGTAGAAAATAGGTACAGGAATAGGCCATTTGGTCCTTCGAGCCAGCACTGCCATTCAATATGCTCATGGCTGTTCATCTAAAATCAATACCTCTTTCCTGTTTTTCCCCCATATCCCTTGATTTTGCTAGCCCCAATAGCTAAATGTAACTTTCTCTTGAAAACCCACAGTGAATTGGCCTCCACTGCCTTCTGTGGCAGAGAATTCCACAGATTCACAACTCTCTGGATGAAGAAAGTTTGTCCTCATCTCAGTCCTAAATGGCCTACCCCTTATTCTTAAACTGTGTGACCCCCCTGGTTCTGAACTCCCCCCAACATCGGGAACATTTTTCCTGCAGTTACAGTAAGTGAAAATCTAGCAGGATACTTTCTCCAACCACCCCCATTTGACGGCCACTATCTTCCACCGCTTCCACCCAGTGCTTGGTACCTACTTCCAGCAGCCACTGGTTGTCCTCCAGAATGCACCGAGCCGCAGCCTGGTCCATGCCGGTCACCAGGGCAAATTCACTAGATAATAGGTGCAGGAGTAGGCCATTCGGCCCTTCGAGCCAGCATCACCATTAAATGTAATCATGGCTGATCATCCCCAATCAGTACCCCGTTCCTGCCTTCTCCCCATATCCCCTGACTCTGCTAGTTTTAAGAACCCTATCTAGCTCTCTCTTGAAAGCATCCAGAGAACCTGCCTCCATCGCCCTCTGAGGCAGAGAATTCCACAGACTCACAACTCTCGGTGAGAAAAAGTGTTTCCTCATCTCCGTTCTAAATGGCTTACTCCTTATTCTTAAACTGTGGCCCCTAGTTCTGAACATCAGGAACATGTTTCCTGCCTGTAGCGTGTACAAACCCTTAACAATCTTATATATTTCATTGAGATGCCCTCTCATCCTTCTAAACTCCAGAGTGTACATGCCCAGCCGCTCTATTCTCAGCACATGACAGTCCCGCCATCCCGGGAATTAATCTTGTAAACCTACGCTGATCAATAACAAAAATACCCTTCCTCAAATTAGGGGACCAAAACTGCACACAATACTCCAGGTGTGGGCTCACTAGGGCTCTGTACAACTGCAGAAGGACCTCTTTGCTCCTATATTCGACTCCTCTTGTTATAAAGGCCAACATACCATTCGCTTTCTTCACTGCCTGCTGTACCTGCATGCTTACTTTAAGGCACAGAGATTCTCACGGCAGCAGCACAAAGCTTCCGACGCCTCTGACGGCCCGGGACACTTAAAATGAGGCTGCTCCATGGCCGGAGCTACAGCGATCGACTCGCCAGCCCGGAAAACACTCGCCATGCCTCGGCTCCCCATCTGCATCTGCCCCTGCCGCTGCTTCAGCTTCCATTCCTCCCTCCGCCCCGGCTCTCCAACACCCGCGGCTCATGCAGATGATATTAGTTTTGAAATTCTCGTTGATCACAGAATTTATCACGACTGCGTGAGAAGGTTTGTGATCAGCGTGAGAGCGTGACAATTGGGCGAAATGCGTGATTCTCATGCTCAATGCGTGAGTTGGTAGCTCTGGTATCCCTCTTAATGTCCTTTCCTGGCGCCTTTACTTCATCTCACTCATTTTGCCTTCCACGCCTCTTATTCCTTGTCTTTATCCTTTTCAATTTTGACAATTGCCTCCTCTCCCCTTTCCAGTATCCCCCATTTCCCCTTCATTTTACCTTACCAACTCCTCAGTCTTTGTTCCTTAACCTTCTGCCTTCCGTGTTCCCTCTCCTCACCCACCCACCTTTGATTTATCTGTTGAACTAAAACGTTCTATGTGGTACATAATGAATATATAATATGTTTCAGGGAACTCAGAGGTAGCAATGAAGTTGTGGAAGAAGGTGATGGCATAGAGAAGCTTAATAAAAGCTGCAAACAGGTTGTGGACACGCACAAGGTTAGTTCTTTAACATATTTCTTGAACATCCCATAGGTTTGCGTTAACTTGCTTCTATTCCAATTCTTAGGAGTTTGAAATAACTGATCCTGCAGATTTTGCCAAAGGTAGTCCATGGGACAAGTTGTGGTGCATAATGCAGGCAAATTCTATTTAAGATCAGCTTAAGTGGATGAAAGGCGTAGTATTGGTCCTATATGTTCTCTTCTTATCTCTTAATCATTGGCCTGTTTCTTCCAACGTAGCATTTTTTAATGGCATTTATTGCCAAATTTTGTTTGAAACATAATTTACTTATTATCATCATGCTCCTCACAATAAAACGTCTAAAGTGTTTAATTGTCGTGTACTAGCAATGGAACAATTGAAATATGACCAGCTTAACTAACTTATGCTGCTGCCAATTGGAATAATAAAAAGCATCAAATTTGATCATGCGACATAATATACAAAAACTCTTGTGATTTCAGTTGGAGGGAGCTAAGATGAATTTTGAGTAGTTGTTTAGACAAGACACTGATGCTTGGATGGCCTTGATTTAACAATTGGACCCTTTGTAATGGAGCTCCTTCTTGACATCAATATAATTCACATTAATCCATGTTATTGGACTGCCTAATTGGCACTGATCCCACTTGGATGTTTTTGTGCCATTGCTAAATTTGCTGCTTGTGTTTAAAATCAGCAAAGGGACATTAAGATAAAACGCATGTTATTTATTAAATAAAATGTAGTATCCCCCTTCCTCTATGTAAAGTTGAAAGTTGGTGTTTGGCAAAGATAAGGCAATTTGTGTCATCAACTCTGATGTCTATTGCGAATTTATAAAGAAAATTTGCAGAACACATTCTGGTTAAATCAATCCAGTTATAATCTTGTGAAAATTTTATGTTTTCATAATGTTCCTTGGTTGTAGAAAGTGACCTTTGAGTGAGGAAAAAGTCATTTTATTTTGTTTGTTTTATGTCTGTAATCAAAGTGGTAAATCTTTGTAGGCTTGAACTTTTCAGTTGGAGATTGCAGTTTCAGGAGGTAAACAAGATAAAGTACTCCTGCTCTGATTGTAAACTTGTCAATTGAGTTCAATTGAATTCAGATGTTGGACAAGAGTTTGGGTCTTATTAGAAAATAGGGCAGAGGAACCATAGGGTTTGTTTTCTGACAGTGGTTCTTGTAACACAATAGTCTCAGTGTAGGAAAGGTATATGTTCTTTTCTTTTAATTTTATCTTAAGTTTGTAGTTGAAACTAGTGACATTTTCGTAAACTAATGTTTGTTTTTTGTTGAAGAGATAACAAAGGTACCTTGATAACCCCCAATGTAATTGTAAGCAAGTCAATTAATTTCACTTGTCTCAATCAAACTGCATCTAAAGAGAAATCAGATTATTTTTATCACAAAGGTTTTTGGAGAGCGGGATTTGGTATGTGCAGGGGCTGCAGCGAGGATGCCATGAGGACACTTCTCAACCTTAGCCTTTGGTTGGACAGTGTGACATTTATGCCAGTCAGGCAAATGGTCAGTGACCATTTTCACTTTTTTTGCAGCTCAAAAATTATGTGGGAACAGAGATTGAATAACATTTAAAAGGGGCCCTTTCTAAATTAACAACAATGTAGGAGAGCTCAGTCCTTTATATTGTATGACATGTAGAATTTCTGAGGCGTCCCTTTATTCTGGGTGATTACATATGTGGGATATAGTTTTCAGAGACTGTACCCTCGCATACTAAAGAGCAGTTTTTTGAAAGAAGAAATCTATGGCCACTAGATAGGAAGGGTGGAAGGCAGGTAGTCGGGGAAACCTTAAAAATGTTTATCTCACTCAAACTTCCAAGATTTTTAAACCTTAATAACTTTTAAACTATACCACCGATTGGAACAAAACGTGTTGCACTAGAGCACGGGGGAATGGTGAGTAAGGTGGCGAAAAATTGTAGCGCTATCGCGTACCGTTTTTGCGCAAATAGAAAAACTACGCAAAGCAGAAGAGCACAAGATCATAGTTTTAGTTATGTACTGATAGATAGATAGATCAATGTAGGCAGCATCCTTCTAAACCTCTTCTGCATCCTCTCCAAAGCATCCTATAATGAGGAAACCAGAACTACACGACACTCCTAAAGTGGTTGAATCAAGGTTTATAAAGATGCCCGACTCTTACTCCATGCCTGACTGACTCAATGCCCACACGAGTACCATACACCACCTTTACCACATATTCCATGTGTTGCTATTTTCAGCGAGCCATTGTCTTTGACCCCAAGATCACTCTGTACATCAGTGCTATTAAGTATCCTGTCATTAGCTATATACTTTCCCTTCATGGGTGTGACATGGCATAAGGGAGGAGTGCAACAAAAGAGGATCTATTTTGGTACAAGGTGAATGATAAGGATGTCTGATGAACCGAGAATGTTGAAATAAATATCCCCAAATGGACAGCGTCAAGAGGTTAGTTAAGTATGTGAGGGATCAAGGATATCCTGATGTCATCATGGTAGGTGGAAGAAGACACTTATGAACAAATGCTCCACAGAGCATTTGGTTTGAATGATGTATTATCTGCTGTTTATTAATTTTCTCTGGAATTTTAATTCAACGAGCTAGTGTTTGACATTGATCATACCCTGACATAGAAACATAGAAACATAGAAATTAGGTGCAGGAGTAGGCCATTCGGCCCTTCGAGCCTGCACCGCCATTCAATATGATCATGGCTGATCATCCAACTCAGTATCCCGTACCTGCCTTCTCTCCATACCCCCTGATCCCCTTAGCCACAAGGGCCACATCTAACTCCCTCTTAAATATAGCCTTGATCTTGATCATATCAGTGATCAGTCTTTTTCCCAGGGTAGGGGATTCTCAAACCAGAGGGCATAACTTAAGGTAAGATATATGAGGATCTTCATGTGCAACGTTTTCTCTCAGAGGGTAGTCATCATCTGGAATGAGTTACCAGAGGAGGCAATATAAGTAGGTACAATTATGACTATCAAATGACATGTTGATATGAATGATTTTGAGTGATATGGCCAAACACAGGCAATTGGACATACCAGCACTTAATTTACTTCAATTAAGAGTAAAACCCCCTTAAAATGGCAACGAGTAAAGCAGTAACGTTAAATTGTACAGTTTACATTCTTTGTCTATTCTTTACTATTTCTCTCCTCACTGCCACTGTACAGCCTCTGTCCATAGTAAAGAAACACACTGTGGCATTTGCTACTGAAAATGAAAGATGTTTATCTCAACTAACAAGGGAGGAACACGAGATGCATTAAATTTAAATATTTGAGTTTTTTCATACTTTTAGAGATTGTTGAAGTTAAAAAGAGATGGGATATCATTGGTCACAAACGTGCAAGTTGCTGAAGACTCCAGGGAGATGTACAGGAGAAATCTAGAGAGAGAAGCACTAAGTCAGAGGTGAGTGTGCTATTACAGGCTCCAATATGAATTTCACCTGTTTTGATTTTAACCCAGTCTGGATTTCCAATCTCACTCATTTGCATTTTCAGCTAGCATAAATACTGGCATGAATACCTCAAATAGTCAGTGTTTTAATTTTTTCTAATTCAGTTTCCTTCTGAAATATCGAAGGTACACAAAAATGCTGGAGAAACTCAGCGGGTGCAGCAGCATCTATGGAGCGAAGGAAATAGGCGACGTTTCGGGCCGAAACCCTTCTTCAGACTGAAGAAGGGTTTCGGCCCGAAACGTCGCCTATTTCCTTCGCTCCATAGATGCTGCTGCACCCGCTGAGTTTCTCCAGCATTTTTGTGTACCTTCAATCTTCCACCATCTGCAGTTCCTTCTTAATACATTTCGTTGTCTCTGTACTGTACACTGACAATGACAATTAAAATTGAATCTGAATCTGAATCTGAACTCCTTCTGAAATATTCCTGGATGGTAACTTATAACACAGGACTACATCTCTTAACCAATGGTTCAGGTCAAAGTTCTGCAGTCTTACCAAGTGTGCTTGCGAATGTTGATAATTAAACAATGGCGAGAAGGGGATTTGCCGAGAACATTCCCATCTCCGAAAATGGGACAGTGCAGCCTTGCAGCCAAAGAGATTATTCAGATTGGCCTCTTCTACCAGTACAGAAGCCAGCCTTCAGCTAATTTGATTCATGTCAGATGATGCTAAGACATAGCTGAGAGTACTGGATACTGCAAATAATATTGGGGAGATTTAGATAGATATGAGCCAAATGCAGGCAAATGGGGCTAGCTTAGATGGGGCATCTTGGTTGGCATGGACCTGTTGGGCTGAAGGGCATGAATGATTTAGAAAACATCAAGGCAGCATTTGATTAAGTTCATCATCAAGCTGTAGTACTGAAGGCGTGCACGCCAGAACCATCTGTACTTCTGGTGAAGATGTTGCAGTAAGTAAAACACTGGCATCTACCCAACAATTTGGGAAATTTTCCAGTTGTGCCTATTTCACAAAAAGTAACACCAATACAATCTGGATATTTAAACGCCCAACCACACTCTGAAAGTCATTAGCCAAATGACAGAAGCTGTCATCAACCATGCTATCATGCAGCACTTGCCATCAGTACGTCATTCACTAATGTCTAATGTGAGTTTCACCAGGACCACTCAGCTGTGAACATCATCACAGTGCTGGCCCAAACCTGGGCCGAAGAGCTGTATTGCAGATGTGAGTGATCGCCTTTGATTTCAAAGCAACATTGGAACATGTGCAGCATCAGGGTATGCAGGTAAACGTGAAGTTAATGGGCATCCAAGAGAAAATATGGCTGTTGGAATGATATCTTACACTAAAGATGATGGTTGTGGTTGGTGGAGGTTATTCATTTCAGCTTCAGCATATCACTGCAGGTGTTCCTCAGGACAGTGACCTAAGCCACACAATCTACAGCAGCTTCATCATGCCATGAGACTGCGAGACAATTTGGGATCAATAGTAAATAATATTTGAACCTCAAAAGTAGCAGGAAACAGAATGTGGACACAAAAAGCTGGAGTAACTCAGCGGGACAGGCAGCATCTCTGGAGAGAAGGAATGGGTAACGTTTCGAGTCGAGACCCTTCTTCAGAGAATGTCTCACAAAGTACCCTTGACATTCTCAATGACATTGTCATTACTCATTAATGAGACCACAACTACCAATCTCCTAACAGTCAGGATTGACCAGAAGGTCAACCAAACAGCCACATGAATGCCATAGCTTCAAGAATTCTGGGGTTGCGTATCTGGTGGTGAGTGACTTGACTCATCTTTTGATCCTCAATACCTTTCCACCATCCATAAGTGAGGCGCCTGATGGACTACATTCACTTTGTAAGGATGATAGCAGTGCCAACAACTCACAGGATGTTCACCTTGAGGCCAGATAGGGATGGAAAAAAATGCCAACCTTGATAATGAAGAAAGCATTTGATAAAGTGCCACACGTGAGGCTGCAAAGAATGAAGAGAGCCCATGGTATCAAAGGGCAGATACTGGTATGGAGAGCAGGTTGACTGGATGGCAGAAGGCAAAGAGTGGCTATAAAGGGGGCAAAGTGTGGAGTTGTGCATTTTGGTAATAGGAAAAAAGGCATAGACTATTTTCAAAATGGGGAGAGAATCTAGAAATCAGAAGTGCAAAGGCACTTGGAAGTGCTGGTGCAGGATTCCCAAAAGGTTCATTTGCAAGTCGAATCGGTAGTAAATAAAGCATACACATTTATTTCAAGAGGGCTAGATTACAAAACCAGGGATGTAATGTTGAAGCTCTCTATAAGGCGCTGGTCAGACGGCATTTGGAGTATATGGTGGCAATTTTGGGCATCATATTTTTGGAAGGATGTGCTGGCTCTGGAGAGGTTTTAGAGGGGGTTTAGAAGAATGATCCCCGAAATGAGTGGGTTAACATGTGATGAACGTTTGATGGCACTGGGCCTATACTCGCTGGAGTTTAGAAGAATGAGGGGGAACCTTAGTGAAAGGTTTCAATAGAGTGGATGTGGAGAGGATGTTTCCATAGTGGGAGAGTTTAGGACTAGAGATCATAGAATTATAGGATGTTCCTTTAGGAAGATGAGGAGGAATTTCTTTAGTCAGAGGGTGGTGAATCTGTGGAATTCTTTGCCACAGAAGGCTGTGGAGGCCGTCAATGGATGTTTTTAAGGCAGAGATAGAGGGATTCGTATGGGTGTCAGGGGTTATCGGCAGAAGGCAGGAGAATGGGGTTAGGAGGGAGAGATAGATCAGCCATGATTGAATGATGGAATAAATGGGCCAAATGACCTAATTCTGTTCCTATCACTTATAACCTGAGTAAAATAAAGCATGGCTTTGAATTAATTTTTAAAAAAAGTTCGCTCAGCAGGTTAGTCATTAACTCTGGAGGACATGGATAGGCAGTCTGACCCTTCTTCAGATTGTAGTGGGTAGAAAGATGGAAAAGATGTGAGAGTGGGACAAAGCATGGCAAGTGATAGGTGGATACAGGGGAAGGGGTTTGTAGAGTAGATGGGTGGATAAAGGCTAGAGATGAAAAGAAAACAAAAGGATATCAAAGAACTGCTAAATATAGAGCCTGATAGAGGTGGAAAGGGAAAGGGGGCAGGATAGTAGGATAAATGGGTGCACACCAACGTGGTGCATAGCAAGGGAAGGGGGGTGGGAGGTTTGTCTTACCTAAAATTGGAGGATTCAATGTTTATACAGCTGGGTTGCAAAATTACCCAAGTGGATTATACGGTACTGTTCGTCCAGTTTACACGTGGCCTCACTCTGGTAATGAAGGTGGGCCTCGGACAGAAAGGTTGGAATGGGAGTTAAAATGGTGATCAGGAAATCCAGCATGCTGAGGTGGAGTGAGCGCAAGTGTTCAGTGAAACGGTTGCCTAGTCTCTGCTTGGTCTCACTGATGTAAAGGAAGCTACATCAGGAACACCAAATACAGTAGATGAGGTTAGAGGAGCATGTGAACATCTGCCACACTTGGAAGGACTGCTGGGGTCCCTGGATGGGTGTGAAGGAAGAGGTGTAGGGGTAGGTATTACATCTCCTGTGGTTGCTGAGGAAAGCACTTGGAGAGAGGATTATCAAGATAGGAAGGTATGAGCGAACCTAGGAGATGCAAAGGGAATGGGAAGATGCGACTGGTGGTTGGATCACTTTGAACGTGGTAGAAATGTTGGAGAATGATGTGTTGGATGAAGAGGCTGATGGGTGTAAGGTAAGGACCAGGGCAACTCTATCCTTGTTCTGTTTGGGGGTAGGTGTGTGAGCAGAATTGCGGGACACAGAGGAAATGGTTGAGGGAACCATTCACAACCGGGGGGGGGGGGGGGGGGGGGGGGGGGGGGGGGGGGAAAGAAGAGGACACCTTGGAAATATTAGAGTGGAAAGCCTTATCTTGGGATACAGAGAAATTGAGACTAGGCGATGATGTCCTGTCTAGATGGAGAGTGGGAACAGGTTTAGTCAAAATAACTGGGAATCAGTGGGTTTATTGCAGATAACAATTGATAGTCTATCCTTTATGACAGAGAGATCTGGACAGGGAAGAGAGGTGTCAGAGATAGTCCAAGTGAATTTGAGCGGAGAATGTAAGTTAATGGTAAAGCTGATGAAAACAAGTTCTGCATGGGTGCAGGAGGCAGCCCCGATGCAGTTGTGATGTCGGGGTGAAAGAAAGACAGTTCAAAAGCACAACCAGGATTGGGGGATGGTGCCAGTGTACAATTGGAACAAGGACAATTCGAAATAACTGACAATAGGGCAGGCGTCGCTGGGCCCCATGCGAGTGCACATGGCTAAAACTTGACTTCAAAGTAAGAGGAATCAAAAGAGTTGTTGAGGATGATGATGAGGCCAAGTTCTGCCAGGTGGAGGAGAGTGTTCTTAGAGGGGAACTGATTGGGTCTCTGCTCAAGGAAGAACAAGAGGACCCTAGGACCCTCCTGGTGTGGAACAGAGGTGTAAAGGGACTGGACACTATGATTAAGATGAAGCAATGGAGGCCTAGGAAATGATAGTTATAGGAAGTGTTGAAGAGCATGTGAGGTGTCTGAGTAGATCAGAAGGGACTTGCAAGCGGGGGGGGGGGGGGGGGGGGGGGGCACAATGAGTCTGTTAGGGGCAGTCCTGTTCTTGGTTGTGGTTTAAAAAAAAATTTTATTAAGTTAAACTAACATGGATTGGGGCTCGAGAATTGGATTTTTCATTAATTTAGTAGCATGCTGACACCCGAGAGATACAGATTAAGAGTTGATTCTTAGTCAAAGAACTGTATACAAGCAAATTAGCTGGAATTATGATGTACACCTTAAAATGTGGCCGTATTTGTCTGTTTCTCAGGAGATGCTGTGCATGATGATCAGGGTGAGACATTTCTTATATTTCCATGCGATATAAGAAATGTTTGCAAAATACTGGATTTTTAAACTGCATTTTTGCTTTCTGAAGGACTGCAAAGCTGGAAAATGAAGCCATCATGAGTGAGGAAAAGTTTGAGGCCATCACAAAGAAATGGGTATCAGCAAAAGCTCTTAAGATCCCACAGGATTTGCGCGACATTCTCGTCAAACAGCAACAGCAGTGTGCCCAATTAATTGAAGGAAAGAACAATCTTATTACTACTTTGCAAAAGGTAAATTGTTTATGCATTAGAAAGTTGGGTGAATATTTAGTGGTAAGTAGTTTAACTTTACCCATTTTATTTGTTGCTATTTGCCTAATAGTTGGAATGTCTCTTTTGGGCAGATTATATCAGGAGCATGGCAATCATTTTTAAGTGGGGAAGGAGCTTACCTCCTCAGAAATTGCTTGCCTCCAACACGGTGGGACACCTTTCCACAAAGTGAAATAAGTCTTTCCGCTAAAGACCCACAAAACTGAAGTCAAAGTGAGTCATCCTCAATCCTGAGCAAACGTCTGTTTAGTTTTAGAGATACAGCGTGGAAACAGATCCTTTAGCCCACTGAGTCGTCGCCGACCATTGATGACCTGTACGCTAGTTCTATCCTACACCCTAGGGACAATTTACAGAAGCTAATTGTCTGAAGAAGGGTCTTGAAATGTCCCATTTCTTCTCTCCGGAGATGCTGCCCATCCCGCTGAGTTACTCCAGCATTTTGTGTCAACCTACAAACCCTTTCGTTTTTGGAATGTGGGAGGAAACCGGAGTACATGGAGAAAAGCTCACATGGTCACAGAGAGAATGTTCAGACAGCACCCTTAGTCAGGATTGAACCCAGGTCTCTGGTGTCGTAAGGCAGCAACTCTACCACTGTACCACCCCAAACATGGTATGTGTGAAAACCCAAGTGGGGCCTGTCTATTGTTTAAACTTTGTGACATATCAGCATTGTGACATTTATGGGAACTTTGCTATGAACTTTGCTTTTCTGTGACATTTAAATTAGCGAAGGGACTCTGTTCCCAACGACATCTTTACCTCATTGTCAGCACACCTCGGTTTCCTAATCCACTACTGTCAGAGTCTACAATGAACGGTGACACACTCATCAAACATGATTTCTGCCTGCCAAGTTCCTGTTGAGCACAATTTTATAGTCATTGTTGTCTGATATCAGCCTGCTGTTTGTACAGCTGTATTTATTGCTTTGGGCAACTTAAAAAAAAACTGAGTACAGGTGCACAACCTTTTATCCGAAAGCCTTGGGACCAGACACTTGTCAGATTTCGGACATTTTCGGATTTCCGAATGGAAGATTTTTAGCGTAGATTAGGTAGGTAGCGCGGGCGGCTTGAAAAGTCTGGAGCAGCTGCCTCCTCCCCGGAGACCGGGAGAATCATTGCATAAATGTTAGTTTGGAGGGATTTTATGTGGTGGTGGTGGAGTAGGGGTGAAGGGGGAAACTTTAATTCTTAGTCCCCTACCTGGTCGGCGACTCCCAACCTCGCGGAGCTGGGGGCTCCGTCCGGCTGCGGGCGGCGCCGGTTGGAGCTCCAACCCCGGCAACTCTACCCCTGGCTGCGCGGCTCCAAATCCAGCGACGCTCCGCGAATGTTGGGAGTCGGCGGCCACAGCGCTCCGGAGCTTGCCGCACGGCGACCCGGTAAGGCGTTGCCCACTCCCCGCTGGTATCCCAGCGCTGCGACGTCGCCGACTCCCAACATTCGCGGAGCTGGGGCATCCGGCCGCGGGCCGCGCTGGATTTGGAGCGCCTCGCAGCCAGGGGTAGAGTTGCCGGGGTCGGAGCTACAACCGGCGCCGCCCGCAGCCCCACCGGTCACAGCGCTGCGGAGCTTACTGCACGGCGACCCGGTAATGCATTGACTGCTCCCCGCCTCTCCGACCAGGTAGGGGACTAAGAATTAAAGTTTACCCCTTCACCCCCCCTTCACATAAAAGCCCTCCAAACTAACTGACTAACATTTAAGCAATGATTTACAGATGTTTAAGCGTCTCCCGGTCTCCGGGGAGGAGGCAGCCGCTACAGTAGTACAGACCTGGGTTGACCGTGGGTCGTTTTGGGTCAAGTTTGGCGCCAAACGCGAGCTTTGGTGCGCAGACGACATCTGGGAAAAATGGCCGGTTTTCGGAGTTTTTCGGTTTCTGGAACTCCGGATAAAAGGTTGTGCACCTGTAGCAGGATTGCAGATTTCACAGATTGTGCAGGTTTTCATTTTATTTATGTTCTCCATGCAGGAGCTAAAGTTGAGTGATGATCGTTATGTAAAAGATCTCAAGAAATTAGCTGAAGACATTGACCTGATGTTGGAACGTATGGAAGAACAAATAAAGACCTTATCCAAGTCCTATAGAATGGAAATGAAGGAGATAGAGGTGATGAATTTCACATGCAGCATAGTCTAAGTTGAAATCTAAAGTAATTAAAAGTATGAAAGACCAGTTATAGTTTTGCAACAGATGGTATATCTCATGTTATGATCTAGAATTGATTAAATGAAGAGGTGCTTCAAGATGTGACAGATTATTAACGCATGACATTCAGGTTGATAATGACAAAAACAAAAAGTAGTAAGCTTGTTTACCTGCAGAAACTGGTTCGGCAGGTAAACAAGCTAACTAAGCCTTTTCTGCCATTAATTAAAATGGCATGTTAACAAAGTTCAAAGAGCATTTCTAGATTGTGCAACAAATGTCAGGGAATTAATTTTAAAGCACAGATACATATACACAATTCAGCTGTATTTATTGCCCAAAGCAATAAATACAGCTGACATAAGACAGATTGCATTAAATGCAGATAATTGAAGTAATGAAACCAGTAGGGTGGTTTGGTTTATGCAGAGTTTTGTTGGCAGCAGCAGAGAGCTAGAGTGCAGGAGTGACTAATGGGGTACCGCAAGGCTCAGTGCTGGGACTCCAGCTATTTACAATATATACTAGACTAAGTGGGACCCGTTGGGTCCCATGTTCACACAGGAGGGCTGGTCCCCCGACGCAATATTCCACCTCTCCACCAATTCCAATATTGGTGGCCAGTGGGGGGGCTTTCTGGAGTGCTGGTATGGGTTCTTGGGGTGGCAGCTCAGTCCCTCAAGCCTGATCTGCTGGCAGCTCACTCATGGCTGGTGGGCTGGCAGTTGACTCATGACTGACTATTCCTTGAAATTCCATTTCGAGCTGGGTGCAAGGCCACCAAATTCAAGTGCAGTTTCTTACCACTACTATGAGCAGGGTGCAAGGCCACCAAATTCAAGTGCAGTTTCCAACCACTTCAAGCTGGATCCAAGGCCACCAAATTCAGTGGACATTTAGTGTGTTCAGTTGATTCACAGCTCAGACAGTCGTGACCTCTCCCTCCCCCATCATGCAGCGGCTGCAATACCCACACTTCCGGGTTTTATAACCCCTCCCCCCGGAAAAGGTGTGGCTTTCATGGCGTGATTGACAGGAGAGAGATTCTCAACATTTTTTAAACACTAATAACACTTTTATTTTTCATTGATGGGAAGAATTCTCTGCACCTGCTCAGCAGAGGGGGGACTGAGTAAGATGGCCAAAAATCACAGCCGTAAGTGGTAGCGTTTTATCTAAAATCAATATACAGTGCAAACAGGAAGTGCATTTGCAGTAGTGCCTTTTAAGTTCAAGCGAAAGCACCCAAGCTGCCATTTGCAGTAAGTAGTGCCTTTCAACTTCAAGCCAAAGCTCCCAAGCCCCCATTTGCAGTAAGTAGTGCCTTTCAACTTTAAACCAAAGCTCCCAAACCACCATTTGCAGTAAGTAGTGCCTTTCACCTTCAAGCCAAAGCACCCAAACAACCATTTTCAGGCAGTGCCTTTTTATCTCAAACAAACCATATTTTCATTTTCAAATCACATTAAAGGGACTCACAGTTGTGTAGACATTTGTTCAGTGTTATTCTGAGCTCAGAGAAACATTACCCTTGGCTTCATCCATCTTGCAGAGACTAAGTGAGGCACACCACTTCCTGGTTTTATAATCCTTCCCCCTCCCTCCAGCCAATGCCAAAGCACCCAACCACCATTTGCAGTAAGTAGTGCCTTTCAACTTCAAGCCAAAGCACCCAAGCCACCATTTGCAGTAAGTAGTGCCTTTCAACTTCAAGCCAAAGCTCCCAAGCCACCATTTGCAGTAAGTAGTGCCTTTCAACTTCAAGCCAAAGCACCCAAACAACCATTTGCAGGCAGTGCCTTTTTACTTCAAACAAACCATATTTTCATTTTCAAACCACATTAAGGGGACTCACAGTTGTGTAGACATTTGTTCAGTGTTATACAGAGCTCAGAGAGACGTTACCCTTGGTTTGACCCATCTTGCAGAGACTGAGTGAGGCACACCACTTCCTGGTTTTATAGTCCCTCCCCCTCACACCAGCAGGGGTAGCAGAGAGAAAGGTGAATTTTTTAAAAACATTAATATCTCTCTGATTTGTCATCGATGGGAAACCTCCTCCGCACCCGTAAGGCGGAGGGGGGCTCTGAGCAAGGTGGCCAAAAATGACAGCCGTAGGTGGCAGCGTTCTGTCGGAAATCGCAGCACAGTGGGCCAAAAGCAGTCAAAATCAGAGTTTTAGTAATTATATAGATTAATGATTTGTACGAGGGAATTGAATGCAACATCTCCAAGTTTGCGGATGACACGAAGCTGGGGGGCAGAGTTAGCTGTGAGGAGGATGCTAAGAGGCTGCAAGGTGACTTGGATGGGCTGGGTGAGTGGGCAAATGCATGGCAGATGCAGTATAATGTGGATAGACGTAAGGTTATCATCTTTGGTGGCAAAAACAGGAAAGTAGACTATTATCTAAATGATGGCCGATTAGGAAAAGGGGAGATGCAATGAGACCTGGGTGTCATTGTACACCAGTCATTGAAAGTAGGCATGCAGGTGCAGCAGGCAGTGAAGAAAGCGAATGGTATGTTAGCATTCACAGCAAAAGGATTTGCGTATAGGAGCAGGGAGATTCTACTGCAGTTGTACAGGGTATTGGTGAGACCACACCTGGAGTATTGTGTACAGTTTTGGTCTCCAAATCTGAGGAAAGACATTCTTGCCATAGAGGGAGTGCAGAGAAGGTTCACCAGACTGATTCCTGGGATGTCAGGACTGTCATATGAAGAAAGACTGGGTAGACTTGACTTGTACTCGCTAGAATTTAGAAGATTGAGGGGGGATCTTATAGAAACTTACAAAATTCTTAAGGGGTTGGACAGGCTAGATGCAGGAAGATTGTTCCCGATGTTGAGGAAGTCCAGGACAAGGGGTCAGTTTAAGGATAAAGGGGAAATCCTTTAGGACCGAGATGAGAAAAACATTTTTCACACAGAGTGGTGAATCTCTGGAATTCTCTGCCACAGAGGGTAGTTGAGGCCAGTTCATTGGCTATATTTATGAGGGAGTTAAGATGTGGCCCTTGTGGCTAATGTGATCAGGGGGTATGGAGAGAAGGCAGGTACAGGATATTGAGTTGGATGATCAGCCATGATCATATTGAATGGCGATGCAGGCTCGAAGGGCCGAATGGCTTACTCCTGCACCTATTTTCTATGTTTCTATGTTACTGGAAATTTAGTTTGTCCATTGTATGTTAAAGACTGATGAAATTAGTGGAGGGTATCAACCCTACAGTTAAAATTATTCACTGAATGTAAACCATGTGTTTTACACAGTGAATGGTAGGGCTCTGAGAAGTGTTATAGAGCAGAGGGATCTAGGAGTGCAGATACATAATTCATTGAAGGTGGCGTCATAGGTAGATAGGGTGGTCAAAAAGGCTTTTAGCACATTGCCCAGTCCATCATCGGTTCTGACCTCCCTACCATCGAGGGGATCTTTCGCAGTTGCTGCCTCAAAAAGGTTGGCAGCATCATCAAGGGCCCACACCATCCTGGCCACATACTCATCTCCCCGCTACCTTCAGAGGTAGAAGGTACAGGAGCCTGAAGACTGTAACGTCTAAGTTCAGAAACAGCTCTTCCCCACAGCCATCAGGCTATTAAACTCAACTCAAACAAAACTCTTAACATTAATAGCCCATTATCTGTTTAATTGCACTTTATCTGTTTTATTTATTCATGTGTGTATATATTTATATAATGGCATATGGACACACTAATCTGCTCTGTATTCATGCCTTCTATATTCTTATACTTTTATCTTTAATCTTTGTGATGTGAAATTCCAGATGCAATGATAGGGAAATCAGCACACTATCTCCCAGTTCCACAGCAGTTTTGATAAATGGCTCTGGTGTTGTTTTGCCATATCTCGCGTTCTATTCTGTTCTGTTTTTTACAGAATTCCACCTCATTTTTTTTCTTGCTTGTTTCATTTACAAAGAAGATTCATTATTTTCTTTTTACTGTCTTTTGTTCCCTCTTCTGCGAGCAAATCCTGGTTGTTTAGCAGCCTTGATAACTGACAGAGTAACAAAAAAATAATAATTTAAGCAAATGACTTGATATACCAGGATCTTACAGATATAGTTTGTGGGTCAGTTATTTATCCATTTCTATTTCTCTATTTAACAGAAAGCCTTTCAGCTGGAACGCCACGAACTAATGAAAAACAATCTATTGCTATGGGAAAAGAAAATGCAGACGCGAAGAGACAAAGAGGTGAATATTTTTAATGTCTACCAATCAAGTTATCAAGAATATTACAATTTTTGGAAGTATAGTTAACATAATTGAAACAGAATATAAATTATTAGTTGATCTATCTTATGCTCTCTGTGCAGCTAATCAGCTAAGTACATTGGCTTTGTGGATTTGTGACGCAATGTTTTCAGAGCAACTTGCTATTTTCCAGCTCAAACTACACTATTTCTGATCAGCCTTTAAAAAGATCAAATATTGCAAACAGGTGTTTAAACTAGTGAGAGAGTGAACGAGTTACCAGACAAAAACTGACCGGTTAGCTGGGGAGGTGGATCTTGTGAGCAGGAGTCTACCATAAAAACAAGACTTAAGTAGTTAATTTCTTTAAAATGCTGTTTGAAGAAAGATTATATGTGCTCATTTCTGCTTTATTTTAAGAAGTTTTGAATTCAATCAAGGAGAATGCAAAACATTTTACAATTGGTTAGTTTAGTTTTGCGTTACTTTTACTGAGAATGCAAAACAGCTTACAATTGTTTAGTTTAGTCTTGCGTTCTCAAAAAGATTTAAACACTTAAAAATACTATAAAGCTAGTATCTGTCATAGAAACATAGAAAATGGGTGCAGGAGTAGGCCATTCGGCCCTTCGAGCCTGCACCGCCATTCGATATGATCATGGTTGATTATCCAACTCAGTATCCCATCCCTGCCTTCTCTCCATACCTCCTGATCTCTTTAGCCACAAGGGCCACATCTAACTCCCTCTTAAATATAGCCAATGAACTGGCCTCAACCACCTTCTGTGGCAGAGAATTCCACACTCACCACTCTCTCTGTAAAAAATGATTTTCTCATCTCGGTCCTAAAAGACTTCCCTCTTATCCTTAAACTGTGACCCCTAGTTCTGGACTTCCCCAACATCGGGAATAATCTTCCTGCATCTAGCCTGTCCAACCCCTTAAGAATTTTGTAAGTTTCTATAAGATCCCCCCTCAATCTTCTAAATTCTAGCGTGTACAAGCCGAGTCTATCCAGTCTTTCTTCATAATAATGTATAATCCTATTGATAAATAAACTTTAAATTAATAGACAAAATACATACGTCAGGGTACTCATGCAAGTGAAAGTTACAAGTTGAACTTGGAGAACATGGGGATGAGGGGGTGCTCAGTTGCAATCAACAGTCCATACAGTAGAAAATAAGTTGGGCAAAGAATGTGCTTATTTTGTGAACTATTTGATCCGAGTCCACATTTTAATGTTATTTTCTCAGATCGAGTATCTTGTGGTCAGAATGGAGAAGGTGGAAGAGTATGAGAATCAGCTTCAGCAGGTGCGGGTGCAAGATGCAGAGGAATACGATATGATCAAAATGAAGTTGCTGACTGATGTAGAGGTATGTGGTCTGCTCACAAATTGAAATTTCCATTTTGCTGAAGTCAGATTATGAATAAAGTAGTTACGTGCCTAAATATGTTAAGATAGCTATGAAGAAAAATACCTGAGTGTGTTATAATGTTACAGTTGCAGAGAAAGTGCACATTAAGGAATAATGCAAGGGCCACAATGAAGTAGGTGGGGAGATCGGGAATAAACCCTTATGCCCCTGTCTCACTTAGGAAACCTGAACGGAAACCTCTGGAGACTTTGCGCCTCACCCAAGGTTTCCGTGCGGTTCCTGGAGGTTCCCGGAGGTTTTTGTCAGTCTCCCTATCTGCTTCCACTACCTGCAACTTCCGGGAACCGCATGGAAACCTTGGGTGGGGCGCAAAGTCTCCAGAGGTTTCCGTTCAGGTTTCCTAAGTGGGACAGGGGTATTAGTCTACAAGAGGACGTTCAGTAGGCAGATGACAGTGAGGTGAAAGCTGGGCTAGAATCAGTTGGTATGTGCTTTCAAGCTTTTGTATCTTTCGCCTGACAGGAGAGGGGTGAAGAAGGAATGACTGGGGTGCGGGTGCTACCGGTTTTTCCGAGACACCATGGTGTAGATGGGGGAGGCTGGTTTGTGTGATGGACTGGGCTACATTGGCAATTCTCTGGCAATTTCATGTAATCTTGGACTGAGCTGTTGCCAAATCCAGTTGTGATACATCCTGGTAGGATGCTTTCTTCGGCACATCTATAGAAGTTGATAAAAGTTGTTGGAGGGATGCTGAACTACTTTAGTATTCTGAGGAAGTAGAGGGGTTGGTGTACTTTCTGAGGTAGCTTCAGTGTGGTTGGTCCTAAACAGATTGTTGGTGACATTTACACCAATGAAATTGAAGGTCTCGACCATCTCTCTACTTCGGCACCATTGATGCTGACCGGGGCATAGTACACTTTCTAGTTTCCTGAAGTCAGTAACTAGCTCCTTCATCGTGTTGATATTGAGGGAGAGGTTGTAATCTTTACACCATGTTACAAAACTCTCAGGCAGACGAACAATGCTGGAGAAACTCAGCGGTTGAAGCAGCACAGGGCTCTCACTTAACTTTTTTTCCCTGTTGCCAGCCGGGCAACCGTGACAGCTTTTTAGGTTGTCAAATGACAGTTTAGGTGGTCATTAAGATGGTTTGCATGACACGTGTTCGATAATGTGCTTGGACGAATTGCGTAGTTACCAGTCGGAATTATGCTCAATGAAGCATTCACATATTATGTTCAAGAAGGAACTGCAGATGCTGGAAAATCGAAGGTAGACAAGTGCTGGTGAAACTCAGCGGGCGCGGCAGCATCTATGGAGCGAAGGAAATCGGTCTGAAGAAGGGTTTCGGCAGGAAACGTTGCCTATTTCCTTCGCTCCATAGATGCTGCCGCATCCGCTGAGTTACTTCAGCACTTTTGTCTACATTCACATATTATTTCTGCTTCAAATAACTCACAAACTAAATATATTCACCAATCAAGACATGATATATACCACAATGACGCAGCAAAATTATAATACAATATCTCAACTCTTTTTACACGTTGCAATTAATGCCATTTTCATTAGTTCGTTCCACTTCAAAACAAAAATGTGGTTGGATTATTCAGCGTATGATCAACCTGTGTCAATAAATCCTGGACCATGGTAACATATATACTTAACCATGCACACTACAGATTGATGCAAGCATGGTGTCTGTGAAGGACTGAAAATGATCATGACATGGCCATAGCATGGATCGTTATTGCTATTGGCACAGAAACACTCTCGCTTCCCACATAATTTATCCATAACAAAATAAACAGGTTGCAAGCAAATTTCTAAAGACATTTTATGATAATAGCTGTTAAAACCGACTATACCCATCTGGCAGGTTAAACATTACACTGATTGACAAGAGATGGGCAAAGGACATAACTGCAGCAAATGTGGTAATCTGTTTAAAAGAGAGAGAGAGAGTCCTTCCTTTGCTGTATCTTTCCATTCCCATTCTTCTATTTGTGATGATATTGAGTGTGACGCTTACGCACCTCAACTTCAATCAAAAGATTTGGCCCTATCTACTGGTACCATCCATTTAGGGAGATTATACTGCATCAATCTATATTTCACAGACTGATTTATTCCACTGCCGTCGACTCTTATGAGTTCAGCTGTCAATAATCACAATCTTGAACATTGATTCCATTTTCAACCAAGGAGGAGATGCTTCCAACTAATAAAGCTCTTTAAGCAGTCTGTATGCCATGAACAGTATGTTCAATATTTATATTAGGTTGTAGTTGTATTATATCCAAAATATAATTTCGTTGTCCTTTACAACTGCGAGATGTGTGGCTTGACCTTTTAAAGCCAATTACTGTTATGCATCTACCCTCCCTCAGCCCCCCTGCTGTCTCCTCCCATCCCCCAGCCTTCGGGCTACTCCTCCTTTTCCCTTTCTTGTCCCCACCCACCCCCGCCCCCGATCAGTCTGAAGAAGGGTTTCGGCCCGAAACGTTGCTTATTTCCTTTGCTCCATAGATGCTGCTGCACCCGCTGAGTTTCTCCAGCTTTTTTGTGTAACCTTCGATTCTCCAGCATCTGCAGTTCCCTCTTAAATACTGTTATGCATCTAATTGTATTGTCTCTTTTTAACTTTGCCCCTCCTCTAAGCAAAGGTAATTACACGAGGTAACAAAGGTTTTCAATTTCTTTCTGTGTATGTAATCCCCCTGTGGATAGTGGTAAATTATGAGAGATTTTTGTAAAATATGTAAGCACATTTACAGAACCCTGTTTTAAAATCAAAAAAGGTAGAGAAAATAATTTCGGAGAAAGAAAAATGTGCTATGTTAACATAAACAAGGAATATTGTTTATAGGTAGACACAAAATGCAGGAGTAACTCAGTGGGACAAAGAGGCATCTCTGGAGAGAAGGTGACGTTTAGGGTCGAGACCGGTATGAAGAAGGGTCTCGACCCAAAACGTCACCCATTCCTTCCTGCAGTTCTTTCCTGCAAATATTGTTTATAGTATTTCCTCTCCAAGTGCGTGGTGTATCTGGCCCAAGGGAGCAGAAGTCTTGCTGAGTCTTAACAAGCAGCCCTTCAGAATCACTGCCACATTGTGTGCTTTAATATAGAGGGTAATAAGCAGCTCTTTTAGGTGGAAGAGTTGTTGGGGGTGGGGAGAGAGTAAAGTTTCACTTCATGCAATTGGAAATGCTAAATGTTAGATGCAAGTGGTGGGTATCTCAAATGATGCAATCGGTAAATGTCCAGATAGAATTTGACACATGCCGCAGAATGGGATAAATATAGCCAACCTAAATATACCAATAATACATGCAAAATCCCATTGGTATTTATGTTTTGAAATCAGAATATCATAGAGGAATTTGCACATGTGACAATAAAGCACATTGACCATAGGGTTGAAGTTGAATGGTTTCTAATTAATATGGTTTTCTTCACAAAGAATTCATATACTCACTGATCTATATTTGTCTCTCATTTCTTAGAACATGCTTTTCAGCAACTGCACAGTTAAAAATACGTAATCTGTTAACATGACGAGCATCTCGTTTGTCAGCCGTGCATAAAGTAGCATCATTTAAGAACCAATATTTATTTTAGATTTTGGAGCAGCAGCTGGAGCAGATGAAAGCTACGTATCAACTAAATCAAGAGAAACTTGAATATAACTTCCAGGTGTTGAAGAAACGTGATGAGGAGAACACAATAACCAAAATGCAGCAGAAGAGGAAAATTGCAAGGTTACATTTAAATTTACATTGAACTTTACAGCATTGAAGCAGGTTGTTCAATGCAAAAGGTGTACACTGGGGATAAACTGTTTCGAAACATTTTGAAACAAGTTTATTAATGGATAACCCCTTGAGATGGACAGTCATCTCGTTTTCGAGGGGGTCCAACATAGAACATACAGCACAAGACATAACATGCATAGAGGCTCTCATTGACCCACCTACCCACACACCAATCCCAAAACCCCTCCATCCCCACTTGTTATAGTTTATAATAATTGTTAATTGGCTTTACATATCCAATAATAATAATAGTTATGTGTTACAGCATAATGTTAATGCATAATACCATATACCACCTATCATACATCGTACGTTCATACATACTATCAACATTATTACATGATATATTATTTCATGATATTGTGACATAATACAATATAAGACCTTGTTACACTATGCAATACAATAATACATAAGTATGATGGCCATGCATATACAATAGTTATGCCAAATGATCACACACAGAGCAAGCTAGATAAAGGAGCTCGAAGACTCTAATACTAGAAACAGGTACATGGTTTTATAAGGAAGGGTAAAAGTGTATTTTTAAATAGACGAAATGAGCTAATAGCTCTTATGGTACTAGGCAGAGTGTTCTAGTCAGAAGGAGCTTTGAATTTAAATGCACGTCTCCCAATTTCTTTGTTAGTTCTTGGAATGAAAAAGAAGGGTTGCTGAATATGTCTTAGTGAATATGAGGGTGTGTATGGTAATAGGTCTTGTTTTAAATAAGAAGGGTAATTGAGATGGATGCATTTAAAGATGAACTGGAACCAGTGGTAGCATCTTCGAGCGTGGGGGGATAACCAGTTTAGAGTTTCATACATAGAACAGTGGTGAGTTATATATGGACACCTTAAAATAAATCTGCAAAGACTATTATAAACTACATTAAGGGGTTGAAGATGTGTATCAAATGTATTAGAAACATAGAAATTAGGTGCAGGAGTAGGCCATTCGGCCCTTCGAGCCTGCACCACCATTCAATATGATCATGGCTGATCATCCAACTCAGTATCCCGTACCTGCCTTTCGCTCGATACCCCCTGATCCGCTTAGCCACAATGGCCACATCCAATTCCCTCTTAAATATAGCCAATGAACTGGCCTCAACTACCCTCTGTGGCAGAGAGTTCCAGAGATTCACCACTCTCTGTGTGAAAAATGTTCTCCTCATCTCGGTTTTAAAGGATTTCCCCCTTATCCTTAAGCTGTGACCCCTTGTCCTGGACTTCCCCAACATCGGGAACAATCTTCCTGCATCTAGCCTGTCCAACCCCTTAAGAATTTTGTAAGTTTCTATAAGATCCACTCTCAATCTCCTAAATTCTAGAGAGTATAAACCAAGTCTATCCAGTCTTTCTTCATAAGACAGTCCTGACATCCCAGGAATCAGTCTGGTGAACCTTCTCTGCACTCCCTCTATGGCAAGAATGTCCTTCCTCAGATTAGGAGACCAAAACTGTACGCAATACTCCAGGTGTGGTCTCACCAAGACCCTGTACAACTGCAGTAGAACCTCCCTGCTCCTATACTCAAATCCTCTTGCTATGAAAGCCAACATACCATTCACTTTCTTTACTGCCTGCTGCACCTGCATGCCTACCTTCAATGACTGGTGTACCATGACACCCAGGTCTCGCTGCATCTCCCCCTTTCCCAATCGGCCACCATTTAGATAATAATCTGCTTTCCCGTTTTTGCCACCAAAATGGATAACCTCACATTTATCCACATTATACTGCATCTGCCAAACATTTGCCCACTCACCCAGCCTATCCAAGTCACCTTGCAGTCTCCTAGCATCCTCCTCACACCTAACACTGCCCCCCAGCTTAGTGTCATCCGCAAACTTGGAGATATTGCCTTCAATTCCCTCATCCAGATCATTAATATATATTGTAAATAGCTGGGGTCCCAGTACTGAGCCTTGCGGTACCCCACTAGTCACTGCCTGCCATTGTGAAAAGGACCCGTTTACTCCTACTCTTTGCTTCCTGTTTGCCAGCCAGTTCTCTATCCACATCAATACTGAACCCCCAATGCCATTTGCTTTAAGTTTGTATACTAATCTCTTATGTGGGACCTTGTCGAAAGCCTTCTGGAAGTCCAGATACACCACATCCACTGGTTCTCCCCTATCCACGCTACTAGTTACATCCTCGAAAAATTCTATAAGATTCGTCAGACATGATTTACCTTTCGTAAATCCATGCTGACTTTGTCCAATGATTTCACCACTTTCCAAATGTGCTGCTATCCCATCTTTAATAACTGACTCTAGCAGTATAGACAATATCAGCATAATCCAGTGTTGGTAGTAGTAGTTGAGAGACAATTCTTTTTCTCACCTGAAAGGTGAAACAATTTATATGGCGGTAAAGAATAGCTAGATTACAGCTGAGTTTTTTAGTAATCGTCTCACTATGCTGCGTAAATGAAAGCGTTGGGTCGAACCAAACACCAAGATATTTGAAGTTCAATACTTGTTCTAATTGTGATCTTTCATTAAATGATATAGTCAGATCTACAGAATTACCAAGGCCTTGTCTGGTACCAAATAACATACTGCATGATTTATTTTTATTTAAAATTAATTTGTTAAATAATAGCCATTTCTGAACAGAAGTAAGATCTGATTGAAGGGTTCTTTCAATTTCAGACTTGTTAGTACTAGATGTATATAGCACTGCATCATCGGCATATAGTTGTGTTTGACAGTCAGAACAGATATTAGGGATGTCGTTTATGAAAATAGAGAAAAGGAGTGGTCCCAAGGACGAACCTTGCGGGACCCCCTTCTCAACAATTAAAGAATTGGATTGACTTCCATTAAAGGTGACACATTGGCGTCTGTTATGAAGGTATGAGTTAATCCACAGTAGATTGTTTTGAGAAAGACCAATAGAGTAAAGTTTATCAAGCAGTAGGTAGTGGTCAATAACATCAAAGGCCTTGGTTAGATCAAGAAAGATGGCACCGGTGAGTTTACCATCCTCAGAAGCAGTGAACACATCGCTGGTGAGTTTTAACAGATCTGTAGTTGTGGAGTGATTAGGTCTGAACCCAGACTGGCATGGAGATAGAATGTTGAAAGTTGAGACATAATGTGATAGCTGGTTGAACACTAGTTTCTTGAGGATTTTAGCCACCGAGTTGATAATTGAGATGGGGCGGTAATAGTAAGATTAAACCCGCCCCAGGACGCATTGCGGCATACTTCAAAGCAGCGGTGTGGAATCACAGATAGACACAAGATTTGAAGTAACATAGTAAAGAATAAAGAGACATCAATTTATCAGTTTGATCCATGTAATGAGGGTGGGAGCGGAGGGCACGTAATCCCTCATCGTAACTCCTCATAAAATACAGATCAAACTTCAAACTGGTAAGTTCTCGTTTAATCTTACTATTTTACTTCGGAGTCACGTGAGTGACTACGTGAAGATTTCAAAGCTTCTGTGATTTCAAACCGTGTAACAGCTTTATATCACTCGCTGCCGAAGCCTTTGAGGGAGGAAGCGTGTTATCATAATCAACCAATGAATCTGTTTATAGAAAAACAATGGTATTTTTACAATAACACTGAAGAATTTTAAATGCTCCCCTTGGCTAATTTAAAATATTTGCAGATCGGAATCTTCCCTGCAAATAAAACAGGTTTTGTCAACAGTTTATAATAAATTATTTCTCTGAACGTTTACCCCCACCATTCTGCTGTAGTCAGGATGTGGTTTACAGGCACGTCCATTCTTTTGCCGTTGACGTGGAAGCTTGTCCTGGAATGAAAACTTTGTACATGTTAGTTTTATCCCAGGAGCTTTAATACCTGCTTGAGCCATCTCAAAAAAGGCTTGTTACCCGACCACAAGGTTTTTTGTGACCAACCCACAAGGCTTTTCATCTCCCTCGAATAATTAGGTTGTGTCTATGTAAGGTAATAGGGTCATGGCACATTACCGTGTTTTCTGGCGGGTAAGCCCGGGTTTTATGACTGGATAAGGTGTTCCTGGTTTGGTTTGACCATTCCCTGGACAATGATAGAGATCTGGTCTGAAGCTATGAGCATGGTGTCCAGTAGTAAATAGGAGTAGTGACTGGACCCTCTGTGCTGCTCCGTGTGCCTTCAACAATGTGTTTAGTGCATAGAAGGTTCAGGTTTAGGGCTCTGGCTGGTGGGTATCCCCTGAAGTATGGTTAACCACTGTGACATCCCATATATGGGTGTACCTGGTCTAGGGGTTTAGAGTTTTAATACCCTTCAAATTTACCACCAGCCAGTGACCCCATGGCCTGTTGTCCTGTAGCTGTTTTGAAACAACAGGCAGGGCAATTCTAGCTGTGTTGATGGTACTGTAGCCGAATCCTTCATCGTGATGAAGGTTCTCCAGGAATTCCAGTTCGTAGTAACTGTATCGGATGAGTAGGTTCTCCCTGTATCCTTGCAGTACTTCTCTTGATGCTGGACAAGTGTTGTAGTCCAGTGGATGTTCAAAAGGATGCTGACATGGTGTCGATTGTTCAGTATAACAATCCCAGTCCCAGAGGCTTGCGCAGAATCTGCAGCTCAGGAGCTTATTTTTTCCCATGGCACAGTTGACTTGTGCCCGGCTCCGATTGTTAATAATTCTGGGTACTGGGAAATACCATCCAAGTTTCAACAACCATGTCATGGCGTAAAGTGAAACAATGGCTGCGTAAGTCCGTCAGGTACTATCAAATACCTGAAGCAGAATCCTTTTGTACTGTGCGTTGTTCTCGATTGGTGAGGCAGAAGGGAAAAATACATAGAATTAATTTCACCAATGCAGCGTGAACGCATTTGTCTATCAATATTATAAATACATTCTTGAATGACAACATGACCTATAGGTCAGAAAAGTTAATATATATAGCTGACGAGCTTTCTGCTGGAACTATCTGTCCCAGAGAAATTTTTAATGAGGATTCCACTGCCCCAGGGTCTGGTTTCCCCCGCGACATACATAGGACATCCCCAAACACCTGGTGATATAGCGTTGATGCAAATAATCGATATCAGATTCACATTCCATTTTAATTGTCATTGTCAGTGTGCAGTACAGAGACAATGAAATGCATTAATATCTGTTGCATCATATAGCTTGATAGTTTTGTTAAAACTTTATATGAAAACATCTAATTGATGTTGCCCTTAATATTATGTGACCTGGTGTCTGTCACTGTATTTTGCTTACCGGGCAGGTAAGTTGTTGATAGTCAAATACATCTATGGATATACCATTGCCAAATTGTTTTGACCAACTTGTCATATGATACCGACTTTATGCTGCCATATGGTTAATATAGGCCACCTCCATAGTGTAGTCTATTTATACCCATACATGCAAGTGCTTTAAAACTCATAAAATTCACCCGAACATTTTTTAGATAATTAATGCCCAGTATAAGTGGTAACCCCACCACTGTCTTTCTGATATTACTTCAGTGGGTAACTTCATGAGATGCTCAATGACAACCTATATGTTGTTTTTGATACTAACATCTGAATCATGTAGACAGAAATGGTACCATTTTTTCCCAATTACAGGTGCACAACCTTTTATCCGAAAGCCTTGGGACCAGACACTTTTCGTAATTCAGAATTTTTCGGCTTTCGGAATGGAAGATTTTTTAGCGTAGATTTTAACGGCTGGCTCAGTGGTAGAGTGCTCGGCTCATATCCGCAAGGTCGCGAGTTTGCGCCTCGATCCCGGCAGTTACTCGATCGCGAGTTTGAGTCTTCAATGGAGTTTTTTCTTGCAGAATAAGAGCATAGGGAGGGTTAGGCTGGGATCATTCCTTTGCGAATAGAGACTACTGCGGGATGTAGGAGAGGTGTCTGACTGTGGGATGGGCAGCTCAGCAGTGATTGCCCACCATTATTCTCAAAACTGATGACCAAAACTCGTCCCTCCAACTCCAGGGAATCCGACCCCGATGGGCCCTCTACGGCGATACTGGAGTTTCTAACACAAGCCCCAGTCTGTTAGCTGCGCCCCCTCATCCGCAAACCTCTTCCCTCTGGAGTTGAAGCGGGGCTGGGCCTCAGGGTTGTTTGCTGGCTGTGAGTCTCTGGGATCTCCGTGCTTGCAGTGGGCCCTGGGGGTCGGTGTCCCGATGAGGGGGCGCAGCTCGGGCAGTGGGCGAACTGTGACTTGTCGCTGTAGCAGCGCATCGGGGAGCGGCTTGTGGTGGTCCTGACGGAGGAGCTCCTGTCCAGCACTTAGCAGCAGACGCAGGACCACAACAACCCCGCTCCCCGATGCGCCGCTACAGCGACAAGTAGCAGTTTTGACTTCACAGCCAGAGGCTGCGCCCCCACATCCGCAACCTGGGTTCCTCTGGAGTTGGAGCGGGGGTGGGTTAACGTGTTTTCTGCTGGCTTCAGGTCTCCGGAATCTCCGTGCATTGCCCGTCGGTGTCCCGTTGGTCCTGACGATCTCCGGTCACCCCCCTGGACTGGATCTGAGACTGGGAACTTCACCGCCCTTGCCCCCTCCCTCTGCAACTGCAAAAGGTCCACAGTCTCAGTCTCAGATCCTGTACAGGGGGGTGGCCAGGAGACTCACAGCCCGAGCTGCGCCCCCCTCATCCGCAACCTCAACACCAGACGCACCTTGCACACCATCAGCTTCGGTCCCTACGGGGAGCGTGTTCCTCTGGAGTTGGAACGGGGCTGGGCTGCTGCTGGCTGTGGGTCTCGGGGATCTCAAGGCTTGCAGTGGGCCTGGGGGTCGGTGTCCCGTTGGTGTTCCTGACATCTCCGGTGATTGGCACTAGCTCCGACGTGAAGACAGTCCAAAATTTTGCCCACGCTGGTCTGCGGAGGGCGCTCAGCATGGAGAGGGGAGGAAAGGGGTCTCACACATGCCCAAGCATGCAGAGGGGTGTAGGTGGGGGAAACTTAAGGGAGCGACAATTTGCTGCTGCCTGCCCGCTGAGTTAAAAAGTTCTCATGCAGGACTCACGATACACTGTGTATCGTGAGGCTACCACTCTACTTTTTTAAACTGAGTACTCGCAGGCTTTGAGCAGATTGTCAATTATTAACCCTCCCGCGCAATATACCCTCACCTTCTCTTTTATGAATGGGGATTTAGTTCCCCTTTCTTCGAGGACCGACCGGAGATTTCCGCTGTCACCTCTGCGGGCTGTACACTCAATGAACGTTTTCAATGACCTTTCTTCAAGGACTGAAAAAATGTCGCTATTCGGAGGTTTTCGTTATTTGGATCTTCGGATAAAAGGTTGTGCACCTGTACTCTGTTATTTGTCGAGTAGTTGGTAGTTTGACCATTAATTTGTTGCTTGTTTGTGCCAATTCAACTATGTTGTCTCTTGGCAACATTATAGTTACGTGGACTGAATTAATATGAAAGCCAAGATAGTCCAGGAAAGCGCTCTATATGCTGGTAGGAACCAGACCCACCTACCTCCATGGTTATTGGCGGTTTTGTGTTTTCTGTTTTCTGAGTGCTTTTGTTCTGAGGACGTGCTGGCGACGTTGGGGGGAGGCGCATTTTCCAGGGGGTCCGCGGCGGGCCCTGATCTAAAAGATCTTTGGGGATAGTGCGGCCCCAAGCGTTCACCAGTCCCATATTCTAGACATCGACTGGTGGATGCCGTGAGGTGCTGCTGCTTGGGTATCGGAAGTCGTGGTTTGCTCGTCCCGGGGCCTGCCCTCATGATGCCGAAGGTTTTTGATGCCTCTTCCATCTCCTTCAGCTTTTTGTTCAGATCTCTCCCAAATAGCAGTGAGTCTGCCTCCGCAGCTGGGGCTTTGCTCAAGCCTGCAAATTTTGAGATTGAGGGCAGGTGTTATATTTCCCTTCGGAGATTGTTTAGTTCGAATTGTGTGGTACACCTTAATACCAGCACTTTCTGGTGGTATGTGTTCATCTCGTTATCTCCACAGAACGAGCATAGACTGTGATAGCTGACGTCAGGAGCCTTCGGATCCGCTGTAGCTTGAGTTTTTATGCCCGCATAAGGGCCCCCACAATCGCAGATTTTGCTGTTTGAGGCTTATTCCCCTTAAGGGCCTCACAGTTCTCTGGTGCTGTATATTCTTGCAGCTCCTCGGCGAGCACCTTTTTTAGTAGAGTTTTGTGCTGGCTGCCATTGTTTTGGCTCCGGCGGTGCTCCAGCCCGTGGGGTTGCTACGAAGCGGTCCACCACACCCAACAGCTGTTCCTGATCCTGCACCTCATGCATACTCCCGATTTTGTCCGCCTGCCCCATTTGCAGACCAGCCCTGCCCTGGTCACCAATGCTAGCCTCCTGCTCCAACCCGTGGTATGAGGGTAGCAAAGGGCAGTGCCTGACACGACACTATGGAGGAGGTGCCTGTCCTGTCTCGCCGGGAGCGCTGCTGTTCCCGGTGGACCTTCTCCTCCAGGAGCTGCTAAATGCAGCTCAGGCGGCTGTCTCTCTCTGCTTTGGTAGAGACATGTCCCCCTCCGACGAATCGGAGACGACCGGCCGTTTGGCTTCCTGGCCGCTTTCCCAGTCCGCCGTGCAGGCTCTGGCGAGACTGGCTTGGCTCGGTCTCAGGGATAGCGAAAAACGCTCTGCGAGCGACGCTGCCGCCGGTTGCTGCCCCGCTGGTAGAGTTGGAGCGGGGCAGTTTCTCTTTGCGAGTTTTTTGCGTTGTGTTCCTGAAATCTGTAATAAAACACAACTGCAAACTCACCTTTCCAATGCCCAAGAGCCGCTCCTGCAGCTCAGGCGGCTGTCTCTCCCCCTCCTGGGTGGAGAGACGTCCCAGTCCGATGTCGGCTCCACCGCCCGGTTTTACACACATCCAGCCCGCTGCTCAGGCGCTAGCGGGCTGGCTCGGTCGCGGTGTCGGGTTTGCGGACCGCCCGCTAAGCGGTCCTACCGCCTGTTGCTGCCCAATGACGTTTCCTCCGTCGAGCGGGCAGGTGCAGCATTTTCCCCAGCCCGCTGTTGATGCTGACGGGCTTGGTGCAGTGTCGGGAGCGGGCCGCTGATTAGCGGTCCTTGCTCTCTCTCTCTCTCTGCACTCGGGCTGCTGCTCACCTGCACTCGGGCTGCAGCGCACTCACGCCAGCACTGCACAGTGGGTCCCCTTACCGGCTCCGCAAAAGTCGGAAGCCTCCTCCCGCCCGCCTGCCTGCCTCACCTGGACAGTACTCGAGGGCGAGCGAGGACTGAGGGGACCTCCAACGCAGTGCTAGCGCCGTCTTCCTGCGCTCTCTTGATGTCGCCCCTGTGGAGAGTTACCGGCACCGGCACAGCTCCCATCCATGGTCCGCCGGTGAGTGCGGTCCTGGTAGCGTCTTTCCTCCCCTCCCGACAACGGAAAAAACTCCTCCCGGAGTCCAAGGGGGCCGCTTGCATGCCCTGCGGGGAACAAGCAGACGCAAAGGGGCTGTAAAAATAAAGGTAAGTACTTACCTAAACTTAGTTTTTCTCGTTTCTGCGGGAGCCCTGTCTCCCGCCTGCCGCTGTTGCCTGCTGAAACGTAATGCCGCAATGCGTCCTGGGGCGGGCTTCTTCACGTAGTTACAAGTTGAGAAGGACAAATTAAACAGGTCGCATAGTGGGTACATTAGAATATTAGCTCCTAACTTAATGAATTTATCTCAATTGGTCCAAATCCACAATCATCCTTTAATTCATTAATAGCATGTTGAACGTCAACAGGTTTTATTTTTTGAAAAGAAAAAGAGCTTCTACATGTAGAGGTAGCTGGAAAGTCACATATAATAGATGAGTCAAATACAGTAGAGCTACATACAGTAGAGAAGTGCTGGTTGAAAGCATTGGATATAACAGCAGGGTCCTGAATGATGTCATTGTTGACCCGAATCTGAGTGCTGATATTTTGATTTGATTTATTAAGAACATTATTTAGTCTTTTCCAAAACTTTTTTGGATTATGCATGTCTTCAGAAAGATGTTTTTTAAAATGACTTGATTTAGCATTACGTGTTTTTGTCGTACACTGATTCCTTAAGGACCTATATTTTTCGCAATCAGCAGGGTCCTTTGTTTCCCTGAAAGTCTTCCAGACTTTATCCCGTTCACAAGAGTCTTTGATTTACCACCTCAGATCATATGTCCTGTTCCCCTCCTAGTGTTTTCCTGTCATCTCTCCACCTATTGCAAATTCCATGTTCTCCGCACTTTGCGTAATATCTTTCCTGGCTTTTGATTGAATTTTCATGCTATGATTGTTGTATAATGCATTTCAAAAGGATAATAGGTAAATATTGTGCTTCACATTATATTTAACTGTAAAGGCCTGTGTAAATAAGTAATCTACACAATTTGAAGTTCAAGATTATCTTTAATCAGTACCCATATTATAACGGTACAGCAGGTCATTAGTTGTTAGTTCATCGTTACCGCTTCCAAGACTGACTAGTGTAGGAAGTGGGTGTTAGTATGAATCATTCAGTAAAGTGGGGTTAGTGATTTTATTCTACTATGATTGGTTCACATGCAATAACCAATCTACAGCCTGGAAGACCCAAGTTGGTCTTTTTCTACTGATCCAAGCCGAGTTAGCAGTAGGGATAATAAAATATTTCTTGGTACATAGCTACATCAGGGTCTTAAACATCATATTGGTTTATATAGAATATGATTATTGATCCTTAGTGACTTAGTATATCATAGAATACTCTCATGTGTTGCTTCTGTGCAGATATAAACTACAAATTGTCTTGTATGTGCTCACTGGTTCTCGATACCCACCAAAACCTAATTTCTACTCAAAACATTGTAAACTGATTTGCATCAGACAAATCCTACCTCCTGGCTAATATTTTTATAGGAAAGGATCATCTTTCCCCCTATCCTCTTTTTTTTCCATCTCTAAAGGATGGTTGATGAGCTAATCTGCCGTGCATTCAGAAAGTATTCAGATCCCTTCACTTTTCCCACATTTTGTTACATTGCAGCCTTATTCTAAAATTGATTAAATTATCTTTTTTTTTTATCATCAATCTACACACAATACCCCATAATACAAAAAGCGAAAACAGGTGTTTAGAAATTTTGGCAAAGTAATTAAAAATAAATAACTGAAATATCACATTTACATAAGTATTCAGACCCTTTACTCAGTTGAGGCACCTTTAGCAACGTTTACAGCCTCAAGTCTTCTATGACGCTACTAGCTTGGCACACCTGTATTTGGGTAATTTCTCCCATTCTTCTCTGCAGATCCTCTCAAGCTCTGTCAAGTTGGATGGGGAGCGTCGATGCACAGTTATTTTCAGGTCCCTCCAGAGATGTTCGATCGGGTTCAAGTCTGGGCTCTGGCTGGGCCACTCGAGGACATCCACAGACTTGTCAGGAAACCACTCCTGCATTGTCTTGGCTGTGTGCTTAGGGTCATTGTCCTGTTGGAAGGCGAACCTCCGCCCCAGTCTGAGGTCCAGAACGCTCTGGACCAGGTTTTCATCAAGGATCTCTCTGTACTTTGCTCCGTTCATCTTTCCCCCGATCCTGACTAGTCTCCCAGTTCCTGCCACTGAAAAAACATCTCCACAGCATGATGCTGCCACCACCATGCTTCACCATAGGTATGGTATTGGCCAGGTGATGAGCGGTGCATGGTTTCCTCCAGACGTGACGCTTGGCATTTAGGCCAGAGAGTTCAATCTTGGTTTCATCAGACCAGAGAATCTTGTTTCTCATGGTCTAAGAGTCCTTTAGGTGCCTTTGGGCAAACTACAAGTGTGCTGCCATGTGCCTTTTATGAGGAGTGGCTTCCGTCTGGCCACTATACCATAAAGGCCTGGTTGGTGGAGTGCTGCAGATATAGTTGTCCTTCTGGAAGGTTCTCCCATCTCCACAGACAAACTCTGGAGCTCTGTCAGAGTGACCATCGGGTTCTTGGTCACTTCCCTGACCAAGGCCTTTCTCCCCCGATTGCTCAGTTTGGCCGGGCGGCTAGCTCTATGAAGACTCCTGGTGGTTCCAAAGTTCTTCTATTTAAGAATGACGGAGGCCACTGTGCTATTCAGTACCTGCAGCGCTGCAGAAATTGTTTTATACCCTTCCCCTGATCTGTGCCTCGACACAATCCTGTCTCGGAGGTCTACGGATGATTCCTTCGCTTGGTTTTTGCTCTGACATGCACTCTCAACTGTGGGACCTTATATATACAGGTGTGTGCCTTTCCAAATCATGTCCAATCAATTTAATGTACCGCTGGTGGACTCCAATCAAGTTGTAGAAACATCTCAAGGATAATCAATGGAAACAGGATGAACCTAAGCTCAATTTTGATTGTCATATCAAAGGGTCTGAATACTTATGTAAATGTGATATTTCCGTTTGTTTTTTTTTAATTGCTTTGCAAAAACTTCTAAAAACCTGCTTTTGCTTCTTCATTCTGGGATAATGTGTGTAGATTGATGATAAAAAAAAAGAATTTTAATCCAAAATGTGGAAAAAGTGAAGGGGTCTGAATACTTTCTGAATGCACTGTAAGTCAATGCAGAATCTCTCTTCAATATTTCTGTGAATGCTTTATTTTTTTTTGTATTTCAAAACAACAGTTGGCATCTTTCTTCAGGAACTTGGAGCCTTAAAGCAATATGAAACTTTATGAAAGCAAACAATGTACTCTTATGTGTCGGTATGGTAATTAAAAAAAAAAAAATCCTGAAGATTCGGGTGTGATATCATTAATGTTTTTCAGTAAAGTATCATTTGGTGAAACTGATATTTTATCTCGAGCAACAAATGCATAATTGATGTTAGGGTTTAGTTTTCAGTGGGAATAGGACACTGTATTGAAAATGATGCTTAATTAAATATTGTTCTGATATCCCTGAAATTTATGAACAATGAAGGATAATGGAAAGTTTCTAATGAGCAATGTAACTTTCAAAACTGGTTACCTAATTTAGGGCATGATAAGATTGGAGGAGGAAAGTGTTACTGTCATGACAAAATGAACTTGGCTTGAATCAGTAGAAAATGAAGATGGGGAATTGCAGAGTTTAATTATGATTTCTCTAATTACATTTTTACTGTTTAATTTGCTTCACAGGCTGCATGATTCTCTGAACAGACTTCTGGTAAAATTTAGTAAACAAGAGAAAATGTATCGAGAAGAGAACCAGTCCCTAACTGACCAGTACAAGAGAACGGTGGAACTTTACAAGGACCTTCAGAAGAAAATGAGGTTTGCAAAATCCCAGTTGAAGTCCTGTAATTACTTATTTGTACTTTTAAACAAAACTAGACCAAGTGCAGACCCGTTGGGCCCTGTCCCCAACGCAATATTCCACCACTCACTCGTAGCCCCCAACTGCGTAGGCGCGGTTGAGGGGTTCCCATTGTGACATCAGAGATCCCCGTTGTGACGCGAGTCATGGCAACACTCCCCCAACTGCGCCTCGCCATGCCTCTTCCTACCCCTATCCTCCTCCATTCCTCCTCATCCCCCAGCAATCCATCCTCTCCTCTTCACCCTCCCTTTTCTTTCCCCTCTCCTTTTTTTAAATGAAATTCTCAATGAAAATTTCGTTTCTTCTTTAAAATAACCTAAACACTGTTAGCTGTTAATGAAAACGGAAGAATTTGATTAAAACTTTTTTTGAAAATTGCGTTTTTTAATGTAAATGAGATTCGGGATCCCATTGTGATGTCATTGTGACGTCGAGCGCGGCTGATTGTCGAATCCCATTGTGAAGTCGAATGCGGCTGACGGGCGGATCAAGTGGAAAAGTGGTAAAAATTGTAGCGCTATCGTGTACCATTTTGGTGGGGTTTTGGGATCTCACGCACACATACATACAAATTGACAAACAAGATGAGAGTTAGTAATATAGATATAAAATTATAATATAGATGATTTGTGTGTTTTTTGTAACGCAATCTATTTTTCTGATCTGACGTTTGGAAAATTGATTTTGAGATCTGAACAAACATACTCTTAAATCATTCAATGATAGATCTTTGGACTTGAATTTACTGCAGTACATTTGGAGCTCTCAATTTCTCTTACTTTTCTCCTATGGTTTCTCTACATCCTTGTTTAGTTTGGTTTTGAGATACAGGGATACAGCACGGAAACATACCCACCGAGTCTGTGACGACCAGCGATCCCCAAACATTAACACTACCCTACACACGCTAGGGAATATTTTATATTTGTAGCAAGCCAATTAACCTGCAAACGTTTACGTCTCTGGAGTATTTTTTCTCACGCTTTGCTTGGTGTAGTTCTGACATTGCCATGGAATGTGCATACTTGGAATGTGCATACATCTGACAAAGTTAACCATGCAATGTTGAATCTCGTTTGCTCTCATCAAGATTAAAAAGGCTTTGCATTTATTAGCAAAATAATCCTCGCTGTTGCCGTACCCTGGAGGACGGTAGATTAGCGGCAGATTACATGGCAAGTTTAGCAAATTTGCAGGTGATACAAAGGTGGGTGGTTTTGCAGATAGTGAAGATGGTTGTGAAAAATTGCAGAACGATCTTAATCGATAGACCAGGTGGTCTGAGGAATGGTTAATAAAATTTAATGTAGAGAAACGTGAGGTGTTGCATTTTGGGAAGTCTAACATGGGCAGGACCTACACAATGAACGGTAGGGCTCTGGGTAGTGTAGCGCAGAGGGATCCAGGAGTGCAGGTGCATAGTTCCTTGAAGTTGGAGTCGCAGGTAGATCGGGTGGTCAAAAAGGCTTTTGGCACTTTGGCCTTCATTAGCCAGAGTATTAGGTATGGAAGTTGAGAGGTCATGTTGCAGTTGCATAAGATGTTGGTGAGTATTGTGTTCAGTTCTGGACACTGTCTTATAGGAAAGATTTTATCAAGCTGGAAAGGGTACAGAGAAGATTTATGAGGATGTTGCCAGGTCTAGAGGGTCCTGGCAACATCCAGAGCTATAGGGAGAGGTTGAGTAGGCTGAGACTTTATTCCTTGGAGTGCAGGAGGATGAGGGGGTGATCATTTTAGACTAAACTGATAGACAGGTATATGGATAGGACATATTTGGAGCAATATGGACCACACTCGGCAGGTGGGACGAGTGCAGCTGGAACATGTTGGCCGGTGTGGGCAAGTTGGGCCGAAGGGCCTGTTGCCACGTTGTATCACTCTATGACACGGGTGTTCACAATCACCTTTTCTGTTGACCTCTTCCTTAACCTCTGTTGTCACGCTTTCCAATTTCACCTCAAACATAACAGAAGGAAATGAATGTTTTTGTCTCCATTAAAGGAAACTTTCAATACAACTCTCTTGCTCCCTCTTTTCTCTTGCTATGTTTGTTTATCTGTACATTTACTGTATGCCCTGCTGAATGTTTCCAGAGGTATCTGTTTTCACTTCCATTTTACCATTACCCTCATTAACACCTTCGCAACAGCTATTAAGAATTTAGGATGGTCGGGTAATGCCCAGATCCACAATATTACCATTTAAAGAGAAAACACTTTTTGATAGGTTTTAGTTTGTTAAATGCAATAACAGAAATTTTCTCATTCACATTTCACAACCACCTCCACTATTGAAGCTTATTAGCAGTTTTGAAATCACAAAGTGCAACAGTGTGAAGAAAGTCTGTTATCTGTTCAAACAGCTCATGGCAGGGATACAAGAGGTCTGGAATGAGATCAGTATGTTATACCAATAATGATTGGTGCATGTACTTCAACACTTTTGTTTGGAAAATTTCAAGAGTAAGGTCTTGGGTTGACTTTACAAGTACACTGACCTGCGGGGAACCAAATTAAAAGACAATGAGGATTCAATGGAAAGTATTCAAGTATTTGCTGAAGTGACCATTGTTGGAGAACCCTCGCTTGTTGTATTGTCAGACTTAAACAGCCAATCCTTGATTTTCAAAAGGAATAAATGCTGAAAAAATGATCCGTTAAGCATACTTTGCTTTATTGAAAGGATGGGCAAAATGCTTTATGATTATTTTGGTACACTTTTCATTCAGGTCCAAGACGAGTTCCATTAGGAGCATATTTCATAAATTTGAGCTTAGTTTAGAGATACAGCACGGCAACAGGCCCTTCGGCTCACTGAGTCCACATCGACCAGCGATCCCTGCACATTAACACTACCCTAAATACACTAGGGCCAATTTCCAATTATACCAAGCCAGTTAACCTACACACCTGCACATCTTTGGATTGTGGGAGGAAACCGAAGATGTAGGAGAAAACCAACGCGGTCACAGGGAAAACGTACAAACTTCATACAGACGGCACCCCTAGTCAGGATTGTACCCAGGCCTCCGGCGCTGCAAGCGTTGTAAGGCAGCAACTGCGTGCCGCTCTTTTTAAAAAAAAATAAAGCTTAAAAAAAATTGAGCAATATTTGAATGTTGTTAAATTTCTTTAATGCTGCAGAGTTGAAATGTGTTGTGGAGAAATAAATGCACTATGAACTTGGCATAATTGGCCTTACATCTGAGCTTCAAGTCACAATTATTTGGATTCAATATTTAAGACCAATGTGAACTGATGAGCACATGAATAAGTTTTCGTCCACAGCAAGACCAGTTATGAAGTTATATGCACGTTTTACACGTTGAGATGTTAAAATGTCAATACGTTTTTGGTTAGGATGAGACAAGAATTACATGCTTAAGTCTGAAGAGTATCTCAGTTATACGGAGGAGATTTTAGACCCAAATTGATGATATTAAAGAAGATTTGAGAACGTTCTGTAAATTCCGTTTCTGTAAATTGATAGCATACATTCGTGCAAATAGGTTCTAAATTTTGACTTACGATTAAGGGAAAAAATTAACAGGTTCCAAGAGAGAGGTCTTTTTTTTGTTGATCTTCCAGACTATTAACAAATGTTATTGCTGTTTAACATTTTTTTACCAGTAGTTTAGAATATGAAAATTAGTACTTTTGCTTCAACAGGCATTTTGCTGCCGTCGATGCAAAGAAGTTTCAGGGCATTTGGTTGATGAATGAGGAAGAGGCAAAGGATCTGGTCAGAAAAGCCCTCGATGCTGATGAGATAATACACAATCAACAGCTGGGCTTGACCTGGACAATGCCAGAACTATGCTTCTTGAAGAATGTTGGACCGATTGTATCGTGCACTGGGAAGAAAAAGTCAGCGGTCCAGCTTGCAGAAGAAGTTATTCTAGGAGGTAGGAAAATAAAAGTCAGTTTGTAACCCTTATGTCGAAATATCCAAGGTAATTTTTGCAGAGCCGAATCTAACTTAATGAAGCATAATGTTCTTGTAGCGTATTAGCTAATTAATGTGATAGATATATTTAATTGTTGGTTTGTTTTTGAAGATGTTTCCTTCTGTGAAAACTAACAACAAAACGAATGAATGATAGATTTTTAAATCATCCATCTTTCTCTAAAGAAACTTTCTGATGGCAACATGAGAATGTTATGGTTTTGCATCATGTGATCAGAAGTAAAGCTATTCATTTGCAACTCCTCAATAAGTAAGCAGTCAGTAGCTGCAAAGGGTCAACTAATGTTGCCCCGCATAATTGTAATCAATGACTATCTTCAGCCTGGATAGGGAATATGGGGAAGGAGGAGGGGCTTTTTGGAGGTTACTTAAATTGTAGAATTCAATGTTCATACCAGGGGTTGTAAGCTACGCAAGCCTGTTCCTCCAATAAGGTCCTGTTCCTTCAATTTGTGTGTCACCTCACTTTGGCAATGGAGAAGGCCAGGGCAGAACGATCAGTATGGGAAGGGCAGTTAAAATGGTTAACTGCAAAGAAAATTCCAGAGAGAAAACATTTGTTTGCACCCCAATTTCTCCATCCCCTTGTTTTGTAGAAACTGGTTATTCGCCTGTTAACCATTTGTGTGTCTCTCCCATTTGTGAAAACATCTCAGCATCTACCCTGTAAAGAACCCAGTTTTAAAAACCCAGTGTAAAGAAACTCCAGTTGTGAAGTATTCAATCATTCACTCATTCTCTCTAATGCAAATGAATAATTAAACTGGTGGATGAGGTACCGGTCATGCACATTGCCTTGTCCTGAATGATTTTGCATTGCTTTTGATGTTGGAGCGCCAATCATTAATGCACAAAATATTTCATGACACACTTGTAATCTGTGGTGGAAAGTGTTTGAGGTATCAGGCAGTGAGTTGCAGGATAACCAGGGTTTGAGCTACTGCATTTTTCCTATATTTATATGGTTTTCTGTTAGGTTTCTTGCAGAAGGTACACAAAAATGCTGGAGAAACTCAGCGGGTGCAGCAGCATCTATGGAGCGAAGGAAATAGGCAATGTTTCGGGCCGAAACCCTTCTTCAGACTGATAGGGGGTGGCGGGGAGAAGGAAGGGAAAAGGAGGAGGAGGAGCCCGGGGGCTGAGGGATGGGAGGAGACAGCCCGAGGGCTGAGGAAGGGGAGGAGACAGCAAGGGTTAACAAAATTGGATGAATGTTGATTGAAAGAAACTTGGTGTTTGTAATACTACTTGTCAAAGTTAGGTGATTTGATTCTCTTGTTGAAGATAATCACTCATTGATGGGCCATTGCTCTTGCTGCATTCGGTAATTTACTGGTTTGTTTGCAGAGAGCTGTGAATGGAATGGAACATTGTACCATTATCTGCAAGCATCCCTGTATCTTATCTGATGAAGGAAAATGTATTGATGAAACAGCTGAAAATGTTTGATGTAGGTCACTGAGTAAATTCAGCAGTGAATTCCGCTGCTTGAGTGACTGACCTCAAAGAACCACAACCATTGGTTTTGTGGGAGTTATCAATTGAAGTATTTCCCCATGGAATCAGTTTTCCTGGAACTCTTCAATCAAAAGTTACCTCCGGTAACAAGGGTCATTTATAAGGTTCAGCTATTTTATTCATGTTCGGCCAAGGTAGCACACTCATTGAAAACATTGATGAACAGGTTATGGATTCTTAAATGTTGTTTGATGACACTACAAATGACATCTTCCATACCTTTGTAAATTATGAAAAGTAGATGAGTAAGCAATAATTGGCTAGATTATTTGTCCCAATAATTTCTCATTATTGTGCTTCATTCCTTTTTCCTTATCCGTGTAATGTTCATTTTTTTTCCTTTTTTATGCAATCTCGAATAATGTAATGGTTTGTATCTGGCTCTGAATGATAAAGCAAAATTGCTTTTCTCTTCATCTTCAGCATCGCCCTGAAGTTTTCAGCAGATCAACAGAAAGTCAGTGCCCTTGCTGCAGCTCCTAATGCCCCTGTCCCACTTAGGAAACCTGAACGGAAACCTCTGGAGACTTTGCGCCCCACCCAAGGTTTCTGTGCGGTTCCCGGAGGTTTTTGTCAGTCTCGCTACCTGCTTCCACTACCTGCAACCTCTGGGAACTGCACAGAAACCGTGGGTGGGGCGCAAAGTCTCTAGAGGTTTCCGCTCAGGTTTCCTAAGTGGGAAAGGGCATTATTCTTCGATTTTATGCATTGACGTTACAGCATGAGTTGTTATCGAAAGAAACAAATTGACATTGCACTGTTCAAACATTTTTTTTGGCAGATCAACAGTCATGGAATTTCCAGGAAAAAGCAGGAAATGGAGAGAAATCATCGATGTGGAATTCCATTTTCCAAAATATTTGTTATTCGGCCAGTGAGGACAAGGCAATGGCGCTGTGTGGTGGAAAACCTGGAGAAATCTCATTGAAAACAGTTAAAACATTGTTAGAAGTTTTGTGCGATGAAACAGTGAGTATCTGTTTTCGGAGATTCATTTTATTAGCCCAAGTAGTCAATAGAATATTTTAAGTTTTCTGGACATTATTCAGTATAGTGTAGAACGCTTCTTTGTATTATATTGTAGAATCAATGCTCTTGCACGCACTCTTTTGTTTTCACAAGATAATGGGTAAAGTCTTTGATTGCTGCTACAGTTTCTATTGGACTTGATCCAAAACCAGCCAAATCAATAATTGACAATAGACAATAGGTGCAGGAGTAGGCCATTTGGCCCTTCGAGCCAGCACCGCCATTCAATGTGATCATGGCTGATCATCCCCAATCAGTACCCCGTTCCTGCCTTCTCCCCATATCGCCTGACTCCGCTATTTTTAAGAGCCCTATCTAGCTCTCTCTTGAAAGCATGCAGAGAACCTGCCTCCACCACCCTCTGAGGCAGAGAATTCCACAGACACTCTCTGTGAGAAAAAGTGTTTCCTCGTCATCGTTCTAAATGGCTTACTCCTTATTCTTAAACTGTGGCCCCTGGTTCTGGACTCCCCCAACATCAGGAACATGTTTCCTGCCTCTAGGATCCGGTGGGCGGCGCGACTCTCGTCAGCAGCGGCCTCTGCAGTCTGTCCGCGTTTTATTATTTTCTGTCTATGTTTTTATGTAGTTTTTGTTATTTTTTGTTGGGGTGTGTGTGTGGTGGGGTGGGAGGGGGGGGGAAACTTTTAAATCTCTCCCTGCACGGGAGACACGACCTTTTCTCGTCGGGTTTCCGTTATCGTTGGGGCTGCAATGAGGAGCGGCCTCCAACAGGAAGAGACCGGGGACTCTGGTGCCGACGACTCATCGTCGCCGTCGCGGGGCTGGCTGAGTCCGGCGCGGGTGGAGCGGTGGAGGAGCGCTGCTGCTGCTGCTGCTGCGGCCCGACCGGAGAGTCGGAGGCTTCAACTGCAGGTCTGTGGACGGCGGCACCGGGAGCCCGCGGGTCCCTGGAGGGAGACCGCTTTTCAGGGCTCTCGCAACGGCGACTTCTCCCGCCCGAGTTGCGGGGTCGAGGAGCTCCTGGAGCGGGGCCTAACATCACCGCCCCGCGCGGCTTGGAATGGTCGCGGGACTCTGCGATTCAGTACTGATCAAGTTCTATCCGCGCTATCAGACAACAAACTATATTAGTCACTTTAAGAATGTAACAATTCCTCTTTATTATGCCCGTACACCCTTAACCCTTTCAGTTCTAAAACTCTTTAATTCCCTCCTTTTTATACAAAGCCTTCTGAAAGTCCAAATATAACACATCCACTGGTTCTCCCTTATCCACTCTGCTAGTTACATCCTCGAAAAATTCTATAAGATTCGTCAGACATGATTTACCTTTCATAAATCCATGCTGACTTTGTCCAATGATTTCACCACTTACCAAATGTGCTGCTATCCCATCTTTAATAACTGATTCTAGCAGTTTCCCCACTACCGACTTTAGACTAACTGGTCTGTAATTCCCCCTTTTCTCTCGCCCTCCCTTTTTACAGTGGGGTTACATTAGCTACCCTCCAATCCTCAGGAACTACTCCAGAATCTAAAGAGTTTTGAAAGATTATCACTAATGCATCCACTATTTCTGGGGCTACTTCCTTAAGTACTCTGGGATGCAGCCTATCTGGCCCTGGGGATTTATCGGCCTTTAATCCATTCAATTTACCTAACACCACTTCCCGGCTAACCTGGATTTCACTCAGTTCCTCCATCTCATTTGACCCCCGGTCCCTTGCTATTTCCGGCAGATTATTTATGTCTTCCTTAGTGAAGACAGAACCAAAGTAGTTATTCAATTGGTCTGCCATGTCCTTGTTCCCCATGATCAATTCACCTGTTTCTGACTGCAAGGGACCTACATTTGTTTTAACTAATCGTCTTTGGAGTGTGGGAGGAAACCGAAGATCTTGGAGAAAACCCAGGCGGTCATGGGGAGTACGTAGAAACTCCGTACAGGCAGCATCTGTAGTCGGGATCGAACCTGGGTCTCTGAAGCTGCAAGTGTTATAAGGCAGCAACTCTATCGCTGCGCCACCGTGCCCCCTTCTGTGCTAATGACAGGGCCCTCAATAAAACTTCAAAATTAACCTTTCTACCAAGGCAAGGGGACCCATTTCAAAAAAACTCATCTCCAACAAAAATCTATCTCTACATCAAATAAATGAATGACTGGTTCTGTTATTTTACGTCAATCTAAAGTATATTAAATCAAGTTAGTTGATGTGGTAGGTGAGATAATCTTAGTGGGCTGGGCTATATTTTATATCGCAAAGCATTATTATTTTTAGCATAGAAGATTATTCACTGGTCACTACATAAATGGGTTTGAGTAGACATTTTGGACAATATTATTGGAAAAGTTTTGCGTTGATGAACAGTTTGGATCCTGATTGCTAATTCCACCCAAAATGAAAATTACACTTGTTAATTCTCTAAATATAAAGTTTGTGTGACAAGTCAGTGGAAGAATACAAACATTTGAATTGGGAGGAATCATATGCCACTTGTCTCTCCTCCATTGAATAGGATCACAACTGATTTGACTGTAACCGCAAGTCTGTATTCTAGCCAAACTGTTGACATCTTTCTTCCCCTCTTTAAGTATCTGCCTCTGCTTTAAATGTAGCCAAATAATCTTCTTACAATATATTTTTGAGGGGAATTACTTCCAAAGTTCATGATGCTCCAAAAGAAGAAATTGCAAACTTAAATGGGTGGCCTGTTATTGTTTTCCTGGATTCTTAGATTCTTCCACAAGAGGAAACATCCTCTCCACATCCACTCTGTCATCCCACAAATAAACGTTGCTTTTCCCAGTTATAAAAAGTTAACTGGGAGAAAATGCTTTCTCGTTAGAATGAAGGCAGACATCTTCTGCGGTGTGGAACTTGGTTTGTGGCCGTATTTCTGACTTGACAACTATTTGGGTTGTGAACATTTCTCATGAACGGAACCCTGTTGTAACCTGAGGAGGACCTGTTTTCTTCTTGACAGAATTGCTTCTACACCATATTTAGAATTTAAACTGACAATATTTTGTTTTTACAGGGATTCCTGATTGAAAACAAGCTTCTGAAAATTCTTAGTTCCCTGAAGCAAGATGAACAATCGCTAATTAAACTTGATGCCATATTTACGGTAAGATTTTAAAATTTTGATGGGAATATTTTGAGCAGCCTTGATATTCTGCTAGACCAGGTGCGGACTCGTTAGGCCCTTCCCACATGGCAATATTCCACCACTCATGCATAGCCCCCAACTGCGTAGGCGCAGCTGAGGGGTTCCCGTTATGACGCCAGACATCCCTGTTGTGACGTGAATCACTGCAACCCTCCCCCAACTGCGCCTCGCCATCCCTCTTCTGACCTCTATCCTCCTCCATTCCCCCTCATCGCCCAGCACTCCCTCCCCCTCCTCTTCACCCTCCCTCTTCTTTCCCCTCTCACCTCCCCTCCACACTCCCTCCCTCACCTCTCCCTCCCTCTATCCCCCCCCCACCCACTCCCTCACCTTTCCCCTGCCCTCAGTCATTCCCTCCCTCCATAACCCCTCTTCCCTCTCTAGCCCCTCCTCTCCCTCTATCTCGCTGCTCCCCCACTCCTCATCTCTCCCCTATCCACTCCTCCACTATCCTTCCTGACCTCCCCCCTGCCCTCCTCTCCCTCTATCCTCCACTCCCTACCTCCTCCACTCCCCCCTCCTCTCCCTCCACCCCCCTTCTCCCCCACACTCCCTCCTCACCTCCCCCACTTCTCCCTACCCCCCTCCTCTCCCTCTATCCCTCTGCTCCCCCACTCCTCACCTCCTACCTATCCCACTCCCCCACAATGAAAATTGCGATGTTTTTAAAAAAATGAAATTCTCAATGGAAATCGTGTTTTTTTTCTTTAAAATAACCTAAAAACAATGTTAGCTGTTAATGAAAACGGAAGAATTTGATTAAAAGAGTTTTTTAAATCATGGTTTTAATATGTAAATGAGATTCAGGATCCCATTGTGACATCATTGTGACGTTGAATGCGGCTGATGGGCAGGGCAAATGGAAAAGTGATTTGAAAAGTGATTTTTGTAAAGTTTACGATGTCAATAACTTGTAAAATATAACATCAATCCAAACGAAACTTGTTTCATTTACATCCCAGGACAATGGTGAGTAAGGTGCCCCCAAAATTGCAGCGCTATTGTGTACCGCTTTGGCGGGATTTTGGGATATCATGCACATGTACGCATTCAGTTTCTCCCTTAAGTTAATGCTCTTCATTCTGCACTGAAATTCAGTTCACTTCTGCAGTTAAGCTTGTTTTTGGCTAATAGTTTGATATTTTGCTCTGTTCCTGTGTACATGTCCTATTTCTGAGGGTGGGACTCAGATCTGGCGTCTACTGGGTTAAGAGCTGAGGGCTGGCCAAGCATTATTTCTCAGATAGCTAAAATGAAAAGGCACAATTGTATGGTTTTAGTGGAGGGAGCGGCAACAGAAGGCTGTGGGTGCAGCAAGCCCTTTCAGGTCTGTTACTGCAGTGTGTATTGATATAAAAATCCTTGTTCAGTAATAAGTCCGAGATGTAAGTAAGTAGAATCATAGATAGCTAGACACCATCTTTCCTAAAACATGGTGCCCAGAACTGAAATTCAATACTCAATACTCTGTGCACATTGGACTTCATCAAAGCCTTTTTGACCACCCTATCTATTCGTGATATCCAATTCTATCTGACTCTTATCAGATTCGTGAGACACAAAATTAAATTGATCTGGGATTGGGAAGGGAGAACCTAACTGACTTTGTATTATCTATCATCAAATTGCAGTAGAAACTAAAGATTTTAATGGGGATGGTAATGTGATACTTTTGTTTGGGATATTTCTGATTTTAAGATTAAAATTTAAAATTCTAAATTATTTTCACCACACACAGGCTTTGGGAATTGAAAATGAAGATGATATCATCAAACTGACAGAGTTTTTTATAAAGAATTGTGAAACATCCAAGTATGAATTGGATAAGGTAAGATAACTGCATTTTCAGGTACAAAATAGTTTGGTCATACTAGGTATCTGAAAAAATTTGGTTTAGAATACCATATGTTGGAGTTTTGGTACATCGAGGCCTATTTACTTTGCTTACAGTTGGATGTGATGCATCCTATTTCAAGAAATGTAAATACACATGCAAAAGTGAACTCATTATATTGTATGATCATTTGCAAGTGATGACTGTATGTTTTTGTAGCAAATGCATTGGCTGGATTCTGTAGCAAATTTAGGCTGGATTCATATGAATACAAAGCAATGTGGCTCCACCTCAAATGAAGCAGGAAATCTGCTAACCATCTGGCCATTAACAATTAAAAAATGAATTTGCAATGGGGACTTGCTACTTGACTTGGCATTATTGATATTGTTATAGCAGGGATGCCCTTGAATTTGAACTTTCAGCTGCGTGGTGTGGTTATGAAAGAAGAGGTCTTTGCCTCAATGCAATCATCATCATCATCGGCGGTCACTCAAAATAAGTATGACTGTCCTCTCATGGGGGACGCCTGTGCGTGACTTTGTTTAACGTGGGGAGACTGGTGCACAGACAGCCACCACACGGTCCTTGACAAATCTGGGTCAGAATCCAGTGGCATGGAATCCAAGACGACCGGGGACCCTTTTCTGCTGCAGCCTTCATCCGCCTTCCCAGCCGTTGTGAAGCTCCACTAAAGTTAGCCATCATCCTCCTCCTGTTACACCGTTCAGGTCTTGGTTGGATTGCTCTTTGTCAGAGACTTCCCTCTCGACCTTACCGCCCTGGGTGGCCCTACCAGGAGCATAGCTCCAGACTGCATCGCTCTCAGTAGCTCAGGACCACACAAGCTTCTCCACCACGACAAGGTGACAATCCGCAAAGAAGATAATGCAAGAGTGAGCTGCTGTTCAAGAACCAGTGGTGAAACTTGAGCACAAATTCTAGTTGAACATTTTGATTTAGAATTTAAACATTTTCAGAACTATTAATTGGAAGAGTCATTAAATTAATGGTCTGCTCCCTTAGATTATAATGACCAAGAGCAGGGGTGTGGAAGGGTCCCGACCCAAAGTATGTCAATTTCCCTCCACATACTGCCTGACCTGCTGAGTTTGGTTTTTGCTTCACATTCTTTCATCTACTGTCTTTTGTGTCTCCAAAAATTAAATTATCTTGGTTATTTACTTCATAGTTATTTGATATGCACAAATTAGTTTATTCCTTCAACATAACAGTGAGAATAAACCATTTAATTGTGCAATGCATGAAAGGAATACATAAACACTTATTACTGTTTCATTTTTTCCTCCAGCTGCTGCAAGGATTTATGTTGACCAGATTGATATATTTTACAGTTTGTTACTTGATGTTACAGAATTGCTTTTGGAGAATCTGAGCCTTTGAGGATTTCTACTGCAACCTTTATCTGTTTTCAAAGGGGGTATGAAAGATAACTCATTCTCAGTCCACCAATCACTCACTGACCCTGTGTCACACCATGATCCCTCTCTTTATACTGGCTATCTACCCCCTCCATTTTTAGTCCGATTGCAGGGTTCCAACTCGATGTTGACAATTCCTCCCCCCCCCCCCATTCCCCCAGCACTCATTGATGCTGCTTAACCTGCTGAGGTCCCCCAGTGGTGAGGAATGCACATAGCTTGTCAGGGAAGACAGAGGAACGACAAGGGGACTGCTTGGAGTCTGTGGACTGGGCGATGTTCAAGGACTCAGCAACAGACTTGAATGAATACGCCGCAGTTGTTACTGACTTCATAAGAAAATGTGTGGAGCACTGTATTCCTATGAAAACCATTTAAGTGTTCCCCAACCAAAGGCCTTGGATGAACCAGGAGGTCCACATTCTTCCGAGGACCAGATCTCGGACATTCAAGTCTGACGACGTAGAGCTATACAAGAATTCCAGATACGACCTTGACAAGGCTATCAAAAAGACGAAAACGAACTTTCACTCCAACCTGGAGAATGAGGCAGGTGTTCAACAGCTGTGGCAAGGCTTGCATGCTATTACTTCCTACAAGGTGAAATCAGGTGGCAGCTAAAGTGACAGCGAAGCATCGCTCCCAGATGTATTTTGTGCAAGCTTTGACAGAGAGAACACTAATGTGGCATCCCAGGCCCCCATAGCCCCCCCAATTACAATTTCAGTCACAAAGCCGACGTCAGAAGGTCCTTCAGGCGGGTATACCTGGTTGTGTTCTTAAAACCTGTGCAGACCAACTGGCTGGAGTTTTTGTGGACATCTTTAACCTCATTACTGAGGTCTGATGTTCCCACCTGCTTCAAACGGGCATTAATGATACCGGTACCCAAGAAGAATAAGGTGATGTTCCTCAATGACTACCGCCTCGTGGCATTAATGTCCATGGTGATGAAATGCTTGAGAGGTTGGTTTATAGCACATATCCTTCCTCAACAAGAACCTGGAGTCACTACCGCCACAACTCCATTATGCATTGGACCACTTGGGCAATAGCAACACAAACATCAGGCTGTTGATCATAGATTACAGCTGGGCGTTTAATAACATCGTCCAGTCCAAGCTCACGGATCTGAAGAGAGAGAGTATCAAGAGTATATTTAATTGTAATTTAGACCCCTGGAGGTCCAAATGAACCGTTTCTGCAGAGCCACACACAAATAGACCCCAGTTAATTACATTTACCGCCACAATAGCTGTGAGGAAGGCCAAATAAACTTATCAATAGAGAATGTGAGTCAAAGTCTCGCTGGCTGGCGATGGCGATTGTCCCGCGGCCATTAAAGCCACGCCGGGTGGTGCAATAGCAACACAAACCGGGTCTTGATGTTGGAGCAGGCTGTTGATCGCAAAGTAGCATTCCACAGCTGGGCGTTTCAACAACATCGACCCCGTCCAAGCTCACGGAAAAAGCGGTCTGGGTCTCTGCAGCAGCCTCCGACTCATCCCACTGCAACAGCAGGATCAGCGCTCCTCGACTTCGGCCAGCTCCGCGACGGTGAGGTTATCAACACAACGACACAAACTGTACAGGGAGAGATTCAAAAGTTTAGCTTCTTCCTCGATAGCCATCAGCATGGGAACAGCTCAAGACTACCCACATCACTTTCCCCCCCCCCCCAAAATACTCAGTGCAAAAAAACCCACCCCACGCTGATTGTGATTGAAAATATCCCACTGCAACTGCAATACAAATTACAATTAGCTTCTTCCTCGATAGCCATCAGCATGGGAACAGCTCAAGACTACTCGCTGATTGTGATTGAAAACGCTGCAATAATATTGCAGCATGTGGAGAAGCACTGAATCTCACCTGATGGGTGTTTCGGGACTTTCCAGTAAACTTGCGTAAATGCACCAAACTTGCTGAGTGTTTTATTCTGTAAATTTGTTTCATTAGAGTCTAAAAGGTTGAATCGTGTTGTCTCCTGCTTCATCGACTGTGATCTTTGGTTCTGCTTTTTGGAAATATAGAATGTATTCCTTTACGAATATTTATTTTATCAGAATTAAGGAGTGTAGGGATGTTGAAACAGAAGAAAAAATTTGAATGAGAACAAATACCATAAATAGACTCAGGGAACACCACATTCATGTTTTGGATCAACTGCTTTTCATTATGGAGCAATGTTTATGCTTTCTCACATTCTCCTGTCATTTAAATATATTTGATCATGCTTCTCTGATAGTGAAGCTTTTTCCAGAGATTATCCACCTGTAACTATGATACATGAGGATGAACGAACGAGGAGTTATTATTGTAATGATCCCTCACACAATTCCATGCGGGGATAATATATTTGGTATTTATCACTTGTCTAAATGAGTAACAAAGGAAATAAAAAGGCACACAGAAAAATATGAGGGTGTAATTTAAAAAATATATAAAATATGTTATCTCTAGAGTAAAATGATAATCTGCTGTCACTGTTTATTAATGTTTAAGGATCTGCAATATTGCTTCCTCTTCAATAACAAGATGCATTTATTGACTTTAGGAGACAGATATATTGTTGAAGCAGCTTGATGAAGAGGTGGTAGAAGAAATGGAAGATGAAGTAGAGGGTCAAGGAGATACTTTGGAAGAAGTATGCATAAGTGAAGAAGAGGATAAAAAGATAAAAGCCTGTGCAGATTTGATATCTCAGCAGCGTTTGCAACTTGTTCATCCCAATGATATCCTCAGAACTTTAAGACTTTTCCTAGAGGAAAATGATCAAGCAAGGTATATATATTTTTTGGTCTCTATATATCAAACCTGAAATTGTATTTGTCTTTTAACAATGTTTTGGTACTTTCTACCTTTTCTGTTCTGAAGGCAGAAATTTAATGAAGGGAACATAACCATATATGTGGATGTGGACAAGCTTTTCCCTTTGAGAATAGGGAAGATTCAAACAAGAGGACATGACTTCAGAATTAAGGGACAGACGTTTAGGGGTAACATGAGGGGGAACTTCTTTACTCAGAGAGTGGTAGTGGTGTGGAATGAGCTTCCAGTGGAAGTGGTGGAGGCAGGTTCGTTGGTATCATTTAAAAATAAATTGGATAGGCATATGGATGTGAAGGGAATGGAGGGTTATGGTATGAGTGCAGGCAGGTGGGACTAAGGGAAAATAATTGTTCGGCACTAAGGGCTGAGATGGCCTGTTTCCGTGCTGTAATTGTTATATGGTTATATATAACCATATAACAATTACAGCACGGAAACAGGCCATCTCGGCCCTTCTAGTCCGTGCCGAACACTTACTCTCACCTAGTCCCATCTACCTGCACTCAGACCATAACCCTCCATTCCTTTCCCGTTCATATACCTATCCAATTTATTTTTAAATTATAAAATCGAACCTGCCTCCACCACTTCCACTGGAAGCTCATTCCACACAGCTACCACTCTCCGAGTAAAGAAGTTCCCCCTCATGTTACCCCTAAACTTCTGTCCCTTAATTCTCGTCATGTCCTCTTGTTTGAATCTTCCCTACTCTCAATGGAAAAAGCTTATCCACGTCAACTCTGTCTATCCCTCTCATAATTGTAAAGACCTCTATCAAGTCCCCCCTTAACCTTCTGCGCTCCAAAGAATAAAGACCTAACTTGTTCAACCTTTCTCTGTAACTTAGGTGCTGAAACCCAGGCAACATTCTAGTATATCTCCTCTGTACTCTCTCTATTTTGTTGACATCTTTCCTATAATTTGGCGACCAAAATTGTACACCATACTCCAGAATTGGCCTCACCAATGCCTTGTACAATTTTAACATTACATTCCAACTTCTATACTAAATGCTCTGATTTATAAAGGCCAGCACACCAAAAGCTTTCTTTACCACCCTATCTACATGAGATTTCACCTTCAGGGAACTATGCACAGTTATTCCTAGATCCCTCTGTTCAATTGCATTCCACAATTCGCTACCATTTACCATGTACGTCCTAATTTGATTTGTCCTGCCACGATGTAGCACCTCACACTTATCAGCATTAAACTCCACCTGCCATCTTTCAGCCCACTCTTCCAAATGGCCTAAATCTCTCTGTAGACTTTGAAAATCTACTTCATTATCCACAACACCACCTATCTTAATATCATCTGCATACTTACTAATCAAATTTACCACACCATCATCCAGATCATTGATGTATATGACAAACAACAGTGGACCCAACACAGATCCCTGAGGCACCCTACTAGTCACCAGCCTCCAACAGCCATCCACCATTACTCTCTGGTATCTCCCATTCAGCCACTGTTGAATCCATCTTGCTACTCCACCATTAATACCCAACAATTGAACCTTCTTAACCAACCTTCCATGTGGAACCTTGTCAAAGGCCTTACTGAAGTCCATATAGACAACATCCACCGCTTTACCCTCATCAGTTTCCCTAAAAATTCAAGAAGATGTCAAACATGACCTTCCAGGCACAAATCCATGTTGACTGTTCCTAATCAGACCCTGTTTATCCAGATGATTATATATATTATCTCTAAGTATACTTTCCATTAATTTTCCCACCACTGACGTCAAACTAACAGGTCTGTAATTGCTAGGTTTACTCTTAGAACCCTTTTTAAACAATGGAACAACATGCGCAGTACGCCAATCCTCCGGCACCATTCCCGTTTCTAATGAAATTTGAAGTATTTCCTTCATAGCCCCTGCTATTTCTACACTAACTTCCCTCAATGTCCTAGGGAATATCCTGTCAGGACCTGGAGACTTATCCACTTTTATATTTTTCAAAAGTGTCAGTACTTCCTCTTCTTTGATCCTCATAGTTTCCATAGCTACTCTACTTGTTTCCCTTACTTCACATAATTCAATATCCTTCTCCTTGGTGAATACCGAAGAAAGGAAATTGTTCAATATCTCCCCCATCTCTTTTGGCTGCAGATAGCTGTCCACTCTGACTCTCTGATTTTTATCCCTCGTTAACCTTTTGCTATTAATATAGCTGTAGAAACCCTTTGGATTTACTTTCACCTTACTTGCCAAAGCAACCTCATATCTTCTTTTAGCTTTTCTAATTTATTTCTTAAGATTCTTTTTACATTCTTTATCCTCCTCAAGCACCTCATTTACTCCATGCTGCCTATAATTATTGTAGATCTCTCTCTTTTTCCGAACCGTGTCCAATTTCCCTTGAAAACCATGGCTCTTTCCAATTTTTACTCTTTCCTTTCAACCGAACAGGGACATAAAGATTCTGTACTCTTAAAATTTCACCTTTAAATGTCCTCCATTTCTCTTCTACATCCTTCCCATAAAACAAAATGTCCCAATTCACTCTTTTTAAATCCTTTCGCATCTCCTCAAAGTTAGCCTTTCTCCAATCAAAAATCTCAACCCTTGGTCCAGTTCTGACCTTCTCCATAATTATATTGAAACTAATGGTGTTGTGATCATTGGACCCGAAGTGCTGCGCAACACATATCTCCGCCACATGACCTGTCTCATTTCCTAACAAGATGGTCCAGCACTGCCCCTTATCTAGTAGGTACCTCTATGTATTGCTGCAAAAAACTATCCTGCACACATTTTACAAACTACAAACCATCCAGCCCTTTTACAGAATGTGTTTCCCAGTCTATGTGTGGAAAATTGAAATCTCCCACAATCACTACCTTGTGCTTACTACTAATATCTGCTATCTGTTTACATATTTGCTCTTCCAATTCTTGCTCCCCATTAGGCGGTCTATAATACATCCCTATAAGCGTTGCTACACCTTTCCCATTTCTCAATTCCACTCAAATAGCCTCCCTTGACGAGCCCTCTAATCTATCCTGCCAAAGCACTGCTGTGATATCTTCCCTGACAAGCAATGCAACACCTCCACCTCTTGCCCCTCCAATTCTATCACACCTGAAGCAACGAAATCCTGGAATATTTAGTTTCCAATCACAGCCATCCTGCAACCATGTTTCACTAATCGCCACAACATCATAATCCAAGCTCTAAGCTCATCCACCTTTCTTACAATTCTCCTATCATTAAAATATACACATTTAAGAAACCCACCACCTCTTATTCTCCATTTATTATCTTTTTCTTCTTTCTCCCCTACATGTTGGGTCTGAGTGCTTCCCTTATCTGCCTCCTACCTCACACACTGTCTACTGGCTTTCTCTATTTGAGTCCCTCCCCGTGCACCGTCCTTTCCCTAGGTGCTTCCATCCAGCATTTATTTTTATATTTCACCCAATTTGATAAATCCTGGTGCAGGAGATGGAAGCAAGTCAACTATTACCTAGGTTGATGCTGGTTTCATCGGTATGGCTAATACCATGTATATTTGCCAAACGTATTAAGGCGGAAAATATCTCAAGAAGATGGGATTTTATTTTTGATCGGATTTATTTCTTTCAAGCATCTTTTAAGTTTGATTATATGATTCATTATTCTTTTTGAAATTAAATTGTAGTTAATGTATTTTGTTTAGTAATGCACGATAATTAGTGTTTCCTCTAAATAAATGTTCTTACAAAGTTTGCTACAAATAAATCAGATAATGTTCTGATGACATGTCAGATAATAAAGATGTCTCTCTAAACTTGGAAACTTTTTACAAGCGTTCAGTTTGGTCGTCCCCATAGGCAGTTGTGCATTCATATACCTTTGTGATCTGGTCAATCTTCCTATTCAAGTCCTTGTTTTACTAGTTTATTGGACTGTGTTTCTCTTCTATAAGATTGTCTTCATCACCGTTTCTCATTTACTTTCTTGGTTGTAATAGTGATCATTTCTGGCTACAGATTTTTCTAATTACAAACCGGGTATAACTTTTTTCTATTGAAATCACTGTTATTAGAAGAATACAGCGGGACTGTGGTCGTGCTACTAGATTAGTTATCCAGAAGGTCATGCCAATGGCCCAAAAGTGTGAGTCTAATTTCAACAATAAGCAATGGAAAGTATAAAATAAAATAAATTGTAATGGTAAAAGTGACCATGAAACTTGCGATGGTGGCCTGAACCCACCTGGTTCTACAAAGTTTGAAAGAGAAGAAGATCTTTCATTCTTTGCCATCCATGGTCAGACTTCTAAGGCAACAAAAAAACCAAAATCAGATTGCGAATTGGAATACCACCCACCTGGAGGCTCGCCTTCTAGACCTGTAATGTCCGGACTTGGAAATCAATTGCTGTTAGTTCTTCCACTACCACTAGATATGAATCCTGGTGGTACTTACTCAACAGCACTGTGGGAATACCTTCAGTTGAGGAACTGCAGAGATACAAGAAAATGGTTTGCGACCAGCTTGTCGTGGGAATTTGGGGATGGGCAACAAATGCTGACCTTGTCAGCGCAGCCCATTTGCCAAAGTTTGAATAATCAGCATGATATGAGAAATGGGCTTGTATTAATGGCCCTCTCAATGGCTTAGCAAGGGACACTTCATTTTCGACATGCTGTAGTAATTGATTCATGAATGTAGCAGTTCAAGAAATGGACAACCTCCACATTCTAGAGTATATTTAAGGATGGCCTTTAGATGATAACATCGCCAGTGACAGGCATATCCCATGCTTGTAATCACAATTAAAGAGGAAAACAGATTCAAAGTTTACATGGCCTAAGTCAATTCAAACTGCACAAAACCTGGACTGGTATTTCTTAATAATGCTTATTTCCATTTGACTTTGATCAATTCTGAAAGATGTGAACATAATCTGGCAAATTTTCCATCAATGCTTTTCTGGATTTATTTTCTCAAGGGACAAAGCACACACCAAAATGTCCAGTGCGAAGGAGAGAGATAGCTCTGAGGATAGTGCATACTGGGGCGCCATGGCAAACGTAATCCCAGAAAATAAATTGAAGGTCTGGAACTGTCTTGAGGATTCATTGGGCAAATACTTGTAAGTATCACACTTTAAGCAGTAGCAAAATCTCTAATGGAACAAAGTTACAAATCAAATTTACCTCCATGAAATGATTAAGCAAACAAATTTCACATTTGATTGCATTCAATTTTTTTTAAATCTTTCTCTACTAAGCTGTTTTGTAAGACTGATTTATGCAATATGTGCAAACAAATATTATAAATGTTGACACCATTTTAAAATTGATGAAGCTTGAAGCTCCCTCATCTAAGTGGAGTAAGTCGAATATTGAAAGGCTTGGATAGAGTGGATGTGGAGATGATGTTTCCACTAGTGGGAGAGTCTAGGACGAGGTCATAGATTCAGAATTAGACTTCCTTTAGAAAGGAGCCGAGAAGGAATTTCTTTAGTCTGAGGGTGGTGAATCTGGGGAATTATTTGCCACAGAATGCTATGGAGGCCGTCAATGCATATTTTTATGGCCGTTATGGGGAGAAAAGGCAGGAAAATTGGGTTAAGCGGGAGAGAGTGATCAGATTGAATGGTGACGTAGACTTGATGGGCCGAATGGCCTAATTCTGCCCCTATTACTTATGACCTTATGAGTAAAATATACAATGGTTTGCAGTTCTGACCCGTCAAAACGTTATGAGTGTGTTTGAACACTTGGGCAATATTATGGCCCTGGCAGTGAACTTGACATTGACAATGTATCCTTAACTCTCCTATATGCTATTTCATTTCAGTGTCCCAACAATTACAATTATTTTCACAAACTCATGTTCAGAACTCCATGTAGAATTAATGCTATGTCTACACAGAAAACCTGTGGTGCATAGTTTTGTTATTTTGAATCACCCATACTATTTTCTGGTACTGCTTTTAAACGGAATTTGAACAGCATATTTTGAACAATTTCTGTACTCCCACACACTATTTTAACTCCCTTTCCCATTCTCATACTGATCTTTCTCTCCTTGGCCTCCATTGCCAGAGTCAGGCTGCATGCAAACTAGAAGAAACACCACCTTGTATTCCACTCCGGTAGCTTACGATCCAATAGTATGATCATTGAACTTTCCATTTTTCAGTAATAACCACCCCCCCCCCCCCTGCACCCCCACCTCTGTGTGCACCCATTTCTCCTACCATCCCAATCACCCTGCTCTTCTCTGCCCCGTGTACATTTTTTTCCCATCCCAGTCCCATATTTTCTTTGATCTCCTATTTTCCCTATACCCTATCCCCATGAATGCACATCCTTCCCTCTGACTTTACTCCATTTCACCTCTACCTTTGCATTTACTCCATCCATCTGTCACCTTTGTCCACATATCACTTGCCCAGCTTTGCCCCACCCCATCTCTCTTTTCGAGCTTTATCCTCCTTATACTCCACTCTGAAGAAGAGTCCAGACGACAAAAAAAAATCGGTCCATTCTCTCCATAGAAACCAACTGACCTGCTGTGTTCTGCCAGCACTTAAGTGTTATATTCAGTACAGTAACAGGTTGGAAAGAAATATAACTCAGGTGTATGTTGCGGTGAAAATGCATCAGTACTTCACCCAGGATGAGTGTTTTCTGGCACCACATCACTGCCTCTACCTTCCTCCTTCCCCCATCTGGCCCATTCTGCAATTTTTTCCCCTTGTATGCTTCCACCTATTATTAATGAACCTTTGTCTTTAATCTGCTCCACCTCCTCCCAACCTGACTCCAACTGCCCATCATTTCCAACTGTACCCGGTTCTTCCTCTTACCTTCCAAACACCCCCCCACCCACCGTACCCCCTTTTTTGCCTTCCCCTCTCATCTCTTTATACCAACTATCTTCCCTCCACACACTCGGCCCTGATGCAGGGTCTCGATACAAAACATCGACCATTCTGCTTGCATGCACAGACACTGCTCGACCTGCGGTGCTCCTCCAGCTGTTTTTTTTTTTGTCCCAGATACTTGGCATCGAGATACTAACATATCTTGTGTTTCCTGAGTATTTTCTCTTCATCTTTTAATTTTTGTGGTTTAATGTTCAAAATCACAGGGGTTTTTTTGTGTGATATAATAGGTTGTCTTCATTTATGCTGTATACAAATAATGAAAGGAAAAAAGTATGTTTTAACGTAAAATAGGACTGAAGCATAAAATGAAAAGAGAAAGAAAAATGACAAAATGACAGAAAGCAAGCCTAAGTTGTATTTTATTATATTGGCCTTGCATTAGCTGGAAAAACAAATGTTATAAATGTAGTTTTTCTGTATTGTTATTTTTTTAGAAAAAAATTACTGTAAATCTTTACTGCTCTGTTATGTATTTACATTACCATTTTAATTCACTGTTGGTATTGAGTCCTCGTATAAATACAATATTAATTGAACACGATTTAATATTTTCTTTTACAGTCAAATATTGGTGAAAAGATCAAACTTAAATACTGAGAAGTGCAGCCTTGCTCAGCAAAATGCAGAGTTCAGATTATTATTACAGCAGTACATGCATTCTTCGGTAAGTCATACCTTACATACAATATTTTCTTTCAGGAGGCATTTAAACAACTCCCTTCTGTAAGGCACTTTTGTAGTGTGAAGGGGATGCAATGAGGATACAGGGTGACTTGGACAGGTGCATGGCGAGTGGACAGATGCATGGCAGATGCAATTTAATGTGGATAAATGTGAGGTTATCCACTGGCGGCAAAAACAGGGAGGCAGATTATTATCTAAATGGTATCAAGTTGGAAAAAGGGGAAGTACAATGGGATCTGGCAGTCCTTGTTCATCAGTCACTGAAAGTAAGCATGCAGGTACAGCAGGCAGTGAAGAAAGCGAATGACATGTTGGCCTTCTAAACAAGAGGAGTTGAGTATAGGAGCAAAGAGGCCCTGCAGTTGTACAGGGCCATAGTGAGACCAGACCTGGAGTATTGTGTGCAGTTTTGGTCTCTAAATTTGAGGAAGGACATTCTTGCTATTGAGGGAGTGCAGCGTACCCACCAGGTTAATTCCCGGGATGACGGGACTGTCATATGTTGATAGAATGGAGCGGCTGGGCTTGTATACTCTGGAATTTAGACAGATGAGAGGGGATCTTATTGATACATATAAGATTATTAAGGATTTGGACACGCAGGAAACATGTTCCCAATGTTGGGGGAGTCCAGAGCCAGGGGCCACAGTTTTAGAATAAAGGGTAAGCCATTTAGAACGGAGATGAAGAAAAACTTTATCACACAGAGTTGTGAGTGTGGAATTCTCTGCCTCGGAAGGGGTGGAGGCCAGTTCTCTGTATGCTTTCAAGAGAGAGTTAGATAGAGCTCTTAAAGATAGCGGAGTCAGGGGATATGGGGAGAAGGCAGGAACGGGGTACTGATTGTGGATGATCAGCCATGTGAGCCATGATCACATTGAACGGAGGTGCTGTCTATTGTTACAACTCGTCTTCTGCGTGCTATGGACACATTTAGGAGGTTGCTTTAATCCCTAATTGGAAATATTTAAGGTTGATGAGTTAATTGATTTGACGCAGAAATATATTTCTGTGTGGATGCTGCCTGAACTGCTGAGCATTTGCAATAGTTTGGTTTATGTTGGAATAATTTATCAAGTGCTATTTTTCATAGTATTAGAAACAGTGCCAGACTGATTCACCACGGTTCCTCAAGACTCAGTGTCGATGAAACTGCTGCAGGCTGAGTTGTAATGTTGATTTGAAGTTATTTATTTTGTTACAAGAACTGCAGATGCTGGTTTACCAAAGAAAGGCACAAAATGCTAAAGTAACTCGGTGGGTCAGGCATAATCTCTGGAGAACATGGATGGGCCAACATTTTGGGACGGGTCCCTGCTTTAGTGTGAAGAATGATCCTGACCCGAAATGTTCTCTATGCATGTTCTCCAGAGATGCTGACTGACCTGCTAAGTTGCTGGAGCATTTTATGTCTGTCTTTATTTATCATGTTGTTTAGTAGTGTGGGTAGACTTGAAATGTTAGATCATTTTCACATGGTGTTATCTGTGGCTAGGGTTGGTTTTTTGGTAATCTGGACGGTCTGACAAAACAGGTTTGATTTGGTGTTATTCCTTTCAAAACAGATATTGATCATCTTGGCTCCAGATAACTGCAATCAGTTGAATCACACATTTTACCTGCCCAGTTCCAACATGCTGTTATAATAATTGTGATTTAATGATGCCCACCATCGTGATGTACTATATCAAGCTTCCTAAATGGGATAGAAGGTCTCCGGGCAAGCGAATTGCATGTTGAAATTTAGACCACATTTGTTTGTGGTATGCGATTCCATCAATTGCACAGAGCACCATTATTAACTCAAGGGTAATGTTCAAACAAAGGTTAAAGAGAGATCAGTAATCAAAATGAGCAGATTTAGTATTTGGGAGTGGATGTGGGTCACAGTTTATACCAGGTACGGCATTAGCATTGAATAGTGAAGTGCCAAGAGATGAGCACAATACATGAATGACGAGTGGAGACAAAGTTAAATTTGAGATGAGGGAATTGAACTGGAGGATTTCAAATGTCTGATGGTTGTAGTGACGCAAAATTCAAAGTGTGTATGGGTTAGTGGCAGCTACAGTGGTGGTATGAAGCTGCGGTGCATTTGTAAAAGACAACATTTTATGGGTGTTTCATGATTTCAGATCGCTACCTGAAAACCCACTTAAAATGGGGGAATTCACTTAGACTGGACAATACATATCCACTAGGTTGGCTGTTCTCATTTCTGGTGCAAACTCCATTTAGCACTCATTAAATGAGTGCCAATTTTTAGGTGGCATTCTTTTCCTTATGACATTGGTGCACTTTAGTTTGCAAGGCTAACTTTTGTTCTTGTTTTGGTCTCTTATTGAACTTTTATTCAACGTATTAATTTATTAAATTTTTGTGTTCATTTATTAATACAGTGTCATTGATAAAGATAGTATTTATTGCTCAAACCTTTGTGTTAAGAAAGCGATCACACATATTTGTGTGCTGAAGGTAAATTTTCAATGAGTTTTCACATTATAGTTGAATTGGGCCATTCAGCCCATCGAGTCTACTCTGCCATTCAATCATGGCTGATCTCTGCCTCCTAATCCCATTTCCCTGCCTTCCTTGACACCTGTTCTAATTAAGAATTTGTCTATCTTTGCCTTAAAAATATCTGCTGACTTTGCCTCCAATAACCTCTGTGGCACTGTGTTCCACAGATTAACTACCCTCTGACTAAAGAGGTTCCTCCTCACCTTTTTAAAAGAGCACCCTTTAATTCTGAGGCTAGGGCCGCTGGTCCTAGGCTCTCCCACCAGTGGAAATATCCTTTCCCCATCCACTCTGTCTATGCCTTCCATTATTCTGTAAGTTTCAATGTGGTCCTCCCCTCAACCTTCTATACTCCAGCGATTACAGCCCAGTGCTGTCAAACGCTCATCATATGCTAACCGATGGATTCCTGAAATCTAATTTTTGTTTGTTGTATTGAGGGATTTTTGACTTGGTGGTGTTGAGGTGGAGGTGAATGGGTTGCATGAATGATGGAGATTAATTAGAATTTCTGAATTTTGTTCATAAATGAAGAGGCATCATATTTAATTTTGCTTGGTGTAGTGGTTTTTCAGATAGTGCGAAGATTATAATCCTTGCCTTGTTCTGCAAATGTTTTGTTAAAATGAAAATAATGTGTTTTGTTTTAAACTCCTCAGGTGAACAATGAGCTTGAGATTCCGCCAACGCAGCTGATGCAATTTAGTCTTGATCAGCAATAAACCACTAAGTTAGAAGAATTCACAACGCATGATTAACCAGTAAAGCAAGCAATGAGTGATTTATTAGTTTTCAATGGATGAGCCTTGGTTCTGGAATACTTTTTCCACACCTTTATCTTATTACCTCTGGGTGACCTAAGTCACACCTCATTTGTCTACATCGTAATGGTTGGTATCGTATAATTGTTTATATGAGAAATGGTTAGAAATAAAGTTTTAAACAATTAGGACTGCAAAAAAGAATTATTTTTGTTGAAAGGGTTGCTAATCTATATGTGTAATTTGCTCTTATTTGGCAATATAACTGGCAAACTATCTCTTCAAATAAGATGCATAAGAAATGTTTAAATGAATCAGAATCATTTTTGTTTCCATTGTATAGTGGTTAGTCTTTTCAGGATGGTGATCAGAAGCACTAAGTTGACTGAGGACGTGAACCCATATTTCACATACCATGAACAGTCCTTGAATGCTTTTCATCATGTGAGCATCATTGTGTTATTTGTGAGAGCTGCTTGTGCTGGTGACTATATTTGACGGTCAGCATTTGTTGTCTTTGGTGACTTGGAATGTACAGATTGCTGTTAAAAAAGAAATTAAATTTAACAAATAGCTTGTGCAATTCCATGACTGTTTTTTCACTGGGATGACAACGACAGGAGATTGGACAATTCTGTCATAGAATTGGGGAAGAGAGCGATGGTCTTGCATTTGGAGCCCTGCTGCCTTACAAAATTACAGCTGGCCTCTTGTAGAGTATCTGAATGTAATGTTGTTAAAAGTTAACAGGGTTAAGTTATTTATAAAACAGACACAAAATATTGGAGTAACTCAACGGGACAGGCAGCATCTCTGGATAGAGGAATGGGTGATGTTTCGGGTCGAGACCCTTCTTTCTGCAGGGAAAAATTGGTAAAGCGGGAACCATTGAACTGGTCAACAAACATGTGAACAAGGGGGAAACAAGGTTACACAAAAAAGCTGGAGAAACTCAGCGGGTGCAGCAGCATCTATGGAGCGAAGGAAATAGGCAACGTTTCGGGCCGAAACCCTTCTTCAGACTTCAGAAGGGGGAAACAATGTAGTTTTGCATTTCAAAGGTGGAAAAATAAACAAAGGATGTCATTGTTCCCCACAAGCTTCATCTGGTCTGCTGCACTTTCCGTTAAGAGAGTAAGAAATACAAACAGAACTAGAACATATGTAATGTCGCGTGCAGCAGAAAATAAGCTCATGGGTTCACGACACCCTAAGGAAAGAAATCCCTGTTAAACCTAGCTTGCCAGGCTAAGAATGTTCTACATTCACAAAGATTACGTGTGATTCTTCTAAAATACATTTATTTTGTTTAACCTCCCTTCGTATGTTTACCTGTTTATCCCAGCATCTCAATGGAATGAGTAGTCTGGGGCTCAGTGAATAATGCACTTGTTCACAACTTTATTTCAAATAGTAATATTTAATTTAATTTAATTGCATTGTTCTCACAACAGAAACCAAAAAAATATATAATTACACAAAGATCCATACAAAGAGTAAGGTGAAATAGAATTTGACAGTTTGAGGACAAAATTGTACTTTCATAATTTCACAATGTATCACAAAGAGAGACAACTGCCATTTATAAAGCAAAGATAACTTGAGTCTCATTTAGGGTATGCTGTCTGGCATTTATCATGGTTCAGTCAACCTTGTAAAGTGCTACCTTATTAGTTATGAAAATCTGATTTTTGTTTTGAGTTGAGCGGATGGAACATAGATTGGACAAATCGGCTGTCATCTACTCAATAGTGTATTTCATGAATATCTATTTATCTTTGTCTTGACCAGAAATTTCTACTTGAGCAACAGTGAAATCCTGAATAGATGACTTGTAGATGCTTGTTCACTGTTATGTTTTGAAGATTTGAACATGCATGTGGTGCAATCTAATGTTGAAATTCAGCAACCTTGTGAACACAGTGTGATTAACAGGCCAAATTGATTGCTCTAGTTAATATGTTTGAAGATAGGAACAAATGTTGGTCAATGGAGTTGCTCTGATCTGATGTAACCTCTCATCTGATGAATCTGTTTAGCTAGTCATTAACAAATGGATAATCTTTTTCTGAAGAAGAGTCCCAACCTGAAATATCACCACTTCCTGCTATCCAGAGATGCTGCGTGGCCCACTGAGTTACTCCAGCATTTAGTGTATCTTCCATGTAAACCAGCATCTGCAGTTCTTTCCAACACAAATGTTATTCTTTCTTCCCAATACCCCTTGAGGAGGAGGAGAGTTCCAGAGATTTGCAGTGCTCAAAGAATGAATCATCGCTGTTAAATGGCTAGAGGTCAATTTGTTTTGTGTCACAATTTTCTCATGTGCAAAGAAAAGAACCCAAAGAATCAAAAAAAGTGTAGCTGTAAAATTGAATGCTAGTTTCTAGGTGATGAGTGTTGGTGTCTAATATCCCTTGAAATGTTGGGTTGATAAAAGAGGTGTTAATGTTTTAATTAGTTACCAGCTAAGTGAATCGTTTCTGCTTGTTAGCTTCAAGGTTGTTGCTGAATTGTTTTTAATCCCCATGAAGAAGAACTTGTTGGAATAATTTAGTATGCCAGGCAGCATCTGTGGAGAAAAGGAATATGCAACGTTTCAGGTCAAGTCCCTTCTTCAGACTGAGAGTCGGGGAAAGGGAAACGAGAGATATAGGAGGTATGTGATCATGATGTGATGGTGGTTTGACAAGAGCACATGCAGGATTCATATTTCACTACGAAACATTTTTTTAAAGTTTTGCTGAAAGTAATCAAGGCCACAAACAGTGAAAGGAATAGCTTGGCCAAAAATATCTGAGGGACAATTTGTAGTCAGACAATATGTCTGAGTTTGCATTGTTTGAAGCAGGTACTTGTTTTTAAGTGGAATAGGGGGACATTTTGAAAGTGCTCGACAAAACTGGCAGTGATCATAATATGTGAGAAATACTGAACCTCAAAACCATACAAGCAAAACGTACTTGCAACTGAGAATCAAAAAGCTGAAAAGAACATTCAATTGTAATTTAAACCTTGATGGTGGAGAGCAGCACACACTGCACACAATAAGATGATCTGTAGATAATGTTTTCAACGTGAATCCCCAGAAAATGGTATAGGCTTATCTCCTAAACGTCATACATTAAAAGTACCGTCGGTTGTTCAGCCACATGAAACCGTGATTCACGCACCAAGCAGCTTCTTCACCATGTAACCTGGCATGCTATAAAGGAATAGGCCGATCATGATCACCAGTAGCAGAGCCAGCACAATCTTCACAATAAGCCACTTGTATCGGGTGCAGATGAGGTATTTGATGGATTTCAAAGGGTTGAGAAACCATATAAAAGTTGTGTCGGGCCGACTGTCCACAGCAGCATGAAAGAAATACAAAATGAAGGTTAGTGTTAATAATTTAAAGGGGGAATGGGAACGCGGTACAGTTCTGTTTAGTAAACATTTCAAATACTTAATTTCATCCACATTGCATAGGCACAATTTAGGATAGATGAGAATAAGCATCTACCATTTTGAGATCATTATGCTCCAAGCATCTTCTTGACAATGTAACCAGGCATGGAGTAAAGGAAGAGCCCCAGTAGCAGAAGAAGCAGTACAAGGGCAAGGATCTTCAAAAGCAGCCACCGATAATTATGCCAGATGAAATATCTGATCGACTTTAGAGGATTCATAAACCAGATAAAGCTGGTGTCAGGACGACTGAGTAGGAAAATGCAGTAGAGGAACAGAGAGAGACAGGAGAAAAATAAATAGACAAAAGTTACTATTTAACATCAGGCAGAATTTGAATATTGTTTTCTGAATGTATGACACAATCTTCACATTTCAAGGACTGCATAAAACAATTGTTCAAATCCTCAGTAGACGGTAACCGTTTAACCAAAGCTGTGCTTTCAACTTTCAGCTGTGTTCCTAATATAGAAGCTGTATTGTGCTCCATGAAAACAACAAACCCAGCCTCTCTTCATAGCCAGTATGCTCTCTAAATACAAGCATAAGAAGACACTACCCAGCTTCCTGATGTCACACACAATCCCTCATTTAAACATACAAGGATGCAATTTGTGCCTGGACACAGGCATCGTAAAACCAGGCAGTAGTTGTGCAAACTTGACAGGCAGGTATTAAAGCCCAGGACAGTAAAAGCACGAACCATGTACAGGATTGCCTTACTGCAGTACTATGCCAGCTAAGGAAACAAAGGTATTCACATTAAAGCCATCTTTTCTCCTGTAAAGATTAGAATCTGAATTGTGCCCTTCTGTTCCTTAAATGGCAGCATTTACCCTGAGCTAGTTTGTGAGACATAAGCAAAACAGGAAAAGTACTCACTTTGGCTTCTCCAGAGGATCTGGTTCATTGCGCGCCAAGCCTGCAGGGCTCTTCTCAGCTTCCTCTGCTGTCATCAGGTGTAGCTCGGCCTCCACCTTACCCTGAACACAGAAACATTTGGTTTGAACTTTGCAAAGACTCTGTGTTTACACTGGAGATATCCAACCTGCGAGACTCAGCAGCAGATGGTGGACAGTGTGAAAAGGAGAGGTGATAGCTCCCAGAGGGTGTCTACATTGAAAACTTGTCATAAGGTGTCTGCATTTTGTGCATTAAAAATCTCTTAAATTACTTTGAACAAATTTTATATATTATTTTTCCTACAGTTGGATTTCAAAACACATAATTCCCTCATATTGGTTGGCAACTTTTATATTCAAACTGAGATTACTACTTTCCTGATCTCAATTGAAGAGAACTGGTGGCATACTGCCCCAAAACATGCACTTTTCACCCATTTGATCCATGATGCCTCTATCTGCTAACCCTATATGCCTGCGTTAGGCGCATACCCTGAGAACATAGAAAAGTAAATCACAGGAAAAGGCCCTTTAGCCCTCAATGTCTGTGTCGAACATGATGCCAAGATAAACTAATCTTACCCGATGCATGTAATCCTTATTCCTGCATAACCATTGTGCCGATCTAAAAGCCTCTAGCACAGTGGTTCCCAACCTTTTTTTGGCCATGCCCCACCTAATCACCTCTAAAATCCTGATGCCCCCCCCCCCCCCCCCTTGCTTTCCCTTGAGTGAAAACGGAGGAAATAGATATTATAAGGGTAACTTAGCAAAAGCTCTTTGAATCGCATTTCTAAATCCAATTCAATAAATAAGGTTCTCCCATGACCTCGCTTCGTGCGACGTGCATGAAGAGCGATGGCGCTGTGATTATGTAATAACTACACAATAAAGACCTTTTTTACCCCCAAAAAATTAACTCAAAATAACATCTGAAACATAAACTACATATGTTTACCTGATGGAAAATCCCAAAAAATAAAAATCGAAAATTTGGACCCAGACCTCCTCAGTCGCGCTCAATTGCCCCCCTTAAAAATCAAATTGCCCCCCTGTGGGGCATATGCCCCACGTTGGGAACCACTGCTCTAGCACTATTATCACATCTGCCTCCAGCATGTTCCAGGCTCCCACCCACCCTCTGTGTAAAAATAACTGGCCCCAAATTTTCTTTGTAAGATCGCATCTCCTGACTCACTTCTGTCGTTACCACATAACAAAACCTCATGCCTTCTTTTTTTAATCTCTTTACAATACTTGTGTCAATTTTTTCCTGATACGAGACTAAGCTAAACTCCAACATAAAAAAAACTCTTCTTACTGTAAGCTCCATTTCATCATTTTCATTTCTGGCGACAAACGGCCACCAGCCCTTCACTCTCTTCTGCTTAAAAATGGAGACCATAGGAAAAGAAGATTCATCTGTCGCCATTTCAATTGTACATAACTTGGCTGTTTTTGCACCTCGGGTGAACCTGTTCAGATCCAATTCAATTGCACCTGTCAGGGGGGAAAAAACAGTAGAGTCATAGCTGAGTTGTTGAACAATGTTCCAGAATATTACACTTACATTGCTAAATACCTATTTTGATGTTAACACTGTGGCATAACTTTGAAGAGCTTATCCAATGTTAATTGTGTGTTTGTGAGACCAGAAAACCTAATTTTGAACAAGTCATAAAACACGAGTTCCTTTTCTCTCTGCTCCACTAGATCCCTCTCCTTCATCTCTTTCTCCAGTATCTTGCTACCTGTATTGGCGCTGCTTCCTGTACTCTGGCAGAACTGGAAAATGTCATAGCTTTTGCAGACTATTTCAATCTTGTCTCACCTTCGCATGACCCATCTCTGACAGTTCCCTCCTATTTCTGCATTCTTCCGTCTCTTCACCTCAACGGACAAGTTCCTGACTCATGAACATTACAACCTTACAATTTCCCACAGCGTTTTCAACTATACTGCCACCCTGCTGTCTTTAAGGACTTCATTCCATTCTTCTAGTTCCTGTGTCCATTCCAATGATGAATCTTTCCACAAAGATACCTCTAAGATGTTTGACTTTCTCATTACCAGTGGCTTTCCCTCCTCTGTGGTGAGAAGAACCCTTGACTGCATCTCATCTATTTCCATTTTCCATTTTCCACAGAAACCACTCCCTCCGCTACTCGGTCCACTCACCCCTTCTCCAGATACTTTCTCCTGCAATCACTAGAGATGTAACACCTGTTCCTATATCTCCTCCTTTCATCCACCCAGGGAATCAAGCTGTCCATGCAGGTGAGACAAAGGTTCATGTGCACCTCATCTACATCAGTGCTTCCAATCTGGCCTCCTTTACATCTGCAAGGCCACGAGAAGACTTGGCATTTCACCAAATATTTGCACTCGGTCCACCATTTTAGCTCCCCTTCCCATTCCCATACTGACCTTTATGTCTTGGGCCTCCTTCATTGCCAGAGTGAGGCCACAAGCAAACTAGAGGAACAGCATCTCATATACCGCTTGGCTAGCCTATCACCCAATGGTATGAACATTCCACACCTCTTCTGTTGTTATCTCCTTCTCTTACACTTTGGCTTTTCTATCAGTCAAATCTATCTATCATGCCTCCAGCATTGTTTCAACTTGCCCATTGTACACCTGAAGAACAAAATCTTCCACTGCACTTTGCAGCCTTTGGGTCCCAATAAAGAATTCAACAATTTCAGCTTTCTCAATCTTTCTGTTTGTGTTACAACTGGTCAATTCTACAGTAAAATTACCTATTTGTAATATTAATTTGTTTTTACTCCCTTCACAGACCCTGTCTGATGCACTGTGTCTTTCTGTAGTTCTCCTTCTGGTATCAAACTTAACAATAAATCTGACACAGCATATGTCACACTGCTGGAGAAGCTGAAGATATGGAGGCTGTATTTGTACAAACGCAACACCAAATGTTATGGTGTTGTTGATAGCGTTTAGTTTAACTTAGATAAGGTTGCAGACCAATATTGATCAGCCGGCAAGATTGGCACAGCCATAGCACATAAAACTTAGTCCTGGCGAGAGAGAAAGGGTGCACGATACACAGTAAATAGTAGAGTTGGGAGAATATTGAGGAACAAGGGGAGCTCTGCTTACAATTCTACGAAAGGTGGTAGATCAGGAAGTTAGCAAGATACTGGTCTTTATTAGCTGGGGCGTAGAATATAAGAGCAAGGGTAACATAAGAGTACTGACGACATTTGGATAGGTACATGCCACGGAAAGGTTTTGGGGGGGGGGGGGGGGCAGTCACAGGCAGGTGGGATTAGTATAGATGGAACATCTTGGTCAGCAGGATGAGGGGTCGAAGGGTGAATGTCCATGCAGTGCAACTCTATGAGGAAAAGTGGATAGGCTGGGCTTATTTTCCTTGGTATGGAGGGGAGACATGACAGATATGCAGAATTATGAAGAGCATAGGGCAGATTGTGAGGATGTCATCCCCATCATAGAGGTGTCTGAGACCAGAGGGCCTAGAGATAATGTGTGGGGTGAGCGACTTAGAGTGTTTCCGATCCAAGTCTTTCTCCACCTAGAGTGGTAGCAATGTGGAAACACACTGCCCGAGAGTGCTGGAGGCTGAGACTCTCACAGCTGTTTGGTAGCATTGAGAAAAAGCATTTGAGTCACCAAGGAAGAGAAGGTCATAGGCCAAGTGCTGGTAAATGGGATTAATATAGATTTGTGCGATAGTTGGATTGAATAATATGAGATATTGCGATGGCATGGGAGGGCAAATGGGCTGCTTCTGTGCTCTTATGAGTTTGTGACCCAGTGGATCATAGCTATCATTGATGGCAAATATTTATCTTAGGCTGCGAGTGGGGGCAGTTAAGGAGAACATTTGGCTCATTTACCTCATTCTGTAATGTAACTATTTCAAAGTAGAGATATTTCTTAATAATAATCATGCATTCGCAAAAATAATCTGGATCTAATGTGCAAGATATTAAAGAAAGAGCAGTTCAACTTACCAAGGAAGTCATCAGCTGAGAAGTGGTCAGCATCCCAGACTTGTAGAGTCAGGCGGGCTGGGATCTTATACTCTGTCTCATCCCAGGAAAACATGGACTCCTTTTTGGACATGACAATCTTCTCCTCAGCCATCAGGTAGTCGAAGGGGTAGACAAAGCGCCAGTTGAAGTTGCCCTCGCCAGTCAATGAATGATAGTGTACATCGGTGTCCTGCTTATCTTCCTGCTGCCCTTTTAGCCAGCTATAAGAGACAGCCAGCGTTGCAACAATTAACACCACAAAGACTTCAGCTGGTCAAAAGAAATCCAGACTAAAACAAATCTATAATTGTCTTTTAGATTTTGGATTTCCAAACCTCACTGTAGGGAACAGTCCACATAATACCTGGTTTCTGACTGGACTAATATGAGGGAGTTACACTGATTTTGCTCATGGCCATGGATCAAAATAGTTTCCCAATTGGAATTGTGAAGAAGGAAATACTTCAGGGAATGCATGTATTCTCATGAACCTGATATAGACGGTGCTAAAGATCCATTTGTGGTGAAATATTGTCCAATGTAAAATTAGTCTGGGCACATCCACTCACACTTTTCTCAAGCACATCTCTGATGACATTACTAACTGTAACACCATTTCCTCGCTTCCTAATGTAACCTGGAGGTGAAAGTTGTGAACTCCAAACCTTTGCTCCAGTTTCTTGTTTTATTTTTTTTTAAATAAAAGGTCCACTCGGCTGATATTGAGACACATTATTGGACAACTTCAGACTGCAAACTGCACAAACGCCTCTGAACGCCTGCATGGTGCACTACAACTAAGTGAGAGCACTTTCCAGCAATTAACTGATAAGGTATTAATCCCATGGATTCTTCAGCAACACAAATATCACTGACTTGTCATATGAAGCCGTTTCATCATGCAAAGGAGACAAAGCAAAGACGCACCCATCAATTTGTTGCTTGCATCTCCCAATTTGCTAATAACCCTAATGCATCAGAGAGGTCCCATGGCAGTGTATTTCTGAGGAAAAGATTTCAGTGAATTCAGTGAGGACCAGGTGGCATCGGGGACGATGGGACTGGCCAGTATGGCTGGCTTCCCACAACAAAGGCAGCCATTGAGTGAGCTCGTGCCCACAAGACTTCACTTTTATAAATGGGAAAGGTTTCCACTTCCTCAATGAGTATATGGCGATGGATCATCAAAAGATCCCCAATGTGGTAAATGCTATGTTTCCAAAACACTCATGGCAATATTTGTTCATGGTAATATATCCCCATGCATATTTTCATTTACTAGCCACTGCCCAGAGGGATCAATTCTGATGGACAAGTTCAAATCCTCTGACAAAGTGTACTAACTGCTCATATATGTAAAATCAGATGAGAAGCTCACAGTATGAGGCTTGTCTAAAATCTAAATTTCTAAATTAGTCACGTTGATTGAAACACCAATTGTCACAAGATCCCATTTATGCTTTAGTCCCGAACATAACTAAAAATACAATTTATTGTACGGAAAAGAGTAATGTCTATAAAGGAAAAGCGGCTGATTGGTTGTTTTTTTTGTCATCCTCCTCACCATAGGTTTTTGGAAGAACACACGTGGCTTTTAGCAATAATGACATCAACTTTTCTTTCCAAATTTGATTTAAATATTTTGAGCAATTGTACACAAAGAACATGTGTCAAGTGTTTTGCCTACAACAATAGTCAATGTTACATACAAAAGCACTGTAAATGCATTTGAGATTCCAATGCCACCAATGACTCCTTTATCTGAGGAATACCGTGGATGGCTTGATTGTAATCATGCATTTTCTTTCCGCTGACTGATTAGCACGTAACAAAAGCTTTTCACTGTACCTCGGTACACGTGACAATAAACTAAACTCAACTCAAAAATGTCTTCTTGGGCTGTGCATGGTATTAGTGGCTGCTATACCTGCTATTACTTAAACCTAGCCATGTACCTCTAGTTGAATGTTGACATCCAGTGTGGCAGTTATGTCTGAAGGTCTGTCCTGTCATGATGCCAACAATCCAATTAATTATGTCTAGATGAAGGCTCTACTTTTTAAAAAAGTGTTTCAAGGATGTCTTGAAGATTATAAATTTAACAAGCTTCACAAAGAGTACATTTGCTTCATCGATACACAATTCATAAACACAAAAATATTTCCCTTAACTGTGTAAATAGATTGGTATAGGAGAATATGAATTTTTAAATATCAACATAAATCAAATTTGAAAGTTGCTCATCAACTTTAGAAACTGTTAACATGACGTTGTAAGCACAATCAGATACATCCTTTGAGTTTTAAAGACGTTTTCCTTTAATTAGACTGCAAACCTACCAAATATACAGCCTTTTAAAGTTCAATGAGCTCAAACATCTTAAAGTTTGTTATTAATAGATCTAATCCTTTCATATGTCAATCCAGGTCAAGGTTTCATAATAAATGGAAACTGGCAGTTTCATGGTTTGTCCCAACATCTGCCAAAATACCTGCTTATATCTCTTGGTTTCACACCAGGATTCTGCTATTATCTTCTTGAATCTTTGCACCAATTTTCCTTGACATTACGAATTATTAGTAAATGTAATCAAGGAAGTAGAATGATAGGTTACCTGAGTAGATATTTGGTAAACACATGGAAAATTGGCCTTTAAACTGGTTCTAATTTCACTAACTCATACTCCCCTCTTTGCAGATGGCACTGCTGGGTGATGTATCGCAGACTCATGCATGACTAGAACTGGCTGCAAGCAACATGGCAGTTTTCCTGGTGTAAACACATCCATGACAGGCATTGAACATGTTTATACCACAACAATAGCTGAAACAGGCACAATGGCCCCATATCTTAGAGTTTTTATTTAACAGTGTTACCTCTCCTTACCTCTCTTTACACCTTAGATTAAAAGTGAATATAAACTGCAAGTCTTTTATTTGTTGACACAATCATTCCTGATTCTCCACCCTTGTTCTACAGCTGGTAGGGGAGTCAAGTGTATTCCAAATATGTTCATGATTTGGGTGTAAAGAATGGTCTGTTTAACTGACAGTCAGAATTGTCCACATGACTAAAATATTTCTTCTTTCTCATCAAGAGGTGAAGCCCAAATAACTAGATCGCAGGAATCAACTTACATGAAAGCTTTAAGTGCCTTGTTACCTTATCTTCTGAAAACTTTTTGTTATTCAATAAAAGTTTCCAGCAAAAGCCTTCTGCCAAATCTTCCAATTGTGCCCTTGGTAAGAAGATAGAACTGGGGAGAACCTAAAAAGTTCCTTACAGAGAAAACATTTTTACATTTCTTACAGATCTATTAAGAAGATGCAATGGCTCCAAAATAGCCTGATATGCCACTGAGCAGTAGGATGCAGCAGGGGAGGAACAAGAAACTTCAGGGTGAATTGTCCAGAGTATTCTCGTGTACCTCCTGCTGGGAAATCACAGAGATAGCATTCATCTGCGAAGATGAACTGACTCTTATATTGACTCTTACAGAAAGAGTTTTCAGAGAGGGTTATGGTGTTGGAAGAAGCTGAAACCTGATAGAAAGGAAAAAAAGTAACTAATAAAGATTCAGTCCTTTTTTAAAATGTCTATTTTATTTAGTTTTAGAGAAAGTTTGGAAACGACCTTCAGCCCATCAGGTCCACGCCGACCATCAATCAACCAATTACATTAGTTCTATGTTATCCCCACACACTTGGGACAATTTCACAGAGGCCAATTATCTTTACAAAACGTCCACATCTTTGGGGAGTGGAAGGAAACCAAAGCATCGGAGGAAATCCACCGGGTCACAGGGAGAACTTGCAATGTCATATTGAATGGCGGTGCTGGCTCGAAGGGCCGAATGGCCTACTCCTGCATCTATTATCTATTTTCTATTCAGACAGCACCCGAGGTCAAGATTGAATCCGGGACTCTGGCACCATGAGGCAGCAGCTCTATCAGGTTCATCACTTTGCCGCACGGGTTGCTTGGTTAAAATTGCAGCGCTACAAAGCTGAAGCAGCCACGTTGGTCAAAGTAACCTCCCCCTGTGCTGTAACCATTCTATGATTTTCAGATCATCATATAACCTTTCATTTACAAACAAAGATCATATACTTTGAGATAATGATCTGCTTTCTTTATAGCATTACTGTTATGAACCACAACATTGTATTATGAGCAGGCTGTTGTTGGTATTGGGTGTCTAACATGTACAACCCATCATTGGAATTGTCAATGAAACTGCTCAACAATGAAAGGGCACACTCTTATTTTTTTGTTTGACCACCTGGAGAAATTATTTACATTCGCAGCAATGATGCACCAGTGAGTGCTGCAATGAGAGGCCACTAAGGGCCAAAATACATGTTGTTCATTGAATATCCAGTGGGATTTATTGATCCCAGATAATTAATTTGAAAGACATTGTGGCCCTCATGCACCCGCAGGCAAATGTTTCAGTTATTTTGTTGCAAGCACCTTAAGAATAATAACAATCTAGCAGTTTTAAAAGCAAAATCAATTTGAATGTTAGTCATGCATGAGAATGTCTGCATTCATGCTGCAAAGAAAAACATTAATTAATACAGCGCGCTCTGAAAGAAATATTTATTAAAGCATGTAATAATGCTGCCTGCAGAGATACTATACCAACCAGATTTTTAGTTCCTCTTCTATGTACACAGTGTCTGACTTGACACTCTTAACTAGGTGCTTGGTACTTTATTCCTTCGTTGATCATTGAACCAAAATCAATTAAGAAATTGGCATGGATAACAGATGAATTAACACTAACATTCTATGCATTGATTTTGTATTTCAAACTAGAATAATAATAATAATAATAATAATATTTATTTATGGGCGCCTTTCAAGAGTCTCAAGGACACCTTACAAAAATTTAGCAGGTAGAGGAAAAACATGTAAGGGGAATGAAATAAATAGTAGAGACATGATAAATAGTAGAGACTTGGAGTCAACTATTTAAATTCATGAACATGGGCTCTGGTAATTATTGGCTGACCTTAATGGCCTTGAAAAGATAGTAGTGAAATACTTTTGCCAACATTTTCAGTACCATAAAGTAGAAAAAGAATACTTGGCTTGTATGATTAATTGGTGACAAGGGGGCATCGACCTCTGCACTATAATGGTCATTGTGGTATATGTTACACATGGTAGTCCACGTAGAAACGCATGCATCCAAATGAGACATCTGTGGCTACGGGGGAAATGTAGCTGAGGATAGATAATCAGGGAGGGATACAACATGGTGAGACCAAAGAATAATGGGAATGATGCACATCGGGAGAAATATTCAAATGTGAACCAGGAAAAATTCAATGAGTTGAGAAAGGAAGCAAGCAATAGGAAATACTGGTTGAGATTAGAAATGAAAAATAATAGTCCTATATTTTCTCATATACTTCTGAGGATCAGAAAGAAGTGTGCCTAAACACATTGGAAGATACTGCATGCTTAAGAAGTTAAATTATTTTTCTCCAATTCAAACTCCACTAACAAGAATTGCCAATTCAAATGAACATGGGGTCCTATTACAACAAATTTCTCAAAAAGTCAGTGCTTTCTTTTTTTAATACCTAACATTGTGCTTTACTCAATATGCTTGAGGAACTAGAAATATGCTTGATATGTATCTGAAATGTAGTTAGATACAATTGCAAATAGCTCCAGTATGTTGCAGCAATGTAAGATGGGGAATGAATGAATTATTCAGCATAGAGGGGAGGGGATGAGCCGTGCAATTGAATCATTACCCCCTGACATAGATGTCTGACATCTTCTCTCCTGTCATGAAAGCATCATCTTCAAGAATAACGTCATCAGTGTTCCAAATAACAACACGCAGTTCATAACTGGTTAACAACAAAAGCAACAAAGAAAAATTAGAAAACAAAACCACACTTCACACTCCCAACACACGTCACACGGTTGTACATACCCCCTGACAAAAATGTCACTAGATTTCTCTCCAGTGAAGTAATCATCGTCTTCCAAGATAACCTCATCTGTATTCCAAACTATGACTCTAAGCTCATATCTGGCAGGGAGGAAGGAAGACAGGATAAGATGCTGAGGGATATGTAATATTGAATGCCTACCCAGAAAGTTGCATGCGTCTGATCAGTATTAACTTAATACCGTGGACCTTCCGATTGCTTTTAATAGAAGCAAAGTTCCTTTCCTCACATTTCTTAAGGGAACTGTGAAACTCTGAGAATACACGCAGAGTATTTCTATGAAATGTCCTATATTGATTCTTGGTCAGTTGTCTTGCTGCATAGAACTCCATTGCTCACTACACTTATGGAGCAAAGGTGAAAAAGAACTTATAAGGAAAACAAATATTTTGGAGCATTGGAACATATCCCTTTGGGGGCAACAAAGTATCAGCATTTATCAATAATATCAGCAATATTAGTAATGCAGAGCCAATGTTTAGCACGGTCTCCTCTCAGTACAGCAGGAGTTATGCACATAGTTCACAAGTATTTGTTCAATGTAGTTCATGAAACTCAGATGTGATTAGACCATATCTGCAGTATATACGAGGTCCAGAAACCATGCTTTAGGAGTTATACAAAGAAGGGCTCCTGAATAACACAATTACATTGCAGTGTGAGATTAAACAAATTAAGGTTGTGTTCCCTGGAATTTAAAAATGCGTGGGATTTGAGTTTTCAAGATTATCATGGGAATTAAAAGGAAAGACAGAGAAATTATATTCACTGATTAATCTGAAAGTTCGAACCAGGCCTTTTCGTATTGAATTTAAAAGTCACTTCTGTACCCCAAGTGAAATGGAAATTTGAAGCTCTCATTTACAAAAAACAACTGCTCAGTTGCCAATTTTAAACCAAAGGTACTGGGAAATACAAGGAAATGTCAGGCCAAGGCACTCATAATCTCTGAACTCAAACTTAAGGTGGAAGGACTAAATATCTTAGTACTGATTCTATGTTCTCACATTCTACTTTATTGTGTTGTGTGATGATGTTTGAGGTGATAAAATGTTATCTGCATTATTGCACTTTTGAGGCACTTGTGATTCAATCGGGAAGTTTTCTGATTTTCATGGCACGTGGCTTGACTACAGGGTTTACAATTGGCCAGATACTAATGCGAAGCTGCTAATTTTCAAGATATGTTTCAAGGGGCGAGGGTTCACAATGGGACCACAAGGCTAAAGAATTATGATATCTGAATAAATATGACACAAATTGTTTGGCTAAGTGTAAATCTTGCGAATTAGCCTCTAGCATGACAGAAATAAACCTCAAACATGATAGCATAGTGAGCAGTCACAGCCTGCAGTAAGAAAGATGAATTGTTTTGGCTATTAATTGCTTAATGAATTAATAAATCATCATAGTGTTCAGCAGTTATTAAAAGAATAAATCAATAAATAGGTACACGAGGTAATTGGAATCCCTGTTCAGATTAAATATGCGCAGACAGCTGTGACAAAGGAAAGGAACCTCCATTATAAACAATAAAACATTCCTCTGTGTGTGAAGAACCTTTGAGAAATAATGATGATAGTTTTAATCATTTGCTGTGGTTTTAAGCAATAGTATCCATGGGAATGCCTTTGACTGTCAGCTGTAGAGTAGAGACTTGTGGAGCTAATCAGGTGAAGCAGAACTAGGATATAAACTGAAAGCAGGAACTGGGTGGTAATTCCCAAATAATGCAAACTGATGTCTCTTCCTTGTGAAAAAAGAAACTTTGAGGTGAAGTTTTCGATAGAAGTAAAACAATATTATTGGTGGTTTACAATTACAAGAGATTTGTTCTGTTCTGAAGCAAAAATATAATTCACAGATGCAATGCATCAATGAATTGATATGAAAAGCCTTTGTTTATCATTAGAAATGCTGAACAGGCTTTCTCCCCAATTGCCTAGCGGTCCACTTTAGAGGAAAAACGTAGAAAATTGTAATAGGCATAAAAAGGTGAGTTGTGTTTAATTATTGTCAATAACCTCAACACATCTAATAATATGAGAAGACTTTACTTTTTTGGTTTCCTTGGTGCTATATCAGTCGCTGCTCTTGGTGCGGCCTGGTCCTTTGGAAACATGTCAACAAACAGTTCAATACGACCCTGAAAAAATAGAAAGGAAATTGCAAATTAATTATTCATAGCACTGATTTGCAAAATGCTTCCTCCAATCTCCAATGATAGAATTAGTTTAGGAGTCAAATTCACAGCTCATGGGTCATGGGGATTTTCTGCAGCAGCAGAGGCTAAAGTTCACTTCACCTGCCTCAACTAAATTACTTTAATCTTCCAGTCCCATTGGGAAGTAAAAAAACTGTGCTTGCACTTCAATCCCTCATTTGGATAAAGAGTCTTCAAGCTGAAACATTATTTTATTCCTCTTTCTACAGATGCTGTCTGACCTGCTGGATGTTGCTGCAATTTGTGATTTTATCTTTTAAAAATATCATACAATTTTTTGCAAAGCCTCGGTGACATCTTGGCTCAAACCACCAGTAAAAAATCAAAACACATCATTGGGTCCGGATGCATACGTAAAAAAGGATTCCATTAGGTTTATTTTTCCATACAGTAACTGCAAACAGTTTTCCATCAGGTAAGCAACAAAAGTGGTTTCTCATCAGGTATCTGGTGTGAGAATTATAATTCCTCAATTGCTTGAGGGAGGCAATTTCTTCCATCATGCTTTTTTCTACAATTGTGCATTTGCATTCATGAGAGAGAAACTAAAATCTTAAATAACTTGGATGGCATCATCTGCAAATAATGTACCAGGTTTTCTTGGTGGAACTTTTAAGCAGTGGGATAGATTTGTCGTAGAATCAGACAGCGTGGAAACAGGCCCTTTGGCCCAACTTGCCCACACAGACCAACATGTCCCATCCACACTAGTTTCACCTGCCTGTATTTGGCCCATATCCCTCTAAATCTGTCCTATCCATGTACCTGTCAAAATGTTTCTTAAATGTTGTGATAGTACCTACCTCAAATACCTCCTCTGGCAGCTCATTCCATACACCTACCACCTTTGTGAGAAAAAGCTGCTGCACAGGTTACTCTTAAATCTTTCCCCCCTCACCTTAAACCCATGTCCTCTGGTTCCCAATTCCCTACTTTGGACAAGAGACTGTGCGTCTACCCGATCTATTCATCTCATGATTTTGTATGCCTCTATAAGATCACCCCTCAAGGTAACAGGAATGGAATTCATTATGACAGATCGCTGAAAAACAGGTATGATATTTAAAAAATGTAAAATCAGAAATTGCAGAAACATCCAGCAGGACAGACAGCAACTGTGGAAAAGGGAATTAAATAAGGTTTCAGCTTGAAAACCCTATGTAAAATGATGAAGAATCTTTGATCGGAAACGTTAACTAAATTTCTCGTTCCACAGATGCTATTTGATCCGTTGAGTGTTTACACATTTTCTGCTTTCGGAGACACTTGCTCCAGGTAGGAGCATTGATGACCTTGGAACTGAGCACCATCCTGGGGATTCCAGGCCAATATTCAATCAGATGGAAGTGATCTTTGATGATCCTGGATTTCATTCAAGATTTCCTTGAAAGCTATTGAAATTTCTCTGAAAACACAAGAACTTCCTTGAAATTCACAAAATCTGACCTAAAGCATGAGACCAGGGCAGACTCCATTATCGGTTTTGATTTTAGAACAACCAAATCCACTACAGGCCACAAGGAGGGTTCAGAAATAGAGTGAAAAGTGCTGAAGACAGAAATGTCAATTCAGTTTTTTTTTCTTTGGAGAAACAGAATTAACATTTTGGTTCAATGATTTTTCATCCAAACTAATAATTAACTTTTTTTGTCTCTCGATTGAGGCTGCCTGACCTGTTGAGCATTTTTCTTCAGTGTTTCAGATTTCCAGATTTTGCAGTGCTTTGCTCTTCTAATGGGAAGCAGACATCAGCTTTGCTGCACTGATATACAATAATGTTACCATCTGTGTCCTTGGACTGCCTTACCTGCTGCTTCATGATTTTCCACCAACACTCTGGTTAGAAGGTTGTAATCATTGACTTTTCAATGTACTCCTGGTGGATGTTGAGGTTATGGGGAGAAGGCAGGAAAATGGGACTAGAAGGCAGGGATCAGCCATGATTGAATGGCGGAGTGGACGTGATGGGCCGAATGGCCTAATTTGACTCCTTTGACTTGTGAACTTGTGACAAGACACCGATGATATTACCTTGTGTGAGCTTTTCCGTCAGCTCTTGTCTCTCCAGTTTACTCTACCTGCTCAATGCCTGGTTTCTCAGGGTTTAGCAGAGGCCTTGTTTCCACGTGTTCCGGGACCAACTTGCAGCCAACACGCGGCATGTGCTCCCAGTGCTGCAGAACAATAAGGGCGACGTGTTCATCCGTCTCCTTCTTCACTCCTGAGAGGAGACATGAAAGTGACAGGTCAACCCGAAGGACTGGTTCTGAATGGTCTTATCTCAAGATTATGAAGTTGTGGAATTAGTTAACATTGTATAGTGGAACAGGTCAGCTAACATTGGCCTACTCATTCTCATACAATAATCCCTTGGTTATAGCAGACTGGCCTACCTACAGCTGCTACCCGTGCTGCCTCCACTGCCGCTTGCAGTAATGCCCAGCCACACCGCCCTTGGCTTGCGCTACCTTCTCAGATGCTGGCAGCATTGGCAATCTGTGCAGCAGTGCCAGCCAGCTGCCCGGATGCTGGCAGCGTTGGCCATCCGCTCAGCTTGTGCTGCATCCAGGCCGGATCTACTGTTGCCACCGTCAGCTCACACACCTTCCTCTGCCAATTCTAGATGCGCCTGCCACCGCCTAACATGACCTGCACTCCAGCCGCCCGCGAGCTGTGACCATTGACTCCGCTGATCCTCGCCTCTCTCCCGGCCACTAGCAGGCCGGGACCGTCAACTCACCTGGATTCCAGGCCCAGTTCTGGGCCGAGACTCTGAAGAAGGGCCACCTATCAAAAATGTCACATCCATGTTCTCCAGCGAGGCTGCCCGACTCCAGCAATTTGTGTCTTGTGTGGTACAACCCCTCCATTTTGTACAGGTCTACCCTCCCCAGAAGCGACCCCAAAGATCCAAAAACCTGAGGTCCTTTAGTGAATTTACCAGCAACTGTAGTTGTTTTTTATACCATAATAATACCTTAGCCATTAATGCCAATAGAGCACACCATCCTCCCCCTCTGGTCCGTTATAACAAGGGTTTATTGTACAGTAAAATGTGAACAGTTCCCAAATAGAAATATATTCCTTGAAGAAAACCAAATCATTGTATCTTCTTGTTGCTGTCAGATTTTGAGAGGATAGAGAGGAAAAGTATTTGAATGATTAAAACGACTACGTCATACCACTTTCATCCTCAAGCTCTGTTGGACCTGCAAAGACTCTATTAGCGACCTTTACTTTTCCTCCAGGTCCAAAGTGAGGCCCGTCCACTTTGCCTTCTTTGCAAAGTTTTGTCAGTATCTGTGTAGGTTTCATGGGATCTCTCCAGGTATTGTATCCATGACTGTTGACAACAAGAACATTGGTACACATTAGAGGCTCAGTAATCAGCAGTGAACTGCTACAAACACAAGACCTTAATAACCTCATGGTACACTTCTTAAGTCTGAATGGTTCTCATATATCCCCTGTACTATCAGTGAATGTACAAGGTACATTGATTAGTAACTTTGCAGATGACATAAAAACAGGTGGTTTCGTAGACAGTGAAGATGGTTATTATTAATCTTGATAAAGTAGATAAATGGGCCGAGGAATGGCAAATAAAGTTTAATTCTATGTAAAGTGTTGTATTTTGGGAAGTCAAACCAGGGCAGGACTTTCACAATGAATGATAGGGTCCTGGAGAATATTATAGAGCAGAGTGTAGTGTAGGTGCACAAGTTCCATGAAAGTGGCATTGTAGGTAGATGGGGTTGTGAAGCATTTGGTACGGTCCCCATTGTCAGTAATGGAACCAAGTACAGAAGTTGTGATCAAGAAGGAACTGCAGGTGCTGGAAGATCGAAGGTACACAAAATCGCTGGAGAAACTCAGCGGGTGCAGCAGCATCTATGGAGCGAAGGAAATAGGCGACGTTTCGGGCCGAAACCCTTCTTCAGACTGATGGGGGGTGGGGGGGGGGAGAAGGAAGGAAAAAGGGAGGAGGAGGAGCCCGAGGGCAGGGGGATGGGAGGAGACAGCTCGAGGGTTAAGGGAGGGGAGGAGACAGCAAGGGCTAGCAAAATTGGGAGAATTCAACGTTCATGCCATTAGGATGCAAGCTGCCCAGGCGGAATATGAGGTGCTGTTCCTCCAATTTCCGCTGTTGCTCACTCTGGCAATGGAGGAGACCCAGGACAGAGAGGTCGGATTGAGAATGGGAAGGGGAGTTGAAGTGCTGAGCTACCGGGAGTTCAGGTAGGTTATTGCGGACTGAGCGGAGGTGTTCAGCGAAACGATCGCCCAACCTCCGCTTAGTTTCCCCGATGTAAATCAGCTGACATCTAGAGCAGCGGATGCAGTAGATGAGGTTGGAGGAGATACAGGTGAACCTTTGTCGCACCTGGAACGACTGCTTGGGACCTTGAATGGAGTCGAGGGGGGAGGTGAAGGGACAGGTGTTGCATTTCTTGCGGTTGCAATGGAAAGTGCCCGGGGAGGGGGTGGTACGGGAGGGAAGGGAAGAATTGACAAGGGAGTTGCGGAGGGAGTGGTCTTTGTGGAAGGCAGACATAGGGGGAGATGGGAAGATGTGGCGAGTGGTGGGGTCACGTTGGAGGTGGCGGAAATGGCGGAGGATTATGTGTTGTATTTGCCGGCTGGTGGGGTGAAAGGTGAGGACCAGGGGGACTCTGCCCTTGTTGCGAGTGCGGGGATGGGGAGAGAGAGCAGTGTTGCGGGGTATGGATGAGACCCTGGTGCGAGCCTCATCTATGGTGGCGGAGGGGAATCCCCGTTCCCTGAAGAACGAGGACATTTCCGATGCCCTGGTATGGAATGTCTCATCCTGGGAACAGATGCGGCGTAGGCGGAGGAATTGGGAGTAGGGGATGGAGTCTTTACAGGGGGCAGGGTGGGAAGACGTGTAATCCAGATAGCCATGTGAGTCAGTGGGTTTGTAGTGTATGTCGGTCAGAAGTCTGTCCCCTGCAATGGAGATGGTGAGGTTAAGGAATGGTAGGGAAGTGTCGGAAATGGTCCAGGTGTATTGGAGTGCTGGATGGAAGTTGGTGGTGAAGTGGATGAAGTCAGTCAGTTGTGTGTAGGTGCAGGAGGTGGCCCCAAAGCAGTTGTGATGTTATGTTACAGTTGCACAAGACATTGATGAGGCCACACTTGGAGCACTATGTTCAGTTTTGGTCACCCTGCTGCAGGAATGATGCCATTAAACGGGAAAAATTCAGAGAAGATTTACAAGGATGTAACAGGGACAAGAGTCTGAGTTATCGATGGACATGGGCATGCTAGGACTACATTCCTTGGTATACAGGAGGCTGAGGGGTGGTCTTATAGAGGTGTATAAAATCATGAGGGGAAGAGATTGGAAGAATGCAGAGTAGGGGTATTAAGAAGGACATAGGTTTAAGGTGAGAAGAGTAAGATTTAATAAGAACCAGAGGGTCAAATTTTTACAGCGGGTGTGGTGGGAATATGGAACGAGCTGCCAGTGCAGGTAGTTAAAGCAGGTACAATATCAAAAAAACATTTGACCAGCTACATGGATAGGACGCTTTAGAGAAAAATGGGACTAGCTTGGATAGGGCATCTTGGACAGCATGGATGGGTGGGGGCAATAGGCCTGTTCCTGTGCTGTATGACTAGGACTTGTTTACTAATTTGGCCTATTAACCTTTGCAGGTTGAAAACCAGCAAGCTGTTCTGAATACACACTTTGGTCGAGCATTTGGATCATAGACTGTTGATGCATTGGTTTGTACACTTGAACAATCCCCGGGTTGTTCAAGTGTACAAACATGAACAAGTGGTTGAGAGTGGCAGGTTTATTCGGGTAGGTTTATAGGCAGCAGTTAACATTCCCCCTTTGCTTTACCACATTGAACAAGTGTTCTTTTACTTACACTGAATATTGCTGCGAAAAGCCACACGTTGCTCTGTGTTTGCTGTAGTAGCGATTCTCTAGATCAATTTTTGTTTCTCCAATTAGATCATCCGTACCCACTAAATCCCAGTCAAATATAGCGACTGTCAGCATAGACTCCATTGGAAACGTGACTTCAATATCAAATGATCTGATGAAGAAGTTATACAATGATAGACTGAAATGGCAATTTTTGACAGGTTTTCAATGCTCTGATGATAAGTAATTGACACAAAAAAAAAGCTTTGTCAGCAAATAAAATTGCAATTCACATGTCGGTTCAGCGATCAAAGGATACACATTGTGGAATGTTTTAGTTCGATGTGTGCTTAAATGACACTTGTTCTTGTTGGTTAATTTCCGCTTGGTTTCCACTACAAATCCTGGGTTGATTCTATGCTGTATAACTCCTCCCTCTTATACAAACTTAAAGCACAAGGCATTGGGGGTTCAGTATTGATGTGGATAGAGAACTGGCTGGCAAACAGGAAGCAAAGAGTAGGAGTAAACGGATCCTTTTCACAATGGCAGGCAGTGACTAGTGGGGTACCGCAAGGCTCAGTGCTGGGACCCCAGCTATTTACAATATATATTAATGATCTGGATGAGGGAATTGAAGGCAATATCTCCAAGTTTGCGGATGACACTAAGCTGGGGGGGCAGTGTTAGCTGTGAGGAGGATGCTAGGAGACTGCAAGGTGACTTGGATAGGTGGGGTGAGTGGGCAAATGTTTGGCAGATGCAGTATAATGTGGATAAATGTGAGGTTATTCATTTTGGTGGCAAAAACGGGAAAGCAGACTATTATCTAAATGGTGGCCGATTGGGAAAGGGGGAGATGCAGTGAGACCTGGGTGTCATGGTACACCAGTCATTGAAGGTAGGCATGCAGGTGCAGCAGGCAGTAAAGAAAGCGAATGGTATGTTAGCTTTCATTGCAAAAGGATTTGAGTATAGGAGCAGGGAGGTTCTACTGCAGTTGTACAGGGTCTTGGTGAGACCACACCTGGAGTATTGTGTGCAGTTTTGGTCTCCAAATCTGAGGAAGGACATTATTGCCATAGAGGGAGTGCAGAGATGGTTCACCAGACTGATTCCTGGGATGTCAGGACTGTCTTATGAAGAAAGACTGGATAGACTTGGTTTATACTCTGTAGAATTTAGGAGATTGAGAGGGGATGTTATAGAAACTTACAAAATTCTTAAAGGGTTGGACAGGCTAGATGCAGGAAGATTGTTCCCGATGTTAGGGAAGTCCAGGACAAGGGGTCACAGCTTAAGGATAAGGGGGAAATCCTTTAAAACCGAGATGAGAAGAACTTTTTTCACACAGAGAGTGGTGAATCTCTGGAACTCTCTGCCACAGAGGGTAGTTGAGGCCAGTTCATTGGCTATATTTAAGAGGGAGTTAGATGTGGCCCTTGTGGCTAAAGGGATCAGGGGGTATGGAGAGAAGGCAGGTACGGGATACTGAGTTGGATGATCAGCCATGATCATATTGAATGGCGGTGCAGGCTCGAAGGGCCGAATGGCCCTACTCCTGCACCTAATTTCTATGTTTCTATGTTTCTTCTGTCGTGAGGTGGACTAACTCCCCTTTCCCCCCCTCTCCCCAATCTTTGCACATCCCCAATCCTGGACTCGTCACTTTAATTTCATGTTTTATGGATGTTTCTTCTGTCGTGGAGGTGGACTACCCCTTTCCCTTTCCCCCCCTCTCCCCAATCTTTGCACATCCCCAATCCTGGACTCGTCACTTTAATTTCATGTTTCATGGATCTTCTGGTGTTTTGTGACTGTTGGCAGACCAATTTCCCTCCTGGGATAAATAAAGATCTATCGTATCTAATGCTGGGAACAAACACCTACTTGAAATCTCTAAACGATACACCCACATAGTGAGGCTGGAATCTTGGAGAGAGTAGATTTCAAAAGCTGCATTTATGGATGGATCAGGCCAAAGACTGCTTCTCTGCTTTTGTGTTAGAATCCAAGCAGATTGGCCGATTTCAGTCTGAATTTGGTTCAGGATTTAAAACATAAGCAAAGGCTGTAGGAACCTGAGGTTATCAAAGGTGCACGTGATAACATTCATTGACAACCCTCCAATGTTCCTCATCCACGACCGTTAAACTGAAGGCATATTGTGACAGCAGTGGGTGAACATAGTTCCTCCCTCCATCTCGCGCCTATTCTCAGGAGCAATGAGGCAGAGACGAATGACACTGACATAGATGTTTGCTCTAAAACACCTGCTTTAACGACAATACCAGATTGTAAAATCATTGATACTCAGTAAAAATGGGCCAATTGCAAATTATTGAAGAATCTATCCAATGAACCCACCTCAAAATTCAATTACTTTCTTCAAATAGCAGCGGAGAGCGTTGCGAGACAGAATAGCAAACCTTTTTTATGGTTTGGTTATGTAAAACATAGAAAGTTATTTTCAGTGTTTTCTGGACTCATCTAGAGGACTTACTTGCCAAAGACTGGATTGAGTTGCTTGGATATATAGTTCTCCTTGTCTTTGATTTCTGTTTTGCCTAATTTTACGACAATATATGGATCTGCTTTGCCATTGATATCAGCTGGATGTAAATCTGTCGCCTAAGACAAATAATTAAACAACAATAAAACTCAAATGCGAACAAGCCCAAGAGTATTCACCAAATCAAAATTTGGTGAATGATCAAGAATGAAAATGTATATCCTCATGTGTTGGAATTTAAACACAGGAATAGTGTTGTGGTGCATCTATTGATGTCATTAAGTTTAGATGAAGGAACAGCATCCAACATTTAACTGGATTGATATCTCAACATTTTACCTATCCCTACCTAGAACACCCACAGGATTTCTCCCATTTAGCCATAATTATTTTGGAAGAGACTAGAGTAATGGTGGAAATAAGTGGTCAGTGTATTTTTTCTGATGAGTTATGTGGCTGATGGTATTCCTTAAACATTTTTTCCCCCTCATTTCAGTTTACCATACTTTCTGTTTTAGTGGTATAAATAATTCACTAATTCCTTTGAATCACTATTCAAGACCACTTGCATACATTCGGAGATATGAGAAAAATTCTAATTTTCTTGATTATCAGATGCACTTAAGTTGTCTCACGTTAATATATCTCTGGCTGGCTGATTGATTGACAAATATCAGAAAGATTCTGGGCCACCACCATGTGAAGGCTAAAACAGCCTTGTTGTGTCATATTCACGGACTTTACCTCAAATGTTCTTCATGTGAGTGTGTGAAGCTGGTGCCACCTTGTGGCAATGTTCCGAATAGATGGCACTCGGGTTGGACACAAGACATCTTGCGGAATCTGCAAACCTGATGATTCTTGGAATTTTTCACAGGCCTCCCACGCTCAACTATAGTCGTGTTCTATGCTAATTCATTCAATTCAATTAATCAATTAAAGTGGGATAAAGTGCTGACTTAACTCTGGATGAAAAAAATACCAGGCTGTTTGATGGGCAGAATAAGTTCATGTTTCATCCACCGCAACCAAAATGAAACTCACCAGCTTTGCTGTGACTTGTTTGGTCATTACTTACCCTTACTACGTATACTCTGACCAAAACATTGACGATATCGTTGTTTGGGATGCCTTGGAACATTCCAAAGGTTGGTTCATACCCAGCTTCCCGAGCAATATCATCTGGTAGTGGCACCTTGTATACGCAAACAGAGCCCTGCATGGATTTTTGAAAACACAAGGAAGAGAAAGGTGACACCACTACACGAAACCTGGTACGTGAATAAGTATATATATTTAGAAGCAGTTTATCCATTAAGGCCACTAAGCTTACTTCCTTGAGATAGATGTGTCAGACAGTTTTATTTGCAAAGTGGATTAAAGTGAAATTTTAATTCAGGCTACATGTAATCACAATACTATTCCAAAAAAAAAGTGCAGGCGATTAGATTGTAAATAACCAGCTATTGAATCATATTACATTTAACAAGAGAAAATGTAATGCCTCCCCCAGAAAAGTAAATGTCTTCATCCATTTGTCAAAGCAAATCATTGCATGGATCTGGCTCAGTGTGTCAGCTGTTACATTAAAACCAACTACAGGAACATTTTTATTACCCTTCTTTAAGAAAGGGTAATTGTTCCCAGAGAACAATGTCTCCATTAAATGCACCACTCAGTCCTCTCATGTTTCACAGAAGGTAAGAGGGTATTATTGCGCTCATACAAAAGTTTGAAATAGTTAACTTCATTCTTCAAAACAAAATACAAAGTGCTGGAGTAACTCTGTTGGTCAGACAGCATCTTTGGGAAGACACGGGTAGAGGATGTTTCGGGTCTGACCCGTCTTCAGACTGATTGTAGTGGGCAGTCGTCTTTCCCTGTCCTCCAAAGATGCTGCCTGTCCTCCAGAGATGCTGCCTGTCCTCCAGAGATGCTGCCTGTCCCACTGAGATACTCTGTCACTTTGTGTGTTGGTTTTCTTTGGAAGACTACCATTTGCAGTTCCTTATGTCTAAACTCTATTTCTCAGATGCACTAAAGATGTGCTTGATGTAGTCTTAAACAGCTTCAGCAAAACTTGAACAACATTTAATCAAGTTTCTCAGCGGTGATCCTGGTGAAAAGTACATGACCTCAAAATGACCAAGCTGCTTTCTGCTAGTGCACGTTGCAGCTCATTGCTACATTTGTATGTGTGTTATCCAAAACCCCCCACTGTTGATAAGGCACACTAGATCACTGCTTTATATGGGACGTTAAACTACCTCTGGAATTCTCTACCACAGAAGGTAGTTGAGGCCAGTTCATTGGCTATATTTAAGAGGGAGTTAGATGTGACCTTTGTGGCTAAAGGGATGGAGAGAAGGCAGGTACAGGATACTGAGTTGGATGATCAGCCATGATCATATTGAATGGCGGTGCAGGCTCGAAGGGCCGAATGGCCTACTCCTGCACCTATTTTCTATGTTTCTATGTTACCTCTATAATAACACTCCATCAAAAATCCTTGGATGAGGAAGTGTTTTATTATTTATTTTTTGAAACATTTTATGAGTTAAGTAGTGATGTCAAGTTCCCCAACTGCAAGATCACTGCAATGTGGAATTTATGAAAATATATAAAGGGCACAGCTTTTGAACTTTATTCATATTCTTGTAAAAAAATAATAACGTTTACAATGTACAATCTTGTGGGAAAGGTCCAGTATTATTGCGTTCCGTTTCCAAAACCAAAATGAATAAATTTAGATTTAGATAATCTTGAGCTTTAGCAGCAGCTGAAAACTTAAATGCAGATTCAAATTTACATTTTGACAATTTGAATATATTTCAATACCCACCACAACTAAAATAAATTGATATTGTCCTAGCTGCTGTTTTCTTTTCAATTAATTCCTTTCATCAGCATTTTAATAATATTTAATTATATTTGTGGAATCATAGAATTGAGAATACACTTTAAGTGTATGGCAATCCTGTTGGTCCCATTTCCCCACTCTTTTCCCAATGCTCCAAATATTATTCTTGATAAGTGGCTATCCAAGTCCATTTAATTGGTGAAACAAGGAACTGCAGATGATGGTTTACAAAAAAGGACACAAAGTGCTGGAGTAACTCAGAACATGGATGGACCACTTTTCAAGTTGGTACTCTTCTTCGGACACCTATCCATGTTCTCCAGAGATGCTACCTGGCCTGCTGATTCACTTCAGCACTTTATGGCCTTTTCTTCTATTTAAACGGGTGTTATTTAATTTTACATTCTTGGAGTTTTTACTCACCTTAAAGCGCCCAACAATTCTTTCATCATCTGTTGCACTGTCGTCATCATCTCCGATTTTACCTCGATAAAGATTAAATGTGTGCAGCCAGTCTTCAAAGTTTCCAAACTCAGTTTCCAATTCCTTGTGGTAAACCTATGTATTGGAATGGAAAGCATGTTACTCAATCTTACATGCAAAATGCTCACGATTGGGCAATTGTTGTTCTTCCAGGATTATTGTCAGCTATTTATAGTACCAGAAGATGAGCAGAATATCCTGAAGGTCACTTGCTTTTGATAGATACTGATCATATTCAAAACCTATCATTTGGAGTTCTCCACATTTAAATATTTTCACTTTTTAATTATTAATACACATATTTGATATTTGAGACATAACTGCTTTGAAGTCAGATAATAAATCCTTCAACATTGGATTGTTGTAAATTCTGTTGAATTTACATCGGAGGAGGTGAATATTTTAAGTTCAAATACATTTGGCAATATACGGCACCTTTGGGGTACTTTAACAGACATGGATAGGAAAGGTATAGAAGGATATGGGCTAAACGCAGGTAGGTGGGACTAATGGAGAAGGGCCATCTTGGTCAGTGTGTGCAAGTTGGGCCGAAGATCCTGTTTCTTTGAATGACTTTGTATGAATTTGTACGACTATAACAAACGTGTCGCAAATTTTATTCTGAGGTGCACACAGAGCATTCTGTAAATAGAATTATGTCTCGTACTCAACTCCTATTTTCCCACGGGGCCTGATCTAGTTTCACGTGCCATGGAGAAGCTCCATAGTATGGGTGCTTTACCTCAGTATCTGATGCTGTTTTTTTTCCAGCTAGATACCTCCTGGAATCTGAGCCTTGGAATAGATCAGATAGAGTCAGTGTAGTGAAGTACAAATACAGAATAGGGATCAGACCCTAGGGGTATGGGTTGGATCATTTTGGAGTGAGATGAGGTGACATTTTTTTACCTGAAAAATGTTGAACGTGGAATTATTTGGCACTGAAGGCAGTTGAAGCCAAGTCATTAAATATAGTAAGTGCAATGTCCAATGTCCATTAAATATATTAAGTGCAATGTCCATTAAATATATTAAGTGCAATGTTCAATTCATTGTAGACAGCCGGCGAGGAGTGTTCTTTGTAGATCAGCTGTTTCATAACTTCTATGCCTGTTCAACACAACACAGAAGCATGGAAGGCACTGGACCTTTGTTCAGCCCTGTCCAGAGGTGGCTTCCGATTGATGTGAAATGAGGGGTTGGACACACCATATCCCCAGCCTTTCAGCTTTATACCTGCCATTGCTGCCTTATCGGGACTATGTCACTGACCTTCATTGGAAAGGTAAGTGAGATTTAAATGGTACACAAAATTGCTGGAGAAACTCAGCGGGTGCAGCAGCATCTATGGAGCGAAGAAAATAGGCGATGTTTCGGGCTGAAACCCTTCTGAGACTGAGTCTGAAGAAGGGTTTCGGCCCGAAACATCGCCTATTTTCTTCGCTCCACAGATGCTGCTGCACCCGCTGAGTTTCTCCAGCAATTTTGTGTACCTTCGATCTTCCAGCATCTACAGTTCCTTCTTGAACAAAACAGTGAGATTTAAATGTTTATTTTATATTTCTTTTAATTTTAGTGGTTTAAAGTATTTAACTACATTCATTTTTATTAGCAGTTATTTGAAAAATATCTTTCCCCATTCTTAATTCCTTTTGAACCAATTTTAAATGCCCATAATCATGAGTGGAAAAGATCTTTCAATGTGAGATGTGGAATGGCCACCAGGGATGTCCATCAGTGGAACCTCAGGATCCACTCGAATCCATAAGTCACAGAGCAATAATGCTGAGGTTTATTCAAGGCATGGGCTGGTGTAAATGTGAATCAAGCCAACTGCTCTATGCAGTAAAAAGCTGAGTTTTCTTTTGATTGTTCAGAATTTTCAGAGCAACAATTTGGAACCAAACATATTTGAAGACTTTTGTACTTACGCGTAATTCGTCAATTTTAATTTTATCCTTCTTTTCAACAACTTCCAGCTGCTTTTTCTTCTTCTCTTTATCCTGTCCTTTGACCTTCCCCTTGGACGGTTTTGTGCCTTTCATGGGAGAGTCATCAATTTTGATCTCTGAATATGGAGGAAGGAGGATGGGCACAAAACACTCAAGCATGAATGACATGAAAGTTGACACTTTGACCTGCTGGGCTAGGATGGAAAAGGAGCTATGTTCTAAAACAAACCACTAATGCTAGAATAAACAGGATCACAATGAAAACTACTGAATCCCAAGGACAATTAGACCATAACATTACTAGGGTCCAAAAGAGAGTGCAGAATGAAACAATGAACCTATAAACAGATTCCATAATAAACCACCAACTCAATGCAGGATAAACAACTAAAACTGATAGGATTCATGGGTTGGATCACCATTTTTTTACCTTAATTTAGTGTACCCAGCAGGCAATGAAATCAATTATATTTGAAATTGTTCATTTTGGTCACAGTTTTACGGAAAATTCTTCACAAATGCCTGATATCTGTGCCGATCTGGTAGGTGGTATTGTTATACGTAAATCAACACTTTGCGTGTTACTCTGAACTCATTCACTTTTACTGAGTGCACTATAGTCTGAAATTCTTCAGTGTAGACACTGGTTCTCATTTAACACTCAAAAATGATTTTTCAGTCACTATTTTTGCCCTTGGGAACTGACGTTTCAAATGTCTAATATATGTTTCCAAAGTCAATTAAATAAATATTTCATCCATATGCTGGATCCACCTATTCATAATTTTAATGCAGTTAACTTTTCTATTTGATGGCCTCAGTCCCTCTCATTTTATCTTTAAAGTTCTTGAAGCCGAGATTCAATCAGCTAACATTGGATTTGATTTGAATATTTGTAAAATATACATTTTCCCAAGTTGCACTGATGTAACTGATCAACCTGCATTCATTCATTTTTCTCCAGCAATATCTCAATAATTTAAATCTATTAGTTTATGCTCAATTAAGATGAAGTGACCAATTTCAGAAATGTACTGAATATTTGTATTAAAGTACCAGTAAGGCTGTGTGTAAGCGTGCGGGCACACAAGAGAGGAGAGAGATAGAGTGAGGGAGAAGAGGAGGATGTGATTAGCAACATAACCGTGGCTATCAAGTTAAGGTCTGTATTTGCAAAAACAGTGAAGCTGGTTCAGCTTAAGTAAAGAAACAATAACATTGGAATTGGAAATTTAAGCAATCAGAATATAAAGCTACCTTCTCGAAGATTTTAAAGCTAATACCTTCAGGTCTACTTCAACAAATTATCATGTTAACTAGCACCTAAAAGTTACCACTGCAGATTAATCCAGCTGTAGAAAGCCTAAACACAAATCATACCATATAATTAGACAATCTAATCCTCTTTCAACTACTTCTTTCATAACAACTTTGGGAACAAAGGATCTGAAAAAACCTTGTGTTAGTAAAGAATAATTGCTTGGGATTGTCATTTGCAAATACAAAACTTGGTCCCTTCTCCAAGTGCAAATAGGCGCAGTAATTGCTGCATAAACTGTGTGCTCTGATCTCAATGACAATACTTGTGTCCAGTTCGTGCCAACTTTCATGAGGGCATAGTAATGTGGATGAGTGACAGATTCTGTCGTGATAAAAATGAATGGTGACCAGGCAAAGCAAAAACACTCACAGTAGGCAGAGGCTTAGAGTTATCATGAACACAGAAGATTGGTACATGAGTCACTCCAATCATTATGCTGAACATTGAAGATAATAAGCCATCTCTGCAATTCAGCCTTATTAAATATCCTATAGTTTCTTCCATTAAAAATCCCACTTCATCCTAAGAGGATTCTTATGGATGACAGCAAAATCTCAGTCACACAGAAAGGTCATGAACTCAATGGGATTTCCGTGATTTGATGTAAACTTATAGGATATTGTAATAAGAGTAGTAAAAGCAAAGATAAATTGATGCTAATAGCATCCCTTCATAATAATAAACAGTCAATTAGAATACAAAATTCCAGGATACTTTTATTTCCATAACATTTGCTATCTCTACCTGTTCCAGCTTAGCTACTGCTGACAGCCTCACTTAATTACCTCCAGCCAGAATATCCCATTGCCCCCCTTGTCAGTCTACTGATCTTTTACCCTCCATGAATCTGGTGCCCTCACAACTACTTGCATTGTCCGTGTCAGCTGGTCAGTTTAGTCACCAAGTCTTGGTCACCATGTAATAGGAAAGATGCTGGAAAGGGTGCAGAGAAGATTTATTAACATGTTGCCAAGATTCGAGAGCCTGAGCTATTGGAAGACGTTGAATAGGCTGGAACTTTATTTCTTGGAGCACAGGAGGATGAGGGGTGATTTTATAATTTTATACATCTCTATATAAAATCATGAGAGGATTAGATCAGGTAAATGCCGTCTTTTGCCCAGAATAGGGCAATCAGCAACCAGACAAAATAGGTTTAAGGTGAGGGGGGAAAGATTTAGTAGGAACCCGAGGTAACTTTTTTTACACATAGTGGGTGGGTATATGGAACAAGCTGCCAGATGAGATAGTTGAGGCAGGTACTATCATAACATTTTTTAAGAGGCATTTGGACAGGTTCATGGATAGGATAGGTTTAGAGGGTTATGGGCCAAGCATGGGCAGGTGGGACCACAGTAGATGGGGCATGTTGGTAGGCATGAGCAACTTGGGCCGAAGGGCCTGTCTCCATATTGTACAACTATAACTGTGGATCAGTGCGGCCATGTGAACTGTTGATTGTGTGTTTAAATTCTTCCTGGTCTTGTCCATCCCAATCCGGGTGATGCTCTCCAAACATAATTCTCTGAGTTCTCTACATTCCTTCATTTTGTCCATGAGCTCCCCTTCACCACTGCTTTCCATTCCTTTCCCTGATCATGCCCCTGAACTCTGGAAATCCTTCCTCTAATAAAACAAACTCTGTATTCTGCCCAATTAAACAAACCTTTAGCGTCTGTCCTATTGTGTTCTATCGTGACTCAGTGTCAATTCTGGCTGGCTAACGCAAATGAAACTACCTTTACTGCAGAAAAGGTACCATATATGTAAAAAATCACTGTTGTCGTTAACACCTCCCACCTATCTAACCACCTGCCAATATCATTCAGCCAGCGATTAGCATCAATTCATCAATTAATTAAGGTGCTCCCAATAGTTGAGCTTTTCCCCCACAATGCCACAGCCCATATGCATTTCACAGCAGGCACAAGCACATGCATGGGGGAGCGGTTCATTTCCTCAATCATTTTCCATGACAGAGGATTAGATTCCCCCCCTCCATTTACCCTCTGCTGCTATCTCCATATCCTCCTTCTCCTCTGCTTCAGCTGCAGCTGCTTCCTGCTGTCGGAGTTGCTGGAAAGAAATTCACAAGATCACCCTCTGAATTAAACAAAAGTCACATATTAAATGACAGGATAATGCGACGTCGTTTTTCTTGTGCATTCCTTATCAAATGAGATCAGTGTTATTCTGCGGCAGGATTTGGTGGAGTGTGAGAATGCGTGGACTGCAGGAGATTTGCACGCAACATTGGAACCGTTTACAATATTGGTCAAATAATCCCCCAGATGGCCGCCACTAGTTAAGAAGAGTCTCCCTAAATAGGCCCTGCTCAATGGATGATCTGCAATAATAGAAGCCTCATCTGGCGAGGCAAACAGTTGCTGCTTTTAGCCCTGATACCTAATCAGCAAACTCCCCTCAACTGGATTAACTCATGTGAGGAAACTTTAGGCTTGCATGCACTTTGATTGCTGCATGTTACCTCTGAACACTGCCTTAAAGTGAGAATATAAGTAAGAATAACTCCTTGGGCTAAGATTAGATATTCCAGACACTTGGAAGCAGCAAGATGACGCCGGTACATGGCAACTTAGTGTGCTGTTCCTAAAGAGGATCTATTGTACTCATGCATTATGTTATTTGACTGGATAGCATGAAGAACAATCATTTCATTATATATCCGTAGACATGACAATAACTAAACCAAACTAAACTAAAAGTAATCCTGCAAAATTAGCTGGAGTCTGAAGGTAACAGCTCTAGGAATATTTTAGGCTTCAGAAATCCAATATTGACACCAGCGACTTGGAAATAAACCTGCAGTACTTTTTAAAAGACTGATGGAGGGAACCCCTTCTTGTGACAATTTTCTGGGAAAGTCAAGCAATGTAGGGCACTTATTAGAAATCAAAGTGGCTAAATTAAACCCACTGCAATATTTCAGTGCCAAAGCAAATGTCACCTTTCTTTGGTAAACAAGAAAGGCTGGAGAAACTCTACGGGTGAGGCAGCATCTATGGAGCAAACGAAATAAGCAATGTTTCGGACCGAAACATTGCCATTTTCCGGCATCTGCAGTTCCTTCTTAAGCAACATGTCACCTTTCTTTATAATATTGTTTGACTGGTGCACTATGAATGGGCTCTGCTTAGTGTAAAAGATGTGTCCATTTGATTCTATTGTGGCATTAATATTAAGAACACAATGTGGTATACTATTTCGTATGCTTAAGATGTTTTACCTTGCATCACATACTGGTAAATATATCCTGTGATTCAATCTTTGGATCACATTATTCAATAAACACAGAAGCACTCTAAATTCACGGCATACCTCCATAAGAGTTTCAATGGAGGCAAAATATTTTGACCACCAGTCCAGCATGCTTTCATCTGGCTCCTCCTCTTCTATTTCATCACCTTTCTTTTTCTTCTTCTTTTTAGATTTCTCATCTTCAATCTAGAAACATGACAACATACATAGTGAAGAAAGTACCAGTCACTTGGAGCAATTGAATGTTTCTCTTGTTGTTTAGTTCTCAGTGCCCATAAGCAGTTGGTGGAAGAGGCAGCAATATTTTATTTGATCTCTTTATGCATTTTTCTTGCTTTTAACAATGCTATTCTGTTGCTGAAATATTTAATTGCAAGTCAAAACAGGCAACGGGATGGGTTGGGAAATTAGTTAGTTGCTGTTCTCACTGATAAACTTGATGTTGTCCACTTCCAAAGTTGAAATCATATTAAATTACTCATATTTTAAAAAAAGTCTCAGTATCTTACCATCTCTCACTGGGCAGGTTTTAAAAAACGCTTTCTTTAGATTGGGCAAAGAGGAAGTCCAGTTTAGAAATGTGACAAGCATCCAAACTTTCATGTCTTGCTATTACGATGGGCTTCCCTGACTTCCCTGGTTGTAAAAGGCAGTGTCCCTTTGCAGGTTTGACGAGATCCTGCCTAGAGTCCTTGCTCCTGTGGAGCCAGTACATATGTCTACATTCCTTTCAATTGTGGTCAACTTCAGTTATATAAATAGCATTGGCACTTTTTGGATGCAACTTAGAGTTACTTTAAAAAAAAACTTTTACATCCTGATGCAATTGCTAAGTGACAAGCCTGGTGAGAGGGCAGGGACTGTTCCAAACATTGTCACGTATTCAAATCTCATGTAACATTTTTTTACTGCCAAAGTAGCATTACATTGAACTTCACCCCTTTGGCAATTTAACAGGTAATGCATCACAAGATTACGTTGCCGAGCTCATATATATTACAGAACTTGACTTGCTAACCTATTCACAATTGTAAGCAATTTTTGCACAACAGGTCTGAATATTTTGTTAGTCTTGCATTTTAATGCAGAAACATGATCAACACTGTGTCAGAACACTGCTAAGACTGGAAGCAAATAAGCAATATAAAGAAAGAGAAATGAAGAGTGTTGGCGATGCCATGCATTGATTTTGGTGGCTTGAAGGTTAACCGGGGATAAAATAACATGAGGAATGCAAGGTCCCGGAGTAGGGAACTTGAAATGACTTTTGCCTTCAGTATGCTGAGATGGTAAAGATAGTAGTGCATACAGTATGTTAATGTCTGTGGAGATCAAAAAGGGCAATTGGAGGAATGCATCGAGCTGGTTTGTAGTGTGTGCAAAATAGCAAGATTTGCAAAGCGGATAAAAGGTCGTGGGGAAACCTTTGTCAAATGAGCTTTTGTTCAGAAGCACCCCTCAGATAATAGTTAATGTAATCAGGAACTACATGGATTTAAGAGTTAATGAAGTAGTGAAGAGTGCTCTGACACGTGGAGATTTATCAGTGGTATCTTAACTTACCGCATCAAGTTTGACAACAGCGTCAGAGTTCTGTCATCAAATGGAAACAGACAAAATGAGATGATGTCAATGTCACAAAATTGGTTGTACATTTATGAACTAATTTTTTTTCCCCTCTTGATTATAAATAGAGAAAAATAACATAAATGGAACACGATTCACATAGATAATATAAACATTTATGAATGTTTGGACAGCATGAACTCTCATGGCAAATTGCTACAAAAATAATTAAAATACAAAACAAAAGCAAGCTTGTGCCATGTCACTGCCATATCCTGACGTGAATCCTGAAACTCTACAACTCCACGTGAACAGTCAACTAATAAAGTAAGAAAGTGCAACTCAACAGAATTAAACCCCACAGATGAGGCTGGTGGCCGCATTTGGAATGTTGTGTTCACTTTTAGTCACCCTACTAAAGGAATGATGTAATTAAGCTGGAAATTGTGCAGGGAAGATTGACGAGGATGTTGCCAGGACTTGAGGGCCTAAGCGAAAGGGAAAGATTGGGGAAGCTAGGACTTTATTTCTTTGGAGTGGCAGGAGGCCATTGGATGATTATGTAGAGGTGTATAAAATCATGAAGGGAATTGATAGGATTAATGCACAGTCTTTTACCCAAGGTAAGATAATTAAGAACCAGAGGACATAGGGTTAAGGTTAGTGGAGAAAGATTTAATAGGAACCAGAGGGGCAGTATTTTCATTCAGAGGGAGATGGGTATATGGACTGGGCTGCCAGGCGGTAGTTGAGGCAGGTACCATTTTGGACAGGTACGTGGATAGGAAAGGTTTAAAGGGATATGGACTGAATGAGGGACAATGGGACAAGCTTTGAAGGGATGTCTTAGTTGGCAAGGATGAGTGGGGATGAAGGGTTTGCTTCTATCCTGTGGGACCCCATGACTTTACATCAACTGCAGCTTCACGTGAAAAGTTTGGTCTGGAATGGATGAACACATCTTATTTTATCTTACTGTTGTCTGTGAAAGTTGTTTCTTTCATTCTTACAAACATTTCATAAAGGTCTATTTCATTCACCTCAGTGGGGAAAATACCATTCATTACAGAAACAAGTTTGTACATTCAGTTGGTGCCAGGAGGAGGAAATGTATGAGATTATCCATCCAATTCAAACATGAGTGGTTCTTCTGATTGGAATTGTGAAATGCCCCGAGCCATTTGCCAGTGCTACAACAGCAGGCTTCAGGATGCAAGAATTCCCCTATGCCCCAGTTACTCAGGCCCTGCTGATTCCTCTCAGCAGCCACTCTTTCTTTGCTAATGCCAACATTCACTTATTTCATTGAGTTTCTGACCCATCCTCCTTGACATACGAGGCTGGAAGCAGCTACTGCAACATATCTGATGGTTTACCTTCTTCACACTAGGAGGTTGCCTGCCGAGACCTCGGTGCTGACCTGGCTGAAGGGAACTACTTGGGCAGAGATCAAACAGGGAGCCTGCAAGCTGAAGCTTGGCGTCTGTAGACCTCAATGCAAAAGTTTGATCTGTTCAATATGGGAGATAGTTGCAAAATCTATTAACTCTACAAGCATAGCTCATCTGATTGTGTGAGCACCTCAGGTTAGAGAGACAGTGATGAATGAAGAGAAATGGAGAGATTCCTCCTGACTCAGGAAGTGTCACAACAGTCAGTGATCTTGTAGAACTACAGCACCAATCTCCAACTCATTGCTGATTCTCTGACCCCTGGGGGACCCATGCAACACATGTTAATCGCGAAATGGTCTCTCAACTTCACAGCAGAAGTCTTATTTAAGAAAATTAAAGATCATCCTGCTGGGATAGCTAGAAAACCTTGATATACTCCGTCATTCGATTCAGTGGAGAAAATCTCTGCATCTCAATTTTTTTTTTACAGTTACAGGTTATGGAAAAGGTCATGAAAAAGTTAAAACAAAGGGCATACTTACAGCATCCAGCTTGACTACAGTCTCTATTTTCTTCACATGAATGTCTGTTTCCATGTTAATGTTGATATCACCTACAGGAGGAGAGATCGGGCGTCCATTTGCCAAAGCCAAGTATCCATTCATTAATTTGGCTGAGCAGAGACCCAGAGGAAGCCAGGAGTGCGAGAGATTCACAGAAAAAGACAAGGACAGGACAAGGAGTAAATAGTGTGAGAATATGGACAGAAAAGACTGCAGAGATAAAAGGTAAGGTAAAAAGTTAATAAAGGCACGTGAATGTAAGATCACATGGACACGTGGCCAAGTATATCCAAATTGGAGTGATGGGGTTTTTTTTAGGATAGTCACATAAACCACTAAGAACTTTGACTTCTGATAATGTAAAATGTGATGCAAGATGAAATCTGCACTTATTCAAAGCTGAGCTCAGAAACAGCTCATGTAACTTTCTAAAAATTGCACTGTTTTTCAAAGGCTACCATTACCATTGGGTAATGGTACACCCATGAAACTGATCAGATACTGACATTTCTTGCAGTAATTTGATTGTTTGCAAAGGCTGTGAATGGCTCCTTTGATGAGTGGTCTTCCTGAATGGAATTGTGAAGATAGTCCATTTCTCCCAGATTGAAATAGAACCTACCCTCACAGAGTCCATTTTGTTTATTGGAAATAAATTGCAAAATCTCAATCGTTGAAGTTCAGAACTAAAATTTAAAATGCTGGAAATGCACGGGAATCCTGCCAGCTTTTCTGTGAAACATTTTATTTACCATGTTCAGCTTTCTCCATTAATCCAAGTGCCACATTGGATCAATTGTTGTAGTTCACTGAACACAGCTTTTAACACAAACACAAGGAATCGGCACAAGGTTACAACTTTATCCCATATTATGGAATAAACAATTACCTATCAAACATTAGCTTTATATATAGGCAGCATGGTGATATCTCATTCAAGTTTATATAAGTTTTTACATTATTTCAGTGATGAATTAACATATGATTTTCTTCCCTTCAATGGCAAGAAATGAATGTGCTAGTTCATCATGAAATATTCTCACATGGCTTGAGATGATCAAGGACATGACTGTTTCCCTGCATGCAGGTGCTCCCACCAGCACCATATTATACACACCAATTCCCCATCTCCTTGCTTTCTCACCTCACAGATGGAGAGGGGGTGCAAAATTCTACAAAAATGACTGGAACTGTCTTGTTTTCAACAAAGCAAATCCCATCTATTGTTATGGACATCTGAATATATGATGTAACATGTTTATAATAATAATATTGGATGTTCCAGACTTTCTTTCCAATGCTCCTACCATACTACCATGCAAGTCCTAGATGTTTTGGAAATATCTGATAACTTCGACATATGGGAGATAGGTCTCAGTTCTTCAAAATCAGATCATGTTTACATCTTAAACCAATGGCCTCTAGCATATATGTGTAAACAAGATCTAACGGTTAGACCTTAAAGTAATATTTGAGTGGGGAACAGTAAAAATACATTGGAAAGCTGCTAATACATTGGGCCATGTTTTGTGATTTATTGTAGTTTCTGCTTTGACAAATTGGAATTGATATATGAATTCCTCTCCGCCTTCAAAAGCCACAAAATACATGACACATTCACGGAAGGCTAATTGATGACAAAATATTTAACTATTAATAAAATCGTTCATTGTTATTGAAATGAAAATAAATGCATTCATAGAAGTCTTTATAAATTAATTAAAATAGAGTACAATTGAGAATTTGCTTGCCAGAATCTACTGTAGATGAAAAGTCTGGAGATGGTCAAATTGATGCTGCCAAAGAATGACTGGAAAGAGTCACTATTAGCTAAATGTGAAGATCACAAGCTGACCAATCCTGCAGCCTCACAGTCCAATGTATCATGTTCACAGAGTGGTGTGATGGGCACATAAGGGACAAGTTTCCAAGTGGTGAAGTCAGGAGAGAGTGAGCAGGCACGAGAGATACGAGAAATTGACAGATCCGTGAAGGCCAATGAATATACAGTGCTATCTTTCTATACCTTTGTAAGTATAAACATACCTGCATTGGCCCAGTTCTGAACTGTGTTGTTAGGTGGTCTATAGATGAACTTCCTCAAGGACCCAACAGCATGTGAGCCAACGAGGGTGTATCTGCCAAACGCACGGCAGTCCACCACTCGGATATTAAGGGGAGGGTGAAGCAATTCATTCTCTGGTAGATCCTATAAGGAATGCAACAGGTTAATGTCTAGGTAAACGATGCAGCTGCTTTCACGGAGAATAAAATACTAGGATCAGACAGTTACACAAATGTAGACATCCTGGTGTTCACTCATAATCCTTCTCTGGTTAATTTAACTGCAGTTCTCTTTCAATGAGAGGCATCAGGTGCATTTGTAATAGTTTGCTAAAGGCTGCTGAGACAAGTGCCCAATGGATCAAACACCAGCAATACACTGTGCGTTCCTAAACAGTATCCCAATGTCATGCAAGTTGATTGATTAATTGACCATTGTAAATTGCTCCAATTGTGTAAGTGATGGTGGAATCTGAGGGACGATGATAGGAATGTGGAGAGAATTAAATGGGATTAGTGTGTTTAAAAAGTATGTGTTAATGTTCTCTGGTTTGTTTTATGTGGGGGGGGGGGGTCAGGGGAAACTTTTTTTTCCAATCTCTTACCTTGCTGGAGATGCGATTGTTTTCCAGATCGTTTCTCTGGTCATTCTGCGGCCTAACATCTTGCTCGGGACTGACTTTGAGCCCCACCGCGGGGCGTGAACTTACCATCAGAGCCGATTCCTTGCCTGGGATCGACGCTCCAAACGCGGCATGCAGACTTTAACATCAAGGAGCTCGCAGTCTCGGGTTGAGACCGGCGTTGGGAAGCTCCAAAAACCGCACGACATTCAACTAGCCCAGAGCCGGAGTAGATTGCCTGGCGCGGAGGGGGGGGGCTGAGATTCCCCCCCAATGCAAGAGTTTGATCACCCCGACGAGGAGGCCCGCCGCCGGCAACTGGAGTAAGATCGTCCCGTCAATGGAAGGTTAGAGGCCCCCGACCGCTGGAGGACAACGAAGGGAGAGATTGAACTTTTTTTCGCCTTCCATCACAGTGTGGAATATGGAGGAGTCACTGTGGTGGATGTTTATGTTAAAATGTATTTTGTGTGTTCTGTTGCTTTTTATTGGCATGACTGTATGGTTAATCAAATTCTTCGTATGTTGCAAAACATACTTGGCTAATAACATATGATTATGATTATGATTAACGTAAACTGATGCTTGACAATTGGCGTTGACGCAAACTGATGCGAGGTCTGCTCCAGTGATACTTAATGAGAGCCTGCCTAAACTGCAGTTACCATGTGGGAAATGGATGCCTTTCATCATGAATCACACTTTCCCAAACCCCAAAATTCCCCTTTGGAAATGCAAGCTTGTTCAAGCCCCCTCCACTCTGCCAAATCTCAATTCAGCGTTCCAATCTGATCTCTTCCTTGATACAGTATCTCCACCCACGGCAGAGGCAGATCATGATTCTTCCCCCAAGACCTAATACCACAATCCCCTGACTGACTGCTTACAGTAAAGGGCCTGTCCCACGTGTGCTTCATTTACACAACATCATTTACACGTCACAACGCACGGCGAGCGCAAGACGTGCATTACACATGCATGGCGCGTGGTGAGGCGTGGTGGCGTAGGCAGTGACACGCGGTAGCACACGGCAACCCAGGATTTGGGGATTCTCAAAATCCTCGCGCGCCATCTGCGTGACGTGCAAATGACGCCCAAGTGGGACGGGCCCTTAAATCTGCATCTTAATGCCAGCTCACACTCACTACATTTCTAAATTTCACACTTTCTCTTGACGGACTCTCTCTCTGATCTCCTGGACCCTCCATCCACCCTCTCCCTGGACCCCTCCTCGTCATGCACTTCACCCCACGGTAATCAACATAGAATTTGTGACCTCCCTGGTTATCCTCCATAATGGAAGATTAAAGGAAAGACCAATGAGCAGTTAGCCTGTCCTAATGCACCCGCGGCCTCGGGCTTTGTGTGCAGTACAATTTTGTAGTTGCATATCCTTGTCAGAAAACTCGCTTCTTTTTGCTTCGTGTCAATTGTTCTCCCACACTTTCAGGTTCTGTTGATTTCTCAGACCACTAACTTTTCCAATTACACTGAAAAGATTTTAAATTGTGCCAAAATAAAAAAAAATTTAATCAATATCTTGTAAATCACAAGTTCAATGAAAGTTGGTCTCGATGACAATTTGACAACATATTAATTCCCACTGCACGTTTGACGAGTTTGATGGATTTAAATTATGGATCCCGGCTGGGTTTTGTGGCCTGCTCCGTCAACACACGTATTTGCAGCTTGGTTGAGTTGGCAAATTTTCAATCATTGATAATTTATATATTGCCAATGTAACTATGAAATCAAGGCTGAGGTTGTGTAACTCTCTGTCATCACCAGAATAAATGAATAATTACAACCAATGCAGCAACGATTTTCTGACACACTGCAAGCTCTGGTGATACATCATGGTAACCAAGGTATCTTGCAGCATCCCATTTACCTTAATGAATTGGTGAAACATTTCTGAGAGTTTTCTCTGAAATTGTGCTCAGCTTTGCCCTGGTTTTGTCTCTCCCATGAATCACTTCTACTCCCCCAGGCAAGGGACATGCAAGTGCATGTGACATCTGATGTCACACAAAGACGGGTCTAACAACCATATTTATCTACCATTTCAAATCTTCATGGATAGATGCATAATCCTTGGAAAAATCAACTCTAGTGACTTTCGTGACTCTAGTGACTTTCTTTATTTTTAAACCTGTTAATGATCATTCTCTGCAGGCAACTCAGGAAATAAAATAATCAGAGGTTGAAGCAGCTCTTTGTTCATTTGCATGAAACCCACAACCTAACATTGGTGGCAGGTTGTGCTCAGCTTCTGAAATTCATTTCCAATACAGTTGATGGAACTAAATTTCGAAGATGGTCCATAAAATGCAGCCGCTATTGCAGCACCCTTTTGACTTGGGCCACCGAGATTGGACTTATTTCTGACTTTGATGCGAGAAAACTGAACTGGTTAAAAGCAAATGTTGGCATAAATAATGTTTTCATACCAAGATATGGCACAGACCACATGACTTACATATAGTATTGCCAGAAGTAAAGCATGCACAATTGCAATAGTCAGTCCTCACCACTTCAAAATACTTGACTAATGTGCTGAAATTTGGATTCTTCTTGTAGTTTTGAATGAGTGCAGACTGCACACCCTTTCCAGCACATTCAATGTCAACTCGTGGTCTATCAACCTGCGCCAGGTTCACCCGCTTGAGATCCCTGAGACCCCAAAAGAGAATCTACAGGGAACAAAAGAGGAAGATGACTTAATGTTCATGTCCATCAAAATAGAGCGATATTTAAAGTTTGGTGAAAACTGTCAGGGTATTTCAGAGATCTCTACTAGCTTGGATTGAGTGAACGTTTAATTAATTTCCCTTATTAGGTTTCAGACTTGCGTTGAAGCTATTTTATTTATTCGGGGAGTTAAATATATATTTAATCACTGAGCATTCATTGTCATTGAAGATCAAAGTTATAGAAAATAAAAGCAGAAAATGCTCCAAGTACTCAACAAGTTAGGCAGTATCTGCAGAAGGAGAAACAGTTAAAGTATCCCCTAACCCTAATGTAGTTTGGTAATCATACATTTCTCCCCAAGGAGATCAGAGTTCCTACTTTTGTTAAAGATGTTGGATTCACTTCCCAGATTTCTCTTCTTTCCGTTGGAGCAGTGTTTGAGTCTCTTTCTGGAATAACTGCTGGAACATCCTCACATTCACCCTTTGCATGCAATAATTACCCCACATTAGTCATAGCGTCTTACAACATGGAAACGCTACCCTTCGTTGACCAACATGCCCCGTCTACACGACCCACCAGCCTGCTTGTGGCCCATCCCTTTAAACCTATCCTATCTGCCCGTCTAAAGTTTTCTTAAATGTCGTGATAGTACCCGTCTCAACTACCTCCCCTACACTGGGCAAGAGACTGTGCATTTACCCTATCTATTCCTTACATGATATTGCACACGTACATATCCCTTTAAGCCTCTCCCCCGAGTTCTGGCAGCAGCCTCGTAGATCTTGTCTGCACCCTTTCCAGCTAAACATAATCTTTCCGAGAACAGGTTGAACTAAACTGAACCCAATACTCTAAATTATTCCCAATGACATCAGGACAGCAGCTCAGTTTGTGTTAACGTACATATAACACTGCCCACATCTTCCGCTCCCATATCGCCATCCCCGACTAAACCATTTAAATTTCATCCCCTGTGCTTTGATTTCACACAACAGATTCCTGGTTTATTAGATCCGGGAAGCAGAATTAGATTAGATTGCTCATTCTTGATGAGCACGGATGCACTTGGCTGAATGGCTTCCTTCTGTTCAGTGTTTCGTTCACAATCCTGACAGGAGGGCTAACATCCTTCAGTTACACCTGACATTGAGATCCTGTCTCCCCTGCAATGTGGTTAATTCTTCATGGACTCAGGACAAAAGAGTTGGATGTCAACGCTCATCACGCTGTAACTCGATGGCCCATTTAACATGTTGTTTTGACAATGACAAACTTCGAGGGGTTACCTACCTCAATCCTGTACTTGCTTAACACTGGCCGGATCCCTTTTGGAACAGGGAGAATCGGACCACGGTCAGAATCTGTTGGGCCATCAATTGGTGGCAGGTTGTGTTTTCCAGATGGAGGAACCTTTGTTTGAAGGAATAATGTCATTTGTAATTAATCAGCAATGAGGAAGATCTAAGAATGTAGCACAAGAAAATGAAGTTGTTGGAATCTTGGGTAGAACACAAAGTGTCAGAATAACTCAGCAGGTCAGGCAGCCTCTATGGAGAATGATAGGTGACGTTTGTGTCTGAAGAACGGTCCCAGCCTGTAACTTCACCTATCCAGAGATGCTGCCTGACCCACTGATTTCCTCCAGCACTATGTTTTCCATGTAAGAATGCAGTCCAGGCTATACAAAGAAAAACTGCTGCATCAACATCCAGACTAACAAATTCAATGAATGATACATTTAGTCTTCTCAATGGATGTTCTTTATTTGTTAATTTTACTTCGGAGTCACGTGAGTGACTACGTGAAGAACCCACCCAGCGCGCAGGCGCGGCATTACGTCAGCAGTGCAACAGCGGCAGCAGCTGGAGCCAGGCTCTCCAGCTGCAGCATAAAGACGGGACCTCAGGTAAGTGTCTTTTTCGTTACAGAGTCGCGCTAGAGAGAATAATGGCCTCTCGCAAGCGACCAGCCAGGAGGACTGCCTGCCCTACTCCACCCGAGGACGGGTCCATAGCGGGACGGCAGCCTCTCGCAGCGGAGGAGCTTTTTCAACGCTCCCGCTCACCCGCACCGAGCCGCCCCCAGTGTGCAGATCTCAACGCCCCGCACTGGGAGGAAGGCGACACAGAAAACTGACCGGGCCACTGTCCTCCGATGATTCGGAGGAACGGGAACACTCTCCCCCACCGAAAAGGGGAGACGCTCGGATAAGCTGCATGAGGCAACTCCTAGAGCGCATGATAAACGAGGAGATGCAGGCGAGGCATCTCCCAGGAGGACGGGCTTTGGCCTCCTCCCCACACCCTTCTGTACCCTCTATATTCGAGGGCAGTAAGGGAGGCCAGGACTGGGCTGGCCTATCCCAAGGGCAGGCGGAGGATATCGTCAGCATGCCGGGCGTGCCGGAAGAAGAGCTACTGGGTGTCGTGGGCCGATATGCGGCACCACCAACCAACTGGGATGGTGTTGCCACCCAGAATGGCGGCAACTATAAACAGGCTGTTGCAGGACAAGGCTGTCCAGCAGGCCCTTGACAACTACATCGCGCCCGAAAATTGCGAGGCGCTGAGGGTCAAGACGGTAAATGGGCAGATCTGGAACCAGCTGGGGCAGCACATAAGGGCTCAGGAGGTCAAAATGCAGCGAGTCCTGAAGCTCCACTCAGCAGCCGTCACCGCCTTTGCTCGGTCCGTTGGGGATGAAGACTTGACCATACCCCAGCAGGATGCCCTCGCACTGATGTGCAGCACCACGTATGAGCTAAACAACCTACGGCGGGACAACATCAGGCCTGCCCTCAACCCAACGTATGCGGGCCTCGGTAAAGCTCCAGCGCCCGAACGACAGGCGCTGCTATTTGGTGCGGATCTGGCCAAAACCTTAAGGAGTTGGAAGAGGCGGCAAAACCAGTAGGCCTCATGAGGGCAGGGCCAGGACCGAGCAGGGCGAAGACACCCAGTTGGCCGCACGCCCTCGGCAGCCACCAGCAGATACAAGCTGGTGAAAGCCTGGTGACCGCCTCCCACTACCCCCAGTGCTCTTTTTTAGAGCGGGGGCCCCAGGGCGGAGCGTGGGAAGATGCGCCGCCCCACCGCAGCACCAACACGGACAACCTTGGGCCAGACCCAACCGGAAACGACCCCACAAGTGTCATGGAGGTAGGTGGGTCTGGTTCCTGTCAACATACACAGACAAAGGGTGTAGTATTAACAGGGGGACGTTTGAGGTTCTTCAAGCATGTTTGGTGCTCCCTTACTAACAATCAGTTTATACTCAACAGTATTAGTGGATACAAGATTGAGTTCAAACCAGGCGTAGAACCGCCAGTTCAGCACATGCCCCAAAGGGTGTTCCTTCCCTCGGCAGTGAGAGAGGAGTTAGAAGGACAAGCTGAACTTGATCGGCTCGTGGCTAAAGGCATCATAGAAATGACCACACACGAGCCGCAAGAATTTGTATCAAATATTTTTCTCAAAAACATAAAAGATGGTGGATGTCGCATTATTATTGATCTGACATCACTCAATCAGTCTGTTGAGTATCAACATTTCAAAATGGAGACATTTGTCACTGCCAGACAACTGATCTCCAAGGGATACTACATGGCAAGCATAGATATCAAAGATGCTTACTATTTGGTACCCATTCATAAAGATTACTTTAAATATCTGAAATTTATCTGGAGGGGCCAGCTATGGCAGTACCGAGCTTTGCCCAAGGTTTAACGACAGCTCCCAGACTATTTACGAAAATTCTTAAAGTGGCCATGAAGAAATTGAGAGAACTAAAACATTTAGTAGTGGCCTATCTGGACGATGTTCTCATCTTAGGAAGAACACGGGAACAAGCTGTCGCAGGAGTGTTAGCCACTAAACAACTCCTTGAAACTTTGGGTTTTATCCTCCACCCAGATAAATCAATATTGGAGCCTACTACTAACATGGATTACTTAGGCTTCACTATTGACACGATTCACATGACTGTCACTCTGCCCAGAAACAAAACAGTTTCACCCCTTGAAGCTTGTAGCCATTTAATTGCCACACCGTAACCTAGAATACGGCATATAACCAGAGTTATTCGCTCTATAATAGCAGCATTTCCCGCTGCCCAACATGGGCCCTTGCATTATCAAAATATACAAAAACCAAGGAATCATGCATTACGCCTTAATAGGGGGCATTATGATCGCAAAATGGATTTACCCGCTGAAGCCAAATCAGAACTTCAGTGGTGGGTTGACAATATTTTGTTCACAGTCCTATCACCGTAACCAATCCTAACATAACCATTGCAACGGATGCCAGTGCTTTAGGCTGGGGAGCTACTAACTCCAAAGACAGCACAGGTGGCAGATGGACTAACTCAGAGGCATCGCTACTACAATCACTGGGCATTAACTTTTTGGAAATGCTCGCCGCCTTTTATGGGCTAAAAGCATATGCATCTGGTATGCGACACGTGCATGTTAGAATTATGATCGACAACACTACGGCAGTATCTTATATCCAGCACATGGGTGGCATTAAATCAGTATCATGCGACAAATTAACTGCTATAATCTGGCAATGGTGTGTCGAGAGACATATTTGGCTATCAGCTGCCTATTTACCAGGCAAACTAAATTTAGTGGCGGACACCAGGTCACGAAAATTCAACGACAACATCGAGTGGATGTTGGACCCAAAATTATTTGCTAAAATTATCAAGCAATATGGTACGCCAGATATAGATTTGTTTGCGTCTAGGTTAAATCACCAACTACCCATGTATGTGGCTTGGGAACCAGACCCAGAGGCAGCAGCGGTAGATGCCTTCACGCTGGATTGGGGAAATTTCTTTTTCTATGCTTTCCCTCCCTTCTGCCTCATCAGTCGGGTACTCCAGAAAATTCAGGCAGACTCAGCCTCTGGCATTCTGGTCGTGCCCGACTGGCCTACCCAACCCATGGTTCCCAATGTTCCACGACATGGTTGTTGATACACCAATGGTCCTTCAACACCACCCCCAATTATTGACTCACCCGGTAACTGGCATTAGCCATCCATGCCACCAAAAATTGAAACTCCTGGTTTCCAGATTTTGAACACGCCTTACCGGGGATTGGGGTTATCAGACAGAACAATCACCACCATGTCGGCATCCCTGCGAGTTTCCACCAAGAAACAGTACCTGACCTTCATCAGGAAATGGGAACAGTACTGTCTGGACGCAGGGACATCCTACACGACGACTTCGATCTCGGATGTGCTGGAGTTCCTGGCCCACCTGCACCATGACCTCAAGATGAGCTACAGTGCCATCAATACGGCTCGGAGCGCACTGTCCGCATACCTCATGCCGATAGAACAGCATAGTGTGGGATCCCACCCTCTAGTCATCAGACTCCTTAAGGGGATCTTTAATACCAAACCCCCTACACCTAGATACACTCACATGTGGGATGTGAGTGTAGTTCTTACACACCTTCGAGGTTGGCCTCCGGTGGGATCCCTGAGCCTGGAACAGGCCACTTACAAAACCCTCATGCTCATGGCGCTTGTCTCAGCACAAAGGGTCCATTCGCTCCATCAGCTTAATCTGAACTACATGGTGACCACCCCAGATACCATTACTTTCACCATGCCGGGGTTGGTAAAACAAAGTAGACCAGGTACATCAAACTCCCCGTTGATCTTCCGGGCTTACCCTCCAGATCCTAGGCTGTGTGTGGTGACCCACCTTCATCATTACCTAGACACAACCCAAACGCTAAGAGGGAGAGAGAAAGCCTTATGGGTTAGCCACAGAAAGCCTTTTGGACGGGTAACCAGCCAAACATTATCCAGATGGTTGAAACAGGTCCTCAGCATGGCAGGGATTAACACAAATGTTTTTAAATCCCATTCAACCAGGGCAGCGTCCACCTCAGCGGCGGATAGGATGCAGGTTCCCCTCGACCACATCCTCAGAGCAGCGGGATGGTCAAGGGAATCGACATTCCAACGATTTTACAACAAACCGCTGATGGAACAGGACGTCTTTGCGGATACCGTTTTAAAAACCGCAAAGTTATGATTTAAAGCCCATGGGAGCTATTTTTTTTTTTGTTATAGTTAATAAATATTTCTTTTATAACTAAACAAACTTGTTGGTCTCTAGCTACCACTTCCTCCCTCGATGATCTTTCGGCAGTGAGTGATATAACTGTTACACGGTTTGAAATCACAGACCTTTGAAGTCTTCACGTAGTCACTCACGTGACTCCGAAGTAAAATAGTAAGATTAAACGAGTACTTACCAGTACGAAGTTTGATCTGTATTTTATGAGGAGTTACGATGAGGGATTACGTGCCCTCCGCTCCCACCCTCATTATATAGATCAAATTCGGACTAATGTCTCGTTGGTCTTCACTATCTTTACTTCAACTAGTGTCTATCTGTGATTCCACACCGCTGCTTGGAAGTATGCCGCGCCTGCGCGCTGGGTGGGTTCTTCACGTAATCCCTCATCGTAACTCCTCATAAAATACAGATCAAACTTCGTACTGGTAAGTACTCGTTTAATCTTACTATTTTACAATACTCAAATACTTCAGTTGCATTTCCACCGTTGTTGGCATTTATTCAACACCACTGATTCAATAAATTAATATTTACAATATTATTAAAACCTTCGTATTTCAATAAAATGGCATTTCTCAGAGGTGGAGGATAAAATGTTTCATAAAATGCACATTCCAAGAGTGTCTTTCAAGTAGAAAGGTGGACAAATGAACTGCAGCTTCACTTCCTCATGATTCTAATTTCAGTATCAATCTAAACGAGCGTTGCCTCACACAAAGACAAATGTGTCATCAGTCTTTTCACACTCTATTGCTAAAGCTATTCAAATCTATTCATCTATTCTACTTATTTCTACTCATTCCTTTTTCTAAAGGGTTATGAGCAGTCCAGATGAGAAATAATGTCATTGGCTGGGATGACTCATCATTTATTTTTGCAGATAGACTGTGGTTTAAAGCAATGGATCTAATTCCAGCTCCTAGAAGAACCACTCAACCTCCCACATCAGTGAACAGAGGCACTCAAAATCTTGAAATTTTTTGAGTTAATAAGGTGAAACATTTTTCACTAATGGGAAGGTCGGAAACCAGAAGGGATAATTTTAAGGAAGTTAACAAAAGACTCAGCTAGCAGGATTTACCGTCTATCTTTATGAACTCCACAATGTGCGAAGGGAAATGTATCATGTGAATTCAGTCATATCTGAAGCCATGCTCATTGCTACACCAACGCATTTACCGTGCAGTGTAGAGTTAGTGTGTTAGTACAACCTTATTAATTTCACGAAAATATCTCAAGCCTCAATTTGACAGTGAAACCAGGAGCTGGAATATATGGAGGCTCTCCTTACAAGTGCTCAAATTGTGGAGGCTGCCAAACAATGTAGTAAGTTTTATTCTCAGGGCCAACGGGACAAAACAATCTGCATTTTATCCCACTGCAGCGCGACATCATCTTGCGGTCAGCTATGATGGTGCACTGACAAAGATCTGTTTGAAAATCTACTGCTTAAGCTACAGTTTTCTGCAGCACCAAAACCTGTCATGGAAATATTAAGTAAGAAGATGAAAATTATAAAGGAAAGCAAAGGCAACCTGCGTTTTTACACATTACCTGTAGGAGTTCAAAAGCAGCTAGCAAGTCCCCAGCCGTCGAATTCCCCCGATAGATCTGATAGTACTCCAGCTGAGGGGGGAATCGAGGCTGGCAATATTCCTCTTCTGCCATCTTCACCACAGGCTTTGAGAACGTTCGACCAATATACTCTGCTTTTCCCTGCAAGCACAGATTTATTACCAATTACCTAACTTTACCATCATTGAAAGAGGGAAGCACACACATGGATGCACAAGGTTTCGCAGAAGATTTTAGGTCTTGAATTATCCTCACTCAGCATCAGACTAAGTGGATTGACAGATCTTGCTGAAGAGAGAATTAAATTGATCACAACATGGTCAATGGGGGTGAACAGGAAATTAAAAATCATAGTTTGCTTTCAGACTCATTAGATCACAATTTTATATGTTTACAATTTTTCTGGGAATCCTTGTTTATATTATTTGTTGTATTACAGAAACATTTCTACTATCTATGTATTCTACTATTCTACAATAGGTTTACTCAGCTAATCAAATACTAATTGTAAAGATGTTCTTACCGGATCTATGTCAAACTTGGAAGGCTGTTTTGTTTGGCATTTCATTGCGTTCATAAGATTGAAAAGTTAGTTGCAGAGTTAATCAAAGGCAATTTGTTCTGTAAGATGATCTATATCTATTGATTGTCTAAAGTTCTTTAAGACTGCTACACTGTATCGCTAAACTAAACTAGACTAAAACATTCAAGCACTCAGAATTTTCTCAAACAGTTGTTCCATCAGTTTACTTTTACTGAATTACCAGCACAAATTATATTTTAAATTATTTGGTTCCTTGCATTTTTGGTCTCGATTTGGCTTTTTGCAGACAACCTTAAAATAACAAATTAGACCTGATATTTTAAAATTAATTCAGAAGATGAAATGATGTATGTGTCACGGGCTGCATTTGTTGCCAATCGCTCAATGGCTAGTTGCCTTTTTTGACTGCTACAGTTATGTGGTGCAGCTGCACCCACATTGCTGATGGTGAGTTATCCCAGGAACCCGACCTAGGGAATAACTAAGAAGTGGCAAAGTAGGAAAGCCGATTCTTTTATTTACTGGAACTGTGTTTGGTTTCATGACGTAGAACTATGCTTGGGATGAACGTTGATAAGTGTCATGACTGTATACTACTGTGGGTCTTCTCTGTAACCATTCAACAGGTTGTACACAGGACTGGCAATGCTGATGATAATAAAAGATGAAATGTCATGGATCTGAAACATCTCTTGTTCCTCTGTCCAGAGATGTTGGTTGATCCACTGAGTATTTACAGCATTCTCTACTTTTCTTTTATTTCAGGATTATAGCATCTGCTTTTTGTCTGGAGCTAAATGACTGTGGGACATTTTGTGAAATATAGAAAACTATAACAATAACCAACGGGAATTTTATCACAGATCTGTGGGACAAGTTTCCTAATTTTTTTTAATCCTCCACTGCCATTTGCCTGAATCTGTTGCCTTGTTAGGCAACAATCAATATTGTAGTAGATGCTGAAATTACATGGCAGTTTTCTGTCCCTAAAGGACAAGATTAAATTAGACCTATTCAGAGCCAAACAGCATTTTATTCTATATTTATTTTAGTTACTGATTTTAAATTCACCATCTGTCAATATATCCCTGGATAACCCTGGATGGGTTGTTAGTCTTGGGTTGCCAACTGTTCTGTAGTAACTGGGACATCCTGTAAAATTGGGCTAAATTGGTTTGTCCCACATGGTACTGCCCATGTCCAATAATTGACTGCTATTACTCGGATCGAGGGGACTGTCAGGTCAGAGCACCGCGTCCGGCCCTGCCTCACCTGTCGCAACGTAGTGCAGCCCATGGAGTGTAGCAGCAGCGCCTCGCCCGTGGCCCCGTCGGTCAGCAGCCCAGCCAGCTGTTCAACCTTTGGACTTTCGCTTACCGCCGACACCACCACCCATCCTTGGCATGGCCGATCATTGTTTCATGAGTTGGATGGGGCGCCGGAAGTCACACGCAAAGTCCGGAGCCCAGGCCAAAACTCCTCAGCTGGCCTGCCGGCTGGGCTTTGTGTGCAGTCCAGCACTCGGTCCAACTCATCATTCACCCAGCCACGGCCGAGTCGGTCAACGAATTGCCATCAGGAATTTGTCCCTTATTTTGTCGTTTTGTCTCTTATTTGGGATTGAGAAAGTTGGCAACCCTAGTTGTCACTCCAGTAATATAAATGCAATGTCATTGTGTTACAATTGGATGGCCATTTGGCATTTGATCTGTTTTGTTTGGTTAAACTTAAATAATCATTTACAATACAAATTCACTGAGTGGTATCTTGCATTGTGTAATCAACCTGGAGTTTCCAAATATTGGGAATTTTTGATGGAAAATTAATTTAGTGAGCAATAATTTTAAATAATTGTAATTTCATCAATGGAATATTCTAGTTGAGAAATTCATAATTATATCAATGACAGGCAGAACAGAAAATCAAATGTTGTCACAGAGATGATTAATGTTAAACTGAAGTTAGGACTGCTGAAGAAAATATTCTTTAACTTAAGAAACCTTAAGCAGTCTTTAACGTGATATTCCTCAAAAGAAAAATGAACAAATGTTATTGTTTTCCCCTGGTCCTTCATCCATGAAGCTTTTGTCTCTCTGCTAGAGTGCCACGCACACTCTGGTAACTGATCCAATCACTTATAACTGAGGGATCATGTACAACTTGACTAATGGGAGCAACATATTTAAACTTGAATTTGCTTCCACAATCTAATCCTATCTCCTTTTTTCTAACTACATGAAAATAAAGGCTCATAATGGAATGCTTGGCATTGATCAGAAATAGTGAAACTGCATGGCAGGATGCTTGCAGAGTTACCGGCAAAGGCTTTTGTGGTGTTTCTATCATCTAGTTTGGATATCCACAATTGCTCACCTGGTGATGCTGGAAATGCTACATTTATTGCACACCTTAGGTACTGATTTGCCTTGGCCTTTACTCTGCTGTGTTCCTTGTGGCTATTTGTAGTTCCACAGTGTTATGTCTGGAATTTCAGTGTAATGATCTAGCTTCAAAAAGAAAGAATGTCACATCTGGAGAGAACCTTGAGATATAGTTTAGTAAGTTAGAAGGGAAGAGACAGGATTGGGGTTTGTTTTTTGGTTGCGAGGACATGGCAAGTGGTAATCCATCAAGATATATTCTGAGGCTTCAATATAAATCATAAACACCTTTGACAGAGAGGAAGGAATGGAACTGTACAGCACAAGAATAGAGCCTACAGCCCCCAATATCTGTATCAAACATGATGCCCAGATCATCTCATCCACCTGCACACAACCCATATCCCTCCATTCCCTGCAGATCCATAGGCCTATCCTGAAGCCTCCTAATGCCACTATTGTATCTGCCTCAACCACCAAACCAAGCAGCGCGCACTCACTACCCTCTCTGTAAAACAACTGCCCCGCACATTTCCTTTAAACTTTGCCCCTCTCACCTTAAAACTACACCCTCAAGTATTTGATTTTTATACTCTGGGAAAAAGACTCCGACTCTCTACCCTACCTTTGCCTCTCATTATTTTACATAATTCTATGGGTTCCCCCTGCAACCTCCAGCGTTCCAGAGAAAACAATCCAAGCCTGATGGTACTGATATAGAGGGAAAGTGCCAAATGTATGGTTGTTAAATTTGCTGATGATACAATGAGAGGTTGGAACACTTCCTTTTCAATAACCATCAGATAAGTAAGGCTGTGTGCTCAGCCCCCTACTCTACTCACTCTATACCCAGGACTGAGTAGCCAGATACGGTTCCAAAACCATCTTCAAATTCGCTGAAGACACCTCCATTGTTGGACGATTTACAGATGATGATGAATCAGAGTATAGGAGGGAGATCGACGGACTGACTGAATGAGGACAGAATAACCTTGCTCTCAACATCAGTAAAACCAAGGAACTGATTGGTGACTTTGAAAGTGGAAGGTTGAGGATCCACAAACCTGTCTTCTTCAATAGGACAGTGCTGGACCCAACACATTGATGCAATCATAAAGAAAGTCTATTAATGCCTCTACTTTCTTAGAAATTTGAGGATATTCAGTATGTCAATGAATACTCTCTTAAACTGGTGTACAGTGGAGAGCATGTTGACTGGTTGCATCATGGCCTGGTTCAACCTAAACAAAATCTGCTGCTCCTGTTTGTCAAATCTATGCCAGGCTAGGTTGCTTGGGGGTAATGGTACCACATATATATGGTGGTGGTATGCAATTAAACCTCAAAATAATAGAGGGTGGAATTTTAAAAACACTGCATTTGTTTCAAAGCACACCAAGCATAGGCTGTTTGGAGAGGGAATGATTTTAGTTCAGTTATGCTTTCTTTCCTGCTGTGGTTAATCACTCCAGGATGCCAAATGTTTGAACGGTAGATCTGCTTTCTGTTCCAATGAGCACTACGGCAGGCATGAGAAAAATCGATCAAAAATAGTGGTTGAAAACTCAGAAGAAATTGAATTTAAAAATTGGATGAAAATAAATCAGAAAATGCACCTTGGGATTATCACGTTAAAGACCATGTGAAATCTAAATATTTTTTTAGCTCCAGTATACATTTCTTTGATCGTACAAAACATATAGGTGTGGACTTAAAGGTGCAACATTATTTTCATTTGAATTGTCATCAGAAAATCATCAGAATCATCATTGTTATCTAATCTAATAAAAATCTTGTCTAGTGCTATTCAAACTACAGCAAGCCTGAAAGATGTAAACTCTACTTAGCCCATGGTACACAATGCATCCAGCAACGAGTGAATAAGAAAAAACAAAACATAATCAGACAGCTAGCCCATATTGATTAATGTCAGTACATGGAATTCAAAGTCTACAAGGAACCCCACAGTAAGAAAGACAAAGGTTGAAACAGTGATTGTATGCTATCTCTCTCTCACATCTCTGCATGTAGTCTGGCTTCAGTTCCACAGTCCAAAATTGTCTGTCCTATATACTATTTGACATAATTACATTGTTTATTTTCATGGTGGAATATACTATACAGTCCCTGTCTTTTTTTCCTCTGATCAGTAGAATATGGCGTGACAATTCTGCAATGTCGCCAAACTTATGTTGGCTGATGTAATGTTCTTAAATGGATCTCATTCCTGCACTTATCTATTCTGTGGACATCACCATAGACTTAATCTAATAGTGGGCACCCGAATTTGAATGAATTCAAAGAATGGTTTACAGAATATAATAGATATAGGAATAGTTATATGAAAGATATTATCAAGCATTATCAAGGGTGCAGGGAAGATTTATGAGGATGTTGCCAGGATACGGGGGTCTGAGCTATAGGGAGCAGTTGAGCAGTCTAGGACTCTATTCCTTGGAGCGCAGGATGATGAGGGCCGATCTTATAGAAGTGTATAAAATCACAAGAGGAATTGATCGGGTAAAGGCAGATTCTTTTGCCAGAGTAGGGGAATCAAGAACCAGAGGACATAGGTTTAAGGTGAGGGGGGAAAGATTTAATTGGAATTTAAGGGGTAACCTTTTCACACAAAGGGTGGTGGGTGTATAGATCAAGCTGCAGGAAGAGATAGTTGTGGCAGGTACTATCGCAACATTTAAGGAACATTTGGTCCGATACATGGATAGGTTAGGTTTATAGGGATATGGGCCAAAAACTCAGGCAGTTGGGACTAGTGTAGATGGGACATGTTGGTCGGTGTAGGAAAGTTGGGCCAATGGGCCTGTTTCCATGCCGTATCACTCTATGACCATATATATATGGATTGGAAACATAGATGGTATGAATGATACCCATTGGACTATACTCAATTTTCTTTCATTACTTATTGAATACAAGTTACACCACAACCAAAATTATTTCAGCCTTGTTAATACCATGCCAACACCTTCTTTGAAAAAAAAGGGCACATTAATTAATTAGGAATAAGATCGCAGATAAAGAGCGCAGCATGTGACCGTGTTCTTTTGTCATTCTTGGTTTCTGAAAACACTGAAGTATTATATTCAGGAAGCCAACTGATTAAAGAATGAATAATGCATGATGCAAGTTGGGTACACTGAAAGTGTTGCTTCATTGACCTTGTGTGGAATTTGTGGCAGATCATATGACAAAGTCTGTGAACATTTTTTTTATTTTGTTGAAAGCCATTTTCTTGGTTCATGCGTTAAATTCCTGGAAACTTTTGGGGGTTCGAATTGCTTTTATATATGTTCATTTATAAATGCATCTGCTGAGTTACACTTTCATTTAACTAAGATATCTAATGACCTAGTTTTCACAAATCGTTTACAATATTAACACTTTTTGATAGAATTAGAATGGGATTAGAATAAGAATTTAACAGTAAGGTTCAGGACTCCTTACCACAGTATCCTGGTCATAAATTTCAATGACCACAATGGGAGGGTCATCTCTCAGTTCCTGTGCTTCACCATATAACTCAATATTGTCATATACCAACATCTGGTCCCAGGTAGGGCAAAGTGTCTCTTGTAAAACCTATGGGAAACAAAATGAAGAAGCCGAAATTGGAAACCTTTCAATACAGAAGTTATTATATTTATGATTTTGGTTTCATAACCATTTTTGTACTTCTCACCTTCCCACCCTCCCTTTAGCTGAATTTTATGCATAGAGAATCTTGGAAAAGCATCAAAAAAATAAAAGTAATAAAAAATGACTGAATGAGAATTTAGTCAACAAATCAACAGCAGAGCATCCCCTAGTCAAATTACAGTATCATTTGCTAGGCATTGCATTGGATATTTAACTCTTAATTTAGCATTAGCTGAATAATGATATTAAAGATAACATAAAAACATGGAAGGAAAAATAAGCAATTCAGCACCATCATGGTTGATCTGCCACAGACTTCACCTGCATATCTGCCAGTCCTTATGCACTCAGATACCTGATGTTTCAAGAATTTGTCTACTTTCTCTTTAATGATCCCAATGATCCAGCCTCCATAAAGCTCTAGGGTAGAGATTTCCAGAGATTCACTACTTTGTGAGGAAAAAGTTACTGTACATTTCTGTTTTAAACAAGGTCAGGACCCTTCTAATCCTGAATCCATGTCTCTTTGTTTGAGATTCTCCCACCACTACAAATATCTTGATGTCTAATTTGTTGTGCCCTTTAAGGACCTTACATTTTTCAATAGTCACCCCTCATTCTGATAAACTTCAAACTTCAAGATAAAATCAGAGAATATGAAATTAGATTTTTTTTCAAAGATAAATAGAACAGATTTTCTTTTTAATACCATCTTATTTGCGAAGGTAGGCTGATGTTTTGCTTCCACGACTTTACCATTGTATACATTGAACCAATGTGGGATGTTTATTTATTCATTTAGAACACATTTCACATTCTAAAACCCATAAGAGCTTCAGAATCTAAACGTATATATTGTAACAATTAAATTCCCACTCTCCCATTTCCAGGGGTACAATCTTGTTTCAAAATATACTTTCCCCTGTGTAAGATCAGGACTTGCAAAAGAGTTATTTGACTGCCGATATCTGATGAGTTTTTATGTTGAAATATTTGAGTCTAGAGATACAGCATGGAAACAGGCCGTATGGCCTATCCAGTCCATGCTGACCATTCACACTGATTCTATGTTATCTCACTTTTGAATGCACTCCCTACACACCAGGGGCAATTTTACGGAGGCCAATCCTCTACAAACTCCATGTCTTTTGTAATGTGGGAAGAAACTGCAGCACAACAGAGAAAACCCACGTGGTCAGAAGGAGAACATGCAGACAGCACCCACGGTCAGGATTGAATCCGAGTTTCTGGTGCTGAAAGACAGCAGCTCCACCAGCTATACCACTGTGTGGCCGCTATTTTGACTACCAGAGATATTTAAGGTTAGACGCCATTGACACCCAAAGAGTTATCTAAAGGCTTCAGCAGTGTGCTTTCTTTCGTTGACACAAGTGCCTTTCGATTACATGGTAATTACCTCAGTACATTGGCTCTGGGTGGAGAAGAAGACTCGAGCAAATGGATCAGAGAGGCCACTAGTATCTGCGGCACACAAGCTGCGGGCTTGGTACATGTGGACTCTGAGCTGGAAAAGCTGCTTTTCTGGTTTGGCAAAAGAAAACACAGAATTATTACGAATGATGCAATGACTTTAAGACAAGCCAATCAATTTCCAAATTTGACTGAATAAATTGTCAAACATTAGTGGCAACAGTTTGCTTCACACAATTATTAGTTCTTTTTCAAGAACTTGATGCCTTGATTGATATTTTCATCAACGCTGCAAGTTGAGCAGAAGCCATTTTTATCACAATGTGTAACTTTCAGGAGCTCTTTCTCAACTTCCTTTCCTCCAAAGCCATTTGGACGAATCCCGTTTACCATCCGGCAACATCTTTGCAGAGAATCTCTGGGCTTTTGTTTCTATGCCAGTGCATGGACATAGACAATGTGTAAGAAAGAACTGCAGATGCTGGTTTAAACTGAAGATAGACACAAAAAGCTGGAGTAACTCTGTAGGACAGGCAGCATCTATGGAGAGAAGGAATGGGGGACGTTTTGGGTCGAGACCCTTCTTCAGACCGTTCTGAAGAAGGGTATAGACCCGAAACATCACCCATCTTTCTCTCCTGAGATGTTGCCTGTCCCACTGAGTTACTCCAGCTTTTTGTGCCATCATACATACACAAGTCTGAGACTAGTTGAAGGTTAAACCCAATCTGCCAGTGGTCTCCAATGGGAGAGCGCATATATGTTGAGGAATGGGGGTGGGTGTACTGTGTATGCCGGTCATGGTTTCACGCCACTGAAGATTGATGTACAAATAAATGCAATACCTTCTCTGTGGATAAAGTCAAGTGCCTGATTTCTTTTTCTTCACTTATTTGGATTTTTAACTCTTTCATTTTGTGAATTGCTTAAATTCATTTAGACTAGCAGAGACATGAAAATCTTAAACCCGTTGACATCCAGTGAGCTAGCAAAGGCTTTGCATGGCATGGCAAGGCCTTGGCAGTGTGCTGGCTGTAATTTGCTCTTCAGGCCTTCCTGCCAGTTTCTAAGACTAGGAGAATGATGATTAAAGCCATGCATCCCGACAATATTACAAAAGTCTTGAGGAGAGCTAGTCAGGGAGATGAGCTGAATTATGCACAGTTTATCCCAAGAACACTGTTGCTAACCAGCTGAATATTTTCTGCACTTTTAGTTTTTATGCAGTTTTTTTATCCATCCAACTAAGATGGCGCCCAACCCAGGTGACTCTTAGGGTGCGAGCCACAGAAGTGGATCTGTAATCACGCATTACAATCACTCCACTATTAAATCTCCACTCTGAATTTACTGGCTTTATCTTGCACTAAACATTATTACCTTTATCATGTATCTGTACACTGTGGATGGGTCAAATGTAACCATGTATTGTCTTTCCACTGACTGGTTACCATGCAACAAAAATGTGACAATAAACTAAACTCATAACCCAGGTAGGTAGTAAGATATAGATTTTAAATACCACTGAGCTACTCAATAAGAATTTCATTATTCCATTTTGGTACATATGACAAAAAAATATATTCTTGAATCTTGACTGTACAGTTTAATCATTTACTTTCAAAATCAGTACTTACTGATATAGGTCAGACTTATCGGAGGGCTAGACTGCGTCCCGGGTCCCTTTACAGCTTTGTTCTCTTCATATCCGTTGGGGAGGCCACAGAGGAAATCCTTCCGCTGTTTATTCAATCCCAACCAAAAGTAAACCTCTATTTTAGACTGGACTGTCCAACATCCAGTGCCAAAGCCTTTCTTTCCAGGAAGCTGTGGAGAGGTAAGTGTAAGTAAGACTTTTTTGAAAGATTTAAATAAATGCACAGCAGTGCACCGACCAATGGCCCTGGACGTAGGTAAAGAGATAGAACTGATAGGAAGAAGGGGAGATTAGGCGATTAGAAAAATTAGTGGGGGGATGGGATTGCTCTGTGAGGTAAATTCATGTTCATAAGTCATTGGAGCAGAATTAGGCCATTCGGCCCATCGTGCCTACGCCATTCAATCATGTCTGATCTACCTTTCCCTCTCAATGCATTTCTCCCGACTTCTCCCCATAACACTTGACACTTACTAATCAAGAATCTGTCAATCTTTGCCTTAAAAATACACAATGCCTTGGCCTCCACAGCCTGTCTGTGGCAATTATGTGACATGCTCCTGATTAGCACAGGGTCAATGGGCTGCATCACCTCTTTCTCGGTAAGAAGGAAATATAGAAACATATAAGATAGAAAGCAGGAGCGTTTCACAGCATCTACAAAATGGAAATAAAACAACATTGCCCAAGTCTTTCCTTGGTTATATTAACCAGCATTGTTGACATTCTTTCACGAGGAACTGCAGATGCTGGAATCTTGAATAAAACACAAAATACAGGAGTGACTCAGCAGCTCAGGTAACATCTGTTGAGGGAATGGATAAGTGATATTTTGTGTTGGAACCTTCCTTCAGGCATTTGTAGTTGGAGGGGTGGGGAGAGAAAGCTGTAAAAGGGGTGGGGGTTGGACAAAACCTGACAAGTGAAAAATAAGAAAGAAGTACCTTTGAACACGTAGCCTTTGCTTTCACTCTCTCTCCACCCCCTCCCCCTTTCCCAGTTCTCCAACCTGTTTTAGTCTCCGATTACATTTTATCTCTGTACTGCCCATGCCCCTGATATTAGATATGTTACAAAACCTACCTGAATCGTGGCTGAGCATCTGCCCCACCCCGTGTGCGCGATTTTGGCGCCGTTTAGAGGGGGCGGGTTTAAAACGCGATTTTCACTAGGCTGTTGCAATCGAAAATGTTCAGCCTAGTAAATCATTAACGGAAAATCGCTGAAAGGCCCCGTCGCAAAAGGTATTATTAGTTTTTATGGCCTTGTATAATAGTTATAGTAGTTTAAAAATCACTCTCTCAACCCGCGACCTCTCGCAGCCCCAGGGTTTTATAAAGCAAACAATTAAAGGTATGTACCTTATTTTTACATTAAATGGGGCTTGTTATTAACCCTGTATATAAAGTTTTCTATAGCGAGTAGTTCATTTTGGGCTCTTTATATCCCGCAGTATTTTTCTGGGCACTTGAGGGCACAAATCCAGCGCAATGTGAACGTTCTAAACCAGCGCGTTCACAGGAACCCACTAGAAAGCTGATTTAAATTGACTTTAATTTACAGCAATTGAACACTAAATTCCTTCCATTTGGCCTATAAATTGATGTAAATGAGATTTAAAAATCATGTTTTATTGTGAATTATTTGTGAATATTATTTGGACACTTGGGCTATTTAAAAATGTTAATCATTTATTAAGAAATGGATAGATGTTTAGATCTAGTAATTTAAGTATGAAATTAGCTACAATTGGGTAACTAACTAATTATATGCTTTAATTTCAGGTCATCCAAGTAAGATTATTTTATATTTGTTTCAGAATGCTTCAGTCTATGATAACTGAAAATTTCATTCAGTTCTCTTAATTTTTAAGAAGGTTATGGGCTTTTGACTGTCCACGATCACAGCTTTTTTGTTATGTCCATAGAAAATCAATAGGGAACAAGATGCTAATTTCCGAGTATGAAAATGGCCATAACGTTTTTATTACTTGAGATATGAAAGTGAATTAGGTGTCAAATTAAACTTATTGTTATGCTTTATCTGATGGGATAAATTGCAGACTTGATTTTTTAAATCTCAAAATATTGTAACATTGCTACTGATATCAGTCTGAACAAGGGACTCGACCCGAAACATCACCCATTCCTTCTCTCCAGAGATGCTGCCTGGCCTGCTGAGTTAATCCAGCATCATGTGTCTATCCTGACAAGTGATAGGTGCATACAGGTGAGGGGGGTATTGATTCACAGAGAGGTGGACAAATGTTAGAGGTGGATTCCCTCTGGGTGCTCCAGTTTCCTCCCCCATTCCAAAGATGCATAGGTCAGTAGATAAATTGGCCCTCTGCAAAATTGTCCCATGTGTGTGTTTCCATGCTGTATTTCTAAACTAAACTAAAGTGTAGTCACTGGTTTTGTGTAGATTAATATGGCAGCCGATTTTCATTCAACAAGAATACACACAATGCAATGCAGGTCATGACCAGATAACAGGTTTTGATTAGGTTATTTCAAAATAAACATTTTGTTATCCCATGGAAACTCCCATGCTGAAGTGACAATAATTACAGTGGTACAGACAATTACATATTAACATTATGAGCTTTGCCAAAATGACTGTAATAGATGGAGTGCCACCGAAATTGCTGTCCAAAGGCCACGAGATTTTTCTAAAAAGATAATGTTACCATCCAGGGTTTCTCCAAACTGACTCAAGTTTCTTTGAAATCCATTCCTGGTCCGAGCTTAAAATGGCAGCAGCATCTGCTGACATGCTGCTGCACTCTCACGCTCCCAATCTGTGCACTGAGGCAACAGCAGGTTTAATCTGCTGCACACACAGTGGCACCATTGACATCAAGGGGGAGAGAGATAGCTGCCTAGAAAAAGGCAAGCAACATTTTAATTTAGTTTAGTGTGTTTAAATGCATTAGGATTTTTCTCTGTTTTAAGTTTTATCAAGCTGCTTTTATAATCTTATGTTTTGCACATTGGTTTTGTTGCTTCATGGTTCCCAGATGTTTTTGAATGTTTGTGGATATCAAAGTGTTCAACTTCAGGAAAGGTTTTGGGTTGTTGGCGCTGTGGACAGGGCTCTGCCAGCTGACAAAGCTACCCTGGAAATTCTGCTGGCTTCTTGTTCTGGGAGAGATCCTGGTGCTGCCACCGATGGGCCACACATATGAGCTGGTAGCTGATCTCTCAGAGGAAAGCTGAGTCTGTGACCACTCTGGCAGTCTGGCTGCAGGCAGCCATCAATCTCAGAGCAGCACAAGATCTATCCTATGGGGTACTGGAGCAACTCAGCAGGTCAGGCAGCATCAGTGGAGGAGACGGACAGGTGGCGTTTCAGGTCAGGACCCTTCTTTGGCAAGAGTTTGTAGAAAGGTCCTGATAAGAAACATTGCCTATTGACTTCCTCCAAAGATGCTGTCTGACACGCTGAGTCTCTCCAGCACTTTGTACTTTGTCCAAGCAAAACATTCTTGGCTCCCCTGGATTTTCCTTCCAGAAGATTAAACCCATCCAATAATCCTGCCAGTTGACAACCTGACATTACCTTTAGAAAGACTGTTTTAACTTTGCCACAGTCTTTGCCTGTTTCTTCATCCACGATTGAGTACAGGATATCTTTGGATGGAATTCGAGCATATGCTATCCTCTTGTTGTTGCTCATCATCCAGATGAAAATTTCGGGAATGCTGTGTTGGGGCTGCAATAGAAATGTGAAATATTAGAAACTGCAGGAAGCTATTCAATTTTTCAATGTTCTCTCGACTCTGAATCAGTTCCTGTGGACTGGAGGGTAGCCAATGTAGCTCCACTCTTTTAAGAAAGGAGGGAGAGAGAAAATGGGGAATTATAGACCAGTTTGCCTTACATCGGTAGTGGGGAAGAAAATGCACTGGTCAAAATATTAAAAATGTTATAGATAGCAACGCATTTGTAAAAGCAGTGGGAAATGGAATAAGACCATGTGGTTCAGTCATGGAAAAAATCATTGATTCGTTATCTGGAAATTATTTTTTTTTTTCCACTTAAAACATTATTGATTTTTCACAGAGATATATACCCAAAACAGTGCAACATTTACCATCACCATAAATAAAACAAAATAAGAAAAACACCAATCAAAATAAAAAAATAAACAGATAGGGAAAAAAAAGTAAATATATTTAAAAAATGGAATAAGACCATGTGGTTCACGTCCCAAATTAAAAAAAACATTAAGCCATGCCTGAATGTTATCTGGCTGCAAGCAAAACTTTAATCAAATATGTCTCTTCTATCTTTACTATATATTTAATGTGCCCCAGATACATAACAGGGCAGAATGTGTTCCTGGGGTCAGATTAGGAAAAGTGCATTTTGGTGATATTGTGTCATGGCTTTGAAACAATGGTAAACAGTCCATTTTTCCCAGGATCTTCTCAAATGAATTCTCCTCGAGCTCTCAAGGACTAATACAGTTTCTCACATAATACAAATTGTCAGCACATTTTCTGACCACTTGGAATGGCAGTCTGTTGTTGGACTGTTGTTCATTAAGCCACTGCCTGGTAATGGCCTTCTTACTTGCTGCAAGCAAAACTTTAATCAAATATGTCTCTTCTATCTTTACTATATCTTTAATGTGCCCCAGATACATAACAGGGCAGGATGTGTTCCTGGGGTCAGATTAGGAAAAGTGCATTTTGGTGATATTGTGTCAGGGTTTTGAAACAGATGGTAGAGAGTGAGAGGTATTTACATAGAGTAGGATATCTTAATTGGAGAAAGCGTAAGAGAGCTCCAATGAGAGTGAGATACAATAGAGTGAGAGTGAGAGAGAGTGTGAGTGAAAGAGAGTGTGTGAGTGAGAGTAAGAGAGCGTGAGTGAGAGTGTGAGTGAGAGTGTGAGAGAGAGAGAGAGAGGGAGAGAGAGTGAGAGAGAGAGAGAGAGAGTGAGCGAGAGAGTGAGAGTGAGAGAGAGAGAGAGAGAGTGTGAGTGAAAGAGAGTGTGTGAGTGAGAGTGAGAGAGAGTGAGTGAGAGAGTGTGAGAGAGAGTGAGAGTGAGAGAGAGTGTGAGAGAGAGAGAGAGAGAGAGAGAGAGAGAGTGAGAGAGCGTGAGAGAGCGTGAGAGAGCGTGAGAGAGAGAGTGAGAGAAAGTGTGTGAGAGAATATGAGAGTGAGAGGAAGTGTGAGACAAAGTAAGTGTGAGTGAAAGTGAGAGAGGAAAGGGAGAAAGTGAAAGAAAATTATTAGCATTAATTAAGCAAAATATGAAAGTTAACCATACTTATTTTCTACTTTATTCGTGAGCATAACCATGAAGAAAATATGAATTCAATATTAGATTCTGCTGTACTGAACTCTCAGCAAAATTGAATATGTTTCTTACTTTCTGTATCCAGCCAAATCTCTTACCTCCTCAGCTATAAAGCGGAGTTTATGCAGAAAGCTCTGAACCTGCTTCATTTTGTCCTTGAATGTGTTTTTCTTCACCTGGGATCGGATTGTCTTTGCTTGTTGTGCCATGTTCTCCTGGAATCAGACACATTTGCTTGTATTCAGTGTAAAGATTACAATCAGACCTTCTGTATGTTTTGTCTTTAAAAAGAGGATCTACGCTTTCAGCATTGCCTATTGCATTTTATTTTGAATCTTATAGCAATGACCACTAGGTTTGTGGAATTAGTATTGGTCATTGACAGCTATCATCTATCAAAGCAGTACAGCAAGTTATTTCTCAAGTCATCCATGGTATCTTTCAAACAATTTTCCCTGCGCTGAATGATTTTGAAAATATCAGGCAAATGTCTCTCGCGGGACCAAAATCTAGGCTGTGCAGCCACTTGACCCTTTGCTGTGTATCGTGAGGTTTAATTAAAATGGGAGTCACAACTCTAAATTATCTTAAATTGAAATGCTATACAGCTCCAAGAGCTATGAAGAGTAAGTGTTACATGAAAAATTAATTAACTAGGAAATTAGAATTTTTTCTGCTTTCTGAATCTTCAGATCCTTCTCCTAAGATTGACTGTGAGAACATGGGAGCAGGAGAAAGGGGATATTGCCTTACGAGCCATCCCTGTGCTTCATAGCTGATGCTCAGTGTCAACCCTGCTAATCTATGTATCCTTCAATCCTCTTGCAGACCAAATATCTTTTAAATCCCTGTCTTAATTTTTTTTCATCATTTGAACATAAGAAGTGCTGTGATATACTGAAAATTCACAACTTTGAGTAAAGACATTTCCTCTCATTCACTGTTAAACTTCAACAACTTCACCCGAGACTATGCCCCCCAATTCTAGACCAGTGTAGAACAGAATAATAGGTGTAACGTTATAAATTATTGAATTCTGCACAAACTAGAATGCCACAATGAAGATCTAAAGCAATATTTGCATGAGCACCTAAGTCCGTGGTTTCTCAGCAATGTTTCTTAATGTTAATCATCTGTAAGAACCGGGGAAAGTTTAATTTACCATCTCCCTTATGCAGGCCTTCAGTCTCTCTCTGTCCAACTTTGTCCTTCCTAGTGCATTTTGGTCCTTCATTCCCAGTGACACAAAACGGCTGTTGGGGGAATGTGGAGGCAATAGATCAAATACAAAGTGGATGTCTTCAAAAAGTATTTTGCATATGAAATAGAAGAACATCTCAATTATCCCATGTGATCCAAGACAATCATTTCATTCTCAATTTCAAAATCTGTAAATTACCATTAGTAGACACAAAAAGCTGGAGTAACACAGTGGGAACAGGCAGCAACTTTGGAGAGAAGGAAAGGGTGACGTTTCGGGTCGAGACCCTTCTTCAGATCATTATACGGTTTCGGAATATATGAAAACACCTTTCAATCAATATTTTGTTTGGAGTACAGAGGCTGTATCATATTCAAGAATGCCTCAACATTTTAAGCAATTAGTAAAATGAGTATTTAATTTGCTTTTGGTGGCACCTGCGGAGAACGAAATGTTGGCTAAATGCTAGGGAGAAATGCTTCTTTCCTTTCTAAAAGTGTTGTGCTCTCTGTAATATTCACCTGGTGCAGGACGACCAGACTTAGGTGCCACAGCTGTAACAACAGAGAATTGTGAGTCTGTGGAATTCTCTTCCTCAGAGGGCGGTTCTCTAGATACTTTCGCGAGAGAGGTAGATAGGGCTTTTAAAGATAGCGGAGTTAGGGGATATGGGGAGAAGGCAGGAACGGGGTACTGAATGGGGATGATCAGCCATGATCACATTGAATGGCGAATGGCCTTCTCCTGCACCTATTGTCTACTAACTTTGTGCCAAACACACATTTTATGTCCCAGAGATAAGAGCATTACTAAATGCATCTGACTGACTGTGCATTTAACATGATGGAGCAGGGCTCAAAATAAATAGTTAATGCTTGAAAAATACACAGTTGGTACATAAAGCAGTGGAGTCAAAACTAAAAAGTTAAATTGAAAAGAAAAGCTTAAAATTTGGTATGTCCTTAAGATAGTCACTGAGGTTTTCAGCATGAATCTGTTGAATCATACGCAACATGAAGATGTTAGCCGGTCGCACTTTAATTAATTAAATAATTAATTTGTATTGATAGACTTGCTCCAACAGATTAATGCAGCATTACCACCATTTTACAGCGGGGTGATCAGTATCTGCATTTATACGCACTTGCATCCGTTGCTTAGCTCCTCCAGGACGCCTCGGAGCCGTCGCTCTGGGTGTGGTTTTTCTGTCTTCATGATCTCCTGAACATCGTTTAAACCTTCTTCCTATTGTCAAACGTTGGACGATGTTACACAACCACAAGACTGAAGAAAACAAATCACATTTTCCCGCCTCCTTAAAACTCTGTTGGGTCGCCATTCCCACTCTTCCTTGAAACACGTGAAGGCCTCCTTTCCACGCCCGCTTGTAACTTACCAGACTTGCTTGACAATTTATTATGCTCTTTAAAAATGTGTTGGACAGGGGAGATGTGTTGAAAATGTGTTGGAGCACTAATTGGAAAAACATCCAACAGTCAAATAATCTGCCAGTGTGGCTCTATCTGGCTTTCTCTTGCGTCACATTAGCAGTTTTACTTTAATACAGTTCACATACTGGAAGTCAATTTGTATCTTTTAAATGTCTTACTAACATTTCTTTGCTTTATTTCCCACTGTTAATGTGAAAATTATGATTTTGTGTATGTCTTTCTTCATCTCTTCATCCGGTCCCCTGGGGATATGTGAGGACACTGCGGGGTGACATGTTGCTCAAGAATCTGGAGAAACTGCAGCTAAAATTAACAACTTGAAAACCAAGGAATCCAAAGCACAAATTTTAGTCTTAATATTGAGTGGTTGCACAATCGGGGCATCAACATGTCAAAGTTCTAAGATTGCAGGTGGCACCTGCCTTCTCTCCACACCCCCTGATCCCTTTAGCCACAAGGGCCACATCTAACTCCCTCTTAAATATAGCCAATGAACTGACCTCAACTACATACTGTGGCAGAGAATTCCAGAGATTCACCTGTTTTCACCTGAAAAATGTTTTTCTCATCTCAGTTGTAAAAGATTTTCCCTTTATCCTTAAACTATGACCCATTTCAGTCCTTAATGGCCTACCCCTTATTCTTAAACTGTGACCCTTGGTCCTGGACTCCCCCAACATCGGGGACATTTTTTCCTGCATCTAGCCTGTCCAATCCTTTAAGAATTTTATATGTTTCTATAAGATTCCCTCTCATCCTTCTAAATTCCAGTGAATACAAGCCTAGTTGACCCATTCTTTCATCATATGTCAGTCCCGCTATTCCAGGAATTAACCTGGTGAAACTACCCTGCACTCCCTCAATAGCTATAATGTCCTTCCTCAAATTAGGAGACCAAAATTGCACACAATACTCCAGGTGCGGTTTCACCAGGGGCCTGTACAACTGCAGTAGGTCCTCCTTGCTCCTAAACTCAAATCCTCTCACAATGAAGGCCAACATGCCATTAGCTTTCTTCACTGCCTGCTGTACCTGCATGCTTACTTTCAGTGACAGATGCACAAGCACACCCATGTCTCGTTGCACCTCTCCTTTTCCTAATCTGACCCTATTCAGATAATAATCTGCCTTCCTGTTCTTGCCACCATGTGGATAACCTCACATTTACCCACATTATACTGCATTTGCCATGCATCCACCCACTCACCCAACCTATCCAAGTCACCATGCAGCCTCATAGCATCCTCATCGCAGCTCACACTGCCACCCAGCTTTGTGTAAAATGCGCAAAGTTGGAGATGTGTCCTAACCCGAAACATCACCTATCCATATTTTCCAGTGATGCTGCCTGACCCACTGAGTTAGTCCAACACTTTGTGTCTCTTTTTTCAATCAGGGGCATTGAGTCAGCAGTCTTGTCTTGACCATATGTCCAGGAGAAGTAGGTCTTTGCTGCCATATTACCTCTTTGAACAGTACTTGAAATGCTTCATGGTTTTACTTTGTTCTCCCCCACCTTTCCCCTCTCTACCCTCTTTTTCTCTCTTTCTTTCTATTTCTCCCTCTCCTCCACTCTTCCACTCCCTCTATGCTGGCTTCTTCACTCTTGTGCACTGTTCTCTCTCTCTCTCTCTCTGTGCTCCATCCCTTTAACCGACCCTCTTTGGCTCTGCACCCAGCTCTTCTCTCTCTATCTTCTTGCCCCTTCTCACTCTGAAAACTCAAGTTGCCTATATTTACCACTATAAATAAGGGTTAGAAATGTTGGGATGATGTCAGCTGTTGATCTGATTTTTTGTTTACCTACTACATGCAGGTTAGAGTGGGGACATTCATATGTGAACCCAAGAAATAAGAACAGCAGTGTGAGCTAGTTCCAACTGTCCTCGTTTTGCCCATATCCCTCTATACCTTTCCTATCCATGTAGCCGCCCAAATGTCTTTTAAATGCTGTTATAGTCAGTCACTGTTACACAGAACATTGCGTAAAGAATTCTAAGACTCAAGAGAATAACTCCATCCATCTCCAACTGAATTGAATGACTCTTTATTTTTAGCCTAGTTTGAAACCCCCCCCCACCAGTGGAAAGGAGCATCCTCTCAGAATCCACTCTGTCAATGCCGCTCAAAGCTCTTTTGTTTTAATAAGATCATCTCTTAGACTTTTAAACCAATGAGCAGAGAAACAACCTATTTATCTAAATGGGTTCCGACCCGAAACGGCACCTATTCTTTTTCTCCAGATATGGTGCCTGACCTGCTGAGTTACGCCAGCATTTTGTGTCTATCTTTGGTATAGACAATAGACAATAGATGCAGTAGGCCATTCGGCCCTTTGAGCCAGCACCACCATTCAATGTGATCATGGCTGATCATCCACAATCAGTACCCCGTTCATGCCTTCTCCCCATATCCCCTGACTCCACTATCTTTAAGAGCCCTATCAAGCTCTCTCTTGAAAGTATCCACCGCTCTCTGAGGCAGAGAATTCCACACACTCACAACTCTCTGTGTGAAAAAGTGGTTCCTCATTTCCGTTCTAAATGGCTTACCCCTTATTCTTAAACTGTGGCCCCTGTTTCTGGACTCCTCCAACATTGGGAACACGTTTCCTGCCTCTAGCGTGTCCAAACCCTTAATAATCTTATATGTTTCAATAAGATCCCCCCCCATCCTTCTAAATTCCAGAATATACAAGCCCAGCTGCTCCATTCTCTCAGCATATGACAGCCCTGCCATCCTGGGAATTAACCTTGTGAAACTACGCTGCACTCCCTCAATAGCAAGAATGTCCTTCCTCAAATTAAAGGACCAAAACTGCATTCAATACTCCAGGTGTGGTCTCACTTGGGCCCTATACAGCTGCAGATGGCCCTCTTTGCTCCTATACTCAACTCCTCTTGTTATGAAGGCCAACATGCCATTCGCTTTCTTCAATAGTCACAGCCTGTCAATCTGAAAGGGACCCGTTAATCCCTACTTTTTGTTTCCTGTCTGCCAAACAATTTTTATCCATGTCAGCACTCTACCCCCAATACCATGTGCCCTAATTTTGCCCACTAATCTCCTATGTGGGATCTTATCAAATGCTTTCTGAAAGTCCAGGTACACTACATTCACTGGCTCCCCTTTGTCCATTTTCCTCGTTACATCCTCAAAAAATTCCAGAAGATTAGTCAAGCATGATTTCCCCTTCGTAAATACATGCTGACTCAGACCGATCCTGTTACTGCTATCCAAATGTGTGGCTATTTCATCTTTTATGATTGACTCCAGTATCAACCCCACCACCAATGTCAGGCTGACTGGTATATAATTCCCTGTTTTCTCTCTCCCGCCTATATTAAAAAGTGGGATAACATTAGCTACCCTCCAATCCCCAGGAACTGATCTTGAATCTATAGAACATTGGAAAATAATCACCAATGCGTCCAAGATTTCTTAAGTACCCTGGCATGCAGACCATCAGGCCCTGGGGATTTATCAGCCTTCAGTCCCATCAGTCTACCCAACACCATTTCCTGCCTAATGTGGATTTCCTTCAGTTCCTCCCCCATCCCAGATCCTCTGGCCACTAGTACATCAGAAGATTGTTTGTGTCCTCCTTAGTGAAGACGGATCCAAAGTACCTGTTCAACTCATCTGCCATTTCCTTGTTCCTCATAATAAATTCACCTTTTTCAGTCTTCAAGGGTCCAACCTTTGTCTTAACAATTTTTTTCCTCTTCACATACCTAAATAAGCTTTTACTATCCTCCTTTATATTTTTGGCTAGCTTACCTTCGTACCTCATCTTTTCTCCCAGTATTGCCTTTTTAGTTATCTTCCTTGCTCTTTAAACATTACCCAATTATTTTGCTTCCCACTCATCTTTTCTAACTTGGACTTCTTCTCTTTTATTTTTATACTCTCCCTGACTTCCCTTGTGAGCCACGGTAGCCCCTTACTCCCCTTGGAATCTTTCTTCCTCTTTGGAATGAAGCCTTCCTCCACTGCCTCTCATCACAGCACAGCATTTGTTATGTATTGAGACCAACACTGTGCATACTACTCCAAGTGCAGCTCACCTGTGTATTGCAACACTGCACCAGAACACCCATACAGTTAAACCCATGCCTCTTGCAAAATGATCCAACATTCCAGTAATATTCCTTATTACAAATAGTACATGGATGCGAACGTGTTGCTTTATATGGACAAGGATCCTCAGATGCCTTTGTAAAAACCTGTCTCTTTACCACCGGGGGCACCGCATGATGGCTGCCTCGCCAACGGTCTGTCTACGTCTTTTTCATTCTTTGTGTTTTTAGTTTGGTGTAAAATGTATGTTTTAGCTTATCTTTAGTTTTTGTATTTGTGGGGTTTGGTGGGGGGGGTGGCTGAAACTTTTTAAAATCACTTTCCTTGACGGAGATACGACATTTTCCGTGTTGTATCTCCGTCTGCACCATGGCCTAACATCATGGAGTTGGCGGCCTCTTGTTTGGGACTTCTAGAGTTCCAAAACCGCGGAGCCTGCGGACTTTAACATTTTGGAGCGGGCGATCCCTTTGCCAGAGGTCGGACTTTGGTGCTCCAACCTGCGGGAGCTGCGGACCATTAAGCTCGCGGTCCCCGGTTAGGGACTGATTTCGGGAAGTCCCAGCCGCAGGAGTTTCGACCATCTCGATGCGGGAGCTTAGTCCGCCCCGACATGGGAGCTCGATCGCTGGCTGCGGATGGTTCGACTCGCCCGAGGAAAGGAGGAAAGAAGATAAGACCTTATTGTCTTCCTTCACAATGGGGAATGTGGAGGAGCCGCTGTGGTGGGTGTTTATGTCAAATTTTTATGTAGTTGTGTGCCTTGTTGCTATTTTGGTATGACTGTATGGCAAACCAAATTCCTCGTATGTTGAAAACAAACGTGGCTAATAAATTATGATTACGATTATGATAACATATTGCAGTAATTCTCACTTCACATTAGTTTCTCTTTCATCTTTCCAAATTGGATAAACACATAATTTCCAATATTCTCCATACACCAGCTTCTTGCCCATGGACTGAATCTATCTATGCAGGCTCCTGATGTCTTTTTCATGCACTGATAACTCAACTGTCTTTTGTGTCATCAGCAGATTTTACTATGGAGTACCCAAGCCATTGGCATAGCAGAAGAGTTCACGTCACGGGGCTAGATAATAATTTTTTCCCCTTTGGTGTATATAATTTGTGTATTAATGCAATAAAATATTTGGTTGTAAATAGGTTAATTTGCATGAATTGACAGTTCCAGTAAAAATAATATGCATAATTGTTGGAAAAAAAGAAAACAAATTCATTTAAGGCAGTTTAGAAAAGTCTTGGAAATGATATATCACCAGCAAAACTATATAAAATGCGGGAGGGTTAAGAAGCACAGGATCCAGGATCCTGCCATTGTTCATGTTCATAAGTAAGAAGAACAGAAATAGGCCATTCAGCCCATCAAGTCTACTCTGCCATTCAATCATGTCTAATCTATTTATCCCATTCTCCTGCTTTCTCCCCATAACCCCTGACACCCATACTAATCTAGAATCTATCAATCTCCACCTTAAAAATATCCATTGACATCCTCCACAGCCTTCTGTGGCAAAGAATTCCGCAGATTCACCACCCTCTGACTAAAGAAATTCTTCCTTCAATGTGGAACACACACAGAGGAAAATGTGTTCAGTCTACACTTGGCTTACATTGGGGAGACAGGAGTACAAAGGGCCCAGAGAGACGAGACATCGGCCAGTGTAGATTGGGTGCTAGTCAAGGGTTCAGCCTGATAATTAATGAGTGGGGTGATTTGGGTAGGAGATGGTGGAGTGGGGGTGAGAGCTTGTGGAGGAGGAGAGTGTGTGGGCAGCGGCAAAGGCAGAGCTGAAACATGGGGTGGGTTCGAGAGATGGGCTCCTGATCATGATTTGTTTTTTGAGCCAAGGAAGGACTTACTCAGGGATCTGCACATGTGCACATGGAGGATTTACTCAGGGATGTGCCCTGTAAAGGGCCTGTCCCACTTACGTGTCCTTGGCATGCAAATTATGCGACCTCGTGGTCGCGTTGAGGCGTACGGGCATCTTATGGCCGCGCGGGGTCGGTCCCACTTAGAAGCGCGGAGGGGTATGTAGTTGTGTGTGACATCGGCCTGGGGCTCACAGCCGTTGCGGTCCGGATCCGCCCCCACTTCTACTCCCAGAGCGGGGCCAAGAAAATTGAAGATAGACACAAAATGCTGGAGTAACTCAGCGGGATCGGCAGCATCTCTGGAGAGAAGCAAAGGGTGACGTTTCGGGTTAAAACCCTTCTTTTCAGACTGATGAAGAGTCTCGACATGAAACGTCACCCATTGCTTCTCTCCAGAGATGCTGCTGGGCCCGCTGAGTTACTCCAGCTTTGTGTCCATCTTCAAATGACGTCACGCGCTCCAGACGGCTGTGCGTACGCATGTAATCGCGCCCGACCTTCGCAGGACCATCATGGCTCAACGCGACCACGAGGTCGCGTAAATTTGTGTGCCAAAGACACGTAAGTGGGACCGGCCCTTAACTAGTTATTAACTTTGGAAAAAGTTGGCTTCTGTACGAGAGGCCTCCAACTCTATTGCATGGACTCAAATGTGGCAAGTTGCTCCAAAATATGGTTGACAGCCTGCACAATTTCAGCTGCTCTACGTGTTTTAGCTTCAAAACCATGGAGCAAATGGCTGGAAAATTGCAGACTTTATAGAAATTGTTTTTCATCCCTAAACTTTCCTTTACAGTTGGTTTTTCATTAAAATCAAATTGCAGTGTTCCTTTAAATGTGCTGCACTCTCTTCATATCTAGCCTTTCAGCACTCAAATGGACTTTTCACTTCAGTATCATGTGTGAGTGGAAATTCCCAGTTCACAGAGACACCGAGAAAAAATGTTGTAGAAAACTAACCAGTTTGTCTGCCATCTTATCCATAATATTTGCATTGTAGAGTCGCCTTCGCTGGTCTTGCCACCAACTTTTGATATATGTACAAGGTTTCTTTTCAAAGTATGGCAGATGGAAGTAATTTCTGAAATCAAATGGGAACATGTAGATTAGATCAATAGATTTACCACCATGTTTTCTGGTCTTCCCAATGTTGCTAAGTGGTACTCTGTCAGAATATTGCTGAAAAGGATCATCAGTAACACAAAGCTAATACAGCCTTCACTTTTCAGAAATACTAAGCTTGTTTTCGATTATAGTTTATTTTCATATTCCCAACATTAATATTTCACATTAATAATCAGCAATGCATACATTAAATTATTCCACTATAATATATCATATACTCTCCACACACCAACATACTGTCTTCCTCTTTGAAAGTATCTTAATACAGACTAATGTCATGAAATCTGATTTTTAAGGGAATCACCATGGTTGGCAATATTTTGCAGCAAAATAGTTTAATGCATCAACATTTAAAACACTCTTTCAAGATATGTCTCTTTAAATTTCAGTGCAACCAAAACAATGCAGCAGGCATCGGTGACTAACACAGCAACAGTGGGACAATGCTGACTTTGTTCCATAACAAGCATGTTCTCACAACAAACATAAGCATCATAATATTTTAAATTCTCTGAGTGCCAGATTTCTTTCTTGGGAAATAGAGAGAAATTACAGCAACTGTCCAAATTTATTTACAACTTCAAGGGTATATAAGTCTCTCTAGGTTTTAGTACTTGAAAGAATCCTAAGAGAAATCATTACTCAATCATAGTTTGGGTGCTTATCAATTAATTCTGAAGCAGTATCATGAAATATATAACAGAACCTAATGTAATCCGATTTCATGTTCATTAAAAGACCCAAACACACTGAATGGTGGGGTTTAAATGAAACCAATACTTCTAATAGATGAGACAATGAGTATATCGTCCAATAATTATGGAAACCTGGTTAAGAGAGGAGCAGGACTGGTAGCTCAATGTTCCAGTGTGCAGGTGCTTCAGGATAGACAGAGGTGAGGGCAAAGGAGGAGGGGGGGGGGGGGGCTGCGTTATTGGTTAAGGAGGATGTCACGGCCGTGGTGAGAGGTGACATTACAGAGGGTTCATCTACTGAGGCTATATGGGTGGAGCTGAGGAACAAGAAAGGGATGATCACCTTGTTGGGGGTGTACGTGCAAACTCTACACAGATAGCACTGGGGTCCGGATCGAAACCGGGTCTCTGGCACTGTACCACATTAATTACAATAGAATGTTTTTAAAGTAATGGAAAGGATGCCTCTCCTCTTACATGAAGATACCATATTTAGATGCCATTCAGAAATTCCTGAGTAAACACTCCTCAGATGGGCATTAACAGGATTTATTTATTTCTGAAAGGAAACCTGGACGTCAGAACATAACTGTGTTCTTCACATCACACAGTCCTCTCAGGAGAACCCAGGGTGGGGGGGACCGCCGTGAAGGAGAGGGAGAACAATGGACAATGGAGGACCCGGCGTGGGGCAACCACCGTGAAGGGGTAGGGGGTGCGGGAGGGGGAGAACAAAGGGGGACCTGGCGAGGATACAAAGGGGGACCTGGCGAGGATACCGTGTATACTTTGTAACTTGGTCAGCGCCTATATGTGGCGAGCATTTGCATACCTTGGGTATGCAAGCAAAGAATGTCACTGTGACTTGTCACAGGTGACAATAAAGTATTCCAGCATTCATTCATCCATTCATACATTCATCCATTCATTCATCCATTCATCCATTCATCCATCCATTCATTCATTCATTCATTCTCTGATAGACAAGCTTAACAAGTTTGATGATGTCTTATGATCATGAGTGGATCACAGACCTGTCAGTAATGACGGGCTTCATAGGTGGAGTGGAGGACACGGAAACAAGATCCCCTTCATCATCTGCTTCATCTTCACTCGAGTTCTGGAGAAGCTCGGACTCCTCCTCATCTCCGTCCCCCCCTCCTTTCTTCCTGCGAATTACTGGCTTGCTTATTCCATCAATTTGGTTTCCATAGTTACCTAAGAAGAAGAGAGATTAAAAATCTTGCTCCAAATGATATTAAGGGAAACATTAGTGTCACAGTTGTTCATGAGGAGTTAAGTAAATAGTTATACTGTACTACAATACTATAGAGTTAGCACTCATTCTATAGATTTATACAATATGGAATGAGGCCCTTGGAGCTTAATTCACACAATATATAATTTAGGGCATTTGTTTTCTCATTATTGAACAATATCTCTATTTCACCATACTGTGGACAATAGTGCTGCACCACCTTAATATAGCATGGATTAAGAAAGTCAAGCGTCAAAGTGTTTAATTATCAGGCATGTCGACGGCAGAACAATGAAAGTTTTTAGCTGCAGCTTTAATGGCCCTTTAATGCATAAAAAACACAAATAAATAATCTCAATAATACAATAAATTAATAATGCTTATAACCAGACCATAATAATGTTAAAACTGAATTTGGTGGTGACGCTGCAAGCCGGCAGCCCTGCCAGCAGCGTGTCAGTTCTTTCTACTTTTTTGTTTTTTTAGTATGTCCTAATGTGGGTTTTTAATGTTTCTCTGTGTGTCTTGTGGGGGGGGGGGGGTGGTGTGGGGGGGGGGGGGGGGGGTGGTAAGGGGGAAACCGCTTTGGTCACCTCCTCCACGGAGAGGCGACTTTTTCCATGTTGCCTATCCTGTGGCCTAACAGCAAGGATCGGTGCGGCCTTTCCCGGAGACGCGCCCGGGGCTTCCGCTGCGGGCGCAGCGCAGACTTTCGGCGTGGAGCGGGCGAGCCCTCGCTGGGGCTTGTCGGAGGGGAGCGCTCCGTTCGCTGGCCCGCGACAGCCTGAAGCCGCGGTCTGCAGAGTTCCGGCCAGCGCGGCGTCCGCAGCCTGGGATCCCTCGATGGGCACCTGGGAGAAGAAGAAGCTCAGACTCCGACTGCCGGCCTGTGGCCAATTTCTATCGCGGGCGCGGCGTGGACTTCATCAGGACCGTGGTCCCTCGCCGGGGATCCCTGGAGGGCAGCTTCGACCGCCGGCCCTGCAGTCTGCGGTGCGGCGAGAACTTTAAATCTCCGATCGCCGGCCTGCAGCCTACACCAACCTGAAGCTGCGGTCTCCAGTGAGGAGGTACCGATTCAGGACTTACCTGGACTTTTTACCTTGTCTGCATATCTGGATGCCCGCAGCGACGGCTGCGGAGGGTTGAGGTCCCGACCACGGGGGAAAATGGAGGAGGACTGGCCAAATTTTGTGCCTTCCACCACAGTGATGAATGTTGTGGTGGATGTTTGTGTTAAATTTTTTGTGTGTTTTTATGTGGTCTTTTTCATTGTACTGCTGCTGGCAAATTCATTTCACTTGCACTTCATGTGCAAGTGACGAATAAAACTGTTTGTATTGATTGTATTGTATTGTACATAAGTGCTATCAAAACATAACCCATAAGTACGTCATAGGGGTAGATTATTGTTGTGCGGTGCTCGAGAGTCTAAACATTGCTGGAAAGAATTTGGTCTTGAACAAAGTTTTTACAATTTTCAGGCTCCTGTACCTTATTCCTGATATTAATAGTGAGACGAGTGTATGGTCAGGGTGAGGTGGGTCTTTGATGATATAACCTGCCTTTTTGTGGCAGTGCCTCCCGCAGATCTCTTCAATGGTGGAGAGATCAATACCCTTAGTTATTGATGGTTAGCAGGTTAGCGCATTACAAACGCTAATCTGCCCTCCTTGGATGACATATACAAGGCCCGATGCTTGTGCAGGGCCATAAATATCAAGAAGGACACATCCCACCCTGCCAACCACCTTTTTACTCTGCTACCCTCCGGGAGGCGATTCAGGTCTCTGCAGGCTCGCACTGGTAGACTAAAAAATAGTTTCTACCATTGTGTGATAAAAGAGCTTGACTCCAATAATGAACACTGGGAAGCAAGAAGTAACTTAGAGAAATACCGCTAAATTCTTTTAATCTCTTTTAAAAATGTATTTATATTCTACTATTAACTGTACATATGTGCATTGGTGTCGTGTTGTATTTCTTTTAACGGAGGAGAAGCAAATGGAATTTCGTTGCTCAGTTTTGTGCAATGACAATAAACATATTCTATTCTATTCCTTGATGGATTGGGCAGTATCTACAACTTTCTGCAGTCTAACAGGTCAAGATCTAACCAGGGTATCTGGCATTGTGAGGCAGTCGCTCTAGCAGCTCGCCACTGTGGTGCCACAAAATAATTAGTTTTGCCCAAGATTCCAGCATCTGCAGTTTCTTGTGTCACATTGCTGGAATTACATAAATATATATTGGCCTCATTAGAATAATGGAATTAGATAAATAAATTACTGGACATTCACATGACATATTAAAACATTCCTTAATTATATTTTGTGATATTGCTGTTATTAGAAGGATATCAGATTCCAAAGGGAAAGGCATTAAATATATATATATTTTATTTCCAGTGATGTTTTTATTTCTAGTCCCGTTTCTAATAAGTAAGAATTTAATTGTTCTGTTTCAGGACAAATGATAATAAAACACTCTTGATTATTGATGTTGATAGATAACTGTCTAATTGACTGTCTCTTTTCCTTACAAGTCATGAAACAAAAGTGATTACATTGTGGATTTTCATGGCAGTTGGACACATTTACACCATAATAGTATTGTCATGGTGATGCATAACACAACATCAGAAGTTAGATCTTTTTATGTGTAACAGATTGGGCTTTTGAGCTCTTACTCACTCACTGCATCAGTTGAACCTATGATTCGTGTTGTATTATTTATCCTTTACAAAACCATGGAATATCAGGCATTTACTGCAATCTACAATATGTGATATGCAAACTATAATGAAACTGAGAAGATGCACAGAGTCTCTTACGCAGAGTAGGGGACTCTAGGACCAGAGGACATAGGTTCAAGGTAAAGTAAAGTAAAGTAAAGTAGCCTTTATTGTCATTCAAACCTTTCGGTCTGAACAAAATTTCGTTGCCTTGCAGTCATACATATAATAAAAATGACAAAAACACACAATAAACACAAATTTAACATCCACCACAGTGAGTTCACCAGGCACCTCCTCACTGTGATGGAAGGCAAAAATCTTAAAGTCCTTGTCTCTTCCCTCCTTGTTCGCCCTCTGCTCCGAGGCGACCTGTATAGGAATCTGAGGGGTGACTTTTTCACACAAAGTGTGGTGGGTGTATGGAACAAGCTGCCAGATAAGGTTGTTGAGGCTGGAACTATCCCGATGTTTAAGAAACAGTTAGACAGATACATGGATAGGACAGTTTGGAGGGATATGGACCAAACACAGGCAGGTGGGACCATTGTAGCTGGGACATTGTTGGCCGGTGTGGGAAAGTTGGGCCGAAGGGCCTGGTTCCACACTGTATCACTCTATGCTCTCCCTCTGCCTACCTATTGCAATATTTTATTGAGTCATTTTAATCATGAGTTGGCCATGAGCAATTACATCATTTGTTCTCCAAGGAGCACCAAAGTAGTACATGAGCCTAATTATTCTACACTTACCTATTGTAACTTCAAAACTCACTGGTTTATCTCCAATCCTCCTGTCAAGCATTGTTGCTTCCAAAAAGGCACCAAAGAGGAAAAACTCTTCGATTTTTCCTGTAGCAGTCTATGATTAAAAATGGAAACATACTAATACAGCATTGTACTAATTTCAGAAACTAATTGGTTAATAATATGACAAATATAGCAGGAAGACACAGCTCTCCACTTCACTGATAATAATACTTACATCAGATAACTGTTGAATTGATTCAACTTGAACATCAGTGGAGCTCATTATTTCTGTCGAGCTTGTGTCTAAGATTTCCATACCAATACTGATAAGTAGTCGAGCTCTGAAGGAAACACCCTCACCCAGACCTTCATTTAAATCCTGATGTTCATCCATTAAAGTGTAGTTGCGTGTGGACCCATACATATTCACCCAGGTAGGACCAAAAGTGGGTAGAAATCCTATAAAAAGGAGATGACAAGAATTATACATGAGATTTCTAATGATAGAGATGGAAAAAATCCTCAAATTGTGTCGGAGCAAATTAAGCAAATCTTCACAGGAAATTAGCATTTCCTTACCTTTGTCTCCATCATTTGCAATCTTCCTCAGATCGACAAAATGGCTCCCTATAGCAACCTCATTCACTTTGTCTGAATCACGGATTTGGATTTTAATTCGCGTGCATAAGGGTGGAAACATTTCAGTAAATATGATTTGTTCATTCCATGACGGTTCATAAGTATTCTTTTGGACAGAGGTCTTTCCCTAATAAGAAAATAGAAGACTGGTTATAAGCAGTTCAGGGTTATGAAGGTTAAGTAGGTAAAATTATCATTGTTAAGGAGATGCAGATGCTGAAACTATGAGCAAAAAATAGAGTGCTTGAGGAACTCAGCGGGTCAATGTGAAGAACCATAAACGTTGTCTGTCTGCTTCCTATATCAGACACTGCCAAAGCTGCTGTGTTCCTCCAACAGTCTGATTGTTGTTATGGGTGTGTGGCACGAGGAATAACTGAAAGGTGGTTAATATTTAGGATCAGGCTGACATATGTTAAATGACCCATCTTAACTTTAAAGAAGATCAAAGTAAACTGAGTTTAGAAACCATGTCTCAGTAAATAACATTTGACAAGTCTCTGATATCATTACAGTTTTTTGAAAGAGATGGAATATTCGTTGTTTGGGATTAAATCTCTCCCCAGTCAAGAGAAGTAATGTATCTATACACAGTAAATGAATCGATTGTAATCATGTATTGTTTTTCTGCTAACTGGTTAGCATGCAACAAAAAGCTTTTCACGGTACCTCTTTACACATGACAATAAACTAAACTAAACTGAATTGAGAATCTCATTGGGATTGTTGCTAATTCAGGATTTGACCATGCAAGGAAACAATATTGTCTTCAGTTTACACTATGTAAACTTATCGGTAAATAGATAAAATAAATTGAGATTAAGAAACTCATCGATATTTTAAGGACTTAACAAGTTTTAGAATACATCTAAATATACATATATAAACTCTGACCAAGGAAACGATCCATCTGACACAAAGAATAGCCAAGATTAAAAATCTATAATATCCAAAAGTGAGCAACAGAGCAGGAATTTACATTGAAGGTTCAGAAACAATGTTACTATAGCCCCTGTCCCACTTTCACGACCTAATTCACGACCTCTGCCGAGTTTGTCCTTGACTCGTACTCGCAGCATGGTCGCCACAAGGTCGTAGGTAGGTCATAGTAGGTCGTGATGCTAGTGGTAGGTACTCGTGGCATCAAGTAGGTCGCGCCGTTTTTTCTAGCCTGATAAAAAATGTCCACGAATAAAAAAAAAGGTCAGCATGGAAAAAAATCTATACTTTTTACTCGTAGGTAGGTCGTAGGTAGGCTTAATAGGTTTTGATGCCAGTGATGCAGCACAGGGGGAGGGCACAGCCTTAAAAAAAAAAAGGGCATGCAGGTGTTGCCCACACAAGAGGAGGAGTGGCAGGAGGTGATGCCACAGGAGGTGATAGTGCAGGAGCAGGTAGCCCTGTATGAGAGACCACTGGAGGAGGAGACCAGAGTGGTAGTATATGTCCCCACAACCACCCCATCCTTCACTGCCTCATTTGAAGGCAGCAAAGCAGCCCATTCTCTTGGGTCTGACACAGCATCAGAGGCAGGTGCCCCATTGGTGGTGAGGGAGGGCTGGAGGAAGGTTATGCCCTATATCTTCACCAGGCAGCAGGAGGGGGACCTTGCGGAATGGTTCCAGCAGAATGCCATCCTGTACGAAAAGGAACATGAGGGGAAAAGGGACAGGAACAAGAACGGCATGCTTGCCATCCACTGCCCCACATGTGTGCTTAAAATTCCATCTTTTGTCAAAGCCCAGCGCCACTCTCTTCCAGTCATCTGGTGTACTGGGACAGTCCATCACATCATCTCCATTCACCCATTGAGACCTCTTCTTGTGCTTCCTCTTCACCCTTGCTCTTCCCCTTCTGCCTTTCTTAAAAGGCTGCTGAAGCAAAAGGGCTACTGCAAACAGCAGTAAAACGTATATGGTTGAAGCCAGTCTTCTTCGAAGGAGGTTGAAGGAGGTCTTCTTCATAGTCGTGGGAGGTCTTCAACATAGTCGTAGGAGGTTGTAGACATAGTCGTGGAAGGTCGTAGGCCGTACAAATAGTTGTGGAAGGTCGTAGGAGGTCGTAGATTACCGCGTCCTTAATTTTTTTAGGTCGTTTAAGGTCGTCAGAGGTCGTGAATTAGGTTGTGAAAGTGGGACAGGGGCTTAAGAGTCAGGCAGCATGGAAACAGATCCTTCAGCCCAACTTATCCATTTTGACCATAGCTTAACCGACCTAGTCTTATTTATCCATATCCCTCCAAACATAACCTATTCTTATACCTGTCTAAATGTTTTTTTTAATATCATAATTTTACCTGCATCAACCACCTCCTCTGGAAGATCATTCCCTATATTTACCTCTATGTGAAAACATTTATGCCTGCAGTCCTTTGTAAATCTTAACTATCACAACTCAAACCTATGCCCTCTAGTTTTATACTCAGCTACCCAGGGGAAAATAATGTGGCTGTCACCTTATCTAGGGCCCTCGTGATTTTATAAACCTCTATAAGATGCACCTCTCAGTCTCCTAGGTCCAAGGTAAAATGACCTTCTCTCCTCTCATAACTCCAATTTTCCAGACCTGGTAACATTATCAAAAGTCTTTTCTGAACCCTTTCCAGTTTAATAAAATAGTTTCTATAGCAGGGCAACCAGAACTGTCTTGACCCGAAACGTCACCCATTCCTTCTCTCCAGAGATGTTGCCTGTCCCGCTAAGTTACTCCAGCATTTTGTGTCTACTTTCGGCATTACTCCAAATGTGGCTACACCAACATCGTGCACAGCTGTAACACGACATTCCAACTACAGTGCTCAACAGCCTGGCTGACGATCTTATAGTTGTATATAATATATACATTTTGTGAAATTTATGGCTATTAATTCAGCACACTGCACATTACTCATTTGTCTTTTATACCTTTTGTCCTGCAAATAACACTTGAACGAAGGGATCAACTAAGTCTTTGTTTTCTCCAATGAGTGCCTTTTTCATATTAGCCATAATGCTGGTATTCATCTTCGGCAGTCCTTCTGCTTTGTAGATCTTGACATAATAACGGGCCCACTGCCTCTCTGAGGGCACTCCTTCAGGAAGCAACAAGTTCCTATTGATAAACCATAATTGAAAGATAAAGCTACAAACTATCCAGGGTTAAGCGTGGCATGACAATTAGATTTTGGCTTCATTGTTATAACTAGAAATTAAAAATAATAGTTTGTGTGTGTTATTACACTTGAAGTCCAAAATTATATCCTGTTAATGAAATCCCAGTTTGTTCCATACTAAAAGCAGATTGTGATTTTTGTGGGCAATGTACTGGCAAAAATATAATTTGGGAATGAAACAAAATCACAATCCATTTCACGACGTTAAGGTCACTTATGAAAGGCACAATGATGCGCTACAGTGCCATTTATTGTTATTACATCATGTGTTTAAAGTTAAATTGAAAACAGAAATATTGGACAATTTTTCTAAAGGTTGCATGACTTTAAAATTTACTAAAGCAGAAAAATAGTTTCTGTTTGCAAAAATCAACTTCAATCTGACATTTAACATTAAAATGGCCATCAGACAGTAATTGTGAGTAATTTCATATTACATAGAACAGAACAGCACAGGAACAGCCCTTTGGCCCACCATGTCCGTACCGAAGGTACACAAAAATGCTGGAGAAACTCAGCGGGTGCAGCAGCATCTATGGAGCGAAGGAAATAGGCAACGTTTCAGGCCGAAACCCTTCTTCAGACTTCCGTACCGAACATGATGTCAAGTTAAATTAATCTCCTGTCTGCATGTGGTCCATATCTTTCCATACCTCACATATTCATGTGCCTATCCAAATGTCTCTTAATTGCTCTTATCGTATCTGCCTCTACGACTGCCCCTGGCAGTGCGTTCCAGGCACACACCACTCTCTGCTTAAAAACTTGCCCTGTACATCTCCTTTAAACTTTGCTCCTCTCACCTTAAAGCTATGCCCACTAACCCCTGACATTCTCACCCTGGGAAAAAAGATCAGATTGTCTACCCTACCCATGCCTCTCATAAATTTACGTACTTCTATCAGGCCTCCCCTCAACTTCCAACAGACAATGCAAATTTGTCCAAACTTTCCTTATCAGTAATAGCCTCAAATCCATGCACCACTCAGGTGAACCTCTTCTGGACCCTCTCCAATGCCTCAAGTTCAAGTTCAAGTGAGTTCAAGTGAGTTTATTGTGTGTCCCTGATAGGACAAGGAAATTCTTGCTTTGCTTCAGCACACAGAACATAGTAGGCATTTACAACAAAACAGATCAGTGTGTCCATATATCCACATCCACCTCCACACCCATCCTACAATAGGACAACCAGAACTGCACACAATACTCCAAAATCCTATAAAGCTGCAACATGAATTCCTGACTCTTACCCTCGACCGATGAAAGCAAGCATACCATACCCCTTCTTTACCACTCTACCCACTTGTGTTGCCATTTTCTGGGACAATAGCTGGTATTCTGCTTCATCAAGGAAAATTCTCCCCGTAACTACATTTTACCATGAATATGTACACAATTTCATCTGTATCTAAATCATCCACGTTGCAATATGGCACACAAATACTTCTCAGAAGTCAAAGAAAGAAAGAAATGCAATGTGATCAGACTATAATTCAAATTTTCTTTGATTCGGGAACGTTCCATAGAAGAATTCATGTGGAGTCTGCGCTCCCTGGCCTTTGAGCATTTCAAAGCATATAGTTTTTTTATCAAAACGATTTCAAGTTATCTTAAATATAAGCACTGAAAATGTTTCACGTTCTTTACAAAATAATGTCTTACCCTTCTATATCATCCTCATCATTCTCGTTGGATTTATGTGTTGTCTTAATATTATCTCCTTTCCCAACAACAGCTATGTCACACTTCACATAACCTTTCACTCCCGCAGTAATGTCACCAGGGTCACAGAGTATTGCCCATTTATGGTGGAATTGATGTTCTGTGCAACCAAGAAAAATAATAACACAGGAAAATCGTAAAAATTCAAGATTGAAATGTTGAAAATCTTAATGGATGGATGCTATTTTGAAATCCTTAATGGATGGATGCTATTTTGAAATCCTTAATGGATGGATGCTATTTAGAAAGAAATAATATTTCTTTCTTTTTTTTAAATAAAAAATTGGTAAGTTAGTTTCATAGCCTAAAGCTAGTGCTATTAGCTTGGAAACAAATAGATCGACTTGTCGATATGAGTCCAAGTGTTACCAATTTTCTGTAAGAATATGGAGCTCTTTGATACATTGGTAAAATAGCCTTCAGAAAGCAAATTCTTCAAGCCACTCTGATTGATGATGAGGGATAAGATTCGCAAGTTAAAAAGTCAAGATCAATGTATGCAAGCAGAATGAAGGAATATGGGGAAAGGGTTCGGAAGAAGCTCGTTTGAAGTATCAATACTAATGTAAATCAGTGTGGCAAAAGGCATGCTTTAGCGTTCTAGATTCCACAGATTACCTGGTTGAGAATAGATGGTTCCTATGTCAATCTTGAATGTGCCAACCAATGTCCCACTGCGCAGGAGGTTTTTGGAATGAATCACCTGAAGAATAATTAAATCATTTTGATTAATATTCTTTGTTTTGGCAAGCATAAAACTTCACTAATGCCTAGAATGTGAAGCGAAAGTGCCAGATCTGCAATTTATCTATGACAATAAAAGGAAAATGATATACTAGTTTCAATTTATTTTCAGTGATGTTGGAATATGACGTGATTTTATTGTTTTGAGTGTTTGTTCCCTGTATTTCCTCTCAACTCCATTTGAGGATTCTCGATAACAAGCAGGATACAACATACTAATTCAATGTAACCAAAACACAGAACAAGATAAGAATACATATGTACTGATCTGCTTTATAGTTTTCTCCTCACCTCTAGCCTCTGTCACCCTGACTATTCTGTACCCCACTTTAAAAACTGCCTAGCGCTGAGAGGTTGCAGCTGATTACAATGCTATATGAAATAACGTGATCGGTTTCATCCGTTATTCCCTATCAGTGCAGAACAGAATCAATTTATCCCGTAGCTACACGTGTAGTCCTTACGTTACAGAAGAATGTATTTTACAATCTGAAATGGTACATTACAAGAAGGATCAGTACCACAAGGGGGCGGCACAGTGGTGCAACTTGTACAGTCGCTGTGTCACAGTGTCAGAGACCTGTCCTCGGTTGTCCTCAATCCTGTCCTCGGTTGCTGTCAGAAGTCAGGCGCTGACAGTATGGAGTTTTTAGGTTCTCCCTGTGACCCCGTGGGGTTTCCTCCCACATCCCAAAGACATGCGGGTTGGCAGGTTAATTACCCGCTGTTAATTGTGCCTTGTGCATAGGTGGAGTTAAGGATGCCTTTCCAGTTTGTACTCAGCGGAGGAAAAATGTAGCCTGTCTGTGACAATTTTTCTGACAACACAGCAAATTTTGGAAGGATCTTTTAAAGTAAATTATAATTTTTTCCGTCTCATATGAGCAATGTTTTTTTGCCCACCCCCCCCTCATCCCTTGTCCCTCTCCACTGCAGTTAATTCTGCAGGATTTTGGAAAGCCTGATTTATTGTCACATTCTATTCAAAATAAGCAAGAAGTTGTTATAATATATAAATGTTCTCACCGAGAGCTTGACTATTTTATCGAACATGACATCCGGAGATAGATGAAATTCAAAGACGAAGTACTAAAGATAAAAAGTGGAGAGCTTTATTAATGATCCAATCAGTATTCACTGAACATAAGCAAGGATATCTGTGAAGTAGAATCAACTTTAACAAAGCATATGCAATGATTATGCTGATTCTACATAGGTTAGTTGCCATATAAAGTGGCTAGCAGTAGGTAACTTTAACCCACACATTATAAAGCACCTGCATTATCAGTGAAACTAACCTTTATCTAATTTTAGAATTTTTATGCACAAACACACCCACACTCTTCAAGTTTCAGTCAATCTCTATTGTGGCTGTATCTTACAGCCACAATTTGTAGAATAGATTCCCAGTACTTTTCTAGAATTTATTACTATCTTCCCAACATTAAAGCCAATTCATTAAATAGCTTTAAGGCAAGAGGGGCAAAGTTTAAGGGATATGTGTGGGACAAGTTTTTTCCCCCATAGAGGATGGTGGGTGCCTGGAACACGCTGCTGGGGGTAGTGGTGGAGACAAATACGACAGTATCATTTACGAGGGTGTTAAATAGGCACATGGATATGCAGAGAATCACGGCACATGATTGTGGAAGCAGATTAAATTAGTTTATTTTGGAATCATTTTGGCACAGATATTAAAGACTGAACTGCCTATTTCCTGTGGTCTACTGTTCTATATGCAGTACATTCTCCTGCACTTCCTTAAATAAAGATCCATTACATTTTGGAGCAAATATTCTTGCCTTCCCGTGGCCCTGGCATCAAATACATATTGTCTTGAAAGACTTGGGGCAGCTGAAAGTTTAATATAATAAATCGTGTTATACCAAGAATGCACTCTACAACAAATTACCAAAATGGATTAAGACATATCACAGATTCCAATCAGTTAAAACCTAATCTATTCCACATGCAGTTCAGCTAAAAAAAGGCATATTTGTGGTAAAATTTGAATTGCGTCTGAGACAAAACCATCAGAATGTCATGTCTATATTTGATTCACCAAATGTTTATGGTGATTTTACATATTAGATTATCAATTATATTACAATAAAGGTAAAGACAAATATTGGGATTTGCACATTACTAAAGCCTATCCTTTTAACTTGCTAGACACAATTGTGAAGAGTTGCAATAATTGACACATTATATGCACTGATCTGCCAATGGAATTATTTCCTGGATGGAATTTGTTTGAAGTGACACCCTGCTGTTGGGAAGATGTTGTTAAGATAAGGGCAGAGAAGACTAAAGAGGAAGGTAGACAAAAATGCTGGATAAACTCAACGGGTGAGGCAGCATCTATGGAGCGATGGAATGGGTGACGTTTTGGGGTTGCGACCCTTCTTCAGACTGATGAGGGGATGGGGGGGGGGGAGAGGGCGGGAAGAAGAAAGGAAAAAGCAGAGACAGTGAGCTGTGGGAGAGCTGGGAAGCAGAGGGGAAAGAGGAGAAAGCAAGGAATACCTGAAATTGGAGAAGTCAATGTTCATACCGCTGGGGTGTAAACTACCCAAGCAAAATATGAGATGCTGCTTCTCCAATTTGTGGTGGGACTCACTCTGGTCATGGAGGCGGCCCTACAGTTGGTCTCACCGATGTAGAGCAGCTGACACCTAGAGCACCGGATGCAATAGATGAGGTTGGAGGAGGTGCAGGTAAACCTCTGCCGCACATGGAAAGACTGCTTAGGTCCTTGGATGGGGTCAAGGGGGGAGGTAAAGTGACAAGTGTAGCATTTCCTGCGGTTGCAATGGAAAGTACCAGGGGAGGGGGTGGTTTGGGTGGGAAAGGATGAATTGACCAGGGAGTTACGGAGGGAGGGTCTCTGTGGAATGAGGATGTTGCCAGCACTTGAAAGCCTGAGCTTAAAGGGAGGGATTGGGCAGGCTAGGTCTTTATTCCTCAGACCACAGGAGGATGAGGGGTGAGCTTGTAGAGGTGTATAAGATCATGAGAGGAATAGATAGAATACACGGAATGAGTCTTTTACCCGGAGTAAGGGAATCGAAAACCAGAGGACATAGGTTTAACGTGAGAGGGGAAGGATTTAGTATGAATCCGAGGACAACTTTTTCACACAGAGGGTGGTGGGTATATAGAATGAGCTGCCAGAGGAGATAGTTGAGGCAGATACTATAACAACATTTAAAATATAATTGGACAGGTATATGGACAGGAAAGGTTTAGAGGGATTAGGGCCAAACATGGGCAGGTAGGACTAGTGTAAATGGGGCAGCTTGGTTAGCATAGGTAAGTTGGGCCAAAGGGCTTGCTTCCGTGCTGTATGACCCTGTGATATTGTGTTAAGCTTTGACAGCAGATACAATTAATGAAACATTAAAAGAGATTGCAATTCATATCCACTTATAGGAATTTTGAACCAAAATAGGCATTCTTATACAAATGCAAACGTTCCAGTAAATATTTAATAGAGATTTACTTCTTTAGGAACAATGAAATGGAATCAAATACTAGAAGAAACATAAGTTAGTGATTTACATGGGTACCACAGATTGAAGGATAGTATAACAAGCAAAAAAAAGTCACCTCATTGAAGTAAGGAGAATTTGTAGACTCCTTCATGCTTGTATATTTCTTCTCATCTCCAATCTCAACACAGACCACAGGGTCCATGTTCAATCCGACTAGCTGTCGTGCTTCAATAATTGTAATACTCACCTGGAGTAGGAAAATAATGTCAGCACAATCTCAATTTAAGTGCATTTTGTTATTTTGTCAAAAAGAGAAGCAAACTTCTGATGAAACATGGCTAACTCAGCCTGTCAATGGATGGAAATTGTCTAAAAAACAGTCTTGTGCATTATATTTTCTGTTTCTATTTCCGACTTGGAAAATATTTTTGCATTCCTTTGCACATGTCTTGCGCTATGAATGGATAATAAGCCGGACAATATTATATTTGAATATTCTGATGATCAGAATGCTGGAAATGTTCAGCAGACAATTCTAACAAAAGGTAGGTGGCCTGAATTGTTTTGAAAATCTTTTTTTACCTCCAGCATCTCTTTACCATCCAAATACAAGGGACTGGTGAGATAATGAGCCAGAACTTGCTGTCAGAGGTGAACTGCTTATGCTTATCATTACTTAAATGGTAAGGTACAAATTGGCCCTTTGCAGAATCACCTATGTTAATGTTGCTGGGTGTTGCCCTGATGGTGGCGTGGAATGGAGGGAGTGATTGGTGTAGTAATGCTAGCATGTGGGTCTGCCAAGGGAATCCTTGCTTGTGGTACAGCTGAAAAATAACTTTTGACGACTGACTAAAACACATCCCCATCTTAACCAGCTGTCAAATCTGTCAAGATTCTGAATCAAATGTAAAATGTCAAAAGTATTAATAATTAAAATACAAAACAAAATGAAAATAGACATACATTCTTAAAAACAATTAAAAATCTCAAAACAGAATTGGTTCATAAGTGTGCAATTTACTCTGATGTTTTCAAGACCTTTTGCAGATGTAATGTTCCATTAAAATAAATGATGTTGCTATGATGTTGCTATGCCGGTCCCAGTTTTAACATGGGCCAGACAGAAGTGCCATAAAATTGTTGAACAATCACATTCCTTCATTTGATTCTATGAGATAAACATCAAAACACAGCTGGCAAGTCACCAACAAAGACTGAGAAGCAATTTTGGGAATTAACATTTGTTCAAAGGCTGTGAAATTCATCTATCTGAATTTATCATAGAGCAAAGCTTTGGCTACAAAATATTTCACTGTCCATTAACAGCGTTAAGATTGTAGCAATACTCCTTGGCAGTTCATTGTTCAAAGTTTTCTTTCACAATTATGTCAGACCGTTATGTTGATAAGTTTCCCCCATGTCCAATTTGATAATGTTGTAGAAAAGATTGCTTTACAACAATGACTTGTCCTGTTGTCCTAATATGGATATTAACAGATGTTGATTTGACTCTTGATATACACAGTCAAACCTCAGATAAACACTGGGATACCATTATGATGATGTTGCATCACATACTGAAGTTGATTTAATGTGTGTGGTAAACATTACAGTAATGGGACATCATCTCACTGGGCAATCCACTTCAAATGTGCAGCAATAAATCAGATTATTCTGGAGTAGTTATAAATTATTTATATTTAGCTGTTTCATCCTATTTTAAATTTTATTTCACCTTTGCAGTAATTTATTAATCACACAATACCCACTCACATTAGCTCATTTTTTATAAAGTGCACTGATGGGAACAGTGCTATAGGTCACTTTCATAAACGTGTTTAATCATATAAATTCCACATATTTTTCAAAATTGCCCATGAAACTAATGAATGCCTCCTGCCGATGTAAGGATTCAGTGAGAAAACAGTGCATTTCATGAAATTACTGAATTACTGCTTGTGCCCATTATGTCATTTCCAAACAATTAATTTGATGACAACATAAACATAATTTACATTTTAGAACTGCATGGTTTCAACCTTTTTTTCTCAGGACTTTAACGATGGCAGGCATGCTTCAAATGGGTGTTATTAGCACTAATTCTGAACGAGTTGTGTGATATTTACTTTGTATTTAATAAACATGAAAATCTATCAGATCAATAGGATATATTCCAATTTCAGAATATATCAGACATAATATATCAGAAATGTGCTCAGTACATCAGAACTAAATTGTATAATATTAAATGCAATGATATTTGGAGGTATTGGTCTACTGAGCTAGCTCAAACTAACACTTCAATTATCAGCACCTTTCTCCATTGAACACTGTTTAACATATGTATTCCATCACCCAACAGGTGGATCACAGGTAATAATGCAGCTACGCTGAAGCCCTTTCCTCTGACATCTCCAAGTGGCATCTACTGCAATACTTGTGTGAATTTTTGTGCATCTGCTATCATTTTTGTGATGAAGAGGGAATGTTACGGTGTTTGATTTTAATGTCCATTTTACTGTAAATTTGATGACGACCAAGACATAATCTGCTAAATGTAAAAGCACATTAAATGTCATCACTTTGGTGACTACACTTGAGTCTCCAGACTCACAAAAGGTAGAGCAATATGTTTCTTCTTCACTGTCTACCAGCTTGTCTTGTAAATTAATACTTTGATTCACCTGATCCAAGCTGTTTAATATTTTATGCAATTAATTCTCTATCTTCTACCTGAGCCGCAGAGACGGAATTATTTATAACCTTTCATGAATGCTTACGCCTCTCCTTACACTTGCAACCACTCTTCTTTCTTTTTCCTTTACCATTGTAAAGAAACAAGAACTACATATTAATTCAAATGGGCCCTATGCAGTTTGTTGCAAAGCTGAACAGGCTCAAGAAGATGGCAATAGAGTGGACAACAAAAATTGCCCATCGCCCTGAGGATGAGAGGACAATTCCATTAATCATATCTTAATGCCTCATGAAATATTTAAAAAAAAACCTTCTAGCATTCTAAAACACTACTCCCAAATAAATATGTTCAAATTTCACTTAAAAGATATCAGTTATTTTATGTTTCCGATTACTTAATCCAGATGAGTATTTTACATTTATGAATCACTTTTCCCCCTGCAATTCTTGCCACGTTATCATCTAAAAATTGAAATGTGTCAGCTTAAAATATGATGAATATTCCCACCATCTATATATTACTAAAACTCTCATCTTGTTTGTTTGGATGTCTGCATGTGAGTGAGTGAGATCCTGAAATTACGCCAAAACGGTACACGATAGCGCTACAATTTTTGGACCACCTTACTCACCATTGTCCTGTGGTGTGTTGTATCAAACATTCGTTCACATTGATGTTATATTTTACAAGTTATTCAACATTAAAAATTTAACTTTTCACTTAACTTCTCATTGCTAAAAATCCAAATCAAATTGCCGGCTACAATGTTGCAAATCACAGGACACTGAGTTCAGGCAGCATGCAATTGGACTAATTTTCCTGGCAGCAAGTGCAATTGGCAAAAGAGGGAGGGTGAATAACGGAAAATGAGCCGCCCCTGCGCAGTTGGGGGCTATGGGTGAGTGGTAGAATCTTGCGTTAGAGGATTGTGTTGGGGGATCGGGTGAGTGGTGGACTATTGCGTTGGGGAATAGGTTACGTTAGGGGACCAGGCCTCCCGTGTGACAGGGACCCAACGGGCCCTACTTGGTCTAGTTATCTATATTAACCTCATTATATCAAATATTTAGTTGTAGAGAGGAAGAATAATCACAGCATTTTTTTCTGAGCGCAGCTGTAATCATTGTCTGCTAGTCAGCACCCGTGACAATGATGCAAAAACGAGTAACAGAGTTTAAATGAAAGAAAACAACAATCCAAAGAGTGTTCTCCTCTTTGCAGAATGCACAAAAAATGGCCAATGATAATCAATGAAATTATAATCTTAGGAGTTACTAACTTCTGAACAGCCACAAAAAAAGTGAAAAGCATTGTTAAGCAGGTTGGTTTCCTGGCCAAGCTTGACTGAAAGAACCAATTGCTTCAGTCAATGCAGTACTATGGTAGGAGTTTATTCAGTACTATGGTAGGAGTTTATTCAGTTTACTTGAGTAAAGAGGTTAAGAATGTTTGAGGTTGATGTCTGGTGGAGATTTATTTCAATCAATCATAATAAGTGCCAAGGTCACTTTCAAGTTCAATTATGTCTTTGAGGTTGGCTATAAAAAAATGCAAGTAGAATCCCATAGGCCAAAATAAAAATGATCAAGTATAAGTCACAGTGCAGTTAACGATTATGTAAATCCATATTAGACAATGAGACAACTGACTGAATGTTATATAAGTAATAGAGGTGTTAAACACACGAGCAATTCTTTAGAGCTATGCCAGAGAGCAGAGAACTCCTTCAACAAGCAATATTTGATTCAAACTTAAGAGTTGTCTACAGATAATCCATTTATGACCGTAAGTACGGGATCAAACTAGCCACTTTCTCTTAATTTGAAAATAATTTGGTTTAAATAGAGTTTCCAGACAGGCCAATGCACTGAACTATAAAATGAATCTGCTGGACCTTACTTGGTAATCCTGAGGTCTCCCTGCACTAGGTTCCATTTTGATTTCAGGCTTTGATCTGTAAATAAAAACAAATTAATTATTTTTTACAAAATGTGTTGAAGAATAATAAAATTCACTGATGCACTTTTCAGTAAAATACATTAACTGTGATATTAGTTTAAGGGAGGGTCCATTAGACCCCACTAGTTATTTTTGTAAATGGAGCACCGTGCTTAACTTTGGGCATTTTGAATTATTTGCATACATTTCCTAATGAAGCCCTGCCTATCAGGAAATTAGTTCAGGCAATTTCTGGTTCAAATTCCTTCAGATGTAACTTCCCCGTCATATTCTGTCATTGCATCATGAACATATTCATCACTTATTACTTAGTTAATGGCAAAAATGGATGAAAAGTTTATAATTTACTAGACCAGGTGCAGACCCGTTGGGTCTGTTCCCCCAATGTGCGGTTGTGGGGGGGGCGGCACGCAGCATCACACTCACTAACTATCCCCCCCCCTCCCCTCCCCCGCACTCACGCTAATTATCCCCTTGATATTATATTAATATTATTAATTCGCTCCTTTTACCCCATACCCGCCCTATCCACTCACGCATAGCCCCCAGAGAGAGGGGGGGAGGGAGAGGGGGGGGGGAGAGAGAGGGGGGGGAGGGAGAGAGGGGGGGAGAGGGGGGGGGAGAGGGGGGGGGAGAGAGAGAGGGAGGGGGGGGAGAGAGAGGGGGGGGGAGAGAGAGAGGGAGAGAGAGAGAGGGAGAGAGAGAGGGGGGAGAGAGGGGGAGGGGGGGGGGGGGAGAGGGGGGGGGAGAGAGGGGGAGGGGGGGGGGGTGGAGGTGGGGGGGGAGACGAGGGGAGAGGGGGGGGAGGAGGAGGGGGGGGAGAGGGGGGGGGGAGGAGGGGGGGAGAGATTGGGGGGAGAGGAGGGGGAGAGGAGAGAGGGGGGAGGAGAGAGGGGGGGGAGAGGGGGGAGGGGGGGGGGGGGAGGGGGGGGGGGGGAGGGGGGGGGGGGGGGGGGGGGGGAGGGGGAGAGGGGGGGGGGGGGGGGGAGGGGGGGGGGGGGAGGGAGGGGGAGGGAGAGGGGGGGAGGAGGGGGGGGGGGGGGGGGGGGAGAGGGGGGGGGGGGAGGGGAGGGGGGGGGGGGGGGGTGAGAGGGAGTGTGGAGAGAGGGAGGAGAGAGGGGGGGGGAGAGAGGAGGGGAGGGGGAGAGCAGAGAGGAAGAACCGAGAGGGGGAGGAGCAGAGGGGGGAGGCGACAGAGAGGGAGGACAAGGGGGGGGGGGGGGGGGGGAGAGGACAGGGGGGGGAAGGACAGGGGGGGGAAAACATTTTAGAACCAAAAAAAGACACATTCTGCAAGCATTGTAGAACCAAAAGAGACACTTTTTGAAAACATTTTAGAACCAATAAACACTTTTTGCAAACATTTCAGAACCAATAGACACATTCTGCAAGCGTTTTAGAACCACTAAGGACACTCACATTTGAGTAGACAATGTGTTCAGTGTTATTCACAGCTCAGAGATACGTGACCCTCTGCCTTCCTCCAGCTTGCAGACACTGATTGAGGCACACCACTTCCTGGTTTTATAGTCCCTCCCCCCTGCCGCCAGCAGGAGCAGCAGAGAGAATGGGGAATTTTGTAAAATCATTAATATCTCTGTCATTTTTCATCGACAGGAAAGTTCCTCGGCACACATACGGCGGAGGGGGGCTCTGAGCAAGGTGGCCAAAAATGACGGCTGTTGGTGGCGGCGTTCTCTCGGAAATCGCAGCAAAGGTGGCCAAAACCGGTCAAGAACAGACTTTTAGTAATATAGAAGGAGATGGCCAGTACAAGATGGAATTCAACAAGGAGCACCCCTTACTCAAAGCAGTGAAATTTCACAATTAAAAATGTTCCTGGAGCAATCCTTTTTAAGTGTTGAAAATCTAGACTGCAGTTGCTAATCTTGTAAAATGTTGTAAATCTCAGCATGAATTAGAGTTAATAATGGTAGAACACAAATCTCTTGCTACCACTGATTGGGGAGTGGGAGAGGGAGAACATGGCTTGGCATTGTATGGGCCAATCCATGCTTCCCAAGAAGTTCACCCTTCCTGGCTCTTGTTTTTCACAAGTCATCCCTGCCAGTTGACATCTCCATGGCATCCAGAATGGACCGAGCCGTTTAATAAATGCCAACATATTTTCCATGGGCAAGCTCACAAATGTTATCGCTATTGTATATCCAGTGTGCAGCTGCCTGTGTGCAGGTTGGGGTTTAACATTTCTGCAAGGGTGTGAATCATGATAATCCTTTCTTCAAGCAAAGATGTCCAAATTCCATGATTCTTGGATTTTCTGATTAAGCATTCGGGCTAACCTTAGCAGAAACGTATTGCACCATAAGGCAAACTCCAGTTTCTGGAATGTAACATGTGCTACATTGCAAGGGTTATAATTTCCATAAACTATCTGACTTTAGTTGAATTACTCTAGAACATCAACTATTTCTCTTTTGTCCATTCGATGTACTTGCATGGGCTTCAGAATTAACTGACACTCTTTTGAACATTCCTTCGGTGAAAAGTTTTCCATTAATCATTGTCTATGTTATTTTCCCATATCTGTGGGTGCTGTTTTTGTGCCAATCTGAGATAATGACTGATAAAGATTCCATCTCTGTTTGTCCTTCATTTGTTCAATCTTGAGCTCGTTTCTCCTTTCCTTGTATTCTTTCCAATAATATATTTAAAACATCGAGCCACACTGATTGTACTTTCTCTACTCAAACCACTTAATTATTTTTCCTCGTGTTCTTCATATCTGTGGCATGTACTCTGAAGCTTCCACATTTATTGCTGATGTTTGTGGAATATCGGTTTACCATGAGAAATTCTCCTGACAACATATAGGTCCGACATATGTTGCATTTACAAGATTGCTATTCGTATCCCTTTGTCCTCATGTTATATGATAATAATTCACATCTATCAAATCATTTTATATCATCTTCACCTTTTTAGCAAGGACACCACTCCTTTATGAGTACGTACTTCCTCTGAGATATTCCCATTTCCAGTCTCAAGACTCTTATCCATGGAAATGAACAACTTTATAAATACAGTTCCTCCCAATAAACCTCTGCCCACGCCATCAACCAAAGCCTCTCCAGCTGTTCAGGTGGGATCAGAACTCATGCCTCCAAATCAATATCCCTGGTCTTGAGGTGATATTCGACTAACTTAATCACACTGCCTCTTTACTTGAGCTACACGATTGGCCAAGGTCTTGTTGAGTGTGAAGTAGACTTGGGAGACTTCTGCTTCAGTTTTTTGTTGGAAGATGAGCGGAAGCAATGGACCAGATTGCCCTGAACACGCACCCTCCCTAGACATCCAAGGTTCATGCCTAATGCATTTAAGGGAAGCATCAAAGGGTGGCACAGTGGTAGAGTTACGGCTTTGCAGCGCCAGAGACCCGAGTTTGATCCTGACAATGGGTGCTGTCTGTACGGAGTTTGTACGTTCTCCCTGTAACCGGGTGGGTTTTCTCCGGGTGCTCGAGTTTCCTCCCACACTCCAAAGACGTACAGGTTTGTAGGTTCATTGGCTTCTGTAATTGTAAATTATCCTTGTAATTGTAAATTGTGTAGGATAGTGCTAGTGTATGGATTGATCACTGGTCGGTGCGAACTCGGTGGGCCAAAAGGCATGGTTCCGCACTGCATATCTAACTTAAATTTAAATTTCCTTTTAAACCCCAAAAGGTGCTGGAGTCAACAGGTCAGGCAGCATAACTGGAAGACATATATGTGAGGTCCTGATCCAAGATATCACATCTATGTCTTCCAGAGATGCTGTCTGACCCGCTGAGTTACTCCAGTGCTGCGGTTTCTTTGTAAACCAGCACCTGTAGTTCCTCGTGTCTACGGCTCAAGTCAAAGCCTGAAGGCCAAATGTACAAATGCACCTTCCATTGGGACCCTCCTTCAGCACATCAATACTCTGCTGTTTCTATTGCTTTACTGGCATTCACCCTGAGAGGTGCTGAAACATGAACAGTCTCCACAATCTTCTCAGCACTCTGCAGCCTCTCTTGAAAACACTGAACTCATCAATTTCAGACTGTGGCTAATTTTCCTGCCTGTTCCTTTTATTGATTTTCCCCTGAAGTCCTTTCCACTTTCAACATTGTTGCCTTTCATTTGGTCTTTTTATTGCATTTTCACTAGTTAGTTCTGCTGTTTTCAATCTTTTCAGTGCTTTAATGCCTAAATCAGCTTGATTTTGATTGATTGTGAATCTGTTACCTCATTAATGTTTCTTTGTTTTCAGATTGAAATGATCTTTGCAGAGTACTCAATAGTCTAATGTTGAATGGTCTACAAAGCATTCATGAAATAATCTGCTCTGTTGTTGAATTTATTTAAACAGTTCTTTGTCATAGTATTAACCACAGGTGACCCCTGATTTTGTATCTATAGTTTCCCTCTTACTTTGATTTGTTCAATCCTAAAATGGGAGGTGATTTCTAGTTTCGGTTCCTCCCAGTCGGCTGAATGATAACCTGTCATTTATATACAAAAAAAATCAGATAATTCTAGCAACACTATGTTTCAGATAGCATCTGTGGAAAGAGAATACATTTTTCAAGTTTGGGAGTCTTCTTTATTTGGAAAGGGAGAAAACAAATTAGTTTAGGTACCAGAGAAGGTGAGGGTGGGGATAGGTGATTCAACAGAAATATTTTTGATAGGGTAAGGCCCAATAACAAAGGGGCAGTGAAGGGACAATTTAAATCTGATTCAGCAGCTAATACAAACAAAGAGAAAGAATGCTTGTGTTGGGTCTCATTATAACAGTGCAGGAGACTATGGACAGAAAGGTCAGAATGAGGGGGGGGTCCAATGAACTGAAGTGACAGGCACCCAGAAACTCAGGACTACTCCCAAGGACTGAGGGCAAGAAGATCCCCCAATCTATGTTGGTTTCTGCAATGTAGAGGAGGCCACCAAATGGATTGGAAGAAGGGCAAGGAAATCGCTGCTTCCGTTGGTGGGCAGGAAGGAAGAGTGAATCAGGGAGTCACAAATGGAGCAATCCTTTAAAATGCTGAAAAGGGGAAATGTTTGTCTGGTGGTGGAATCTTGTTGGAGGCTGCAGAAACTGCAAAAAATGATCTGTTGACTATGGAGGCTGTTGAGGTGGAATGACCAGGGAATTCTCTTCTTGCTGTGTCCAGGAGACCAGGGGGTGGGAGCAGAGCTTCTGGAAATAGTTGAGATGTGGTCAGGGGTTTGTCCAAAATGGCAGAGGGAAAGCCACAGTTCAGGAAGAAGGGAGAGGCACATTTATGGAATGATTTATCATTGGGGCAAATGTGACAGAGCTGGAAAATTTGAGAGAATGGAATCGAGTCCCTACTGGAGGCAGGATGGGAAGAAGTATAATCAAGCTAGCTACAGATACTCTCTTTCCGCTATCCATCTATCTCTCTCTACACTACTCTGCCATCTGGACTAAGTTGGTTTGTTTCTTTTCCTAGATTTGATGAAGGTTAACTGTTTTTCTTTTTACAGATGCAGTTTGACCTGCAGAGTTTTCTGATAATTTTTGTTTTCTCTTCAGATTTAAGCATCTGCGATGTTTAAAAATTGTTACTTATTTACATGCTAACATCCTGTGCTGTTCTCTTCTATTTCTGATTTTCAGTATGTACGGTTCCTCTTGGCACTAAATTGAATTTTGTTTTTCCACATCACTCTCCCAGTAAGTTATTGTTGTGACCTAATTGTTTTCTTTACTCCATTTTCGAGTTGTGTCTCCTGCAAAAGTATGGATTAGAACTGCAGCTTCCAATGCAGGGAGTGGGTTCATTCAGCCCATGGGCACATGTGCAGTTAGCTGTTGTGCGTTAACTATTTTGGTTTAATGATGCTGTCTGTTGAAGCATTGCCTTAAGCTGATTGAATTGCTGGCTGGTTCTGTGTATCCCTTTGTTCCTGTTACTGAGCTTGCTCCTATTTGGCTGTTCCACAGCTTTGCCATTTTACTCAAAACACCCAAAATGACAATATCTTCAAAAGCTTGGCCGTTCTGTGCTGCAATCCTGCTTTGTGATCCAAGCAACTGGTGCCGAGAGATTTCTCTGCCCAGGTAACTTTTTATATCTCGTTTCCGATCTTGATCTTTAGCCTTCAGCACATGTTAAATTGACGAGTCATAGCAGTTGTCTGAAATTAGTATACAACTTGCATGATTTTATAATTATGATTAAGATATGACGTACACTTGAGGATATGAATCCTTTTTTGTTCTTGTGGCCTCAAAGCCTTCATGATAACATGTGTAACAATCAGAGAGCTGTCCACTTCGGGAAATCTGGTCAATGGTGTTTTTATTTGCTGTTCATTTCCATGATTTTCATTTGTCATCTGCTACCCAGACGAACCAAGGCAGCTGTGAGGTGTAATTCCTCATTGCAGTTTGATTGCTGGGTGACATTCCTTTTGCTGCAACCTTTCAGAACAACAATATCTTGTTACTGCCTCATTGAGGAATCATAATACCTTTCTTTGCTGCCAACATTTAAATACCTGGCCTTCATGCCCAGGTAAATAAAGGCCCATAGGACTCAGAAACCTACCTGAAGCTTCCTTCACTGGATGGAGTAGGGCTGATGTTTTTGAATGGAAAAGAGAAAGTGGAGGCATTCCAGTCCACCTGCCTCATCCAGCCAGAAGAATCGCAACGAACGAGCAAAGGCCTTTAATTCTGTGCACCTTTGAATCGTAGGGTTCAATGTGCAAAAAAAGGTTGCAATTATCTCAACGTACCTCTTGTTAGAAACATTGATGGTGACGGCAGTGACAGATGCCAGTGAGATGGTGTCAGGGTCCAAACCTCCGCCAAACCGTTTGCCTTTTCTATCCAGGTCTTCTGTTTCAAGAACAGCAGGCTCATCTGGAAGAATATAAGCAGGATAGTAAAAGCTTCTTTAGGTATGTGAAGAAAAAATAATTAGTTAAGACCAAAGTTGGATCTTGAAGACTGAAAAAGGTGCATTTATTATGGGGAACTGATGGTCTGCATCCCAGGGTACTTAAGGAAGTGGCTCTAGAAATTGTGGATGCATTGGTGATAATTTTCCAATGTTCCATAGATTCAGAATCAGTTCCTGTGGATTGGAGCGTAGCTAATGTTTAAGAAAGGCGGGAGAGAGAAAACAGGGAATTATAGACCAGTTAGCCTGTCATCGGTGGTGGGGAAGATGCTGAAATCAATTATAAAAGATGAAATAGCCGCACATTTGGATAGCAGTAACAGGATCGGTCCGAGTCAGCATGGATTACGAAGGGGAAATCATGCTTAACTAATCTTCTGGAATTTATTGAAGATGTAACTAGGAAAATGGACAAGGGAGAATCAGTGGATGTAGTGCACCTGGACTTTCAGAAAGCATTTGATTAGGTCCCACATAGGAGATAAGTGGGCAAAATTAGGGCACATGGTTTTGGGGGTGGAGTGCTGACATGGATAGAAAATTGGTTGGCAGACAGGAAAAAGAGAGTGGGGATTAACGGGTCCCTTTCAGAATGGCAGGCAATGACTCGTGGGGTACCGCAAGGCTCGGTGCTGGGACCACAGCTATTTACAATATACATCAATGATTTGGATGAAGGGATTCAAAGTAACATTAGCAAATTTGCAGATGACACAAAGCTGGATGGCAGTGTGAACTGTGAGGAGGATGCTATGAGAATGCAGGGTGACTTGGACAGGTTGGGGGAGTGGGCAGATGCATGGCAGATGACGTTTAATGTGGATAAATGTGAGGTTATTCACTTTGGTAGCAAAAACAGGAAGGCAGATTACTATCTAAATGGCGCCATGGTGGGGAAAAGGGGAAGTACAGTGGGATCTGGGGGGTCCGTGTTCATCAGTCTATGAAAGTACGCATGCAGGTACAGCAGGCAGTGAAGAAAGCAAATGGCATGTTGGCCTTTACACAACAAGAGGGGCCGAGTATAGGAGCAAAGAGGTCCTTCTGCAGTTGTACAGAGCCCTAGTGAGACCACATCTGGAGTATTGTGTGCAGTTTTGATCCCCTAATTTGAGGAAGGACATCCTTGCTATTGAGGGAGTGCAGCGTAGGTTTACAAGGTTAATTCCCGGGATGGCGAGACTGTCATATGCTGAGAGAATGAAGCAGCAGGGTTTGTACATTCTGGAGTTTAGAAGGATGAGAGGGTTTCTTATTGAATCACATAAGATTGTTAAGGGTTTGGACACGCTAGAGGCAGGAAACATATTCACGATATTGGGGGAGTCCAGAACCAGGGGCCACAGTTTACGAATAAGGGGTAAGCCATTTAGAACGGAGACGAGGAAACACTTTTTCTCACAGAGAGTTGTGAGTGTGTGGAATTCTCTGCCTCAGAGGGCAGTGGAGGCAGGTTCTCTGGATGCTTTCAAGAGAGAGCTGGATAGGGCTCTTAAAAATAGTGGTAAGGGGATATGGGGAAAAGGCAGAAAGTGGGTACTGATTGGGGATGATCAGCCATGATCACATTGAATGGCGGTGTGGGCTCAAAGGGCCGAATGGCCTACTCCTGCACCTATTGTCTATTGTCTAATCAAAGGAATTTCCTTTTGCTTAAATGGTCCAGAATTGCTCACTTTGCAGAGCGAAGTACATTCACTGAAATAATCTTTCCCTTCAAAAACCAATATTCCATAATATTGTGCCAGACTTTAATGTCGCTCACAGGGTGATGTTGATGGCACTTGAAATTATTTAAGGAAAAAATTGGCATGTTAATGTTGTCTGAGAAACAAATGAGTGGTTAAATGCTAATATTTAAACATTTTGGTGCAAGTTGTGCCAACCTATTGTGAGCTATGTCAAAAATGCATTTTGCAGAATGCATCACCATTGACATTCATTGTACAGCCAGAGCTGTACGCATTTTAACAAATAAACCACTTAGAAAACATAGAAAATTGGTGTAGGAGGAGGCCATTCAGCCCTTCAAGCCAGCACCGCCATTCATTGTGACCATGGCTGATCGTCCCTATCAATAACCCGTGCCTGCCTTCTCCCCATATCCCTTGATTCCACTAGCCCCTAGAGCTCTATCTAACTCTCTTTTAAATCCATCCAGTGATTTGGCCTCCACAATTGCACAAATTCACAACTCTCTGGGTGAAAAAGTTTTTTCTCACCTCAGTCTTAAATGGTCTCCCCTTTATTCTAAGACTGTGGCCCCTGGATCTGGACTCGCCCAACATTGGGAACATTTTTCCTGCATCTAGCTTGTCCAGTCCTTTTATAATTTTATATGTTTCCATAAGATCCCTTTCATCCTTCTAAACTGCAGTGAATACAAGCCAAGTCTTTTTAATCTTTCCTCCTATGACAGTCCCGCCATCCCAGGGATCAATCTCGTCAACCTACCTCGCTGCACTGCCTCAATCACAAGGATGTCCTTCCTCAAATTAGGAGACCAAAACTGTACACAATACTCCAGATGTGGTCTTACCGGAGCCCTATACAACTGCAGAAGATCCTCTTACTACTATACTGAAATCCTCTTGTTATGAAGGCCAACATTCCATTAGCTTTCTTCACTGCCTGTTGTACCTGCACGCCAACTTTCAGTGACTGGTGTACAAGGACACCCTAGTCTCGCTGCACTTCCCCCTTACCTAACCTAACCCCATTGAGATAATAATCTGCCCCCTTGTTTTTGCCGTCAAAGTGGATAACCTCACATCTGCCACACATCTGCACATTCACTCAACCTGTCCAGGTCACCCTGCAACCTCCTAACATCCTCTTCACAGTTCACACTGCCACCCAGCTTTGTGTCATCCGCAAACTTGCTAGTGTTGCTCCTAATTCCCTCTTCCTAATCATTAATATATATATGGTAAACAGTTGCAGCCCCAACACCGAACCTTGCGCACTCCACTCGCCACTGCCTGCCAATCTGAAAAAGACCCGTTCACTCCTACTCTTTGCTTCCTGTCTGCCAACCAATTTTCTATCCATGTCAACACCCTACCCCCAATACCATGTTCTCTAATTTTAATCATCAGTCTCCCTTGAGGGAACTTACCAAAGGCTTTCTGCAAGTCTAGATACACCACATCCACTGGCATCCCTTCATCCATTTTACTTGTCACATCCTCAAAATCCTCCAGAAGATTAATCAAGCATGATTTTCCTTTCATAAATCCATGTTGACTTGGACTAATCCTTTTACTGCTATCCAAATGCCCCATTATTACCTCTTTAATAATTGACTCCAGCACCTTTCCCACCACCGAAGTCAGGCTAACTGGTCTGTAATTCCCCGTTTTCTCTCTCGCTCCTTTCTTGAAAAGTGGGATAACATCAGCTATCCTCCAATCCACAGGAACTGATCCTGAATCTATTGAACATTGGAAAATGATCACCAATGCGTCCACTATTTCTAGAGCCACCTCCCTGAGGACCCTGGGACGCGGACCATCAGGCCCAGGGGATTTATCATCTTTCAGTCCCATTAGCCTACCCAATACTATTTCTCGCCTAATGAAAATTTATTTCAGTTCCTCTACCCCCTTAGATCCTCTGTCCTCCAGTACATCTGGGAGATTGTTTGTGTCTTCCTTAGTGAAGACAGATCCGAAGTACCTATTCAACTCTTCTACCATTTCCTTGTTGCCCATAATAATTTCACCCGTGTCTGCCTTCAAGGGACCCACATTTGACTTTGCTACTCTTTTTCCCTTAACATATCTAAAGAAGCTTATACTGTCCTTCTTTATATTCCTGGCCAGCTTCCCCTCATGCTTCATCTTTTCAGCCCGTATTGCCCATTTTGTTTCCTTCTGTTGTCCTATGAAAGTTTTCCACCCTCTGGCTTCCGGCTACTCTTTGCTGTGTTATACATCTTTTCTTTTAGTTTTATTCTATCCCTAACTTCTCTTGTCAGCCACGGTATGCCCAGAAATTCCTGCCATTGCTGTTCCACCGTCATTCCTGCTAGGATCCCTTTCCAGTCTACCTTGGCCAGCTCTCCTCTCATGCCTTCATAGTCCCCTTTGTTCAACTGCATCACTGACACTTCTGATTTAACCTTCTCCTTCTCAAATTGCAGATTAAAACTAATCATATTATGATCACTACCTCCAAGTGGTTCCTTTACCTCGAGTTCTCTTATCGTATCTGGTTCATTGGACAACACTAAATCCAGAATTGCCTTTTCTCTGTTCAGCTCCATTACAATTTGCTATAAGAATCCATCTCGGAGGCACTCTACAAACTCTCTTTCTTGGGGTCCTGAACCAACCTGACTTTCCCAGTCTACCTGCTAATTGAAATCCCCCATCACCAAAGTGGCATTACCTTTGTTACATGCCAGTTTTAACTCCTGCTGCAACTTACACCCTACATCCGGGCTACTATTTGGGGGTCTGTAGATAATAACACCAATTAGTGTCTTCTTGCCTTTACAACTCCTCAACTCAATCCACAGTGACTCTACCTCATCAGTCCCTATGTCTTCCTTCGCAAAGGACCAAATTCCATCCCTCACTAGCAGAGCTACCCCCCTCCTCTGCCCACCTGCCTGTCCTTTCTATAGGATGTATTACCCTGAATATTAAGTTCCCAGGCCCGATCCTCCTGCAGCCACGTCTCAGTAATCCCCACAGTCATATCTACCAATCTCTAACTGAGCCTTATGCTCATCTACTTTACTTCTTATACTTCGCGCATTCATATACAATATTTTTAATTCCTTCCGCATCTCACCTTTCACATCGATCCCTATTACACTTGGCCATACTTTCCTATCCCTTTGTGAGCTTCCTTTCCCATTCATTCTGGGGTCATTAACTATTCCTTTACTCTCTTTCCCTTTAACTCTGTCCTTGACTATCCCATTTGACCCCCCCCCCCCCCCCCTTTTTTATTTAGGGGGGAGGAGGGGGGGGGGGGGTGTTACTTCTGACACCACTTCCAGGTTACTGTATATTTGTACTCCTTGATCCATCTGTTCTACAACAAATTTCTGGGCCCAACCTGCCCTCATTTGACTTCCCATGAATGCAACACCTAACACCTTTCTGAATTAAATGCCAGCAGCCATTCCTTGCACCACTTGCCCGGCTGATTAAGATCCTGCTGTAATTTTTGATTGCCATCTTCACTGTCTACAATGCCACCTACTGTGGTTGATCAAGAGGGGAGCAGATAGGGTGAATACACATTCTTTTTCCAGGGGAGGGTAATCAAGAACTAGAGGCTGTAGGTTTCATGTGAGAGGGGAAAGATTTTATAGGAACCTTATGGGCATGTCACACTTAGGCAATTTTTTGGGTGACTACAGGCAACTGCCACAAAATCTTCAACGTGTTGAAAATTTTTCGGCGACGGTGGCAACATTTTTTGTTGTTGTAGGTTGTCGTAGGTGTTTTTGTAGGTTGGCGCGAGGTGTCGTAGGTGCATTCCATTAAAATTAGTCCCTGACAGTCACCTAAAGTGTCGCCTAAGTGGGACAGGCCCATAAGGGGCAACTTATTCACACAGATGGTGGCGGGCATATGGACTGAGCTGCCTGGGGAAGTAGTTGAGGCAGGTACAATAACCATGCCTTGTACATTTTTATCCAAATCATTGATATAAATAACAACCAACAGGCCTTGCACTGATCCCTGAGGCAACATCACTAGTCACAGGCCTCAAGACTGAAATACAACCTTCCACCACCCTCTGCTCCCTACCATGAAGCATATTCTACATCTAGTTGGCTAACACTCCCTGAATCCCATTCAATCTACCCTTTAAGAGTTGCCTAAGATAAGGAAGCTTATCAAAGGCCTTGTTGAAGTTCAAATAAACCATGTCTATGGCTCAGTCCTCTTCTCGGTCGACCTTCTTGGTTACTTCTTCAAAGAACCCAATCGAATTGATGAGACACAATCTCCCACATACAAAACCATGCTGACTATCCCCAATTACCCTGTTTACTCAAATGCATGTATATCTTATCCCTCAGAATCCTATCCAGTAACATCCTTACAAAAGATGTTCGGATTACTGGTCTATAGTTCACATGTTTTTCTTTGCGGTCTTTTTAAATAGAGGTACAACATTAGCCTCCTTTCAGTCTTCTGCCACCTCACCCAAGTCAAATGATGATTCATAAATCCCCCTGAACTTCATTCAATTTTAATTCAACTCCATTTAGAGAATAATCTGCCCATTGAACCATCCTGTGGTTAATCTTAAATATAACATTTTATTTATTTTGTTTTATTTCTATTTCTTATTTTTCCTCCGTTATTCCTTTCCACTTATTTTTCTGTGCTTGTATTAATTGATGCTTCTTATCATAGTCACCACACCATTAAATTCACAAACCTTCAATCAGATTGCTAAATGAGGTATATAGATATTGGCCCTTTTAACTATTCCATCAATCTTTTTCTGTTGCTATATTGACCTTCTTCCTCTTCCTTCTCCTGGAGCTTCACTGGGAATGTTGTTGCTTTTTCATGATTATATACTTTTGGGAATACTATTTGCTTTAACTTAAGACAGATGATCATTGCTTTTGGTGGGGGTGTAAGGAAGAAGAATTCTGTATTGAAGCCAACACATTAACTCACTGACCACTCAAGGAGAAAGCCTGATAATGTCACTGCTACTGTGTGGACGTTGATGACAAGGAAAAAGCACTGGGGATTGCAAAAGAATAACGTGACCAGTTATGGGCTGACATTGTATCCAAAACAGCTAATCTAATTCATAACCTACATAAATGGTGAGTGTATCAATTAAAATAAAGTGAAACCAAAACTAGAATTAAACTGAATCAGTAGAATCAAATCTAGTTTTCAAGAAGGAACTGCAGATGCTGGAACATCGAAGGTACACAAAAATGCTGGAGAAACTCAGCGAGTGCAGCAGCATCTATGGAGCGAAGGAAATAGGTGACGTTTCAGGGCTGAAACCCTTCTTCAGACTGAAGAAGGGTTTTGGCCCGAAACGTCACCTATTTCCTTCGCTCCATAGATGCTGCTGTACCCGCTGAGTTTCTCCAGCATTTTTGTGAATCAAATCTAGTATATGGTGAAATATGCAATCTTTTCATGGTCTTCCTAGGTGTGACATTCTTTATGTTGCTACCCAAATTAACTTATTTCTCTCTTATGTGGACCTGCTGAAGAGACTCATCTGCAACATTAACTGGTTCTCTATCCACAGATGCTGCCTGGCCTGCTGAGTTTATCCAACATTTTTTCATGTTGTTGCAAATGTTTTTAAGGACTCGACAGACTAGATGCCGGGAAGGTACTTGTGAGTGCCTGGTGAAAAATTGTGACAATATGATAGCATTTGAGTGTGGAATGCTTCAACTTAATAAGACAGCATTGTGGGTGACAAGCATTTGATGCAATATTTCATCATTCTGAATCACCTTACACTGGGAAATAAAAACTCAAGGGAAGAATGACTCATCTCTGACTAACAAAATAAATTTAGGGTAACTTTGAATGAAAAGGAGTGAGATATAGCTAATAGGAGTAGTAAACCCAAGGATTTGAGTGTTTTGAAAACCAGCAACGGATAACCAAGTAATTAATGAAGAGGGAGATAAAATAAGCAAATGAATTACCATGAAATTAAAAATATGGAAATTGGCAGAAGACTGCAGGAGCTTCTAGATACACATCAGAGGAAGAAGTAAAATGTACTGTAGGTCCCTGAGAATTAGTGGCAGCCAAACTTAAATGACAAATGATGAAATGAAGGAGGCTTGGCACCAGTTTTCAGAGCAGTAAACATAAATGGTTTTGTAATGAACTATTATTACAAATAATGAGAGTCAAGAGTTTAATGGGAGTGAGAAACTAAAAGTATTTTATGTTACAAAAAGAGAAGGTTTTGGAAAATGGTGGGCTTAGAGGCTGTCAAACTGCATGATCTGCATTCCCATCTCTCAAGCTGCTTCAGAGACAAAAGGTGAATTACCAAAATCACCTAGGTTCTGCAATGGTCTAATGGGATAGGAATATGGTGAATTTAGGACTGGTATTCAAGGTCGGAGGAACAATCCATAAGGAGATTCACAGTAGTTTGTCTGGCATTAGCTGTAGGGAAATGCTAGAATTCATTACTAATGGTGTTGTAAAAGGCAAATGAGAATAGAACAGAACAGGCCCAACAACAGCTCGACCAAGTTATTGTTTCAAAGAGGGAAATCATATTTTAGAGATTCAGTGGCTTTCTGAGGATGTAACTGCAATTTAGATATAGCGCACAAACAAATTTGGTATATCTAATTATTGAAATTATGTTATCTTATCTGAAAAAATATTACACCAATGTTGTTATGTTAAATACGGGCTGAGGAAATGTGTTTAATTCATTGGATAAAGAGAAGGGAAAAGAGACCAAGAATAAATGAGCCAATATTCACAGGCTCTTGCTAGTAAGGTGCCACAAGGATTATTACAAGGGGCCCAGTGATTTACAATCTATATTAAGGAATTAATATAGGGCCACAGGCGGTAGTGGTAGAGTTGCTGCCTTACAGCGCTGAAGACCTGGGTTCGATCCTGACTATGGGTGCTGTCTGTACGGAGTTTGTTCGTTTTCCCCATGGCCTGCCTGGGATTTCTCCGAATTCTTTGGTTTCCTCCAACACTCCAAAAACGCACAGGTTTGTAGATAAATTGGCTTGGTAATTGTCCCTAGTGTGTGTAGGATAGTGTTAATATGCGAGGATCGCTGGTCGTCACAGACCTGGTGGGCCTAAGGGGCCTGTTTCCTCGCTGTAACTCAAACAAAAAGAATTGGATGAAAGGACAAAGAGTAATGTATCAATATTTGCTGTTGATACAAATGTATGTGGGAAGTCATGAAGAGGAGACAAAAGTTTGGAAATTGGATTGTGCAGTGCCAGGTTTGTGTGTAAAATGCAATCTAATTTTTTAAAATATGGATCACAGCATTAGTGATTTTGATATTGGTGATACTGGTAATTGTGTTTAGGTATCTGGGTGCTGTTAGCTGGGATGGGCAGTCAGGAGGCGTTAATCGGTGGTTTCAGTCAGGTGCTAGGTCGAGATCATATCAGTCACAATCTTAGTGGATGGTAGAGCAGGCACATCGAACATTTGGGCTATTCCCTATTTTTTCATATGCTCTTATTTTCTGCAAATATGAATCAGTGGGAATATGCACAAGATGGAGCACCTGTAATAATTTTATTGAATGCCACGACATAGGGATGCACAGCATTCCTGTTTCATTTTTTTTTTTTTTAAAACAATTCTAATATTTTATATCTGTTCTATATCATCAGGTGGAATTTCACAAATGTGATGGGGAAGAGGAAATGAGTTCTAAGTTGTCTTTACCTCCATGACCCTTCTTGTGATCATCTTTTGAATGACGTGCTTTTCCCAGCTTCATTCCCGAGAAAACTCCTTTACCACTTGCTCTGCAAAATAACCAGTTAGAATCAAATTATACACATGTTCAACAGGGTCATATATCATTTAGATGTCATCATCAGAAGTCTTTATTAGTGATTGTTCGCTTAGAGATGAAGAAAGTTAAATACATATTTTATTTATTGGGAGCATCACATTATACATACTATGGGGCAAGAGAAACTGTATGTTAATTTTAATATAATCTTGCAGTGACACAAAATCACTTGAAATTGTATCTGGTGTTTTCATATTTGAAGTTAACTTGAAAACAAACACAGCTTCAATAAAAACATCAAAGTGGTGTAAACATCAGGAAAGAAGGTGGATCAAAGCAATGACATTTGGCAAGGAATCATTTGTCCAGCTGGGTGCCAAGTCAGTGGGCAACCGATCACAAGCAGCCTAAGCGCAAATGACACGTTCACAATGTCCTTACTTACACTTACAAAAGTATCATTTCATGTTTGAAAATACCTTCCTGACTAAGTTGGAGTTTTACTATTTGAATCAGGAACACAAAATATTCTCTCATAGGATGATGATAATGGCGTATCTTTGCGCCAAAGGTTGATGAGAGTTAGAAATGGTTTTGTGTGCCCTTGCATTAAACTGCATCATAGGAAGCGGTCTTTCATTTTTCAAAGTCTGCCTTACCTTTATATTTAAAAACATATCTTAACTGATCATTTCTAGGTATATGCCATTTTAATTGTGTTCATAGTTGAAAATAAACTCCATGCTGTGATATTAGAAATGTTTTGAACCAACATTTAATTTGATTTGGATTTAGTGAGGGAAGTTGTGAATATTAACAAAGTCTGCATCTTAACCCTTAGGTACAGCTGCTTCCAATGTACACATATATCCTTCCAATTCTAACATTGGCACACATTATTTATTGTGCATTTCCAGTACTGTTTGTCAATCAAAAATAACTAAGTTAATGATGTTCTTTGAACAAATCCCATGATGTTTCAAGATCATATTATCTTTTGTTAAATAGATCAAACAATGCTATTTCAATACGTTGTTTGCTTCATATATTTACTCTCAGCCTCCATCTGATCTCCACTGTCCAATGAATTGGGACAGCTATGATCCTAGCATTTCTCCGGGGTCAGGAATTTGATGTCAAAAACATTTGATATCAGTACATTACATGAGGTAAAACATAAATTTCACTGTCTTCAAGATAAACTCACATCATCCAGCCCAATTGACTACAGCAAGAACTCTTTTGATACTTGCAAGTAGTGCGATTTTGAGCCCTGTGTTTAAATGGAGGTGAGAGGCAGATATTGTTCTGGTGAGCCAATTGTGAAGCTCGTCTCTGGCTTATTTTAAGTTGAACTGCCAACAGAATAAAATCTGAATATTCTTTGGCTTGTGGGCAGGAGCTGGCCAGAAGACCATGACCAGAGGCTTGGAAGAAGTGCCCCTTTCAACTAAGCAGTGAGGGGGTGGTGCGCTGTTGTATCCTTGTGAAGGATGCAGGTTCTACCAAAGATTGCTTCTCTAGCCTCCACCAGGGATATCAATATGAAAATGACTGTTTTTTAAATTCTCTTCCGAGCCAGTTACAGTAGCTGGTTGCCTTTTCTTGTGGGGAGGCAGCATTGAATTTATGACACCAAGGTGAAGTAGCTTCAGGTTCTGACACACGGTTACTTTGAATGAAGCCACTGACTGCAAGAGACACTGGCCTCATTGCTTCTCAAAACATTGCAATTAAAAGATGATGCCTATCCGGTGTCAAAAAGAATGCAGACTTTTCTTCCATTTTAAATGTCTATTGACCCAATTACGGTTGGCTATGTTGAATTAATACCAATCCATCGTAAGCTTAGTAATCTGGAGACAGCAGATACAATGAGATATTGCCGATACCCAGCCCAACAATTTCAGACTTTGGCAAATGATTTTTGTTTGTTTCTGCTCAGTAACTTATGCAAGATAAAATGTATTTAATATTTTTGTTAATAATATTTCAAATAATAAATTATATGCAAATACCATAGAAGACAAATGCAAAATTGCAGTCTTTTCAGAATCCCACATTCACTCTGATCTGTTCCAATAATTTGTTTTTTATTAACAAAAGTAACCGTTACATCTTTATAATGTTGTGCAAAGTTAAATGAGAAAAAAAAAATCCAAAGTAGTACAACATGAAAGCTAAAAATAGTCTCAAAACCTACAGTTAGAAAATAATGTTTGATTAGATTTTCAGTACAGGATCACACAGGTTTTTCATTCTTACTCTAAGGAAAATCGAATATCATTTTTCTTGTAAACTAGATTTTAACGTACTGACCTAAACCAACTGAATGAAATAATAATCCTTTGCATTTATGTTTTTACAGATATCTCAAGGCAAGATGTTTATTTTCTAATGATGAATTAAGCTGTCTCTTATTCACTAGTTTTAACAATGTCATGCATTGGATACCATTACTATTGTATTTAACTAGCATATTTCATGCTTATGCCACACTGTCAACATTTTGATAGACATTTAATTAGAAACAATTGGATTATCTGAATATATTAAGTTAATTTCACAGTATATAAATTGAGGATCTAAATTAATAATAATAATAATAATTTTATTTATACAGCACTTTTCATACAATTGAATGCAACCCAAAGTGTTTTCCACAAAAACACAGGTCTAAACAAAAATAACTTAAAACAGTAAGGACAGTTAGTAGCATAAAAAGCACAGATTTATATAAAAATATAAAATTGAGAATGTAAAAGGACAAAGGAAAGTCAGTTAAAAGCTTGATTAAAAAGATAAGTTTTTAGCTGCCGTTTAAAAATGTCAACGGAGTGGGCATCTCTCCTAGTCCTGGGTAGGGTATTCCATAGCTTGGGGCGTAATTGAAAAAGGCTGCTTCACCAATTTCCTTATTGCTGCTTTTCTTATGTGCAAATATGATGCACTTAATTTCATCAGAGCAGCACATCTCTCAGTTCCAGATCAAATTTGAACATTTTTGAAGCACATTTCTCACATCCTTGATTTTACTTGAGCCTGTTCATTAAAAGGGTTTTGACAAATACAACCCAATTCTGAAGTACACAGCACTTCAATACACATATACAAATGCAGTTCATTAATGAGGTATGAATTATTCTTACAACAATTTCAGGTTTAAATCATTGACCTCAACTTCACATTTAAATTTAATGCCGAATTAAATTACAAAGCAAAATTGTATTTTACATAAAATGGATCAGGTTTTGTTGATAATATGATCTCTTTAGCAATGAAAATAGACGGGTGTTACATACCGTTTAGAACACTTGCTTCCTCAGTTTGAATTTCTAGCACCCGTTAAAAATTTCCCACGTTGGGAAGAGCAAAAATTAAAAAGAAATTCCTCAAAATAGATTGCTCTTCTTACTCATTTGCCAGTCCATCCTGATAGTTATATTGATGCCATTCAAAACACAAGGGAAAGCAATATTGGAAACTAGGACCCAAAAAATCACTTTAATTGGGGCAGAGTTAAGAGACTGAAGCTGCGAGACGGCACTTGTTGAATGGTGTATGAGATGGAGAGAACCCGAGACTCCGAAAAGAATGCCTAGATCAGTTATTCATGCTAGTACCATCCTCCAATTCAAAGCCGTAATTATAAGCATTATATTGGAACCATAATCATGTGAAAATATACTTAAAACATCACAAACATTACTTTCCTCCAGTATATGATGAATTCCTCACAATCCTACGTTACCAAAGGACAAACTTCTTGCCATTTTTAAAATATAATTATACATTAAAATGCTAGTCAAATATTTCCTCATCTTTTATCCATTACACATTTTATTTCTTTAATATATGCAATTAATTTCAGACACCTCTACTTTACTCTTACCTGAAGTACAACTGTAAATGATGTGGAACTTTTATTGCTATTTATTTATTATTAATTGCATTCTAGCTGTATTCTTAAGTAAGTGCTGATGGTAAATAATTAAAGCCAGTCTGATATAGTTTACCCCAGTGGCACACGTTCAATTCCGTTGCTTCTACAAGACAGATGTTAGATATTATTTTTTTCTTAATTCATGTAATGTATTACACTCGCAAAAGTGAATGACTATTGATATAGATCACTTCCCCCTTCAATGGTTCCCTTGGCGGACTACTTTTGTCATGAAACCAATTCCTACCTGTGCAAAACAAGCTCAGACACATCAGAGGCTCTGCTGCTACCAGAAGACGGACAAGTGGAAAGAATGGATGTGGTCAAGCGAAATCACTGTTGGGTTCTCTCAATACAATAGAGTATGTATATGGCATTGCTGTGCGACATGTTGGTTGAAACATACATTTCATTCACAAACCATGTTGCAGTGGTGGAACTATGGGCTTGATTTGCAATACTGTAAAATTTTAAATTTCCCCCCTAAAGTCCACATGAGCATCAGTTCATTAGTTTAGTAATACTACAAGGTATGGCAATGACATCATCATTCAGTCTGGGCTCATTAACCTTTCATTAAAAATTACCAAATAAATGTAGGATGATGTTAACATGAGAGGCTGCATTTAAATAATTTATAGATGAGGTGTGCATCTCTGATGATGAGCCATTGACATATTCCATGGGGTTAACGGTGACACGTAATCTTGGATATTGCATATACCTTTTGGGTCCATCGCACAAAATAGTTTCTTCCTTCAACTAGTTTGCACATCACACTTTGAGAACTCAAATATATACAGACAGCATGCTTGCAAGATTATAACAATGGATGCCATCAATTGTATTGCAGATTGAGGAATAAAAATGTTCTTATTTGGTTTTGAATTTAACAGGTGTTAAAGTATTGTTATGAATTTTCTTAATCTGTGAAGATTTATACTGGATCTAACCCAGCTGATTGTGTTGGCTGATGGGGCCAAGGGTGGAACCTTGTGGAACCCCACAGCTTTGGAAGCCTTACCCCATTACTCAAACCTCACGGCAAAAACCTTGGCGTGATATTTGACTCAGCATTGAAATTTGACAAACAAGTCAATGCCGTGGTAAAAGCTAGCTTCTTCCAGCTTCGGACGATAGCTAAAATAAAACAATTCCTCCAGTTTGATGCCCTCGAAAAGATCATCCACACATTTATCTCCTCCCGCCTCGATTACTGCAACTCCCTCTACACTGGCATCAGACAATCTTCCCTATCCCGCCTGCAACTGGTCCAAAATGCCGTAGTGAGACTCCTGACGGGCACTCGAAAAAGGGTTCACATCACCTGATCCTGGCCTCTCTCCGCTGGCTCCCTGTGCGGTTCTGAATAAATTTCAAGATCCTCCTTTATGTCTTCAAAGCCCTTAATGGGCTTGCCCTCACCTACATCAAAAGTCTGCTTTGCCACCACACCACCTCCAGGTCCCTCAGATCGTCCGACTTGGGGTTACTGAATATCAAGGCATTAGCTCAGGGGCGACTGCGCCTTTGCAGTTGCAGCTCCTAGACTGTGGAACAGCATCCCCCTTCCCATCTGCCCCCTCCATCGACTCCTTTAAGTCGAGACTTAAAATTCATCTTTACTCTCAAGCCTTTCTTGACGTCCTCTGACGGAGGGCTATATGTATGTATTTATGTATGTACTTAATCTACGAACAAATGTTGTAAAACGTTAGTACATCCACCAATGTAAAGCACTTTGGCGAACGAGAGCTGTTTTTTAAATGTGCTATAGAAATAAAAGTGACTTGACTTGACTTGACTTGACTTGGTCCAGCAGATTTTTAGTTTACTTCTTTTGATTAGCTGGAACAATGAGCGCAATAAAGAACCTTTATGAGTGCCCTAGAGGACTAAGGTTGTGGTAAAGCTGTTGTAATCCATTTACCTTTTCGCCCCAGGAGTTGACACGTTTCACAAAATGTTTTTTTAATGTTTATTGTTAAATATTTCCTTCATGAGTTACTCATGCTATTAGCTGTTCTGCAGTCACTAATAATGGCACTGGAATTCTACTCCCTCAATTATTTCAAAGCAGATAACTTCATCAACTTGCGTCACTGGTGTCCAATTTAAATTTTCTCTCACTTATGTTCCTGACTGCAGGAATCACTTTTATTTTCACACACAACCTTTACTGGTACCTACTTTTCTTTGCTTTCTGTTTTTCCTTTGCCATCCTTTGCTTTGGGTATTTTCTTGCCTTTGCTAGATGGTAAACAGACCACAGAATGAAGAAATTCCAAAATAAATAACAGAAACAGAATGCATTTAAGTGAACTAACGCTTATAGTTATGAATGCAGTATTTGACTTTGAAAGTTTTTCTCCTTTCTATATTTCATCTCTTATCGACTTGAGAGGGATAGACAGTGCATTCAGAAAGTATTCAGACCACTTCACTTTTTCCACATTTTGTTACGTTACAGCCTTTGTTACGTTACTGCCACTAAGGTGAACCTCTGCGCTAGTCTGGGGTCCAGAACGCACTCACGCAGGTTTTCATCAAGGATCTCTCTGTACTCTGCTCTCCGTTCAACTTTCCCTCGATCCTGACTAGTCTCCAGTTCTTGCCGCTGAAAAACATCCCCACAGCATGATGCTGCCACCACCATGTATCACTGTAGGTATGGTATTGGCCTGATGAGCGGTGCCTGGTTTCCTCCAGACATGATGCTTGGCATTCAGACCAAAAAGTTCAATCTTGGTTTCATCAGACCAGCGAATCTGGTTTCTTATGCCTTTTGGCAAACTCAAAACAGGCTGTCATGTACCTTTTACTGAGGAGTGGCTACCGTCTGGTCACTCTACCATAAAGGCCTGATTGATGGAGTGCTGCAGATATAGTTGTCCTTCTGGAAGCTTCTCCCATCTCCAGAGAGGAACTCTGGAGCTCTGTCAGAGTGGCCATCTTGGACCACTTCCCTGACCAAGGCCCTTCTCAACCCGATTGCTCAGTTTGCCTGGGCAGCCAGCTCTATGAAGAGTCCTGGTGGTTCCAAAGTTTTTCCATTTAAGAATGACGGCCACTGTGCTCTTCGGGACCTGCAATGCTGCAGAAATTGTTTTATACCCTTCCCCAGATCTGTGTCTCGACACAATCCTGTCTTGGGCGTCTACAGACAATTCCTTTGTCTTCATGGCTTGGTTTTTGCTCTGACATGCACTGTCAACTGTGGGACCTTATATAGACAGGTGTGTGCCTTTCCAAATCATGTCCAATCAATTTAATTTACCACTGGTGGACTCCAATCAAGTTGTAGAACCATCTCAAGGATAATCAATGGAAATAGGATGAACCTAAGCTCAATTTTGCGTGTCATAGCAAAGGGTCTGAATACTTATGTAAATGTGATATTTCAGTTATTTCTGTTTAATTACTTTGCAAACATTTCTAAACACCTGTTTTCACTTCTTAATTCTGGGGTATTGTGTGTTGATTGATGATAAAAAAAAAAAGAATTTAATCAATTTTAAAATAAGGCTGTAACGTAACAAAATGTGGAAAAAGTTAAGAGGTCTGAATACTTTATGAATGCACTATACCTGTAACAATGCATCCCAACCAATTTGTACTATTTATTCTGCAGATGTGAGAATTACAAAACTAAAACACACAATAAGAATAACACACAATTTAAAGACACTGGATGTTAACCATAGATTCTATATGATAGATGTGCTTTCACAAAGAATGAATGGTTGCTGAGGTAGGAATTTGTCCTGAGTTACTTGTGCTAATCGACTGCCAATGATTTAGATAATTTTGTATTCCACTTCTGATATCCAATTCCACTGAAGCCAATTAAACTATTTTGGGAGGAGAATACTATAGTGAGCAGTTTGAAAGACTTAGCACCAGCATTAAAGGAATAATTTTTACCCCCATAGCATCCTGAATGCAGGAAATCTGTAAGAAAATCACGGATCATAAAAATGGCATGTACTTATATCTTACTTTCCTCTCTCACAAATTCACTCACACAAATTAGACTTATGGGCCTGTCCCACTTAGGCGATTTTTTAGGCAACAACAGGCGACTAGTTTGTTGTCACATGTTCGCCGGTGGTCACCGGGAGTACTCTCCTCAGTCGCGCAAAAAGTTGTAGTATCTTTCTGGTCGCCGCTAAATTTTCAACATTTTGAAACATTTTTGGCGACAGTGGGTTTGACGCCAATGAGCGTAACTTGACTTCACCTGACGTAGGTTGTCGCCAGGGTGACGTAGGTCGTTGCCGTTTTTTTGGCAACCTGCTACGACTATGAGAGTCGCCGGCAGTCACCTAAAAAAAATCACCAAGTGGGACAGGCCCATTACAACTTACCTTTTATCACAAAGTCTCTGGTTATTTTGGTGAAATTTTGAGCAATGTCTCTTCCTCATCACCTCTGTGTTCTATGTCTTAACTCTTCCAAATTGATATATATAGTTCCTGATCTAGATAATCTTGTAATTAAATATTAACATATGTATGTTAAAAATGCTAAATGTTGAATATGTCACTGAGACGCTTTCAATCTGATACGTCACACACACATTTCTTGGTTTTCTCTCCGCACCGACCAGCGATCTCCGAACACCCTAGCACTATCCTACGCACTAGGGAAAATGTACAATTTTTACCGAAGCTATTTAACTTAAAACCTGTACATTTTTGAAGTGTGGGAAGAAACCGGAGCGCCTAGAGAAAACCACCAGGAGAATGTACAAACTTTGTAAAGACAATACCTTATGAAAATACGTAAAGACAATTCATCCACATTCCACACATTGTTAACCAATGTTTTTATTTTTATTTGTATTTTTATTTTGTATTTTTATTTTTATTTCTACTATCTTGCACTATGACCAGACGCTAAACTGCATTTCGTTGTACCTGTATTCGTATTTGTGCAATGACAATAAAGTTGAATTGAATTGAATTGAATTGAACCTGCAGTCAGGTTTGAACTAGGGTCTCTAGCACTGTAAGGCAGCAAGTCCACAGTTGTGCCACCCCACCCCTTTATTTGCTGTATTATTCACACTTTTTATTTACCCTTTATTTGCAGTGTCTTGAGGATAATTCCTGTTTACAATCCCACTTTCTTCCTTTTTCTTTTAGAATTATTACTCTTCCATTTAATTTTATAGTTATGGTTAATTATGTATTTCATCATTGAGTCATACAGCACAGAAACAGGCTTTTCAGCCCAGCTTGCCATGCCGAACAAGGTCCTCCATCTACACGTCTCACATGCCTGTGCTTGGCCCATATCCCTCGGAACCTTTTATATCCATGCACCTATCTGAAGAAGGGTCTTGACCCGAAATGCCGCCCATTCCTTCTCTCCAGAGATGCGGCCTGTTCCGCTGAGTTACTCCAGCATTTTGTGACTACCATCTACCTGTCCAAATGACTTTTAAATGTTGTTATAGTTTCTGCCTCAACTACTTCCTTTGGCAGCTTGTTCCATATACCCACCACCTTCTGTGTGAAAAAATTGCCCGTTAGATTCCTATTAAATCTTTCCCCTCTCATCTTAAACCTATAACCCTTGGATCTCCATTCCCCTACTCTGGGTAAAAGACTCTGTGCATACACCCTATCTATTCATCTCATGATCTTATACACCTTTACAAGATCACCTTTGATCCTCCTACTCTCCAAGAAATACAGTTCTAGGCTTTCCAATCTCTCCCTATAGCTCAAGCCCTCAGGGTCTAGCAACATCCTCGTAAATCCTGAAATATCTAAGCAGCTTACTGGTTACATCCTCATAATGGTCCAAATTATCTTTCCATAAGAATCCTTATTTGAGGCTAGTTGGGCTGAAATCCATTCCAACTACGCCATGATCATATTGAATGGCGGTGCAGGCTCGAAGGGCCGAATGGCCTACTCCTGCACTGTTCTATGTTTCTATGTTTCTATTATATTTTGTTATGGAAATGGTGCCAAAGTCTTGTGAAATTGACGTTCTCCATTCCACTGCTAGTCACAGTGATTCATAGGTGGGTGAAGTAGTTATTCAGAGATCACAACCTTTAACCTTGTTCTTTAGTTCAAAGATATGTTACTTTCACAGTTGTTACCATTTGTTCCAACAAATACATAGATGCCACATGGATGGGAGAGTGGTCCCAGGACGACAGAGGAATCGTAAAATTTATTTTGCTCAAACCAGCAAGAATGTTTCGAAATTGAATATTGTCTTCTTCAGACGAAATGAATATTTATGGGCAACAATGAAAGTATCTTTTTTTTGCTTGACTACACCTAAAGAGTGAATCAAGGAATTCATTTTGAGACTCATTTGATTAATGCCCATATAGCTCCATAATTATCTAAGACAAGTTTTATCATATTTTTTAACATCGTAATTACAGTGATGATTTTAGTTTTCCTTAACTTCTAAACAATACAGATGTGCTTTTTCCTCAGTAGTAAATCTGAAAACTTCTCATATCTGCAATCATTTATATTGTAATGTCATTTCTTTTGGACAATAGACAATAGGTGCAGGAATAGGCCATTCGGCCCTTTGAGACAGCACCGCCATTCAATGTGATCATGGCTGATCATCCAGAGAAACAGCCTCCACCACCCACTGAGGCAGAGCATTCCACACACTCACAACTCTCTGTGTGAAAAAGTTTTTCCTCATCTCTGTTCTAAATGGCTAACACTTATGGTCCTTAAACTATGGCCCCTGGTTCTGGTCTCCCCCAACATTGGGAACATGTTTTCTGCGTCCAGCATGTCCAAACCCTTAATAATCTTATGTTTCAATAAGATGCCCTCTCATCCTTCTAAATTGCAGAATATACAAGCCCAGTTACTCAAATCCATAAACAGATGACTGTCCCGCCATCACAGAAATTAACCTCGTGAACCTACGCTGCACTCCCTCAATAGCAAAATGGCTTACTCCTTATTCTTAAACTGTGGCCCCTGGTTCTGGACTCTCCCAACATCGGGAACATGTTTCCTGCCTCTAGTGTGTCCAAGCCCTTAAAAATCTTATATGTTTCAATGAGATATCCTCTCATCCTTCTAAACTCCAGAGTGTACAAGCCCAGCTGCTCCATTCTCTCAGCATATGACAGTCCCGCCATCCCGGGATTTAACCTTGTAAACCTACGCTGCTCTCCCTCAATAGTAAGAATGTCCTTCCTCAAATTCGTGGACCAAAACTGCACACAATACTCCAGGTGTTGTCTCACTTGGGCTCTGTACAACTGCAGGAGGACCTCTTTGCTCCTTTCCTCAACTCCTCTTGTTATGAAGGCCAACATGCCATTCACTTTCTTCACTACATGCAGTACCTGCATGCTTACTTTCAGTGACTGATGAACAAGGACCCCCAGATCTTTATAAATGTGAGGTTATCCAGTTTGGTGGCAAAAACAGGAAGGCAGATTATTATCCAAATGGTGTCAAGTTGGGAAAAGGGGAAGTACAAGGATCTGGGGGTCCTTGTTCATCAGTCACATTAAACTGCATCTGCTATGCATCTGCCCACTCACCCAACCTGTCATCCCTGCATCCTCATAGCATCCTCCTCACAGTTCACACTGCCACCAAATTTTGTTTCATCTGCAAATTTGTTAACCTATATAACTAAAAGTCTCAAGAAGGAACTGCAGATGCTGGAAGATCGAAGGTACACAAAATTGCTGGAGAAACTCAGCGGGTGCAGCAGCATCTATGGAGCAAAGAAAATAGGCGACGTTTCGGGCCAAAACCCTTCTTCAGATAGATGGGGGGTGGGAGGGGAGAAGGAAGGAAAAAGGGGAGGAGGAGGAGCCCGAGGGCGGGGGGATGGGAGGAGACAGCTCGAGGGTTAAGGAAGGGGAGGAGACAGCAAGGGCTAGCAAAACTAAAAGTGTCATCTTGACCACTTCCTGTCACTTCCATATATCGCTATGATTTTTGGCCATCTTACACAGTCCTCCTCCGCTGAGGCAGCCCCAAGGATTTTTCCGATCGATGAAAAAAAAAGCAATGAGTGTTTAAAAAATGTTGAGATCAGCTGATTGGTCTTCTTGCCTGTCAATCACCACGATTAAGATAATGACCTTTCCGGGGTGGGGGTGGGGGGGGGGGGGTCAGTCACTGTAAAGGATCACGAGGGAGAGGCCACTACTGTGATTCTAAGCTGTGAATCAACTGAACTGTGGGCCTGCAATGTACTTGCAATAAATGATTTGTTAGCCCTTAATGACAATGCAATGAGTTGTTTGGCAATTTGGTGGCCTGCACTCTGCTTGAAATGCTGTGAAACTGAATTTGGTGGCCTGCACTCTTCAGTCCCATCAGTCTACCCAACACCATTTCCTGCCTAATGTGAATCTCCTGTTCCTCCGCCACCCCAGATCCTCTGGCTAGTACATCAGGAAGGTGTCCTCCTTAGTGAAGACAGATCCTAAGTACCTGTTCAACTCATCTGCCATCCTTGTTCCCCATAATAAATTCACATTTTTCAGTCTTCAAGGGTCCAACTTTGGCCTTAACTAGTTTTTTCCTCTTCACATACATAAAGAAGCTTTTACTATCCTCCTTTATATGCTTGGCTAGCTTACCTCATCTTTTCTCCCCATATTGCCTTTTTAGTTATCTTCTGTTGCTCATTAAAAGTTACCCAATCCTCTGACTTCCTGCTCATCTTTGCTATGTATTTCTTCTCTTTTATTTTTATACTGTCCCTTGTCAGCCACAGTCGCCCCTTACTCCCCTTGGAATCTTTCTTCCTCTTTGGAATGAACCGATCCTGCACCTTCTGTATTATTCCCAGAAATACCTGCCATTGTTGTTCCACTGTCATCCCTGCTAGGGTAACTTTCCAGTTAACTTTGGCCAACTCCCCCCTCATGGCTCCATAGTCCCCTTTGCTCAACTGTAATACTGACACCTCTGAGTTACCCTTCTCCACCTCAAATTGTAGATTAAAACTTATCATATTATCCTTTAAAACCGAGATGAGAAGAACTTTTTTCACGCAGAGAGTGGTGAATCTCTGGAACTCTCTGCCACAGAGGGTAGTTGAGGCCAGTTCATTGGCTATATTTAAGAGGGAGTTAGATGTGGCCCTTGTGGCTAAGGGGATCAGGGGGTATGGAGAGAAGGCAGGTACGGGATACTGAGTTGGATGATCAGCCATGATCATATTGAATGGCGGTGCAGGCTCGAAGGGCCGAATGACCTACTCCTGCACCTAATTTCTATGTTTCTATTATAGTCACTACCTTCATTACACAACACTAAATCCAGAATTGCCTTCTCCCTGGTAGGCTCCAGTACAAGCTGCTCTAAGAATCCATCATGGAGACATTCCACAAACTCCTTTTCTTGGGGTCCAGTTCCAACCTGATTTTCCCAGTCTACCTCCATGTTGAAATCTTCCATAACAACCGTAGCATTACCTTTGCGACATGCTAATTTTAACTCTTGATTCAACTTGCGCCCTATGTCCAGGCTACCATTTGGGGGCCTGTAGATAACTCCCATTAGGGTCTTCTTACCCTTACAATTCTTTAGTTCTAACCATACTGACTACATCTCCTGATTCTATGTCAGCCCTCGCAAGGGACTGAACCATTCCTCACCAACAGAGCTACACCATCCCCCCTGCCCACCTGTCTTTTCGATAAGACATATACCCTTGACTATTCAGTTCCTAGCCCTGGTCCTCTTGCAGCCATGCCTCTGTAATTCCCACATCATATTTGCCAATTTCTAACTGAGCCTCAAGCTCAGACTTAGATCAAGCTTTAGAATTGAATTACTTGCAATTTGTCGTTGTATAATTGGATTCCTTTATCTAATTGGCATCATTGATGGCCATTTCATTCCATTTCTGGAACTAGTGTCACACACAGTATTAAAGGACATCGCAACATCATAGTCAATAAATGTAAATTGTTTATGTGTTTATGTGTTTTCTGGTAAATTTACAATGTTCTCAAGCATATTTTAGCTTAAGCAGTGTTTAAACCTTTTGAAAGGTGTTTGGAGAAGTTACTGGTCCGGCTGTCAGTTTTTAAAATGTACTAGATTACTAAGTAAAATAAATCTACAGGAGTAAATAAAGTACCCCTGCTGAAAATAAAATGTGATTGCTCCTATATCTTTATAATCGATCATTTTTATGAGAGACACTGATGGTGAAATGTCCTAATTTAGAGAAAGCCAATACTTTCTTCTCCAAGTGCACAAATTATCAAACTAATATCAGTTCCTTAAATTTTTGATCCAAGGGGAAAGAACATCAATAGAATCAGTTGATATATTGCAACATTTTATATTTATCATGATGATGTTCCTTACGACAGGAAATTTTCTGAAATGAAAATGGAATGCAAAATAATAATAACTGCATCTTGGGGGCTGGTAGTGAAAGCAGCAACTGGAAGAAGATCTGAGAGAACAAACAAACAGACATACATGCACTTCCCTTGAACAATGGAACTAGCTTTTTAAAATTTCCCCTTTTGTGGTAGGTGTTCAGGGCCAGTTAATATTTTGTTTACTATTGCTCGTTCATGAAATTTGCAAAATTTCAAAAGATTGGTTATTTGACAGTAATGTCAGACTGGTTGAGTATAGTTGCTCATTCAACTTGATTGCTTATGTTGCCAAGTAACCTACGGTTGAGTCATCACTTGGAACATATCAATAATTTATCGGACTGTGACCTGGTGGATATTAATTTTTTATATTAATACCCTATCAGGAGGTATCATGTTTGGAATTGCTGGCTCTGGTTGCTGTTGGTGATTAATACCAACAGAATAGAAGAGTGGTGGTGGGGGACTGTGGAGAAAATAATCCTTTTCTCTAACAGTTGAAGTTGCATGTGATTCTCAAGGCTTGAAATAAAAAAACATTTTGTATATCAGTTTGTACAGCTGATCCAATTTAGCTCATCAACTACAAAACAGTTGTATTTCTTGTTAAAGTAGATTAATGGTTTAAAAATCATGATTACTTCATGTTTTTTAGTAATTATTTGTTTTTTTGTAGCGAAATGCAAATTTATTATAAAGCTGGAGAAAAGATATTAAAACCTGTGCAAAGTAGTTTACAGATTTTGATATGATTACATTTAACATAGAAACATAGAAAATAGATGCAGGAGGAAGCCATTTGGCCCTTCGAGCCTGCACCGCCATTCATTGTGATCATGGTTGATCATCCATAATCGGTAACCCGTGCCTGCCTTCTCCCCATATCCGTTGATTCCGCTAGCCCCTAGAGCTCTATCTAACTCTCTTTTAAATTCATCCAGTGAATTGGCCTCCACTGCCTCTGTGGCAGAGAATTCCCCAAATTCACAACAATCTGGGTGAAAACTTTTTTTCTCATCTCAGTTTTATTCTTAGACTGTGGCCCCTGGTTCTGGACTCCCACATCATTGGGAACATTTTTCCTGCATCTAGCTTGTCTTGTTGTTTTATAATTTTATACGTTTCTATAAGATCCCCTCTCACTCTTCTAAATTCCAGTGAATACAAGCCCACTCTTTCCAATTTTCCTCATATGACAGTCCCACCATCTCGTGAACCTATGTTGCGCTGCCTCAATAGCAAGAATGGCCTTCCTCAAATTAGGAGACCAGAACCACACAATACTGCAGATGTGGTCTCACCAGGGCCCTGTACGACTGCAGAAAGACCTCTTTACTTCTATTCTCAAATCCTCTCGTTATGAAGGCCAACATGCCATTAGCTTTCTTCACTGCCTGCTGTACCTGCATGTTTACTTTCAGTGACTGGTGTACAAGGACATCCAGGTCTAGTTGCATTTCCCCTTTTTCCTAATCTGACACTATTGTGATAATAATCTGCTTCCTTGTTCTTGCCACCAAAGTGGATAACCTCAAATTTATCTACATTATACTGCATGTGCCATGCATCTGCCCATTCACTCAACCTGTCCAAGTCACCCTGCAACCTCCTAGCATCCTCTTCGCAGTTCTCACTGCCACCCAGCTTTGTGTCATCTGCAAATTTGCTAGTGTTACTAAATCATTAATATATATTGTAATAGTTGCGGCCCCAGCACCGAGCCTTGCGGCACTCCACTCGCCACTGCCTGCCATTCTGACAGGGACCCGTTTATTCCAAATCTTTGTTTCCTGTCTGCCAACTAATTCTCTATCCATGGTCAATACCCTACCCCCAAATACCACATGCACTAATTTTTCTCCCTAATCTCCCATGTGGGACCTTATCAAAGGCTTTCTGAAAGTCTAGATACACTACATCCACTAGGTCTGCTTCAGTCACATCCTTATAAAAATTCCAGAAGATTAGTCAAGCAGGATTTACCATTCATAAATCCATGCTGACTTGGACCAATCCTTTTACTGCTATCCAAATGTGCTGTTATTACTTTTTTAATAGGTGATTCCAGCATCTTCCCCACCTCCAATGTCAGGCTAACTGGTCTATAATTCCTGGTTTTCTCTCCCGCTCCTTTCTTGAAAAGAGGGATAATATTAGCTACCCTCCAATCCACAGGAACTGATCCTGAATCTATAAAACATTGGAAAATGATCACCAATGCTTCCACGATTTCTAGAGCCACCCCCTTGAGTACCCTGGGATGCAGACCAGCAGGCCCTGGGATTTTTCAGCCTTCATCCCATCAGTCTACCCAATACTATTTATCGCCTAATGCAAATTTTGTTCAGTTCCTCTGTCTCCCTAGATCCTGTCCTCTAGTACATCTGGGATATTGTTTGTGTCTTCCTTAAGGGCCTGTCCCACTTTCCCGAGTCCTCTGCCAAGTTGAAAGGACCTTAAAAAAAAAAAAAATCAAGATTTTTGTGATCTACAAACTCCTCCTCCTGACTATCTTTTTACTCGTGGACTTTTTTGTCATGCTGAAAAAAACGTCCCGACTTACCTGATGCCCCGCGTACCTACGGCTGGCATAACGAGCCGCTACGGTATATCTACAGACTCCTACGGCCTCCTACGGACTCGCTACGGACTCGCTACTGACATTCTCTGAGTTTGAATCAAGGGGAAAACTCTGCAGAATTCATGAGTAACTCGGATAAGTGGGACAGGCCCTTTAGTGAAGACTGAATCAAAGTACCTGTTCAACTCTTCTGCCATTTCCTTGTTCCCCATAATAATTTCACCTGTTTCTGCCTTCAAGGGACCCACATTTGTCCTTACTAACCTTTTTCTCTTGTGGGGCAACTTTGTGAAACATTTTGTGAACTAGGAACAGTTTTGTTAATAGAGACGTGAGGGTACTTAGCTCTGTTTTGCTGTTGATTTCTCAAGGCCATTTGTGCAAGAATGTTGATAGGCTGTTATCTGTATAAAATGAGTTCTGGCCTGTGCTTCATGTAAAACTGATTTATTTCTTACCATTTCTTTTCTTCCTATTTATTTCCTTTGAATGAAATATTCTTAGTTATTATTTTTAATTAATATAAACAATTATCAACATTTTATTGTCTAATACAGATACTTAAATCTTTGAATTTGCATGATTTCTGAGTTTTTTGCCTTTGTCTATCTTACCATGTCTATGAAAATGTTTAATTAGTTTAATTTAGACTTTAATCAAAATGTTCAAAGTTCCTAGGGAAAGTTTAATTCAGAATAAGTTTAAATGGTCATCTTGGAATACTTTCAAATTCAAACTATGGTGTAGAAATTTCTTCAAATGTACTTAGCTCTGTTTTGCAATCAAAAGCACTGACAAATTAATTTCTAAAGTTATAAAGGCAGTCCCTGGGTTTAGTAAGGGTTTAATTCCTGAGATGTCCACAAGCTGATTTCTCCATGTTAGAAGCGTCTACTTTTTTTTCCGTTACCCATAATGTATCACTTTTCATACATTTACTATAATGCTTTCATTTAATATTCAGCACAATACTATCCATAATTAAACAAATTGAATATATACTGCATTCAGCCATTAATGCCTCCAAAAGACCAAAAACTCCCCTCACCTGCCAATTCACATGGGCATCTTCAACCCACCCACTGCTCGACTTCCATCTAGACGACCAATTTGGAAGAACCCACCACCAGCTGATTTCACCATCCAATCAGCTTGGAAAAAGGAATGGGAGTCCAAGGACGTCCCAAATAAACATCTGGTGTCAGACCCCACCCTACCGGTCCCTGGCACCAATCTCCCAAGGAAGCAGTGGACGACGCTGAATAGATTCAGGACTGGACATGGCCCCTGCTTGGCCAGCCTTCACAAATGGGGCAGCAGTCCAACCCCACGGTGTGCTTGTGGAGAGCAGCAAACAATGCAACACATCATTGAAGCATGCCCTCAACAAAGACTCAAAGGAGGACTTGTCACCCTTCATACAGCAAATCAAGAGGCAACTGCTTGGCTAAAGGACTTTGCATTCGCTAAATAAATAAGTAATTAATGAATACAGTGTACCATAAAACATTTAATTAATTTTATTGTGTAAGAAAGAATGCAGAAGCTGGTCTAAAAAAGCTGGAATAACTCAGCGGGACAGCAGCATCTCTGGAGAGAAGGAATAGGTGATGTTTCGGATCTGACTGAACGTCATGGTTAAGGAAAACAAGAGATATAGAAGATGATGTAGAGAGATAAAGAACAATGAATGAAAGATACGCAAAAAAGTTATGACGATAAAGGAAACAGGCCAGTTTTAGTTGTTTGTTGGGTGAAAATGATAAGCTAGTGCAACTTGGGTGGGGGAGGGATAGAGAGAGAGGGAATGCTGAGGTTAGTTGAAGTTAGAGAAATCAATATTCATACCACTGGGCTGTAAGCTGACCAAGCGAAATATGAAATGCTGTTCCTCCAATTTGCGTTTAGCCTCACTCTGACATTGGAGGAGACCGAGGACAGAAAGGTCTGTGTAGGAATAGGAAGGAGAATTAAAGTGTCCAGCAACCGGGAGATCAGGCTGGTTCACGTGGGCTGAGCGAAGGTGTTCCGCAAAACGTTCGTCTAGTCTGCGTTTAGTCTGGCCGATATATAATGGCCCTGTCTCATGGTGCGAGTCCACCCACGAGTGATCCCGAGTTTAAAACAAATCAAACTCGTGGTAATCACGTAGAATTAACGTAGCGGGAACGTCGGAACTTGTTAACTCGTGAAAATCTTTCAACATGATGAAAAATTTCCATGTCAAATTTACACTTGAAGTAAAAATGTTAAACTTGTAAACTCGTTGTAAGAACGTAGTAGCCCGTGAGTTTACCGTAGTGACTCGTGAGTCTACTATGGGCTTTAACTCAGCGGGACAGGCAGCATCTCTGGAGAGAAGAAATGGGTGATGGGATGACGTTTCCAAACTTCTGCTGCGTCTTTGTGTTACTCCAGCACTGTGTGTTCACTTTTTGTCAACCAGCATCTGCCCTTTCTTGTGTATGACATTATTTGTATCTGTGGCAGTTGATTGTCGCTCCCTTCAGTTTCCCAGGGGGTCGGAACGGGACAGGAGTTGGGAGGGAAAGGGGGGGTGGAGGGGGGGGGGGGGAGGAGAGGTCGCTATACCTTTGTCCAGGGACCCCGACAGTCCTTTCAGGTTAGGCAGATGTTCATTTGCACCTCCTCCAACTTCATCTACTGTATCTGTTGTTCAAGATGTGAACTCTTATACATTGGCGATACCAAACGCAGACTGGGCGATCGTTTCGCAGATCACCTTCCCTCAGCCCACGTGAACCAACCTGATCTCCCGGTTGCTGGACACTTTAATTCTCCTTCCCATTCCTACACAGACCTTTCTGCCCTCGGTCTCCTTCATTGTCAGAGTGAGGCTAAATGCAAATTGGAGGAACAGCATCTCATATTTTTCGCTTGGGCAGCTTACAGTGGTATGAATATTGATTTCTCTCACCAGCTAGCCCTGGCATTCCCTCTCCCTCTATCCTTCCTCCACCAGGAAGTCGCACTAGCTTCTCATTTTCACCCTACAAACAGCTTACAATGGCTTGTATCCTTTATCATTGTTACCTTTTTGCATATCTTTCATTATTTGTTCTTTAACTTTCCACATCGTCTATATCTCTCATTTCCCTTATCCCAAATTAGCCTGAAGAAGGGTCTCGACCCGAAACGTCACCCATTCCTTCTCTCCAGAGATGCTGCCTGTCCCGCTGGCAGAATGAATGAAAAGAGACAATATTTAAAAGGGGTACAAGAACAAACAGACACATGGGGTATGTATGGACAGTTCAATTGAAGTTCCAGGGCATTATAAGAAAATGTTAGAAAGCCCAAGGGATCCTGGGGTTTATAACGGCACAGAGTACAAGGAAGTTGCGATAAATATTTTTTAACGCTTCTTCTTGACCTTACACGAGGAAACATTAATGCCAAAAGATTTAATGAAATTATTCTAAGGAAGAGATACTTTAGTTATGTGGGGAAGATGAAAAGAGTAGATGGAGATAAACTTTTCTTCTTGGTGGAAGTTTTAATAATGAAGAAACAAAAATGAAAGTGAATGGCAAAAGAACCAAAGTGACATGTGGGAATAATCATTTTTGCACATGTGAGGTTTAGAAACAAACACATAGAAAATAGGTGCAGAAGTAGGCCATTCGGCCCTTCGAGCCTGCACCGCCATTCAATATAATCATGGCTGATCATCCAACTCAGTATCCCGTACCTGCATTCTCTCCACACCCCCTGATCCCTTTAGCCACAAGGGCCACATCTAACTCCCTCTTAAATATAGCCAATGAACTGGCCTCAACTACCTTCTGTGGCAGAGAATTCCAGAGATTCACCACTCTCTGTGTGAAAAATGTTTTTCTCATCTCGGTCCTAAAAGATTTCCCCCTTATCCTTAAACTGTGACCCCTTGTTCTGGACTTCCCCAACATCGGGAACAATCTTCTTCTAGCCTGTCCAACCCCTTAAGAATGTTGTAAGTTTCTATAAGATCCCCCCTCAATCTTCTAAATTCTAGCGAGTACAAGCCGAGTCTATCCAGTCTTTCTTCATATGAAAGTCCTGACATCCCAGGAATCAGTCTGGTGAACCTTCTCTGTACTCCCTCTATGGCAAGAATATCTTTCCTCAGATTAGGAGACCAAAACTGTATGCAATACTCCAGGTGTGGTCTCACCAAGGCCCTGTACAACTGCAGTAGAACCTCCCTGCTCCTATACTCAAATCCGTTTGCTATGAATGCTAACATAGCATTCGCTTTCTTTACTGCCTGCTGCACCTGCATGCCTACTTTCAATGACTGGTGTACCATGACACCCAGGTCTCGTTGCATCTCCCCTTTTCCTAATCGACCACCATTCAGATAATAATCTACTTTTGTGTATTTGCCACCAAAGTGGATAACCTCACATTTATCCACATTATACTGCATCTGCCCTGCATTTGCCCACTCACCCAACAATTTGCCCCCCAGCTTCGTGTCATCCGCAATCTTGGAGATGTTGCATTCAATTCCCTCGTCCAAATCATTAATATATATTGTAAATAGCTGTGGTCCCAGCACCGAGCCTTGAGGTATACCACTAGTCACTGCCTGCCATTCTGAAAAGGACCCGTTTACTCCTACTCTTTGCTTCCTGTCTGCCTGCCAGTTTGGATGTGGAATTCGCTACCAGCTTAGTGGCACGGCAGATTTAATTGTACAGCGAAGCTGCACATCTGTCTGAAAGAACAGGATTTGCAGGGGCAGGCACGGGAGTGGGACAAGCTGGGTCAGTTGTACATGGTCCAGGTGTGAGAGGTTGAATGACCTTCTTCCATGCTGCAGCCACTGTGTGAGATTATGTGCATATCATTGGCGAGAACTCATAAGTCTAAACTTTGTCACATCAATCCAAAATAGTATGAAACATCAGATTGTTTTGTCTCTAAAGCCGATAGTTTCATGCAAAAAATTGCATTTGATCATTTGCAAAGATCAAAGGCAGCATTCAATTTAAGAAAGTGAAAATGCGACATTCAACCAAATCCACACCTTCACATCACACATCAATCTTCTTAGAAACAGTATTAGGGGTGCATGACCAGGTATTTTGTAAATGAGTAGATCTCTAGGATAGATGCAATCGTGTTATTTTATTCTTTGTAAATTTCAATAAGCTCCTGAGAGGAAATTAAAAGGGAGATGCTGATTAGTGCATGGTCTTATTAATAGTGTGTTCTAGGAAAAAGATATGGGTGCCGGGAATGTAATGGGAAAAAGTTCCCAGATCACAGTGATAGCCTGAATTAGCAAGATCAGTCAGCTAGGTATGAGCTTTTGGTTCAGTGCCTGCACAAAAGTGAAATATTAAATACTGGGCCCATGTCCTATTACAGTTCATCAACCTTTAGTTTGATTCATTGAAAAATCCAGCATGGAAAGAGGTCCTTTGGCCCCTCGAGTCTACACTGACCATCATTCACCCATTCCCATCAGTTCTATGTGATCCCACTTTTACATCCACTACCTACACACCAGGGGTAATTTACAGAGGCCAATTGACCTTGAAACCCACATGCCTTTGGGATGCGGTAGGAAACTGGAGAACCTGGAAGAAACCCACGTGGTCACATGGAGAACATGTAAACTCCACATAGACAGCTCCCGGGGTCATAATCAAACTGGGATCTCTGGCGCTGCAAGGCAGCAGCTTTACCAGTTGCGTTACTGTGCCTCTTACAGAAAAAAGCATGGAGGCACAAACATGGATGTTGGTTGATGAGAAGATTAACATTGGCATTGATCACTCCATCCTGCTGTGTTTAACTCCAATACGTTATAAATCTGAATAAGGGCAATTTGGGTGACATTGTAGCAGTCTGATGATAGCTGGAGTCCAAACTCCAGAACCAAGCGAAAAGAAGAGATGAGAATAAATAGAAAAATGATATACAGCAGTGATGTGTTTGGGTCAGGATCTGCAAACAGCCATGAGATCACCAAGGGGAATTGAAAAAAGTTTGGAATGCCAAAAGGAAAAGAGTCAGAAAAATTCAAGTAACATCTGTTAAACTCCACCACATGGAAAGGTGTGATAGGCTTTTTATTAATGATTTATTTGACTGGTCATGAAACCCTTTTAAACGATTTCCAGTGGAGGGACAGAGGAAACACATAACAGAGCCAGAAGGGCCAGACTCATCACAAGGGTGAGGTTGGCCCTGTCATTTTCTACCTTGCATTTGCTTCACCCTCTTCCTCACTATTGTAACAGCTTTCATCACCAGCAGTCCTGAGATCAACCAGAAAATTAGTGAATGTTAGAGGCAACACATACAATTCTTTATTGGCTCAAACAGTGTTTGAGGTGATCTGTACCTGGCATATACCCACATACCAGTCCTACAGTTGCATGGACTCTCTGTGCCTGCAAGCACAACGTCTTTGAGACCTTGCTGCTCGACTAACCCACAGGGCCATGGGTTATACGAGCAGTGACTGGGCCTCACAAGGTGGAAGAAATGTTCTAGACCACCGTGGCTCTCTGACAGCTAGCATTGCCAAAGTCCGTCTCAATAGATAATCAAAGACAAATAGACACAATCACAATACATTTTATAACTTAAATTATGTTAAGAAATAACTTAAAAGAAAGAATTACTACAAGCTAATTTAAATAATCAAATACTAAGTGGAATTAAGAAACAAAAAAACGTAATCTTCATCTTTAAAATTTCAATTGATGAACACATTCAAATGAATCGAGCAACACTGGATATACCAGCCAAAGCAAAAAAGCCAGAAGCGTGCAGTCCCTCAGCTAATGGTGATCAGGGGCTGCTCCAGACCCAAGTGCTGCACCCACGCTCAGATGTAAAGGTGCAAGGAAGATACAGCCAGTGGATCTGTTACAAAGCCATGCCAAATAAGAATATGATTTGGCTCATTGTGTAATGTAAAGGAAAGCTCTTGCATAAAGTCACCATTTCCTGCAACGCCATTAGGTTTAAGTTCCTGAATAATTCATGTTTTAATTGACTTAATTAAGTCTCAAGCTTGTTATAATCGTCCATGCTTCTAATTTTGCATAATTATTCAAGTGATTTTCTTACAGATATTATTGTAACACATTATCAAATTAATATTTTATTATAATCTCTAATCCTGATTTAAATTAACGCAGCATCCAAGGGCAGCTTCACTGGAACAGCTGGGTCTACACTTTCTGATGACAGCACATGAAGCATAAATGGTAAACAAAAGTATTTATGCAGCTCATATATTTAGAAAAGAAAACATCATATTAATATCAGGAAGATAATGAAACCTTTCAATTAATGCAACAACATCTCCTGGAGTGTTACGTTGATGGCCCAAAGTTCACAGTTGTAATAACAGATTAGCTGTCAACTTTTTGCCACAGTGAAACTAATATCAGGTTCTGAAAATTGCTCCTCTGCATCAAGCGGTGGAAATTTATGCGTTCCCATGTATGTTTTTTGCTCTTACCACAGATTGCAAACTTTTACAATCTTTATAAACACCAAACAAAAAATTGGTGATCAGGCAAGAACTTCTGTGCTTACAACTTATAGCCCTGTCCCACGGTACAAGTTCATTTCAAGAGCTCTCCCGAGTTTAAAAAAAATCAAGCTCGTGGTAAGGAGAATGAAAGTAGCGGGTATGTCGGAGCTCGGGACGTCTCTTAGCGCCAATGGCAGGTACTAGGATAGACTCGCTAACGGCAGGTAAGCACGGGAAGACTCGTGAAGATTTTTCAATATGTTGTAAAATGTCCACGAGAGCCCCGAGTACCGATGAGTGGCCATTACCTAAACCTCCGAGTTCGAATATAGGCAAACTCGGGAGAGCTCTTGGAATGAACATGGGACAGGGCATTTATTCTTGTCACAAGAACTAGAAAATGTTGTGCTTTGTGGAATGAAGTGCAATAGAATTTTTAATAGCAGAGTTAGCCATAATTAATGCATAACAAATTCACTAATCCTAATTAATTTGTTTTACGTAAGTGGCTTTTAATATCCTCAAGTAAATTTTCGGTATGTAATCGACATTATTAAGGTTTTCTTATATTTTAACTTCTAACTTGATAATGCATATGTTCCAAACTTTCACATTGATCTTTATAAAATGTTTACAAAGTATGGGGATAACACTTATCTGCAGACAGCAAGTGGTAACGTGGAAAGTATTGGTGCTTCTGGGTTGTATCCCCCTGCTGAAATGCTATGCCATTGAAGTCATTTATCTTTTTGACTAAATTCTACCTTACTGCTGAAGGTGAACTGAAACACCAAAATCTTACTGTCACAAACACAAATCAAGTGATATCAGCACAGTGTTTAACTGTACTGACCACATTCTGCTTTGTTCAAATGAAGGACGATAGCTATCTATGTGGAAAATATAGATCAATAACTCTTGTGTTCTCAGTTCCATCAAATAGCACTCTGTCTATTTTAAAACCATATCTCCATTGCTAAATTTTTCTGTTTAAAAAAAATAAATATTGCATGGCACTTATTAAGAAGTACGGGAAGCAATGTTGTGGACAATGTTATACCAAGTTGTTCAACAGAGATAAACTCTGCTTCATTAAATATGTAATCATATAGCCTTGCATTTTCCAAGCACTCTGAGGTGAGCTCATCCATGGAATTCATGGTCAAGTCAAGTCAAGTGAGTTTATTGTCATTTGTTTAAGAAGGAACTGCAGATGCTGGAAAATCAAAGGTACACAAAAATGCTGGAGAAACTCAGCAGGTGCAGCAGCATCTACGGAGCGAAGGAAATAGGCAATGTTTCGGGCCGAAACCCTTCTTCAGACTGGTGTCCCAGATAGGACAAGGAAATTCTTGCTTGCTGAAGCACAACAGAATATTGTAAGCAAAAATACAGAACAGTTCAGTTCAATATACACATAAATAAGCAGATAAAGTGCAAAAGGCTGTTACAGTTCACAGTCTGTTTGTTGGCGAGTTTAATAGCCTGATGGCTGTGGGGAAGAAGCTGATCCTGAACCTGGATGCGACAGTTCTCAGGCTCCTGTATCTTCAGCCCGATGGTAGCGAGGAGATGAGTGCGTGGCCAGGATGGTGTGGGTCCTTGATGATGCTGGCAGCCTTTTTGAGGCAGCGACTGTGATAGATCCCTTCGATGGTGGGGAGGTCAGAGCCGATGATGGACTGGGCAGTGGTCACAACTTTCTGCATCCTTTTCTGCTCCTGGATGCTCAAGTTGCCGAACCAAGCCGCGATGCAACCAGCCAGCATGCTCTCTACTGTGCACCTGTGGAAGTTCGAGAGAGTCCTCTTTGACAAACCAACTCTCTGTAATCTTCTCAGGAAGTAGAGGCGCTGATGTGCTTTCTTGGAAGCAGAACAGCCATTTTTCTCAATGGCGCAGTGTCTTATTTTACAAACTCCCCCAATGAATAACATTTTGATTGCACATTGCAAATTTATCAAAAACTCATTAAATTTAAATTTGTTAGGAATGTTATTTTCTTGACTTCATGTTGAATTCTATTTTTGAAAAGCCTGTGTGCCTATATAAAAGTGGTTGGTGTATGTATACATAGGCACAGAAGAATAACAACGTTTTATGTGAATATAAAAACTTATTTACTTTCAAAGACAACATAACCCCTACTTCATGAGAAATTTTATGTTTCCCATTATTATAATTTTACATTGAATGTGGGCTCCACTGTAAATATTAATTTTGTTCTCTTCCTCCCTGTGGTGCTGCTGCTTCTACTCAGTAATTTGTTGGTAATCTGGTGGGAGCATCATATCCAAATTGATTACATCAGTTGAAGGCCCATTACCGCTTTCTCAGGGCAAATTTTGAGTCAATGCCTTGTAGATGCTTTCTGATTTCTGAGAATGTAAATTATATAGTTTAACTTCCCGAAGCTATATTCACAGCACAACTATACTCAATTTAAATAGTGCACAAAGATAATTCATTTGAGCAATACTGCAGGCACATGTTTTAACTACATTAAAGTAGCAAGTTGAGATTGGATTGCGCAAGAGGAAAATTTCTCAAAGGTTTTGTTGGAGGATCTGGTTTTACGTATCAAAGTGCAATTCTGTCCTGAAAGATGACAATTTTTGGGAAACTGACCTTTTATTTGTGCTGATACAAAGCAGAACAGCAAACAATATAGTTTTTGAAGTGTACAAGGAGGAAGCCCCTTCAAAACTAAACAATGAATATTATCAGCAGGAAGTCTGTGAGAAATGAGTGAATGATATTATAAGAAGACGGGAACTAACATTGTTGTAATTACTGAAGTTATCGGGGTTAATGACTATTTCCATTGACGTTCAGTTGGTTTTCTTACTGTGCTAGGTTCATTAAATCCACCAACGCAGTTTCACTGTTGATGTAAATGGCACTTAATGGTTTAAGCAATAATATTTTTGTAACTGCAGCGCAAACAGGAAAACCAGTTCAAAAAGCTGGCAGTCTGTTTTCATGTTTGTCTCCAATTCTTTCTTTGTCTGCTTCACAAGATGTTAACTTCTGTTGGCACCCGTTTCCAGAGTCCCATTTATCCTTCAGCACTGTAAGCAGGCAAACATTTTCCATGCTGGAGAGACTGACGATGAATACCAATTACCCATTCTTACATGAGAAATACCGAGTGGGTTTGTACCCAATCTCCATTCATTTTCCAGCTCTCCACAGGCTTCTGTTTGATTTACATGGCCGATTTATAAAAACAGTTGAAATCAATACAAAAAACTCAGGGTACATTCTCTTGATGGGATACTAATCTTATATTAAATATGTTGTACCATGTCAAAAGCTAAACATTTCTTGCCTATCACATTACATTCCCTGCTCCACATTACCACAATCTGTGACCCAGATGAAATGCCTACTCTTTATTAGCTTTTCAAAGCAGTTTTATATTTTTCTACTTCTTCCCATTAACAACTCAAATTCTCTTTGATTTCACCTATGCAACCTCCTGTGATTAGATACTCCATATTATTCATGCCAAACCACACTTGAACAATGAATAATCATTAAGGTAGGCTAGACAGCAGGGCGAAGGTTGCAAACGCCAATAAGATCAACAAACTCATCAGGAAGGCTGGCTCCGTCCTGGGGGAGGAGATAGACTCAGAGGAGGTGATCTTGAAGGGGAGGATGCTCCTCAAATTGTGGAGCATTCTCGACAATACAGCTCACCCCCTCCATGACACACTGACCTGAGGAGTACTTTCAGCAACAGACTGGTTCCACCAAGATGCAGGACAGAAGGTCACAGGAGATCCTTCTTCCCTGTCACTATCAAACTTTATAACTCCTCCCCCTTCTGTTGTGGGGTAGACTAAGACCGATTCCCCTCCCTCCCCTCCCCAATCTTTGCACGTCCCCCAAGCCATTCCACTCATCCCTTTAATTTCATGTTTCATGTATTTTGTGTTTGTATGATTGTTGGCAGATCAATTTCCCTCCTGGGATAAATAAAGTTCCATAGTGTCGTATCGTATCAATACAGCAAAATTCGATACTTTTGGCACAATTTTATTCTGCATCAGTTTCTGGCCTCTGCTCTTTGTTTTATTATAACGTGCAAAGGGACGACGTATTTTTTAACTGAAGCACATAAAAAAATGTTCACCTTCAATAACTAAGATTTCCTTACGAACAGCAAAAGGGTTGTTCAACTAATCTGTCACAGATCAATAAAGGTGATCATCAATAAAATATTTCCAGGGATGGTGACATTGATTGAAGTAATTGGTCCACATTCACCAGGGATCTCCATTATGCTTGAAATCACAGTTTAATAAGGATTGGTTGTGACTTTTGTTTTATCCAAAAGGTTTGTAAGCCATTAATATATGACTAAAAGCAGCAAAGTTAATGTCTATCCTTACCTTTCACTTTCATGGAACAAAACAGGAAAGGGAACACACATTTATTTTGTAAATATTAGAGAGTTGAATATTTTGTTAAACATATCTGGCAAAACAATAAAATGCCTGAAAAGTGAAAATAAAACTGAAATGATTCAGTGACATAAAGATGCAGGAAGCAGAGCCACTATTTCATAGCTCGGGTGACTTGGGTTCAATTGTTTTTAAACTTAAGGGCCTGTCCCACTTGGCGATTTTTTCAGCGACTGCCGGCATTATTGACTGGTGTACCAGGTCACTGAAAAATATGCGGCGTGACACGGCGTGATGCAGCAGTGATGCGGCGAGATGACGTATGACATGCGGTGTTTTTTCAAAGTGTCGCAACATTTTTTTTGTAGCCGCTGGATTTTGAAATGTTCAAAAACTTTTGACACTGATGTGACGCCGGCAGTCACCAAAAAAAATCACCAAGTGGGACAGACCCTTTAGAGACACAACATGGAAACAAGCCCTTCGACTCATCGAGTCCACGCCGACTTGATGAGCCGTTCCTATATTATCTCACTTTCACATCCACTTGCTACATACTAGGGGTAATTTACAGCAGCCAATTGACCTACAAATCAGCACATCTTTGGGATGAAGGGGGAAACAGGAGCACTTAGAGGAAACCCAAAATGTCACAGGGAGAATGTGCAAACTCCACATAGACAGCACCCGAGGTCAGGATCAAACCCAGGTCTCTGGTGTTTTGAGGCAGCAGCTCTACTGGCAGTGACACCCCAAACTGGGCCACTGTGCCACATGCAATCTTGATGTCTCGTATCATCTGTGTGCCATTTGTACGTTATTCCTGTGACCACACAAGAATCTTCTTGGTGCCCTGGTTTCCTCCCACTTCCCAAAGTCCCAGATCCTCAAGTCATTGTAAATCATCTCTCAACTCTTTCCACCTTAATGGCTACACACAGTACCACAACAGATGAAGGCCAGGATGTCAGACGCCTTTGTCACAATGCTCTCTACTGGTAACATCATTTTCAAGCAACTACAGTGTGTATTGTTTTCTCAGATCCCTCAGCGCTACAACACTTCCCAGTGCCCTACCATTCACCGTGAAGGTCCTGTTTGATTTGACATCTCAAAATGCAACACCTCACACTTAAATTAATTAAACTTTTAGTATAATCCGCACATAAATCACTCCTTTTACATGCTAAACTAAATCACTAACGTAGATGACAAACAACAATGCAACCAGCACTGATCCCTGAGGTACACCACTAGCATAGATCTGCTTTCTGACAAAGAGCCATCCACCATCACCTCTGCAACTCACCAGGAAGCCAATACTGTATCCAGTTAGCCAGCTCTCCCAGGGTTCCATGCGATCTAACTTCCCAGAGCAACTTACCAAGTGGGGCAATATTGAAGATCTTGCTGAAGTCCATATAGGCTATGTTTACAGTCCTGTTCTCATAATATTCTTGGTTATAGAGTCATACAACGTGAAAACATGCCCTTTGGCCGACTTGCCCAAGCTGACAAACAGCAAAAGGCCCAGCACCGAACCCTGAGGCACAGCACTAGTCACAGACCTCCAGTCGAAAAAACAACTTTCCACTATTACCCTCTGCTTCCTTCCATGAAGTCAATTGCTTCTTCAAATTACTCCATCAAATTGTGAAGCGCCATCTCCAATGCAAATAATTGTTCACTTACTTTTTCCTTTCCCCCACAAAGTTTTGGTAGGATCGCCCTGGTGATGTCCCCGATTCCTGATTCTGTCCACCAGACAGTAAACTGTCTGTTTCAAAAAGAAAGGTGGCCTCATGCTCTGCTTTTAGGCTTGGATTTTCCAAGTAGTCATTTTCATTCCAGACTCCGACAGAACCATCTATTGCCTGGTACTTTATCCCAATGGAGACACAGGTCTAGACAAAAAAAAAAGGAGAACATTAATACTGAGAACTTCTTTTAAAAAAATAATAATTGCCTGCTTAATGCAGACCTAGGCAAGAAGTACAATCGCCAATCAACAAGGATTTTAAGCAGGGTAAATTTGGATTGCCAATCTGTATATAGTTTCACAAACTATAAAGTACATGAAGTACTTCATTTCAGACAATTAACATGTTTTTACTCATGCATAACCATCATTCACTGACTAGCAGGACTGATGTGAACATATGCCTATACACTTCATGCTAAATTGTATTCTTCAGTGTGGGGTCAGCAAAGACTGTTGTGGAATTGATTATTAGAAATTGTTCCAATTTAGAGTAAATAATGTTTATTTCCAATAGCAGAAAATCTTAATCAAGTTCGTCTAGACATGATTTATTAGTATTGTTGGACTTAAACTAAGTTGTATAATTAGGCTTTTCTGTTATAGATTTATGATTACCCTGTATATGGCCACTGCTCTTACTTTGTCGATACCAGTCACTACAACAGTTGCATGAAATTGGATTGGATTGGATTCAATTTATTGTCATTATCTCATAAGAGACAACAAAATGGATTTTCCTTACAGTCAAGTAACATTAAAATTAATAATAAATAAAACATTTTAAAAAAAAAGCACAAATGCAGAAGTCCATGACACAACATAACCCCACAGTGGCACCAAAGTTGAGGAAGGTACCATAGTCCAGCCAGCCTACCCGCCGGTCTTCCCAGATGTTCACCCGTGGTCGGGGCCTCCCGAGCACCCGCAGTCGCCGCCATGGGCGGCCCGATGCTCAGGCTCTTACGCCGGGATGATGGAACCCCGACGCCGAACCTCGAAGGAGAACATCCTCAGCGGCCCGGACCTCCAGATCAGTCACCTCCCACCGGAGTCCGCGGATCCCGAGTCCACAGGCCGAGCCGGGCGGAGTCACAGGACTCCGCAAAGTTGGTCAGCGCCGCCCGCGTTGGATGCTCCGCGAACCACAGCTCCGCGATGTCGGTGCAGCAGGCGCAGCACTCTGGGGCTCCAAACGGCGATCTCTGGTAAGGCATTGCCCGCCCCGTGATGTATCCAACGCTGTGCCGCTGCTGCTGCTGGAGCTCTGGTCGATCCCGGCAGGATAGGCCATGCCAATCCAGTAGGTAGGCTGCTGGGGGGAGGGGGAGGAAGCGACTCAAACAGAATGTGTAAAATTACAGCATAGTGTGATCCGACAAGTAGTAAAAGTAAATAAGCTAATTAATGCAGATCCTCTCCAATTCCACTGAATGGACAAATACTAATTATATACAATGTAATCAAGCACAAATGTGTATAAAGTAGCTTGTGGTGCAGAGGTAAAGGAGCAAACCAGGATGTGTTCAGGTTCATTGGCCCCAACCTTACTTGGGTGATTCCTTGGGGCATGAGACCAGGTCCTCCTTCTGCCTGGTGGGCAAGTGTACATTTGTGTGTGGACGCGTGACCTTGACCTAAATGCTGAGAAAGTAGCTCATCCAAAATCCAGTGCAAAATGCCCAAGGTCTTAGTTTAGGGATGTTTTACGTTTTGAAACCTTTTGAAATTCAAAGTGAAAAGTATGACTGTTTGAAATTGTGAAAGGTAAAGAAAATGCAATTTCTAACAAAGAATGAGCAATGCCTCTGTTTGAAAGGTTAAATTACCATAATGTTCACTTCACCCATGGTTGAAATACTACACAGCATCAAATTAAGGTGAGGTCATATCAATGCCGAGCAGTGGAACAGAATCATAAGAAAGATCTTGCATTTATACCACATATGTCAAAGCAATTTGCCATCAATTAGTCAATTATGAAGTCAAGTCACTGGATAGGTGAGATGAGCAAGGAATAAACAAGGTCAGTTAACAGTTTAAGATATTGGTCTGGTCTGATGAAGAGTCCTGACCCGAAACATCACCTATCCATATTCTCCAGAGGGTATCGCCTTACCTGTTGAGTTACTCTAGCACTTTGTATTTCTTTTTATAAACCAGTATCTGCTGTTCCTTATGTCTAGGGATATTGGTACATTATTGAGGAATAAATATGTCCCGGGTAGAGAATGAACTTCATGTTTGCTTTTTAATGGTTCCATATATATTTGAATCCCATTTTGTGGGCCCTAGTTCATCATGTTATCTGAAATCACCATGTTCATCATTGCAGTCATTATTGGTCCAATGATCCAAAATCTAACCCTACTTTGTATGCCTGAAATCCTGAAATCACAACCTTTAGGCAAGTCCAACAAATGTTTCAAACTAGGGATAAAAATCTCAGGAGCACTGGTTTTGTGCGTCTGTGCATGCCATCGTGAACTCTGACCTACATGCTGATTTGGACCTCAGTTAAATAACATTGAGCCTGAGACAAGAGATGGACACTAGAAGCTGAGGTGTAACTTGTGCATTCAAGTGGATGATAAATTGACTGGCACGCACATAGAATTGTCTGGCAAGTAGAGTCTGTAGTGGTGGCAGAGGGGGCGGGGCGGGTATGTGTGGCAGGGGTGAAAGGCAGGCAATCCATGGGCATGGATCAGATAAATACTTACAATGGAATTTTAATGTGGGTTCTGAAAAAGCAATCCTTTTCTTATTGGGTTAGGGTGAAACATTTCAGTTTTATATTCCCCAGATTGAAGGAGGTCTTTCAAAGATACACTCAATGTCAGGTGTAACTCAGCAGACCAGATTCTAAAAGCTTTGACCACTATTACTGGAAAGTAATTAAGGAAACACATGTTTGTTTTGGGTGGCTGCCCTGTTAATCCTGTTAGATTATGACCAGGTAGGGTTTTGCACTTTTACCATATAACCATATAACCATATAACAATTACAGCAGTCTCGGCCCTACAGTCACAATTGAATTTAATCACAGTTTAAAGCATTGCCCAGCTGCAGAGTTATTGATTGCTTTTTTCAGTGGAGCAAGCAACAATTAGATTTGTAATGTAGGAAAGAACTGCAGGTGCTGATTTAAATCGAAGGTAGACACAAAATGCTGGAGTAACTCAGCGGGTGAGGCAGCATCTCTGGAGAGAATGAATGGGTAATGGGTTGAGACCTTCAGACTGATTAGATTTGTAAGATCTACTGAATCCCACGACAGAAAGCAAAGAACAAATGACACTTAGCTGAGCCAGACACCTTGTGTCACGTTTATTCCAGAAGCCCCATTTAGCCACATTCTCACCAATCATAACCAATAAGGCCAATTAGTGTACCTGACCTTGGAGTTGTTATTGAGCTCTTGTGGCTGGACCTTCTCGTGAGGCTGCTGGTGAGTTGCCAGTGGTGACAGACTGTACGCAAAACCAACGTGGGCCACAGATTTAAATTAATTGGGTTTCAGTCAAGTGTCATACAGAATAGAAACAGGACCTTCAGCTCAACTTGTTCATGCTGACATAGATGCCGTATCTAAGCGAGTCCCATTTGTCCCTCCATGAGTTGGATTATCCACATACTGCTTCAGGAAGCCCTCTTGGATATATCTAACAATTCTGTCCCGTCTAAGCCTTTTGCACCGAGGAGGTTCTAGTATATATTCAGGAAGTTAAAGTCATCCAGTACGACATCTGGTTGTAGAAAGAACTGCAGATGCTGGAAAAATCGAAGGTAGACAAAAATGCTGGTGAAATTCAGCGTGAAAGGCAGCATCTATGGAGCAAAGGAATAGGCGACTTTGTCTATTCCTTCACTCCATCAAGTGCTGCCTCACCCGCTGAGTTTCTCCAGAATTTTTGTATACAGTACGACATCTATGTTCTTTTACATCTTTCTGTAATCTGAATGTACATCTGTTTCGCTATCTCCTGCTAGCTATTAGGTGACATATAGTAAAATCCCATTGCAGTGATACACCATATTTTTTTAGCTCTATCCATATTATCTCAAATTGATTTACCCTCCAGAATGGCCGCTCTGAGTGCCGCTGTAATGCTCCTATCTATACACTGTAAATAACTCGATTGCAATCATGTTTTGTCTTTCTACTGACTGGTTAGCACGCAATGAAAGCTTTTTACTGTACCTTAGTACATGTGACAATAAACTAAACTAAAATTGAGTAGGATCCCACACATTTGAAAGCCTAAATGCCTTCCAGATCTTTTCGAAATCAACAAACATAATTGGTAGTCTCGGGGCTAATGCTGGGAGTGCTTCATTCAAGACCTGTTCTTAATAATACACAAGGTCTTGTAGCAATATTATTTAGAGCTGAGAAGGATGTTGGGAAGTGAGTTTAGCATAGAGGCTATATTTAAAGAATCCAGAAAGCCAAAGAGTAGCTAGTGTTAATATTGTCGATTAGTAACCAGCAGACAGTGGCAGCTGCATGAAACAATTTACTGCACAGATCCAATGAGATCAAAATAATTAACGAGAGACACACATTCATGAGGATTTACAGTGCCCTCCATAATGTTTGGGACAAAGACTCATCATTTATTTATTTGCCTCTGTATTCCACAATTTGAGATTTGTAATAGAAAAAAATCACAAGTGGTTAAAATGCACATTGTCAGATTTTATTAAAGGCCATTTTTATACATTTTGGTTTCACCATGCAGGATTACAGCTGTGTTTATACAGAGTCCCCCCATTTCAGGGCACCATAATGTTTGGGACACATGGCTTCACAGATGTTTGTAATTGCTCAGGTGTGTTTAATTGCCTCCTTAATGCAGGTATAAGAGAGCTCTCAGCACCTAATCTTTCCTCCAGTCTTTCCATCACCTTTAGAAACTTGTATTGCTGTTCATCAACATGAGGATCAAAGTTGTGCCAATGAAAGTCAAAGAAGACATTATGAGACTGAGAAACAAGAATAAAACAAGAAACATCAGCCAAACCTTAGGCTTACCAAAATCAACTGCTTGGAATGTCATTATGAAGAAAGAGAGCACTGGTGAGCTTGCTAATCGCAAAGGGACTGGCAGGCCAAGGAAGACCTCCACAGCTGATGACAGAAGTATTCTCTCTATAATAAACATCCCCAAACACCTGTCCAACAGATCAGAAACACTCTTCAGGGGTCAGGTGTGAGTTTGTCAATGGCCACTGTCCGCAGAAGACTTCATGAACAGAAATACAGAGGCTACACTGCAAGATGTAAACCACTGGCTAACCGCAAAAATAGAATGGCCAGGTTACAGTTTGCCAAGAAGTACTTAAAAGAGCAACCACAGTTCTGGAAAAAGGTCTTGTGGACAGATGAGACAAAGATTAACTTATATCAGAGTGATGGCAAGAGGAAAGTATGGAGGAGAGAAGGAACTGCCCAAAATCCAAAGCATACCATCTCATCTGTGAAACACGGAGGTTATGGCCTGCGCATGTATGGCTGAAGGTACTGGCTCACTTATCTTCATTGATGATACAACAGCTGATGGTAGTAATATAATGAATTCTGAAGTGTATAGACACATCCTATTTGCTCAAGTTCAAACAAATGCCTCAAAACTCATTGGCTGGCAGTTCATTCTACAACAAGATCATGATCCCAAACATGCTGCTAAAGCAACAAAGGAGTTTTTCAAAGTAAAAAAATTGTAAATTCTTGAGTAGCCAAGTCAATCACTCGATCTGAATCCAATTGAGCATGCCTTTTATATGCTGAAGAGAAAACTGAAGGAGACTAGCTCCCAAAACAAGCATAAGCTAAAGATGGCTGCAATACAGACCTGGCAGAGCATCACCAAAGAGAACACCCTGAAATAGCAGATTTCAGGCAGTCATTGGATGCAAAGGATATGCAACAAAATATTAAACATGGCTACTTTAATTTACATGCCATTGCTGTGTCCCAAATATTATGATGCCTTGAAATAGGGGAACTACGGTATGTATAAACACTGCTGTAATTTCTACATAGTGAAACCAAAATGTATAAAAATGGCCTTTATTAAAATCTGACTATGTGTACTTTAAGCACATGTGATTTTTTTTTTCTATTACAAATATCAAATTGTGGAGTGCAGAGGCAAATAAAAAAATGATGGGTCCCAAACATTATGGAGGGCACTGTATCTGATAATGTGGTGAAAACATTTACTCGCCTATCATTCAGGTCATTATGAGTGAAAATTTAATTTAAATTTACTGAGAATTCATGACATTTTGAGTTGAGATTGAACAGCAACCAAGTGCCTTCAAAAGAGATGTTAATCTCAGCTGGAGGCTGACCTCTTACTTTGGTTTGAGATGAAATAGCAATGAGTTCTGGCTGGGCTCACTGGAACACATTCACAGAATTTGATGCTGTTAAACAGCAGTGTTTTTCCCAACCAGCAGTACAATCAAAGAAAATGGCTTGGCATCTGTCTAGATCAGCGTTTTTCAACCTTTTTTATCCTTAACATAGAAACATAGAAATTCGGTGCAGGGGTAGGCCATTCGGCCCTTCGAGCCTGCACCGCCATTCAATATGATCATGGCTGATCATCCAACTCAGTATCCCGTACCTGCCTTCTCTCCATACCCCCTGATCCCCTTAGCCACAAGGGCCACATCTAACTCCCTCTTAAATATAGCCAATGAACTGGCCTCAACTACCCTCTGTGGCAGAGAGTTCCAGAGATTCACCACTCTCTGTATGAAAAAAGTTCTTCTCATCTCGGTTTTAAAGGATTTCCCCCTTATCCTTAAGCTGTGACCCCTTGTCCTGGACTTCCCTAACATCGGGAACAATCTTCCAGCATCTAGCCTGTCCAACCCCTTATGAATTTTGTAAGTTTCTATAAGATCCCCTCTCAATCTCCTAAATTCTAGAGAGTATAAACCAAGTCTATCCAGTCTTTCTTCATAAGACAGTCCTGACATCCCAGGAATCAGTCTGGTGAACCTTCTCTGCACTCCCTCTATGGCAATAATGTCCTTCCTCAGATTTGGAGACCAAAACTGTACGTAATACTCCAGGTGTGGTCTCACCAAGACCCTGTACAACTGCAGTAGAACCTCCCTGCTCCTATACTCAAATCCTTTTGCAATGAAAGCTAACATACCATTCGCTTTCTTTACTGCCTGCTGCACCTGCATGCCTACCTTTAATGACTGGTGTACCATGACACCCAGGTCTCGCTGCATCTCCCCCCTTTCCCAATCGGCCACCATTTAGATAATAGTCTGCTTTCCCGTTTTTGCCACCAAAATGGATAACCTCACATTTATCCACATTATACTGCATCTGCCAAACATTTGCCCACTCACCCAGCCTATCCAAGTCACCTTGCAGTCTCCTAGCATCCTCCTCACAGCTAACACTGCCCCCCAGCTTAGTGTCATCCGCAAACTTGGAGATATTGCCTTCAATTCCCTCATCCAGATCATTAATATATATTGTAACTAGCTGGGGTCCCAGCACTGAGCCTTGCGGTACCCCACTAGTCACTGCCTGCCATTGTGAAAAGGACCCGTTTACTCCTACTCTTTGCTTCCTGTTTGCCAGCCAGTTCTCTATCCACATCAATACTGAACCCCCAATGCCTTATGCTTTAAGTTTGTATACTAATCTCTTATGTGGGACCTTGTCGAAAGCCTTCTGGAAGTCCAGATACACCACATCCACTGGTTCTCCCCTATCCATGCTACTAGTTACATCCTCGAAAAATTCTATGAGATTCGTCAGACATGATTTACCTTTCGTAAATCCATGCTGACTTTGTCCAATGATTTCACCACTTTCCAAATGTGCTGCTATCCCATCTTTAATAACTGACTCTAGCAGTTTCCCCACTACCGATGTTAGACTAACTGGTCTGTAATTCCCCATTTTCTCTCTCCCTCCCTTCTTAAAAAGTGGGGTTACGTTTGCTACCCGCCAATCTTCAGGACTACTCCAGAATCTAAAGAGTTTTGAAAGATTATTACTAATGCATCCACTATTTCTGGAGCTACTTCCTTAAGTACTCTGGGATGCAGCCTATCTGGCCCTGGGGATTTATCGGCCTTTAATCCATTCAATTTACCCAACACCACTTCCCGGCTAACCTGGATTTCACTCAATTCCTCCAACTCCTTTGACCCGCGGTCCCCTGCTATTTCCGGCAAATTATTTATGTCTTCCTTAGTGAAGACGGAACCAAAGTAGTTATTCAATTGGTCCGCCATATCCTTGTTCCCCATGATCAACTCACCAGTTTTCTGACTGCAAGGGACCTACATTTGTGTTAACTAATCTCTTTCTTTTCACATATCTATAAAAACTTTTGCAGTCAGTTTTTATGTTCCCTGCCAGTTTTCTTTCATAATCTATTTTCCCTTTCCTAATTAAGCCCTTTGTCCTCCTCTGCTGGTCTTTGAATTTCTCCCAGTCCTCCGGTATGCTGCTTTTTCTGGCTAATTTGTACGCATCATCCTTAGCTTTGATACTATCCCTGATTTCCCTTGTTATCCATGGATGTACTACCTTCCCTGATTTATTCTTTTGCCAAACTGGTATAAACAATTTTTGTAGTTCATCCACGCAGCCTTTAAATGTCTTCCATTGCATATCCACCGTCAACCCTTTTAGAATTAATTGCCAGTCAATCTTGGCCAATTCACGTCTCATACCCTCAAAGTTACCTTTCTTTAAGTTCAGAACCATTGTTTCTGAATTAACAATGTCACACTCCATCCTAATGAAGAACTCAACCATATTATGGTCACTCTTGCCCAAGGGGGCACGTACAACAAGATTGCTAACTAACCCTTCCTCATTACTCAATACCCAGTCTAAAATAGCCTGCTCTCTCGTTGGTTCCTCTACATGTTGATTTAGATAACTATCCCGCATACATTCCAAGAAATCCTCTTCCTCAGCACCCCTGCCAATTTGATTCACCCAATCTATATGTAGATTGAAGTCACCCATTATAACTGTTTTGCCTTTGTCGCACGCATTTCTAATTTCCTGTTTGATACCATCTCCAACTTCACTACTACTGTTAGGTGGCCTGTACACAACACCCACCAGCGTTTTCTGCCCCTTAGTGTTTCGCAGCTCTACCCATACCGATTCCACATCCTCCAAACTAATGCCCTTCCTTTCCATTGCATTAATCTCCTCTCTAATCAGTATCGCTACCCCACCTCCTTTTCCTTTCTCTCTATCCCTCCTGAATATTGAATATCCCTGGATGTTCAGCTCCCAGCCTTGGTCACCCTGGAGCCATGTCTCCGTGATCCCAACTATATCATAGTCATTAATAGCTATCTGCACATTCAACTCATCCACCTTATTACGAATGCTCCTTGCATTGAGACACAAAGCCTTCAGGCTTGTTTTCACAACACTCTTACCCCTTATACAATGATGTTGAAAAGTGGCCCTTTTTGATTTTTGCCCTGGTTTTGTCTGCCTGCCACTTTTACTTTTCACCTTGCTACCTATTTCTTCTACCCTCATTTTACACCCCTCGGTCTCTACGCTCACACATTTAAGAAACCCTTTCCCTTTAACTCCATCCTCCACTATCCCATTCAACACCCCACCCCCCTTATTCAGTTTAAAGCCATCCGTGTAGCAGTGGCAAACCTGCCTGCCAGAATGCTGGTCCCACACCTGTTAAGATGCAATCCATCCCTTTTGTACAGTTCCCCCTTACCCCAAAACAGATCCCAGTGATCTAAGAATCTAAATCCCTGCCCCGTGCACCAGTTCCTCAGCCACACGTTCAGGTCCCGTATCTCCCTGTTCCTGCTCTCGCTAGCACGGGGAACTGGAAGCAAACCGGAGATAACAACCCTGGAGGTCCTGCTTTTCAACATTTTTCCGAGCTCTCTAAAGTCACGCTGCAGAATATTCATCCCCTTCTTTCCGACATCGTTTGTGCCGACATGCACTACCACTTCCGGATGTTCACCTTCGCCCTTGAGGATTTTCTGCACTCTGTCCGTGACATCCTGGATCCTGGCACCAGGAAGGCAGCACACCATCCTCGCATCCCGTCTGTTGCCGCAGAAACCCCTGTCCGTACCTCTCACGATGGAGTCTCCCACTACAATGGCCTTGCCTGCCTTAGGCCTTTTTGGTTTTGGCTCAACAGCCCTATTCGCATCGCAAGCCAGTCCGCCGCTCACGTCTTCTGTCCCAACAGCTTCTAAGCGGATGAACCTGTTTACAAGAGGTACACCACCCGGGGACGTTGGCATTCCATGCTTCCCTCCCTTTCTCACTGTCTCCCACATTCTCTCTTCCAGTACCTTAGGTGTAACAATCTGTACTGTAGGACTTGTCGAGGAACGACTCCGTTTCTCGGACGAACCGGAGGTCATCCACTTGCTTCTCCAGTTCCCTAACACGGTCCTTCAGGAGCTGTACCTGGATGCACCTCACATTTGTAGCAGCCAGAGGCACCAGCAGTGTCCTTGACCTCCCACATACTGCAAGCATCGCACTGAATCAGCTTGCCTGACATATCCTTCTTTCGTCTCTCCCTCTCCAGCGTTTTGCGTAGCCTCCTGGCCAAAGACTCTCGAGCCAAAGACTCGCCCTTTTCACACAGGGCACTTCCCTCACAAGGCCGCTCCCTCACTTCTTCTTCTTCTATATAGTGTTTTTTGGCGGTTGGCAAACAACTTTTTTGGTGCATTACCGCCACCAACTGGCATGGAGTGTGGATCAAACAACACCATTACATATTCTAATAACCTATATCCTTCCGAACAAATTGGTTACCCTAAGAAAAAGCATCAGGATTTGATAGCACTTATTTGAACTCCCTTGCAAAATATCTACCAAATCAAATTGTACTCCTTCTTTTCTGAACTGCTCACTCATCCGTTCTCTCTCCTCCTCATACCTCTCACAATGTACAATGACATGCTCTATCGTTTCCTCTTGCCCACAGTATTCACATCTGCCTGTATTATGCTTGCCCATTACAAAAAGTGTACTGTTCAGACCAGTGTGTCCAAATCTAATTCTTGAAATCACTGTCTCCTCTTCTCTGTTCTTTCCTGCACATCTCATCTTTCCCACTTTCCTCTGGACTCTGTAGAACCACCGTCCTTTCCGTTCTTCCTCCCATTGCTTTTGCCATCTTTCCTTCAGTCTTTGCTTAATAATGTCTTTGATTTCAGTTTTACCTATGTTAATAGTTAAATCAATCTTACTTCTTTTTGTTACCTCTTTTGCTACCTTATCTGCCATTTTGTTTCCTCTAATGCCAATGTGTGCTGGTACCCATAAAAATATGACTGTAAGCCCCATCATTTGAATTCTGAATAGTGTTTGTTGTATTTCTATCAAAATGTCTGGTCTATTGTCTGAATGACTGTGCTGTAAACTCTTTATTGCTAAACTTGAATCTGAACAAATAACTGTCCTTAAAGGCCTGGTATCCTCGACCCACTGTACTGCTAACAATATTGCAATCATTTCACCTGTGTATATTGAGACCTCATTATTGACCCTCTTCCCTACTTTGATGTGAAATTCTGGTACAATAAATGCTACTCCTACATTATCTACTGAATCTTTTGATGCATCTGTATAAATTTGGACAAAACTGTAGTATCTGTCAATGTATTCCTGTATGATGACTGAATTATACATATGCTGTTTATCCTTGTTTTTCTGTTCTAATATTGTAAAGTCTACTGTTGCATCTGGAAGTATCCAAGGTGGAATTGAAGGTAATGGAACCGTTGGAACCACATTTAATTGGGCTATGCTAATTTGTATTGCTCTCTGGGTCACTGTCCATCCAAAACTTTTTGTTTCCCTTCTCTCCTTTTCCCAGCATGGTTTGACAGTAACTTGTACTGGGTGTTCTTGACTGTGGCCCTGTAGGTTAATCCAGTAATTCAATGAAAGCTGTGTCCTTCTCATCTCTAGAGGCATCTCCCCCATTTCAACCTGTAATGCTGCTGTTGGAGTTGTTTTTATTGCACCTGTACATATTCTCAATGCCTGGTATTGAATGTTGTCTATTTTCTTAAGAGAAGTACTTGATGCGGACCCATACACCACACAACCATAATCTAACACAGATCTAATTAACCCTGTGTATATAGCCTTCAAAGCTGTTCTATCTGCCCCCCAATCACATCCAACTAAACATCTCATTACATTAAGTATCTTCTTACATTTGTCCACTACTTTCTGAATATGAACCATCCATGTAATCCTCTCATCAAACCATAAACCTAAAAATTTATAGTATTTTACTCTCTCCAATTCCTGGTTATATAATTTTAGTTTTACCTCACTATCAATTTTCTTCCTAGTAAAAAACATTATCTTTGTCTTTTCCACAGAAAATTTGAATCCCCATTTATATGACCACTCTTGTACCTTTATTATAGCCCTCTGTAATTTCTGCACAATAAACTTCACATTTCTCCCCCTTTTCCAGATTGCCCCATCATCCGCAAACAGTGAAACTCCCATTTCATTTACAATTTCTTCATATACATCATTTATCATTACTAAAAATAGTAAAGGACTTATTATGCTCCCTTGAGGTGTTCCATTTTCAATATCTAATGTTCCTGAGTATTGATTTCCAACTCGTACTTGTATTGACCTCCCAAATAAAAAATCCTTAATCCATCACGTCCGCTCGCTAAGAGCTGTCCTGCTTAAATTGACTGATAAATTGCCTGATTTACCAATTTACAAGCAAATTCCTCAGTTTTCAACTGTTTTCACCCCTCTGACTCACTTCTCTCCTCCCACTTGGGCTAGAGCCAATCAGTCGTATCTCTTGCTAATCTGCTGCTGCTGTTGTTCCTCCCAAATCTACAGCAGTTCTCATTGGTATAAATACCTCAGTGGTATTTATCTAGAAGGCAGAGGAGCAAATTAAATGCCGCTTGCCATCATATAAGGGTAAAAAGGTTATACGCGCACGAGCAGCAGAGTCCCTACAGACACGAGGGCTGAGCATAGGTAATAATATAATGAATGAACATGCACAATGCATGCTTCTGCAAACAACAATGTGATGATGACCAAGTAATTGAAGTAGATTTTGTGCAAAGCATAGTTTTTGCTTGGGACCCAAGTGGCAAACCTGTGCTCTTTTTTGAAATAGTGCCAAGAGAGCTTTCACATTCACTGCTGCTATAAGAAATCTGATATTTGCCAACAAAGCTCAGACTGTTGCCCTCATGTCTTTGGATTCCAATATTGGCAACGACTTGAGAGCATAGTATTTCTCCAGCAATTTGCCCTCCAGGACGAGCCACGGAATACTAATTTTCTGAACAAGGATAGCGGTGATGGCTCTACTGGGTACGAATCTGCTGTCTTCTTTCAGTGCACTTTCAACAAATTGTACATTATACTTCAATGAAAGCTAGAGGTAAAATATGATGAGAATCAGAAACATTTCTAATTTAGCTTTGTTTTAGGAAGAGTTTATATATTTTACATTCAATTGCACCAGTGTTGTTATGGCAACAAATTTGCTGTTGGCTTAGCATCAATATGAGTGCTATTTATTCACTCAAAAGATTAAGATTATGGTGGTATATATCTAGAAGGCAGAGGAGCAAATTAATGTGATGCGTTGCTTATATTATTGAGTATTGATTTCCCAGGAAATCATTGTGATTAGTATTATCAATATAATGCTGAACAATGAAATATGATGAATACATTTTCAACTAAATGTGTGCATTAAAGGAGTAATACGTTCAAGCAACACTAGCTTTGTCCTCACATTTCATGACATGGTGTAATGTTATAAGATGCAAGTCTGTCCTATGGTGTTTGATGCTGAGCTGCTTCTGGAGACAGGCAAATAGCTCGCTTTCGTAGGCATGCCTCCAGTTTCATGGAATCATGACATCACAGGTAAAGGCCATTTGGTCCATGTAGAATCTGTCAGCTCTTTGTCAAGCGACCCACTCTGATTTGCCAGTTCATTCGGCATACTCCCGCAAGTAGCTACCTTCAAATATGTAATCATTTGCCTTCTGAAAGCTGCAATTATAAGATGTTTTACCATCACTGAACCATCTCTTTAGATTTTAGAGATAAAAGTGTGCAACAAGGCCGTTTGGCCCACTGAGTCCACATCGACCAGCAATTACCCTGTACGCTAACACTAATGTACAATTTACAGAAGCCAATCATTTGGAGAGTGGGAGGAAACTGGAGCACCTGGAAAAATACCTCGCGATCACAGGGAGAATGTACAAACTCAATGCAGACAGCACCTGTAGTCAGGATCGAACCTGGTGCTCTGGTGCTGTACAACAGTGCTCTACCACTGTGCCACTGTTTCCTTAAACATAATTTCAATAATATTTTCAGGTTGGGTGGCCTGCGGCATTACACACACACTAACTCCCCCCACACACACACTAACCACCCCCCTTGATATTATATTAATATTATTAATTATCTCCTTTTACTCCATCCCTGCCCTATCTCGAGTGGCAGAGAGAGAGAGGGTGGGAGAGTGGGAGGTGGATGGAGGGGGGAGAGGGGGGGGATGGAGAGGGGGGAGGGGGGGAGGAGAGGGGGGGGGAGAGGAGGGGGGGAGAGGAGAGGGGAGGGGGGAGGAGAGGGGTGGAATTGGGGGATGGGGAAGGTGGAGAGGGGGGGAAGGGGGGGAGGGGGGGGAGAGGGGAGAGGATGGGGGGGTGGAGGGAATGAAAGGGGAGCGGGGGAAGGGGGGAGAAGGGGGAAGGAGGGGAGGGGAGGGGGGGGAGAGGAAGGGGGGAGAGAGAGAGGGAGAGGGAGGACTTGAACTCGTTGAGCTGGCGGTACGGACTGGGCCGAATGTGAGCGTGCAGCGGGCCTCGGCAGCTCTCGGGACCTCACGGGACATCTGAAGCCCTTGGAAGCCCAACCAAATTACTGCATGTTCAGTGGCTTCAATCCAGAGCCCGGGGGGGGGGTGGCAGCATGCGGCGTCACATACACTAACCACATTTGCTCCTTTTACACCTCAATGTATTTTTTTGTTTACCACTTAGTTAGTAGGTAAGAATTCTGAAACCTTAACTATTTGGAACTTAAATGTTCTCCACTTACAGTTTTAAATTGATCGGCTGTGTACAGAAATTGCAGAGCCTTTAATAACCTTGAAACACAAGAACTAATGGCCCTCAAAATAGAAAGATCCTCAGTGTTTTATTCTGCGCCTACACAGGTTAAATTGCAGAGGACAACATCAGTAATGTTGCACACAAAGGCATGCTGCACATTGCACAATGGATTGTATTGTTGAGGCCAAGTCAATGGATAATTTTTAAGGCAGAAAAAGATAGTTTCTTGATTAATACAGGTGTCAAGGGTAATGGGGAGAAGGCAGGAGAATGGGGTTAGGAAGAAGAGATAGATCAGCCATGATTGAATGACGGAGCAGACTTGATGGGATGAATGGCCTAATTCTGCTCATATCACTTATGACATGAGGTTTGGGAGGAGGACAAGGTTATGGATGGAGGGGGGGAACTCAGTTGATCAGGTATTTGTTTTACATATACCAATGGTTCTAACATAAACCTTAACAAATCATATCAGTTAGATCTCCAAGTCACGTCCTCCTTCTTTGGAACGTAGTTTTCATTCTGTTTGCACTACTGAAACATAGAGTGAGACAACTTGAGGAGAGAAAAACACTGAGAAAAGAGAACATTTTTCCAGCAACTTACTCTGATGGAGCTGTTGTTGTCGTCTAATAATGTGTCTGATACTTCCAGCTGTCCTTCCTCCACCACTTTCTGTAATATCATCCCAAACGTCCCAATTAGCCTGCAAGTAATGAAAGTGAGCATAAGCATTTCTTGACTCCATTGCAAGTCATACCATTATGAAATATAGTCATCATATTATTTCCAAATGTAACTCCATTTATAGTTTGCTCTGCGTGATCTAAACAAAACTATTTAGAGAATTAGACATTATGTACATAATGCAAACTAAAAAGCCAAAGTGAGATGCAGATAGGACAGGGTCTTTGGCCAGCTAAATCCATGCTGACCACTATTTACAGTAATCACATCCTAATCTCATTTCATTATCGCAATGTTATCATCACTCATCACTCATCTACATTGTGGGGGCAATTTAGAGAGGCAAATTAAAAAGATTTTCCTATGTGGGGGGAGCATGCAGAGAAAACCCTGCAGTTCACATAGATACTTTGGATACTCCACAAAGGCAACAGGTTTGAACCCGGGTAGTTGGAACTGTGAAGCAACAGCTCATCTAGCTGCGTCTGCGCTGCTCCTTCTGCGTGCAAAGAAATGTACACGATTGAAACTCTCTTCTGCAATTGGTGTTGGGTCATTGTTAAGCCAAGATTGATGGATTTTCAATAATTAGCCCAGAGCATACAGACAAACTGGGAAAATAGGCTTTCTTTGTTCATCAGACTGCACAGTAAATTACTTTCACTGTAGAATGGAACATAAGGTAATAGGGCAGGGCTGGATTCTGCAGGGAAAAGGTAAATATCGGTGCTTGCACAAATGCAGAAATCCAAAGCTTGTTAGCAGCTACTCATGGGTAATGCTGTGAGTGCATTTCACTGCTGAATTCCTCACAGATTCTGATGCAATTCCTCATGGATCCGATACAATGCTTTTCCACTTATTTGGAAATCTGTTCAAACAGCTTGTTCCAGGTTGGACCGAGTCCAGGGAGTTCCCATTCATTTATTTTATTCACCTTTATAATTGTTTTTTGTTTGGAATGTTTTAATTAAAAAAAAATTATTGTTTAAATATATTCATAATTTAATTATTTTCCACTGCTTTAATTCTCCTGCATATTTGTCAAATATTTGGAGGATTAATGGTTCTGTTACTTCGTTCAGTTTCTCCACCGATTTCATTCAATCATACAAATCATCTCATGCATAGGTCAGGAAGAATTGTTTCTTTTATTAATTAGTGCTTGAAAATAAGCTCATCCATTTTAGATTTAGCCTGTTGCATATATTTACTTATCTTTGTGAGATCTTCAATTTGGAGGAGTTGAAGATTATCAGGGCACACTAACAACATTGATGGTTTTTATATATGAGGTAATTTTACAGTTCATTGGTTTCAATGTTATGCCTTAATTATTGCACTCTTTAATGGGTGCATATGATATTTAAGACTGTTATTTCTATTTATATATTGAATCAGCGTTCCCAATTCCAAATTCTGTTCACAATTCGAATTCTGTTATTCCTGCTATTTGGTTCTCTTTACATTGCTTGATTTTAATGCCTAATTTTATTTCTTTAATAATTTCCAGTAGGTAACATCAGACTGAGGAATGACAGGGGGGGGGGGGGAACTGCCTTTCAGGGTCCCTACCTGGTCGGAGAGGCAGCTTTTCTCCGGGCTGCAGCACTGACCCGTCCTCGCGGCCTACCAGCGGGCCTGGAGCGGCGTTTCCTGTCGCGGACCGCCCAGAACTTCGGCTTCAGCAGCAGCACAGCGCTGGAGCGCTATCGTGGAGCGGGCGATGCCTTGCCTGGGTCACCGCGCTGGAGCTCCGGTGAGCTGAGACCACCGGGAACAACATCGCGGAGCTGCGGGACTGTGGAGAGGCCAGCTGCGGGCGGCGGCGCCGAACTTTACACTGGGAGCCTGGGATCTCGCGACGAGATCGCCAGTTGTGGATCTCCGACCGGCGCGACCTTGTTGGCTTCGGAAGCCGCGGCCTCCAGTACGGAGGCGGCCGTTCCAGGGTTCCCATGCCGCTGTGAGGACTCTCCCGACGCCGGAGCAACATCACCCGGCGAGAACGGCCAGGAACATCGGGCCTCCGTAGAGGCAACTGTGGAGGCCTCAATAGGCCCGACAATGGGTGAACTGGGGTTGGGGACTGGACTTTGTGTCTTCCCTCATGGTGGGAGTCATTGTGGGGGGATGTTCTTTGTGTTTAAGACTCTCATTGGTGTTATGTCTGTATTCTTTTTTTGTGTGCTGCAAAATGGCAAAAAGCATTTCACTTCATTACACCTCGGTGTATGTGAATGTGACTAATAAAATACCTTTGATACCTTTGACAGAAGAACTCCTTCATTGAAGGACATTAATGAATCAATTTTTTGAAAAGCCAAATCGTGTTTCAAAAAAATCTAAATTTACTATGGAAATTTCACAGCCTCCGTGGTGAGATTCACGCCGATGACTCCAAGACTTTGTTCTGTATCTGAATCACCATGATATCAAATAGTTATTCATTGATAACTGACAATAACATTTTTTATTTGCTTTTTAAAGTGGAAGCTTTAATACTTTTCAAGAAAGGTAAGCGGTGTGAACTCTTAGCCAGGTACAATGGATCTGTGTTTTGATTCTGCCTCATTTCACAATGACATTTGCCAATTAGCTTTCAGCTGAGCATAGCCTCTACTGTGGGCTATTTACTTTTTGACAACCAAACTTAACCCAGCATTTCAGTACTAGTTCCTCCATTTGGTGCTTTATCTCTTTATGTATATAACCATATAACAATTACAGCACGGAAACAGGCCATCTTGGCCCTACAAGTCCGTGCCGAACAATTATTTTCCCTTAGTCCCACCTGCCTGCACTCATACCATAACCCTCCATTCCCTTCTCGTCCATATGCCTATCCAATTTATTTTTAAATGATACCAACGGAAGCTCATTCCACACCGCTACCACTCTCCGAGTAAAGAAGTTCCCCCTCATGTTACCCTTAAACTTCTGTCCCTTAATTCTGAAGTCATGACATCAGAATTGTTTGAATCTTGTTTGAATCTTCCCTATTCTCAAAGGGAAAAGCTTGTCCACATCAACTCTGTCTATCCCTCTCATCATTTTAAAGACCTCTATCAAGTCCCCCCTTAACTTTCTGCGCTCCAGAGAATAAAGACCTAACTTATTCAACCTATCTCTGCAACTTAGCTGTTGAAACCCAGGAAACATTCTAGTAAATCTCCTCTGTACTCTCTCTATTTTGTTGACATCCTTCCTATAAATGGGCAACCAAAATTGTACACCATACTCCAGATTTGGTCTCACCAATGCCTTGTACAATTTTAACATTACATCCCAGCTTCTATACTCAATGCTCTGATTTATAAAGGCAAGCATACCAAAAGCTTTCTTTACCACCTTATCTATATGAGATTCCATCTTCAAGGAACTATGCACGGTTATTCCCAGATCCCTCTGTTCAACTGTATTCTTCAATTCTTTACCATTTACCATGTACGTCCTATTTTGATTTGTCCTGCCAAGGTGTAGCACCTCACATTTATCAGCATTAAACTCCATCTGCCATCTTTCAGCCCATTTTTCCAAATGGCCTAAATCACTCTGTAGACTTTGGAAATCCTCTTCATTATCCACAATACCCCCTATCTTGGTATCATCCGCATACTTACTAATCCAATTTACCACACCTTCATCCAGATCATTGATGTACATGACAAACAACAAAGGACCCAACACAGATCGCTGAGGCACCCCACTAGTCACCTGCCACCAACCCGACAAACAACCATCTACCATTACCCTCTGGCTTCTCCCATTCAGCCACTGTTGAATCCATCTTGCTATTCCTGCATTTATACCCAACAGTTGAACCTTCTTAACCAACCTTCCATGAGGAACCTTGTCAAAGGCCTTACTAAAGTCCATATAGACAACATCCACTGCTTAATCCTCGTCAATTTCCCTCGTAACCTTTTCAAAAAATTCAAGAAGGTTAGTCAAACATGACCTTCCAGGCACAAATCCATGTTGACTGTTCCTAATCAGACCCTGTTTATCTAGATGCTTATATATATTATCTCTAAGTATCTTTTCCATTAATTTTCCCACCACTGAAGTCAAACTAACAGGTCTATAATTGCTAGGTTTACTCTTAGAACCCTTTTTAAACAATGGAACAACATGCGCAGTACGCCAATCCTCGGGGACTATTCCCGTTTCTAATGACATATGAAATATTTCTGTCATAGCCCCGGCTATTTCTACACTAACTTCCCTCAATGTCCTAGGGAATATCCTGTCAGGACCTGGAGACTTATTCACTTTTATATTTTTCAAAAGTGTCAGTACTTCTTTTACTTTGAAACTCATAGTATCCATAGCTACTCTACTAGTTTCCCTTACCTCACATAATTCAATATACTTCTCCTTGGTGAATACCAAAGAAAAGAAATTGTTCAATATCTCCCCCATCTCTTTTGGCTCTGCAGATAGCTGTCCACTCTGTCTCTCCAATGGACCAATTGTATCCCTCGTTATCCTTTTGCTATTAATATAGCTGTAGAAACCCTTTGGACTTACTTTCACCTTACTTGCCAAAGCAACCTCATATCTTCTTTTAGCTTTTCTAATTTCTTTCTTAAGATTCTTTTTACATTCCTTATACTCCTCAAGCACCTCATTTACTTCATGCTGCCTATAATTATTGTAGATCTCCCTCTTTTTCCAAACAAGATGTCCAATTTCCCTTGAAAACCAGGGCTCTTTCCAATTTTTACTGTTTCCTTTCAACCGAACAGGAACATAAAGATTCTGTACTCTTAAAATTTCCCCTTTAAATGTCCTCCATTTCTCTTCTACATCCTTCCCATAAAACAAAATGTCCCAGTTCACTCCTTTTAAATCATTTCGCATCTCATCAAAGTTAGCCTTTCTCCAATCAAAAATCTCAACCCTAGGTCCGGTTCTGACCTTCTCCATAATTATATTGAAATTAATGGTATTGTGATCACTGGACCCGAAGTGCTCCCAAACGCATACCTCCGCCACCAGTCCCGTCTCATTTCCTAACAGGAGGTCCAGCACTGCCCCCCCTCTAGTAGGTACCTCTATGTATCGCTGCAAAAAACTATCCTGCACACATTTTACAAACTCCAAACCATCCAGCCCATTTACAGAATGTGTTTCCCAGTCTATGTGTGGAAAATTGAAATCTCCCACAATCACTACCTTGTGCTTACTACTAATATCTGCAATCTCCTTACATATTTGCTCTTCCAATTCTTGATCCCCATTTGGCGGTCTATAATACACCCCTATAAGTGTTGCTACACCTTTCCCACTTCTCAGTTCCACCCAAATAGCCTCCCTAGATGAGCCCTCCAATCTATCCTGCCAAAGCACTGCTGTAATATCTTCCCTGACTAGCAATGCAACACCTCCAACTCTTGCCCCTCCAATTCTATCACACCTGAAGCAACGAAATCCTGGAATATTTAGTTTCCAATCACAGCCCTCCTGCAACCACGTTTCACTGATTGTCACAACATCATACTTCCAGGTGTCTATCCAGACTCTAAGCTCATCCACCTTTCTTACAATGCTCCTAGCATTAAAATATGCACATTTAAGAAACCCCCCGCCTCTTATTCTCTGTTTATTTCCTTTTTCTTCTTTCTCCTCTTGTGTCCGAGTGCTTCCCTTTTCTGCTTCCTGCCTCCCATTCTGTCTACTAGCGTTCTCTATTTGAGTCCCTCGCCCCAACCATTCTAGTTTAAAGTCTCCCCAGTAGCCTTTGCAAATTTCCCCACCAGGATATTGGTCCCCCTCGGGTTCAAGTGCAACCCATCCTTTCTGTACAGGTCCCACCTTCCCCAAAAGAAGTCCCAATGATCCAGAAACTTGAATCCCTGCCCTCTGCACCAGTCTTTCAGCCATGCATTTATCCTGCACCTTGCTCCATTCCTACTCTCACTGTCGCGTGGCACAGGCAGTAGTCCTGAGATTGTTACCTTTTTGGTCCTTTTCCTTAACTCTCCTCCCAACTCCCTAAATCCTCCCTTCAGGACCTCTTCCCTTTGTTTTACCTATGTCATTGGTACCTATATGTATCACGACCTCAGGCTCCTCTCCCTCTGATTTCAGGATATCTTCGACGCGTTGAGACACGTCCGAGACCTTGGCACCAGGGAGGCAGACCACCATCCTGGTCTCCCGACTGCGTCCACAGAATCGACCCCCTAACAATAGAGTCCCAAATTACTATTGCCCTCTTCTTTTTGTCCCTACCTTTCGGAGCAACAGGGCCTGTCTCTGTGCTGGAGGCCTGTCCGCTGTCGCTACCCCCGGAGAGGCTTTCACCCTCATCCGTACTCAAACAGGAGTACTTATTTGCAAGGTGTACCGACATTGGAGTACTCACTCATCCCTGCCTCTGCCCCTTGCCCTTCCTTAGCGTGACCCACACGTCTCTCTCCCATGCTTTTGGAGTGACCACCTCTCTATAACTCCTCTCTATGACCTCCTCACTCTCCCGGACCAGACAGAGGTCATCGAGCTGCTGCTCCAGGATCCTTGTATGTCTTGGGATACTCCAATATTATTTTTAGATCATTTTAATTTATTGTTTTAAAAGGGTAAATAATTAAAATAACTGCAATGAAACAACTGGATGTAATGATCTCATCACTCATTTCATTTTACTTCTTCAAGTGAAAACTTGCCAACTGAATGGAATATTTTACACAAAGAGTTATTTGTAAATTTGTCTGGAAAGACGAACTAATACTTTATTTCTTTTATGATTGAAATAAATTCTAACTTATTGCTCACCACCATTCCTTTTATAAATGAACCATATTGGTTTCAAGTACCGAGATCAGAAGAGTACACTCGCTGAAATTAATTGTATAGTAAAATTATTTCCCTGCAAGTTACATACCATCCTGAGTTGGAAATATGCTAATGTTCCTTCATTTACACTGGGTCTAAATGAAACAACTCCCTCCCAGCAGTAGTATGAGAGCACCTTCACCAGTGGTATGCAGTGCTTCAAAAAAGCAGCTCACCATCGCCTCCTCGAGGACATTAAGTGATGGGTAATAAATTCTACCATTGTCAGAAGTGAATAAGAAATCTGTCCATAATGAATTTAAAATAGAACAGTACAGCACAAGCACAGGGCCTTCGGCATACAATGTCTGTGCTGAACATGATGCCAAGGTCATAATTTATTTTCCTGCACATATCCCATATCCCTCCATTCCCTGCGTATCCATGTGCTTATCCAAAAGTCTTTTAAATGCCACCAACATATCCTGCTTCAACCACCACCCCAGCAATATGTTCCAAGCACTCACCACCCTCTGTGTAAACCACATATCTAACAATGCTCCTCTTACCGTCTACTAAACCTGTGGCCTTCTTAATTTTTTTACTACTATCAGGTCAACCCGCAACCTCCTGCGTTCCACGGAAACAATCCAAGTCTGTCCAAGTCTCCCCCGTAGCTAAGATTCCCTAATCCACGCATTTATTTCAATGAGTGAAATTACTGTCTTTCAGATGTAAAATCTGCATTTGAAAAATGTAAAGCTATTTTCATTAAATGTAAAAGTAAAAACTACACATTTTCTTCATGGGTCATTTATTGGATTTATGGCCCAGCTTTGATAAAAGACGAACATTTTATTAAATTGACTAGATTATGAAATAGCATTTGAGTAGACTAAATTAACATTCACATATCCTCTCATTATGACAAACCAACACAAAGTTCGCAAGAGACAGCCAAAAGGGTAGTTTTAAATAAATATTCCTCAGCATGGAGTAGAATTCAAAAAGGTTTTCTCTAGATTAACAGCCAAATAAAGCAGGATCTCCTCGCTTTGCATGCAACCATTGGCGCTCAGGTTAATTTCTGCATTTATGTTAACCACTGTTGTGGGACGTATCACTGAAGGAGATGAGTCAGAGTATAGAAGTGAGATTGACCGTTTGACCAAATGGTGCCAGCACAATAACCTGGCTCTCAACACCAGCAAAACCAAGGAACTGATTGTGAACTTTGGAAGAGGTAGTATGGGGACCCATAGTCCCTTTTATATGGGTCATATGGTGTTATATGGCAGAGAGGGTCATATGGGTTATATGGTCATATGGATTATATGGTGGAGAGGGTCAAGAGCTTCAAATTCCTGGGCGTACATATCTCTGAAGATCTCTCCTGGCCCGAGAACATGGATGCAATTATAAAGAAAGCACATCAGCGCCTCTTCTTCCTGAGAAGATTACGGAGAGTCGGTATGTCAATGAGGACTCTCTCGAACTTCTACAGGTGCACAGTAGAGAGCATGCTGACCGGTTGCATCGCGGCTTGGTTCGGCAACTTGAGTGCCCAGGAGCGTAAAAGACTGCAAAAAGTTGTAAACACTGCCCAGTCCATCATCGGTTCTGACTTCCCCACAATCGAGGGGCTCTATCGCAGTCGTTGCCTCAAAAAGGCTGGCAGCATCATCAAAGACCCATACCATCCCGGCCACTCACTCATCTCCCCGCTGCCTTCAGGTAGAAGGTACAGGAGCCTGAAGACTGCAACATCCAGTTTCAGGAATAGCTGCTTCCCCACAGCCATCAGGCTATTAGAGTCAACTCAAAACTCTGATCGTTAAATAGCTCATTGCACTTTATCTGTTTATTTATGTGTGTATGTGTATATATATATATATATATATATATATATATATATTATATGTATATTCATTGTTATATGGTCACACTGATCTGTTCTGTTCTGTATTTATTTATGCCTACTATACTGTTGTGCTGAAGCAAAGCAAGAATTTCATTGTTCTATCTGGGACACATGACAAAAAACTCTCTTGAAGCTTAAATCTCATTACTCTATTTGTACAATTTGGACATGTTTCAAAGAACTCAGAATCTACTGCTTAATACTTTCAATGGCTGCTTTTTAACTATTGTTTAGCTGTCTGTTAACAATCTGATTGGTTTGATGTTTCATGTATAAGAAATGTTAATTAATGTTTGAGTAAGGCTGAAGCCCTCTCATCTTAAAGCTATATAGTCTAGTATTTTTATCCTAGGAACACCACCAATATCAGCCAGCACTGGTGAAGTTTGACTAAAATTAGAACATAGAATGTAGAGCAGCTCAACACCAGAACTGACCATTCAGCCCACAATGTCTGTGCTGAACATAATGCCAACACCAACTATTATCTACCTGCAGATAATCCATATTCCTCAATTCCTTGCATATCCATATGCCTATCCAAATGTTTTTTTAAATTCCACTATCATATCTGCCTCAACCACCACCACTGGCAACGTGTCCAGGCAACCTTGCCCCACACATCTCCTTTAAACTTTGGCCCTCTCACCGTAAAGCTATATCCTCTCGTATTTCTGTCCTCGGAAAAAAGATTCCAGCTGTCTACTCTATCTTTGCCTCCCCAGGGCCCGACCATTCCCTCTGATGATCCTGCCCTTGTTTGACTTCCCAAAATGCAACACCTCGCATATCTGCATTAAACTCCATTGGCCATTCCACAGCACAATTGCCCAGGTGATCAAAATACTGCTGTAAATTTTGATGACCATCTTCACTATCTACGATTCCACCTACTTTAGAGTCATCTGCTAACTTACTAACCCTGCCTTGTCCATTCTCATGTAAATCATTGATATAGATAACAAACTGCAATGGGCCCGGCACAAATCCCTGGGGCACACCACTAGTCACAGGCCTCCAGTCAATAGACAATAGGTGCAGGAGTAGGCCATTCGGCTCTTCGAGCCAGCACCGCCATTCAATATGATCATGGCTGATCATCCCCAATCAGTACTCCGTTCCTGCCTTCTCCCCATATCCCTTGACTCCGCTATCTTTAAGAGCTCTATCCAACTCTCTCTTGAAAGCATCCAGAGAACCGGCCTCCACCACCCTCTGAGGCTGAGAATTCCACAGACTCACAACTCTCTATGTGAAAAGGTATTTCCTCATCTCTGTTCTAAATGGCTTACTTCTTATTCTTAATCTGTGGCCCCTGGTTCTGGACTCCCCCAACATCGGGAACATGTTTCCTGTCTCTAGCGTGTCCAAACACCTAATAATCTTATATATTTCAATAAGATACCCTCTCATCCTTCTAAATTCCAGAGCATACAATCCCAGTTACTCCATTCTATCAACATATGACAGTCCCACCATCCTGGGAATTAACCTCGTGAACCTATGCTGCACTCCCTCAATAGTAAGAATATCCTTCATCAAATTTGGTGACCAAAACTGCACCCAATACTCTAGGTGTGGTCTCACTAGGGCCCTGTACAACTGCAGTAGGACCTCTTTGCTCCTATACTCAACTCCTCTTGTTATGAAGGCCAACATGCTATGTTCTTTACTGCCTACGGTACCTGCATGCTTACTTTCAGTGACTGATGAATAATGATCCCCCAGATCCAGTTGTACTTCCCCTTTTCCCAACATGACACCATTTAGATAATAATCTGCCTTCCTGTTTTTGCCACCAAAGTGGATAACCTCACATGTTCCCACTGCCATCCAGCTTTGCGTCATCTACAAATTTGCTAATGTTACTTTTAATCCCTTCATCTAAATAATAAATATATATTGTAAATAGCTGTGGTCCCAGCACCGAGCCTTGCGGTACCCCACTAGTCAATGCCTGCCATTCTGAAAGGGACCCGTTAATCCCTACTCTTTGTTTCCTGTCTGCCAACCAATTTTCTATCCATGTCAGCACCCTACCCCCAATACCATTTGCTCTAATTTTGCCCACTAATCTCCTATGTGGGACCTTATCAAATGCTTTCTGAAAGTCCAGGTACACTACATCCACTGGCTCTGCCTTGTCCATTTTCCTAGTTACATCCTCAAAAAATTCCAGAAGATTAGTCAAGCATGATTTCCCTTTCGTAAATCCATGCAGACTCGGACCTATCCTGTTACTGCTATCCAAATGTGCCGCTATTTCATCTTTTATAATTGACTCCAGCATCTTCCCCACCACTGACGTCAGGCTGACTGGTCTATAATTCCCTGTTTTCTCTCTCCCGTCTATCTTAAAAAGTGGGATAACATTAACTACCCTCCAATCCACAGGAACTGATCCTGAAACTATAGAACATTGCAAGTAAGAAAACAACTTTCCATCTCCACTCTGATTCCTTCCACAAAACCAATTCTGTATCAAATTCTCTATTCTCTTGTCATTTATTTATTTATTTAAATACGGTAATAAGGAATAGGAGTAGAATCAGGCCATTCAGCCCATCAAGTCAACCCCGCCATTCAATCATGGCTGATCCATCTCTCCCTCCTAACCCCATTCTCCTGCCTTCTCCCCATAACCTCTGACACCTGGAAATGTTCATTTATCATTAGGTATTCCCCCCAAAAAGTTTGTAAAATAAAAATGTTACTGATAATGAAAAGTGAAATTTCAGTGATTCAATTCAGCTCCCTCACATCATCCCACCCTATAATTCCTTCATGCATATTTACTGTGACCCCAATTTGAATTTCAACATTTATTTCCAATACAACATTTCTCGAAATAGAAATACTAATTGATCATCAGTGTCACAATTTGAATCTAGAGGTTTATTCACATATTTCATACGTGAGACAAGGCCATTTGTCTCCCTGAGTCTATGGTGGCTCTTAAAGCAATTCCAGAACAATTTTGTGTTAACGGATCCACAATGAAAGTGATTGTGGCCACTTCTTTAATGCCTACAGCATTTAAACGAGCCTATTCTGATATTTAAGTATTTCTTTGTCAGAAATCATGGGGCTGGGAATTTTTTTAAAGAAACTGTCCTTACCTTTCCTTTATTCTATGAAGGATAAATTGTTCCACATTATTCTCAGCCATAATTATTTAAGACAAGATATTTAGATTTCTGAAATCATGTGCGAATCACACACGTTCAATTATAATTAGATATGGGTTGTCTATTCTGCTACAGCTCGTAGCAAAATTATGAAAATGTATCAAACAGCAATTCCAATTACATGGCAGATTAATACCGTATTTCCCGGCAATGAAGACGCACCTGCATCAAAGACGCACCCCCAATTTAAGTTGCTAAATTTAGAAAAAGGGATCGCGGGACAGGATCAAGAGTTTGGTTTAGTCCAGGGGTCGGCAAAATCGCCTGCATGCCCGGGACTGGTTGCAGTTCCCAGATCCGTCGCGTCCGTGGGACTGGCTTCTTTGACAACACCTTTTAGTATTTTATTATTTAAAAAATAGCATTCTGCTTGCTCCTAGCTAATGATTATTTATTCCAATACATCTTGTTCAAAATTGGGTCTTCCACTCAAAGATGTACAGTTTGTCTCTGTCAAAAAATAACATAAAATGAAGGTTGTGAATAACTTGTGAGACAACAAAATGAGTTCTAATGAGCTATTTGACAGTTGACAGCCAACTCAATAAATCAACCTGAAGAGTACACAATGTCTGTACAGCATTAATTCACAGTGAATTCAGAAATAATTTCACAGCATTGTAGAACCAGACATGGAATAAACAGTCATCAGCTACTTGTCCCTCAAAATTACAGGAAGGATGTGGAGGATTTGCAGAAGAGTTTTATCAAAATGCTCTATAAATAGAGGTTGGATAAGCTTGGTTTATTTTCTCTGGACTGCCAAGGCTGAGGGGAGACATGATAGAAGTGTACAAAATTATGAAAGGCATAAATAACGTAGACAGTCAGAACTTCTTCCTGAACTTGGAAAAGTCAAAGTCCAGAGTGCATAACGTTTAAGATAAGTGGGACAACATTTAAAGGAGACGAGTGTAGCGGCACCAAACATGGTGAATAAGGCCAGACACCAGGCAGGTTCAAACAGTAGTTTTATTCAGGTGTTACATGTTAAGTTGGTCCGCTAACGTAATTACCATTGCTGCTGTAACTGAGCGAGGTTGTTCTCTTGGGCTCAGCTACCTGTTGATTCCCCAGGTCTCTTGTGGCCCTTGTGGCTAAAGGGATCAGGGGGTATGGAGAGAAGGCAGGGTTGGGATACCGAGTTGGATGATCAGCCATGATCATATTGAATGGCGGTGCAGGCTCGAAGGACCGAATGGCCTACTCCTGCACCTATTTTCTATGTTTCTATGTTTCTATGTCTCAAGGTGAGATAAGCTTAAGTAGCAGGCCACTCCCCCTAGGCTGTGATGTCACGTGCCAGCCCTCGTAGCTACTGACGAGGGTTCGACCATAAGTGGTCTGTGTATCAGCTGATGCCACACTAGACTAGGTGCAGATCCGTTGGCCCCATTCCCCAAGGCAATATTCCACCACGGACCCATTCCCCAAACTGCGCAGGTGCGGCTGAGGGGTTCCTGTTGTGATGCCAGAGATCCCTGTTGTTACGTAACCCTCCCCCAACTGCGTCTCGCAATCCCTCTTCCTACCCCTCATCCTTCAGCACTCTCTCCCCCTCCCTTTCACCCTCCCTCTTTTTCCCCCTCTCCTCCTCCCCTCCCTCACCTCTCCCTCCCTATCCTTTCCTCTACCCTCAGTCACTCCCTCCCACCCTCAATAACTCCTCTCTACTCCCTACCCCCCTCATATCCCTCTATCTCCCTGCTCCCCCACTCCTCACCCCCCTATCCTACACCCACTCTCCCTCCTCACCTCCCCTACTAATCTCCTCTCCCTCTATCCCACACTCCCTGCCACCCCCACTCCCCCACCCTCTACCTCTATCCCTGCCTCCCCCACTCTCTCTCTCCTCCCCTACTCTCCCTCCTCACCTTCCTCTCCCCTCCCTCTCCCCCCTCCAATCCCCTGCTACCCCACTCCTCACCGCCCCCCTATCCCACCCCCCACAATGAAAATTTCGATGTTTTTAAAAAAAATTAAAAATTACCCCTATCCCACCTCAACCCCACAATGAAAATCGCAATGTTTTTTAAATGAAATTCTCAATGAAAATCGCAATTTAAAAAAAAAAAAACCTAAGCACAATGTTAGCTATTAATGAAAATGGAAGAATTTGATAAAAACATTTTTTTTTTGAAAATCGCGATTTTTAAATGTAAATGAGATTCGGGATCCCATTGTGATGGCATTGTGACATCGAGGGAAGTCCCAATGTGACATCATTGTGACATTGAATGTGGCTGGCGGGCAGAGCAAGTGGACAAGTGGTTTGAAAAGTGATTTTTGTAAAGATATAAATGTCAATAACGTGTAAAATATACCATCAATCTGAAGAGGAGAAGGGGAAGAGGAGGAGGGGAAGAGAGGAGGGGGGGAAGAGGACGGTGGGGGAGGAGGTGGGCGCGAGAGGAGGCGGGGGAGAGGAGGGGGAGAGGAGGAGGGAGAAATGGGGGGCAGAGATGGGGGGGGAGAAAGGGGGGAGTGGTGGGGAGGAGAGGGGGAGAGAGGGGGGGGGAGGCTGGGGGGGGGGAGGAGGGGAGGGGGTTAAGTGAGGGGGAGGAGGAGGGGGCGAGGGTAGAGGAGAGGAGGAGGGTGGGGAGGAGAGAGGAGGAGGGTGAGAGGAGGAGGGTGAGAGGAGGAGGAGGGAGGGGGGGGAGAGGAGAGAGGGGGAGAGGAGGAGGGGGGAGGAGGAAGAGGGGGGAGAGGAGGAGAGGAGGAGGATGGGGGGAGTAGGGGCGGGGAGAGGAGGAGGAGGAGGGGAGGGGAGGGGGGGAGGGAGGAGGGGGGAGAGGAGGGAGGGGGAGAGGAGGAGGGAGAGGAGGGAGGGGGAGAGGAGGAGGGGGGGGGAGAGGAGGAGGAGAGAGGAGGAGAGGAGGGAGGAGGAGGAGGGGGAGAGGAGGAGGGGGGGGAGGAGGAGGAGGGGAGGGGGGAGGGAGGAGAGGAGGAGGGGGGAGGGAGGAGGGGGAGAGGAGGGAGGAGGAGGGGGAGGAGGAGGAGGAGGGGGGGAGAGGAGGAGGGGGGGGGGGAGGAGAGGAGGAGGGGAGGAGGAGAGAGGGGGGGGGAGGAGGAGAGGAGGGGGGTGAGGAGGAGGAGGAGGGGGAGGGGGAGAGGAGGAGGGGAGAGAGGAGGGGGGAGAGGAGGAGGGGGGGGGGAGGAGGAGGAGGAGGGAGGGGGGGAGGGGGGAGGAGAGGAGGGGGAGAGGAGGAGGGGGGGAGGAGGAGGGGGAGGGGAGGGGGAGAGGGAGAGAGGGGGGAGAGGAGGGGGGAGAGGAGGAGGGGGAGGAGGGGAGGAGGGGGGGGGGAGGAGGGGGGAGAGGAAGGGAGGAGAGGAGGGAGGGGGGGAGAGGAGGAGGGGGGGAGGAGGAAGGGGGGGAGAGGAGGAGGAGGAGGGGGGGAGGGGGGGAGGAGGAGGGGAGGAGGAGGAGGGACCCGACTCAAGACGGTTCAGACCCGAGATGGACCTGACCAGAGGCGGGCACGAGGGCTCTAGTACAGGACCCGACTTGCTCGTCCTCCACTAGCAGCGCATGGAACACAGGCCGCCGCAGTCTTCACCTATGATCTTTGGTCTTCAGTCGACGGGTGGGGAGGGAGGTCACTCGCAGTGTGAGCAACAACGGCAGGCAGGCAGCTCCATTGTGACATCATCAGCGAATGCCAGCCATTTTTTTTCAAAGTTTCTTCAGATTTGTGAACATTTTGATTAATAACTCGAAAAATAATGCATGAATGTTTCAGATAAGACGATTTAGACACACACACACATACATACACACACACGATCAGAGTTTTATAATTAAAGAGATAGATAGATATAGATGTGCTGGGCTAGTCTTATTTTACACAGCGGGTGGTAGGTACCAGAATTGCGTTGCCAGAGTTGGTGGCGGAGGCAGATACAATAGTGACGTTTAGGAGGCTTTTTCATAGGCACATAGTGAATAGAGAAATATGGTGCAGCAGATGAGATTAGTTTGTCTTGGTATCATGTTCAGCACATATTTTGTGGGCCAAAGGGCCTGTTCCTATGCTATATTTTTGTATATTCTATGTTCTAAAGCTCTGTTGCCCCTTTGATGAATCAATTATTTCTACCCCCTGCTTTCCACCCACCCACCATAACCCTCCAATGATTTCCTTTTCAAATATATTTCATGTTACTATTAACATAGAAAATAAGTGCAGGAGAAGGCCATTCGGTTGCTGGATGAACAGCACCGCCAATCAATATGATCATGGCTGATCATCCAAAATCAGCCGTCCTGCTTTCTCACCATATCCCTTGATTCCATTAGCCAGAAGAGCTATATCTAACTCTCTCTTGAATACATCCAGTGTATTGGCCTCCACTGCCTTCTGTGGCAAAGAATTCCACAAATTCACAACTCTCTGGGTGAAAATGTTTTTCCTCATCTCAGTCCTAAATGACCTACCCCTTATTCTTAAACTGTGACCCCTGTTCTGGACTCCCCCAACATCGCAAACATTTTTCCCACATCTAACCTGTCCAATCCCTTAATAATTTTCCATGTTTCTGTAAGATCCTCTCTCATCGTTCTAAATTCCAGTGAATAGAAGCCCAGTCAATCCATTCTTTCATCTTATGCTAGTCCCGCAATCACGGGAATTAACCTGGTGAACCTAAGCTGCACTCCCTCAATAGCAAGAATGTCCTTCCTCAAATTAGGACACCAAATCTGCACACAATACTGCACTATTGAATCTGGATCTACATTCAAAATAGTCATACATAAAAAATAATCTAATCTCTCCATGATCTTATCGATTGTTGCTAACAAAATTACGCTCCCAAGTCAGGAAATAAAAACACTTTTGTCCATCACTCTGCAAGCACGAAATTTTGAACACATTGCCAGGCACGAGAATTCAAATAATCTCAAAGCATCAAGAGACATTTCCTTTTTTGGCCATTTAAAACTCTGCTGTTGAGCACTTTCATGAGTCATTTGTCACTGCCTTTGACAAGTTATGGTATTTTGGACTTCAAAGCAAGTTACCATTATCCATAATTTCACTGAAGCATTGTTTGTGGCTATCGCGTTTCCTCTCAAATTGCTCTGTTTGAACTGTTGTTGATGGCTCATTCTCTGACTTTTTAATTAATTCAGGAGTTCCATCTCTATGCCATTTAATATCCTTTCTTTTCCCCTCAAGCTCTCTCTAAGCTGAGCTTGTCTGTGATATCCACCCGATATTGGGGGAAATGAAAATCCTATTAGTTGACTGCAATGCAGAAATGCATTGAATTGCTGTTCAGCACACGTGTGAAATCCAGCTTCCATTTGCCAATTGCATTGATTATGGGTGGGCGGATGGACTCGCGTCGCAGCCGCCTCTGCAGTCCGTCTGTCTTTTTAATTTTTTTAAATTTTTGTCTGGTTTAAGTGTAGTTTATAGTGTTTTTTTAAACTCGGTATGTGGTTGGGGGGTGGGGAAACTTTTAAAATATTTTCCCTGTACGGAGGACCCAACCTCTTTTTCCTGTCGGGTCTCCGTTGTCGTTGGGGCCTAGCACCGTGGAGCGCCCTCCAACCGGAACGACCTGGGGCTCCAGTCGTGGAGCTGCGGACTTACTTACCATCGCGGATCTGGCCGAGTTCGGAGCGGGAGGAGCTGTGGTGGCGAGCTGCTGCGGCCCGACCCCGGAGATTCGGAGGCTCCAGCCGCAGGTCTCGTGGACAGTAACACCGGGAGCCCGCGGGTCCCTGGTGGGAGACCGCTTTTTGGGGCTTCCCCAACGGCGACTTCTCTCGCCCGAGTTGCGGTGTTGAGGATGACCTGGAGCGGGGCCTTACATCGCCCGGCACGGCTTTAATGGCCGCGGCCCATGGGACTTATTTACCATCGCCCGCCGGGGGCTTGGACTCTGACATCGGGAGGAGAATGGGGAGTGCAGGGGAGAGATAAGACTTTGCCTTCCATCACAGCGAGGAGGAGATTTGCTGTGATGGATGTTTGTGTAAATTGTGTTGTGTCTTGGTTCTTCTACTTGTTTGTATGACTGCAGAAACCAAATTTCGTTTGAACCTCAATGAGGTTCAAATGACAACAAATAAATTGTATCATTGTATTGTATCATTTCCTTTTGTCTCCGATTCTTCATACCTCTTTCACTTATTTTCTTTAAGATATCCTGCACTTCACATGATTTGACAGCATTTCAGACTCAACACTTGTACAATTCAGGTCATCAGTAGTTCTAGACTTCTTATCCCACACCTTCAACATTTACAAGTCGTCTTTCTTCCAGTAATTTCATAAAATTATGCACCTCCTTCTTCTCATATTTCTCCAGAGCTATCTTTTGTTATTTATTTATTTAGTGAATGCAAAGTCCTTTAGCCAAGCAGTTGCCTCTTGATTTGCTGTATGAAGGGTGACAAGTCATCCTTTGAATCTTTGTTGAGGGCATGCTTCAATGATGTGTTGCATTGTTTGATGCTCTCCACAAGCACACCGTGGGGTTGGACTGCTGCCCCATTTGTGAAGGCTGGCCAAGCAGGGGCCATGTCCAGTCCTGAATCTATTCAGCGTCGTCCACTGCTTCCTTGGGAGATTGGTGCCAGGGGCCGGTAGGGTGGGGTCTGACACCAGGTGTTTATTTGGGACGTCCTTGGACTCCCATTCCGTTTTCCAAGCTGATTGGATGGTGAAATCAGCTGGTGGTGGGTTCTTCCAAATTGGTCGTCTAGATGGAAGTCGAGCAGTGGGTGGGTTGAAGATGTCCATGTGAATTGGCAGGTGAGGGGAGTTTTTGGTCTTTTGGAGCATCCTTTGAGTGAGGACTACTCGCCGGATGTGTGGAGGGGCTATGTTGGATAGGACAGGGAGCCAGGGGAGTGGTGTTGAGCGGATTGTTCCTGTGATGATCCTCATTGTTGAGTTCAATTGGGTGTCCACATGGTGTATGTGGGATGACCTGGACCAAACAGGGGCACAATATTCAGCTGAAGAAAATGCAAGGGCTAGTGCTGAAATGCGCAGTGTGGGGGCTGCTGCCCCCCACTTTGAGCCAGCAAGCTTACCGAGGAGATTGTTTCTGGACTTCACCTTAGCTGCTGTTCTTTTGAGATGTTCCTTGAAGGATAGGGTCCTGTCAAGGGTCACTCTGAGGTATTTTGTTATTTACCAATGCCTTTAATACCCTCTGTCACTCTGCTCTATAGGCTGCCTCACCATTTAACTTTGTGTGTCCTTCGATCTATCAGAGACTTTGTTTTGTGTTCTCTCTACATCTCCTCAACCCTATGTTCCACTTCCCTGACACACACAGCCCCACTTATCAGCATCTTGCTTTAGCTCCAAATTTTCCATGATGCTGCCTATCCTTTTGAATATTTTCAACACTTACTTTCTTATATTTCCAGCAATTGTTGGCCACATTTTCATTTCCAATCAGAGGAGAAATTGCCATCTTCACTAAACAGAGAGAGAACTACATTGAACATGTGAAAAAATAACAATTGGTATGGGGAGAAAAAGAAAATGATTTTCATGTAAATTAACCATGGGGTTTACTGGCAACAAATTATTTAATTGGAATGAGCAAATTCTTAAGAATGATAGTTTTTAAATATATTTCGTATTAGTATTGGTGTATTGGTGATACTGCTTTATTATTTTCACATATCAGTGGATATTTTTAATCGAGTGATAGATTCTTGATTAATACATGTGTCAGAGGTTATGGGGAGAAGGCAGGAGAATGGGGTTAGATGGGAGAGATAGATCAGCCATGATTGAATGGCGGAGTAGATTTGATGGGCCGAGATACAGTAAAAGGTTGGTCTTTGACACCTGGCCCCAGATGGTACAGTAATGCTGGGCAGAAATAATTTAGCAAAGTGTTTGGCACCATCCTATGTAGCTTTTTGACCAGAAAAGTAAAAGCCCACAGGAATGATGGCAAGAAAGGAATAAAATGGAACTAAATTTGGATCAGGGGCAAGATGGAACAGATATTGGTCATCAGGAGTTTTTATGATTGCAGATTTCAAGTTATACAGGGGCCACTAATTGTTGCTGCTGTATGTTACAATGTTATAGGCTTTCAGAGCTATGATGAGCAAATTGGCAGAATATACAAATAATAGGCTCCATGCTTGATGGGGAATAAGGCAATGAGAAGGTATTAATACATTGTAAAAAATTGATACTGAGAAGTGCAAAGGAACCAAGGGAACTGATTCATCTAATCAACAAAGTCAACATTATGGAAAGGAAGGACCTATTTCACTTAGCAGAAAGATTAACAGGCAGCAGATTAATAACCTATTGCAGTTATACGTAGAAGATAAAAGGGAAGTAAAATCCAAGAGATGTGCTGGTCTGATGCAAGTGCTTGCAATGATGATGGAGCCAGAAACCTTCATCGTGTTTACAATGTATCCAATGAAGAATTGGAATTGCTATAAACAAAAGGGCTGTGGACTGGGAGCTGAGAAATGTAATTGCTTTTACAAGCTCTTTTTCAGCTACCGTGAAGAAAATTGGCTGAACAGTGTCCAGATTTTCAGATGATTTGTTCCACTGCTTATTAGACCAACTGAAAATTTGTTAATTACCCTTGACAATTGGCTAAGCTATGTAAAATTAACTTTAAAGTACAGATCATTCTCTACCTAGTGCCATGAGTTTCAGATATCTTTGTCTGACATCCAAAATCCTAATTACTTATCCCTTCTCCAGCAGTGGATCATTTCACACTCGTGAAACAACTAGAAGCGGACAGGGGAATTAGTTTCATTTCTTCTGTAGGTTGTAATATTGTAAGATCCTTCTCTTTCCGTTTGCAAGGACAGTCTCATCAGTTTTATCCACAAATGTATAAAAAACAGGCAAAAGTTGGATTAGTGTCCTCAGATATGTAAATGAACAGTCCCAGAAATTCAAATTCCTCTCATCACAAATTTGATGCACTCTCAGCAAGTGGCTCAATCAGAGAGGTATTTCAGTGAAAATACCTAAGGTCAAAATTGTTATATCTGGCAGGATCTGCCTTTGGTTTGTCTCAACATTCCTACTTCAAGAATTGGTAACAGAAAATGTACCAGTGTAAATGAGCACAATTACATTTGTCCAAATGTCTACTCTATGAGAGTTGTGAATCTGTGGAATTCTTTTCCACAGAAGGCAATGGAGGCCAATTCACTGGATGTATTCAAGAACGAGTTGGATATAGATCTTAGGATTAATGGAATGAAGGGATATAGGGAGAAAGCTGGAAGCAGGCTCGAAGGGTTGAATGGCCTACTCCTGCACCTATTTTCTATGTTTCTATATTTCCATGTAATGCGTTGAAGTGAAATTGCATTTTCAGAACAGGAAGTTTAGGAAAAATAAACATATGTAGACTCTTGGTAAGAATATAACGACATAATATGGGCAGGAATGGGCCATTTGCACCACCAGGCTGCTTCTCCTACCCCCATCCTTGCTCTACCATTTAATAATGTGCTTCCAATGGCTAAACGGCAATGGATCAAGTGGTGAAAAATAAGATGCTTGATGTTTGGCATGGATACGGTGGGCTGCATGAATCAATATGATCTTGGCTGATCTTGCTCCACCTTTATCCCCATACCTTCTGATTATCATGCAATCCAAAATTCTATTGGTCAGTCTTGAATGTACTCAATGAATGACTGGTTAACACACAACAAAAGCTTTTCACTGTACCTCAGTACACATGCCAATAAACTAAACTCAATGACTGAATATCCCTCGCCCATTAAAATTAGAGAATTATAAAAGACATAACATTCAACTTAAAATGTTCTCAAATCAGTATCCCATGCCCATATCTTTATCCTGAGATAAAGCCCACTTGTTTCCTCGATATTCTCCATATTGAGGAAACAGCCTCTTGACGTTGCCCTGGCAGCATAGAGGTATATAAATTATTCAAACATCAATGTATCATGTTTTTGCCAATGAGCAGATACAGTAAGTCCAGCATTAAATATTCAGCATGTGTCACTACACCAATTTACTTCTCAGGTGTTTTATAATTCACAAGCTCTCCGCTTTCAGCAAAGTTTACCTTTCTGGGTTCTCCACTGACCTCACAACAGTTTATGAGATCTCACGTTACACTGGATACATATTACAATGCAAACGTACCTGGATTCTATACAAGAGGGCATGTTTTGATGAATAAAATGTAATGAAGACTAATTTAAACAATCTTCTGATTTTTTTGAATAAAGACTATTAATTCTGCGACTGTTCACAGTAAACTAATTTCTGGATACATGAAACTCTCTTGTTATTTGCTGTTTGTCATTTGTGACTATTTTAAATTACTACTAGGATATCAGGACTTGATTTCTTAATGATAATGTCTTAGCACCATTGAATGCTCAGCTGATAGCTGAGAGGACTAAACAAGTTTCCTAATAATCCTTAAGTATGATTCTGGCTTGAAGGGCATTTTAGAACAGCACAGTGGCACAGTGACCTGGGTTCAATCCTCACCTCCGCCACTGTTTGTGTAAAGTTTGCATGTTCTCCTTGTGACTGCATGTGTTTCCTCTGGGTGTTTCTGCTTCCTCCCTTCATCCCAAGGAAGAGAAAGTTGTAAGATTAGATGGCCACTTTAAATTGCCTGCTGTGTGTAGGTAAATGGTACAACCTGAGGTGAGTTGGTGGGATTGTGGGGAAATTATAGGCTGGTCATCCTCATGTTAGTGGTTGGGAAGCTATTGGAGAGGATACTTCAGGATATGATTTACTCACATTTGGAGGAGAAGGGGCAGTCAGCATGGCTTTGCATATTTAGGTCGTGTCTTACTAACGTGTTCAAGTTTTTTGAGCAGTTGACGAATGTGATGAAGGTGATCAATGAGGATAGGGCAGTGGACATGGAGTTTAGTAAGAGATTTGATAAAGTCTCCCATGGTAGGCTGGCTCAGAAGATTTAGATGCACCAGATCAACAGTGACTTTGTTGTATGGATATGAAACTGACAGAAGGCAGAGATGGTTTTGGTGGAAGGACGATACTCAGGCTGGAGGTCTGTGACCAGAGTCCTGCAGAGACCTCTGCTGTTTGTGATATATATATATATATATGATTTAGGACATAAACGGGATGGTTAGTGAGTTTGCACCAAGGTTGCTGGGGCGAGGACTGTGAGGAGGGCTGTCAAGGTATACAGCTCGCTATAGATCAGTTACAGAAATGGGATGAGAAATTGCAGATGGAGTTTTATATGAGCAAGTGCAAGGTCTTGCACTTTGTGAGTTCAAATGTAATGGGAAAATATACAATTAATGGCATGACCCGTAACAACATTGATGTACATAGGGATCTTGGGATCCAAGACCATAGCTCCCTGAAAGTAGCATCAGAGGGAGATAAGGTGGTAAAGAAGGCATATGGCATGCTTGCCTTCAGAGGTCGGGGCATTGAGTTTAAGAGTCGGGAGGGATGTCATGATGCAGCTTTATCGGACTTTGGTAACCACATTTTGGATTTTGTTTGCAGTTCTGCTCACCCCATTACAAGCATTCATGTCGCGGCCCTGTTTCCACCAATCTTTCCACCACCACGCACAAGAAGCACATGAAGCAGCAAGACAGACACCATTGTATGCAGATGCCGAGAAGTGTGTTCAGCTCTGGCTGAACAACTTCTAATCTTGTGTGTGGACTCGATAAGAAGACACATTACAAGAAGGATGTGGAGGCTTTTGAAAGGGTGGAGCAGAGGTTTACCAGAATGTTGCCTGGATGAGGTATTAGCTACAGCAAGAGGGTGGACACACATGGATTGTTTTCTCTGGAACAGCAGAGGCTGTGAGAAGATAGATAGAAGAATATAAAATTATGAGAGGCGTAGATAGGGTAGACTGTCAGAATCTTTTTCCCCTGAGAAAGGAAAAATCAAATACTGGAGAGCATAGCCTTCGGGGGGCAAAGTTTAAAACACAGTGCGGGGCAACTTTTTCTTTTAAACACAGAGGGTGATGAGTGCATGGAATACGCTGCCAGGGTTGCTGTTGAGACAGATGCGATATTTAGCGGAATTTAAGAGGCTTTTGGATAGACATATGGATATGCAGGGAATGGAGGAATATGGATTATGCGCAGGTAGACAAGAGACGGTCGTGGCATCATGTGCAACACAGCCATTGTGGGCCAAAGGGCCTATTCTTGTGCTGTACTGTTCTATGTTCTACAAAATAGGTTTCTACAAAGATTAACGAGGAGGCAGTTGCTTTGTGAGCAGGCACAGAGTAGGTGGGCTAAATAGCCTCCATATATCTACTCAGGAAATATGGATACAATCAATGCCATTAATGTGTTGCAAGTACTCTAGTTTAAATACAGCCCCTGTAGAGACAGATCTTGCTTAAATGTCAGCCTTACATTTTGACTTTATATAAATACTTGCTGAGGTTTTTAAGGTAAAAAATTAGAAAGTTGGCATGATCTGAAGCTCTTGTACTATATCTTTAAGTAACTGTAGATATAAGCTTTAACTCCCTGGTCAATTTGTCCCTTCCCACCCAAACCACCCCCTCCCCAGGTACTTTCCCTTGCAACCGCAGGAAATGCTACATTTGTTGCTTTACCTCCCTCCTTGACTCCATCCAAGGACATAAGCAGTCTTTCCAGGTGCGGCAGAGGTTCACCTGCACCTCCTCCAACCTCATCTATTGCATCCGCTGCTCTTGGTGTCAGCTGCTCTACATCGGTGAGACCAAGTGTAGGCTTGGCGATCGTTTCACCCAACACCTTCGCTCAGTTCGCAATAACCAAACTGATCTCCTGGTGGTTCAACACTTCAACTCCCCCTCCCATTCCGAATCCAACCTTTCTGTCCTGGGCCTCCTCCATGGCCAGAGTGAGTCACACCGCAAATTGGAGGAGCAGCACCTCATGTTTCGTGTGGGTAGTTTTCACCCCAGCGGTATGGACATTGACTTCTCCAATTTCAGGTAGTCCTTGCTTTCTCCCTCTTTCCCCTCCCATTCCCAGCTCTGCCACAGCCCACTGCCTCTTCCTTTCTTCTTCCCGCCCCCACCACCCCCACATCAGTCTGAAGAAGGGTCTCGACCCAAAATGTCACCTATTCCTTCGCTCCATAGATGCTGCCTCACCCGCTGAGTTTCTCCAGCATTTTTATCTACCTTCGATTTTTCCAGCATCTGCAGTTCCTTCTTAAACGTAGATATAAGCTTGATGGGATTTAGAAATAGTCAAAGTTAACACAACGCTCTCCCTATTAATATTAAAAAATGGAGAAAGGATCAGAGCAACCTAAAAGTCAGAGGCATGAGATATTCATCTATAGATTAACATGAATTTATTTTCGGAACAAATCCGTGATTCAAGTAGACATGCAAGAAATGGACCAAGTGCAAACAACTGAACAACATTGTACATATTTTTGCAGGCTTTTTCAAAAATATTTTGTTCAGTTTAATATGGGTTTAATTAACAAAATTGTCTCTTTACAGGAGAAAAAACATGAGAGGGTGAATGCAATGAGTCTTTTTGTCAGGTGAGGTAAATCAGGAACTAGAGGGCATAGGTTTAAGGAGCAGGGGGAAGAACTTGAAGGGCAACCTTTTCACAGATAGGGTGGTGGGTATATGGAATGAGGTACCAGAGGAAGAAGTTGAGGCAAGTATAATAACAACATTTAAAAGACATTCGGATGGATACCTGGATAAGAAAGGTTGAGAGGGTTATGGGTCAAATGGAAAAGTGGAACTAACTTAGATGGAATCATCTTGGCTAGCATGGATGTGGGTCAAAGGCCTGTTTCTGGGCTGCATGAATCTATTCAGCCTCAATTCCATGTTATGTCAGAGGTGAGGTTATGAGTAGCTGGCCTCAACATGAAGTGAACATTTGATGGTTCTGGAAGTCATAATGCACCATCAGCCCACCTTGTCTGCATCGGTCATCAAGAATTCAGTAACAATAACTCCATTTTATTGTCTCCAGTTTTCTATCAAATCCCCTCAGATTCTACCATCTACCTACACACAAAGGCATGCCGCCAACCCGTAAATGTTTGGGATGTGGAAGGCAACCCACACGATCACAGGATGAAGGTACAAATTCTACATTGAGAAGCTCTGGAAGGTTTCAAACTCAGTATGCTGGAGTTATGAGGTGACAGCTGTACCAGCAGTGCCACTCTGCAGCTGAGGGAAGCCGAGAAATTATATATGCCACCAGGTTATAGCTGTGGTCACCAGAAAACAGTCACTATAGCCTCATAATGACATTTTGAAACTCTAAGGGCAATGACTTTGCTCCAAAAACAAGCATTGATGATCTAAGTCCATGCATATAAAATCTGCAATTTTATTTTTGTTGTGAGTCCAAATTAAAAGTAAACCCTTGACAATATTTCACAAACTAAAGAGTATTTTTAGATCTGGAGAAGGGTCCAGACACAAAATGTTGTCTATCCATGTCCTCAAGAGATGCTGCCTGACCCACTGAGTTACTCGAGCACTTTGTGTTTTACTCAAAATTCCAGCATCTACAATTCCTTGCATTTCCATGATCAAATACATCTTCTGTTAGTAACAGCATTTTGTTTCCAGGCAGCAGTCAGATGTGAAACTACCTCACCTCAAATAAGTGAGTGTAATACATGATACTTATGAGGATCCTAAAGTAAAATTCTTCTCTTTGCTAACTTCTCTGCGGCCACAGTGTCGCAGTGGTAGAGTTGCTGCCTTCCAGCGTTTGCAGCACTGGAGACCCGGGATCGATCCTGACTACGGGTGCTGTCTGTGCGTTACGTTCTCCCCATGAGCGCTTGGGTTTTCTCAGAGATCTTCGGTTTCCTCCTACACTCCAAAGATGTACAGGTATGTAGGTTAATTGGTTTGGTCTATGTATAAATTGTCCCTAGTGTGTATAGGATAGTGTTAACTAGACCAAGGGGGACCCGTTGGGTCCCGTTTCCTCAACAGGCGGTTGCGGGGATCACTGGTCGTTTCGGACTTGGTGGGCTGAAGGGCCTGTTTGCATGCTGTATCTCTAAAAAAATCTGAAAACTTTGTTGAGTCCAGGTGGGACAATGAAAGTCCTGGAACTTTGCATGTAGTGAATGCCATCTCCAGGTTAATCCCAAGTAACAATATAACCATATAACAATTACAGCACGGAAACAGGCCATCTCAGCCCTACAAGTCTGTGCCGAACAATTATTTTCCCCTAGTCCCATCTACCTGCACTCAGACCATAACCCTCCATTCCGGTCCCATCCATATACCTATCCAATTTATTTTTAAATGATAAAATTGAACCTGCCTCCACCACTTCCACTGGAAGCTCATTCCACACAGCTACCACTCTCTGAGTAAAGAAGTTCCCCCTCATGTTACCCCTAAACTTCTGTCCCTTAATTCTGAAGTCATGTCCTCTTGCTTGAATCTTCTCTATTCTCAAAGGGAAAAGCTTGTCCACGTCAACTCTGTCTAGCCCTCTCATCATTTTAAAGACCTCTATCAAGTCCCCCCTTAACCTTCTGCGCTCCAGAGAATAAAGACCTAACTTATTCAACCTTTCTCTGTAACTTAGTTGTTGAAACCCAGGCAACATTCTAGTAAATCTCCTCTGTACTCTCTCTATTTTGTTGACATCCTTCCTATAATTGGGCGACCAAAATTGTACACCATACTCCAGAATTGGCCTCACCAATGCCTTGTACAATTTTAACATTACATCCAAACTTCTATACTCAATGCTCTGATTTATAAAGGCTAGCATACCAAAAGCTTTCTTTACTACCCTATCTACATGAGATTCCACCTTCAGGGAACTATGCACAGTTATTCCTAGATCCCTCTGTTCAACTGCATTCCTCAATTCGCTACCATTTACCATGTACGTCCTATTTTGATTTGTCCTGCCAAGATGTAGCACCTCACACTTATCAGCATTAAACTTCATCTGCCATCTTTCAGCCCATTCTTCCAAATGGCCTAAATCTCTTTGTAGACTTTGGAAATTTACTTCATTATCCACAACACCGCCTATCTTAGTGTCATCTGCATACTTACTAATCCAATTTGCCACACCTTCATCCAGATCATTGATGTACATGACAAACAACAGTGGACCCAACACAGATCCATGAGGCACCCCACTAGTCACCTGCCTCCAACCTGACAAACAGCCATCCACCATTACCCTCTGGCGTCTCCCATTCAGCCACTGTTGAATCCATCTTGCTACTCCTGCATTTATACCCAACAGTTGAACCTTCTTAACCAACCTTCCATGAGGAACCTTGTCAAAGGCCTTACTAAAGTCCATATAGACAACATCCACTGCTTTACCCTCATCAATTTCCCTAGTAACCTCTTCAAAAAATTCAAGAAGATTAGTCAAACATGACCTTCCAGGCATAAATCCATGTTGGCTGTTCCTAATCAGACCCTGTTTATCCAGATGCTTATATATATTATCTCTAAGTATCTTTTCCATTAATTTGCTCACCACTGAAGTCAAACTAACAGGTGTATAATTGCTAGGTTTACTCTTAGAACCCTTTTTAAACAATGGAACAACATGCGCAGTACGCCAATCCTCGGGCACTATTCCCGTTTCTAATGACATTTGAAATATTTCTGTCATAGCCCCTGCTATTTCTACACTAACTTCCCTCAATGTCCTAGGGAATATCCTGTCAGGACCTGGAGACTTATCCACTTTTATATTTTTCAAAAGTGTCAGTACTTCTTTTTCTTTGAATCTCATAGTACCCATAGCTACTCAACATAATTCAATATCTTTCTCCTTGGTGAATACCTCACCAGTAGACCTCACCAACAGAAAACTTTAGCCGAGTTGAAGCATACCTCATGAATGTTCACATTATTGCAGTGGACCCGCGTCTTCGAGGCTCAAACCTTCGAGTTTACCATCTCCTTTAAGTGCACAAGGAACACGGATCACTTGAAATTAAGGAATCACATCTACTGCCAAGAATTAGCTTTAATTTTCCATTTCCAAAGTTGCAAGTGAGTTGAATGAATAGTTTCTATCTGACAACCAGGCTTCTTATTATAGTCATAAGGCCATATGTGATAGGAGTAGAATTAGGCCATTCGGCCCATCAAGTCTACTCCGCCACTCAATCATGGCTGATCTATCTCTCCCTCCTAACCCCATTCTCCTGCCTTCTCCCCATAACCTCTGACACCTGTTATAATCAAGATGTCATTAATAGATGTAACTATTAATGTACTAATAGTCTCACTTTAGATGTTGGTAACATTCAGTTTTGGGTCACCACGGTGGAATTTACTGATGCCAGCAACACAGGACGTCTTTGAGTATCTGCATGGCTTACTGAAAACTACTGCATTTAACTGCTCTGAAATTGGTCCCCTTGGAAACTTTCCTAACATCTGAATACAGCTGCATATGTGAATTTAAATGAGAGATCACAAGCTATGAAATATATATAGAGTGCTTTCATTTCATTGACAACTACCACAACATTCAAATTGCTTTACTCCAACTATGCACTCAATATAATAAATTAAATTCTTTGTCACTCCCATTCCAATGTCCCATTCCCATTGCCCATAGAATATTTAAAAAATGTACATTAATTGTCTCCATTTTTTTTAGCATAGTGCAGATCTTCAATTTTATCTCTGTATTTTTGTACTTGTTCTATTATAACAAGCAAATAACTCAAGTCCTAGTTTCTACATGTATTTTTTTTAGTTGTTGCTTTACTATTTAATATAATTGGGAGAGAAGGTTTCTAAAAAGCTTTTGTCTCATTGATCGCACCTAACAGCATCTAGGGGCATGTACACCATTTACCTGCATTTGGAAAAGATTTGAAATGGTCAATAGATGTCAGCAATTTGAAGCTTTCACAATAGTGAAAATACATTCCAAGGATATGGTCTTACTGAACTTAAGTAACAAAATAATCCTTCATGTAGCATATACGAATTGTGAATGATGGAAAGAGGTCAAGCATCATCTGAAGAAAAAGAACATATTTAATGTTTCAGGCTGCTGACGGGGTGGAAGATTGCAATCTTCACGTGGTCCGCTCTGTTTCGACTAATGCAATCAACTCGACGTGCACAAACGGAAGATCAAATAGAACAAATTGTCCAACAACTTTAGGCTGTGCACGCCACACAAAAGAAGAAGGCTGGTGACATCTTATCAGAATATTAAACCTGTTTCACTCACCACAGGTACTGCCTGACTTTTTGAGCGTTTCCATCTTGGATTTTGTGCATTCATAATATTGTGCTTTTAAAGATAAGATATTGATGCTGTGAACTGGAATCAGAGGCACTATGCAAAGAATTGTTTCTATTGTATTCTGCACAATGCAATATTAATTATTCTAATTCCTGCCTTCAATTCCTCCCTTTTCTGAATGTATCTTGCTTTTATTTTACCTTTAGTCTTATAACCCTCCAAAATATCTGTGCTGCTGCAATTCTATCTTACTGAGCATCCCCAAAACAAATCACTCCATTAATGAAGGCTATCAGTTTGAGCTGAACTCTTGTCTAAACCCTGGTGGCAAGGCCAGATATATTGGTTGCACAATTGGTCATTGTGCCAAAGGCAAAGGAGATGGACAATATTTCCCATTGGGATAGATCTCCAGACACTTGCAGGAAATTGCACCTTCATACATGTTACACGAGAAGAGGGGACGGCTTGACTTCAAGCTTCCTAGTTTTATTTATTCTTGAGATGATGTTACTCTGATCAACCAGGAGATGGCAAGTATTTTTTGTCCATTGACAGTAATAATGGTCTAAGCAACATAATAATAGAGGACACAAAGTGCTGGAGTAACTCAATGGGTCAGGCAGCATCTCTGGAAAACCTTGATGGGTGACATTCGGTTGGGACCCTTCCTCAGACTGATTGTGGTGTGTCCTTGTGCTCTGTCCGACAAAGTCTAATAGATCTCTCGGTTGCTAACTCCCCTTCCCATTCCCATACTAACCTTTCAGTCCTGGGCATCCTCTATTGCTAGGGTGAGGCCACACATAAACTGGAGGAACAGCACCTCATATTCCACCAGAGCTACAACGCAACGGTATGAATATCCAATGCTCAATTGTAGGTAATCTCGAACAACCCTCTTCTCCCCTTTCTTCCTTAGCCCCCCCCCCCCCCCCCTCTGTGCCCAACCTATTTCTCCTCTCTCCCTCCCACCACATTCCTTCTTCTGGCTTCACAATTTCAACTCTTCAATCCTTTTGTCTCACACCTTCTGCTTTAATCTCTGGCCTTTTTTCCCCCAACCCACCCTATCAAAAATACCCCTCACCCCAGTTCACCTATTAACATGCCATGCTTTGTCCTGCCTCTCTTCTCTTCCAGCTTTATTTCTCCCCCCCCCCTTTACAATCAGTCTGAAGAAACATTACCTACTCCAGAAATGTTACCTGACCAGCTCAATTACTTCAGCATTTTCTGTCCTTTTTTTGTAAACCAGCATCTGCAGTTCCTTGATTCTGCAACGTTATGATATGTTTATCATTGTGTCAAACTGGGATAAAATTGATAAAATAAGCAAACTGCCGCACCACAGATGTTCTGCACCACTACAGCCACTAGACTATCAAAGGTGTTAGCATTGGTTCAATGATGGAAGTTCGTAAGGTATTGGTTTCAGAAGCAATTGAGTGTCCTTCTACACAGTCACTTAACGTTAACATGTAGAATCAGCAAGCAATTAAGAACGCCAATGGTATGTTGGCCTTTATTGCAAAAGAATAGTTGTGCAAGAGGTGTGTTACTTCAAGGAGATAATGTACAAGTCTGGTCTTCCTACCTGAGGAAGGATACAATTGCAATGGAGTACTGGAATGGTTCACCAAATTAATTTCTGAAATGGTATGTTTGCCCATTTAATTTCTCCATAGGTGACTAGGCCTATAGTTCTAAAATTTAAGAATGAGAGATAATGTTTGTGAAATGTACAAATTCTTAAATGGCTTGACAGGGCAACTCCAGCACTGATGTTACCACTTGCTGGGGAGTCTCGAACCAGAGTTTACAGTCTCTAAACAAATAGTTGGATGTTCAGTTTAAACAAACAATAACTTTCTTCGTCCAAAGAATAATGAATCTTTAAATAGGTGTACTGGCTCAAACTTTGAGTATATTCAACATTTTGACAGGTTTTTGGATGTTATCAGGGGATTTGAGATTAACACAAGAAAATGGTGGTGAGGTAAAAGGTCAATTATGATCTTATTGACTAGTGCATCAAACACAAGGGATAAATATCCTCGCTTCATCCCACATTGCCCTTGGGGTAGCGTTGGGTCATGTTGTTTGCTCATGGACATCAAACATGGCCATTTCTGCAATGTAGAGGTTAGCTGGGAGTCAGGGAACTGAATACTCAAATAAGTGGTATTTACAAAAACGATGAAATTGGGGATATAAGTAATTAACAGTGCCTGCAGAAATTCACAGTCACTGCACTTCCCAGTCATTATCAAAGGAGATGATTGTTCACCAATGTTCAATTATTGTTATACACCAGTAAGACGGTGTGCAATGCCATATGAAGGACAATTATTGAACCGATTAAATTTTACGTTTTGTTTTTAATACAATTACACTCAAATTGTGGATATTATTTTATCTTTCAAATATGCATTATTTAACTACGCCATTAACCTTTTTCAACTAAATAACTGTTCACTGTTAAAATTAGGAATATCTTGCTTAAGATCAAAAATTAATGTTTAGGTTTTATTTGAGTACATTAGAAATACTTCTAGTAAAGAGAGAAGATGCAAATAACTATATTATAGTTGAAAGAGTGATTAAATCTCTTCCTCTGTTAACTTACTTGCAAACGGAGTAGTACTCAAAAACATAGGCATGCAATAGGTAGCGATGGTTGGTATGAAAGATCACGTATGCTCAAACATAGTTCTTCAGTTTGTTCTCTGATGCCTCTACGTACTTTCTCAAAAGGCAACAGATCAAACAATGTACCACAGGTTTGACGGGCAATGCAACAGGAGGGGTTTGGATTGATTTCACAGCATTTTTGATAAATGGAGGCTGTTTTGTGAGAAACCATTTCCACTAGTCTTTTGAACTGGAATATGTGTACAGCTTCTTCTCACCAACCATATGTTATGTTAATGTCACCTGAACTATGAGTTTCTGTGGACGATCTTTGGTTTCATTTGGACTACAGAATTTTTTGCACGAGTATTGTGATGAATAATTTAGTGATTTTTATAATTATATATTATCTGTATGTATTGTATTTACAGGCCTGATATGCTGCTGCAAGTAAGAATTTCATTGTTCTGTTGTTGATACATAGGACAATTAAATACTCTGTATTCTGGCTAGTTAAAAGATTTCTGCAAAACAATTTGATTATATTTTTTAATTCTACAAAGATTATGACTGCCGCCCATGCCATGTCGACAGATATACCACTTTAATATATGATTAGTGCGTTCCCCTTTCAAGGTACTCTACACCAAAAGCTTTTCCAAATATAATTCAAAAATATAATTGTCAAATCCCAGTTAATTTCTCAGAAATCTTTTGTGTGTAAAGTATCCTCAACTTATATAATTCAATAGCCCATGTGTTTGCATGTTTATTTAATATTAATGTTCATAATTTGTGACATTTTTATTTAGCTTTCAATAGAGTTCCAGGTCCAGCTGCCATGGTAACAACATTGGGGAACATGACAGTTAATGGAGGGGCAATCCTGTGTGTTTGGGTTTCGTCTTAAGTAATGCAATGAAGGGATCAAAGAACAGGGCACAATCATTGTATTATCAACTCTACCCATTCTAAGTAATTTGGTAACCTTCCCAGTTCAATTGAAAGAATAGATGGGAAATCTAAAAACATGGTCAGTTCCTGACAATATAGCATATGTATGATTTTATTTTGTGGCCTTGAGCTTATCCAGTTTTTGTGCTGATTAGTTAATTGTGTGGGTGTGTCTCCATTTTAATGGTTGATTTCTGTTCTACCCTTTCACAGAAATCCATTGCCCCACCTTCTCAAGCATTTAAATATAAGCACTTAGATATAAACAATTGACTTAATGCCACATCTGTTCATATGGAAGAGGAGGAGACAGTTGGCTGTGAGAGAGCTGGGGAGGGGAAGGAGGGAGAAAGCAAGGACGACCTGAAATTGGAGGTCAAAGTTCATAACGCTGGGGTGTAAACTACCCAAGGGAAATATGAGGTGCTGCTCCTCCAATTTGTGGTGGGACTCACTCTGGCCATGGAGGTGGCCCAGGACAGAAAGGTCGGATTCAGAATGGGAGAGGGAGTTGAAGTGCTGAGCCACCGGGAGATCATGTTGGTTAATGCGAACTGAGCGGTGGTGTTGGGCGAAGCGACCGCCAAGCCTACGCTTGGTCTCACCGATGTAGAGCAGCTGACATCTAGAGCAGCGGATGCAATAGATGAGGTTGGAGGAGGTGCAGATGAACCTCTGCCTCACCTAGAAAGACAGCATAGGTTCTTGGATGGAGTCGAGGGGGGAGGTAAAGCGACAAGTGTAGCATTTCCTGCGGTTGCAAGGGAAAGTACCAGGGGAGGGGGTGGTTTGGGTGGGAACGGACAAATTGACCAGGGAGTTACAGGGGGAGCGGTCTCTGCGGAAAGCAGACAGGGGGGGGGGAGATGGGAAGATGTTGCCAGTGGTGGGATCACGTTGGAGGTGACGAAAATGTTGGAGGATTATATGTTGTATGTGACGGCTGGTAGGGTGGAAGGTGAGGACAAGGGGGACTCTGTCCTTGTTACGAGTGGGGGGATGGGGAGTGAGAGCGGAGCTACGGGGCATAGAGGAGACCCTGGTGAGAGCCTCATCTATAGTCGAAGAGGGGAACTCCCGTTCCCTAAAGAATGAGGACATCTCTGATCCCTGGTTTGGAACACCTCATCCTGGGTGCAGATGTGGCGTAAACGGAGGAATTGAGAGTAGGAGATAGAATCCTTACAGGAAACAGGGTGGAAAGAAGTGTAGTCCAGAAAGCCATGGAAGTCAGTGGGTTTGTATTAGATATCAGTCAGCAGTCTGTTACCTGCGATGGAGATAGTGAGGTCTAGAAATGGTAGGGAGATGTCGGAAATGGTCCATGTGAATTTGAGTGCTGGATGGAAGTTAGTGATGAAATGGATGAAGTGAGTGAGTTCGGCATGGGTGCAGGAGGTGGCACCAATACGGTCGTATTGAAGCAAAATGCTTGAGGTGGCTTCATCCACCTTTCCTTTGGAAAGTGCCATGTCATTGAAATTGTTTTCCCCCAACTCTATGATGTCCCTAAGTAATATCCCATATTGAAGCAAAATTTCTTTCATTATTTTGATGGAGAAGAATATCTTCAATCATAGTATATATATTTTCATTGAAAAGTAAATAGATCTGGTAAACTTTAATTTCTGCATTACTCCTAGTGTCACATGCTAATGAGAGGAGGAATGGAAGAATGGGCCAGATGAATGCAGCACAGAAACAGGCCCTTTGGCCCAACTCATCCATGCCGACCAAGATGCACCATCTAAGCTAGTCCCATTTGCTTGCATTTGGTCCATATCCCTCAAAACCTTTCCTATCTATGTACTTGTCCAAGTGGCATTTAAATGTTATTATTGTACCAGCCTCAACTATATCCACTGGTAGCCCCACTGGGGTGACAAAATTGCACCCCCATCCTAAGAAGAATGAGAGATGAAATTGGACAATGGCTCAACAAGATATATTCGATGGATGTAAGCAAAGTTTGAAGAGCGAGTGTCTATTGGTTATGATGTAGTTACTCTTGAGGTTCAGATCCTGAAATAGGTGTATATCATTAGCCACGCTAAGAATGCACTACGAAAATATACAACATATATGCCTTACATTGAGCAAGTGAGCACAATTACATGCAAATATACCATGAAAGTGACTTCAGTGAAAGAAAATTTAGTTTAGTTAAGTTTAGAGATATAATGCAGAAAATGTTACCAATTGATTTAGAAAAGACCTTTCATCCTAGTTGCACGTAACAAACTGTAATTAATACTTCTCAGTTCCAATTTGCTAACTTGCTGCTTCGTCTATAGAGAGTGTTGATGTAACTCCTGGAGCAACTCTTCGAATAGACGCTGGGAAGGTGAATGATAAACATGTTCAACAGCCAATCTGTGGCACAAGATCTGACCAAAAACAGGTCAAGGTTGATTGAAATGAAGACATTGATGACTTATTGCAAATGTTCTCAGAAGCTGCACCTTGGATGAGTTAGGGACTTGCGACACAAATAATTAATCCCATGGTGTTTGAAACCTAAAGGTTGTTGACACATTGGGTTCAGTATCCTATCAGATTCAATAATTAAATCTGTGTCCATTTGATACCGCTTCCATCCTGTTTCAGTTGTTCATGAAGAGGAACAGTGCCTGTGAAATATTAATAGCAGGAACCTTTAATTTCCCAGTCAGAAATTAAACCAGGCCATAGATGTGCTGCCATAATTAGAAAATAATAAGATAGCCACAGATCAGACAATAGAGTCAGTGCATCAGACAGAAACAATGACAGATGTTAAGCATTGCCTGCCAAGAGTAAAAATACATTGTTTAAAGAATAAGTACTGAGTATCGTTTGTCAGTCGTTCCCAAACACGGCATCAGTCAGTTCAGTATGTCACAAATTACATCAGATGTCAAAAGAATAATTAATAGATGGCTGTGAACAAAGATTAGAGCTAGGTTTTCTTTTCATAACAAATAGCAACTAAAGTCTTCTGCTCTGGGGGTGCTTATGAGGAGTTTAGTTCAATCATTGTTTTTTAATTAATAGTTATTCATTAACTGTCTCCATGGGGAGGCATCTTTGAGCTGGAACTATATGGGTGAGAAAAAGGACCATATTCCTTCGTTCTGAAACCTTAATTCTCATTGTCTTCCTGACTTTGTGTCCCGGGGAGCCGTGCGGGTCCAATCCACCCGCCAAACAACTGCGGCGCCAATGACAGGAGCGACGGCCGAAGTGCACCTTGGTAGGCCCGACTCGCTCCACAGGCCTCCCAGGGGTCTGCGGAGAAGCCGGGCGGTGAGGTTTGCCTGGGTCAAAGGAGCCTCAGCGGCGGCGGCGGTGGGAGCCTCAGCGCAACAGCTGGAGATTCGGCGACAGCTTGAGCCTCGATGGCAGTGGGAACCTCGGCTGCGGGACGTGAGGGAGGGGCAGGGGTGGGGAAGACAATGGGGACCTGGCCTGGGGATACCGCCGTGAAGAACAATGTGGACCCGGTGTGGGGGAGGGGAAGGAGGGGGCACTCTAGTTTAAAATCCTCTGCACAGGGGATAAGTCTGCGTTTGTTTGTTTGGTCGTTTGTTCCGGTGAAGGCGCTGTGCACACGGCAGCCAGCCAACAGTCGCTTGTCCTTTACATTTTTTTTTGCACTTTTAATTTCAAGTTTTTGTGTACCTTGTGCGTTGTGATTCTTGGCAGGCCAATTAACATGAATAAAATGTTATTGTATCTTATAAATAAGTTAATTAATACTATACGGTACAAACTATCAACTCCTCTATCAAACATTAAATTCAGTGGAATTGTCCTCTCAAGCAGGTTGTGATGCTAGCCTCCTAAGGAAGCAGTTTAAAATGGACAATGTTTTGCGTCTGAACCTTTTTGCAGATGAATAATATCTCTGCAAAGCTGCAAGATATTCATCAATAGTCACTGCCAAACTATTCAGTTTTAACTCCTTTGTAAAGGAGGTTTAAAGGAATTAAGATAATACAATATGCAGCTGGAATGTTGGCCCTCTCCTTGCCATAATTTTAATGGAAATTAAAAGCTTTTTGTTATGTAAGTAAATATGAACTGTTATTTTTCAAAACAGTAATGTTGAATATCTCCTGCAAACAGATTTTGCATGTTGCTTTAGAGTTGGCAACAGTTATCAATGTTTCATACAGAACAAGGGTAGAGAAGGAAAGACCAACTCTAAAAAAAGGTGACAAATGTTCTTTTTTATCCTAAGTTACCCAGAAGCGTGTGCTAAATTACTCTGGGTTAAACCGACTTTCATCGGCATCGCTGTTTTAGAGATGTCAGTGAATTCCCATTTTGTTTAAGTGGACAAAAATGCTTATTAAAATAATGGAACAAACTATTTAACACAATATTACATTACCAAATCTAACCCATTGGTACAAAATGGTTACTATGATTTGACTGGATAGCACACAAACAAAGCTTTTCACTGTATTGCAGTGCATGTGACCACAATAAACTAATAGACCAATATTAAATGAGGAGTAGGAGAAGAATGTGGATTTATATTGTTCATACTCTATCTCAGATAAAGACTTAAGGATCAAGAAATTTCATGACCTTGTCATGTAATACTTCTTTAAAGAAAATGTAAACATTTGCTTTACATTTTAAGAGAATCAATAGCATCTGTCAGCATAAAGATCCAACTTTTCACATTTTTCACACAGAGAGTGGTGAATCTGTGGAATTCTCGGCCACAGAAGGTAGTTGAGGTCAGTTCATTGGCTATATTTAAGAGGGAGTTAGATGTGGCCCTTGTGGCTAAAGGTATCAGGGGGTATGGAGAGAAGGCAGGTACAGGATACTGAGTTGGATGATCAGCCATGATCATATTGAATGGCGGTGCAGGCTCGAAAGGCTGAATGGCTTACACCTGCACCTATTTTCTATGTTTCTATGTAACTGCATGTATGGTTATATGAAGATATCCTCAAGCATATCAGGACAAAACAGGATATTGTAATCTCAGCCTTGGCATGACTGTTCCATCACGTTGACAGATGCAACCCTGGGAAAGAGTTGCAATGGACAAAAATGTATCAGGCCACCTGGACACTGGTAATTCCTCTGAACCTTTCTTTGTTATTGTTATGGGTTGTGTGTAACAGCCACCCAAGAGAGATCCAGCTTCATTCACAATACTTGCACATTACAGTCTTGCTTGGAGCAATGGTCCTACCTTGCCACTGTAGTTGGAATTTGGAAAGGCTAAACACAGAAACATGGAAAGTTATCCATAGCTAATTTAAAGGGTTATCTCGCCTTGAACTATAGAAGAGGTTAAAAAAAAAATCATCAACACTCTCAGCGCACATTTTATGCACCCACGAACACACACTAGAATTCAAGCATCCGCCTTATTTATTGTTACATTTTTTTTACATTAAAATGAACGAATGGGATATCATGAACCTGAAATTTGGGCAAGCAAGCTAACACAGTCTGAAGAAAGGTTGCCTATTTCCTTCGCTCCATAGATGCTGCCTTAACCGCTGAGTTTCTCCGGTATTTTTGTCGACATTAGACTGGTGAATCTAGCATCTGCACCAGAAGTCTGAAAGTTTATAATTTGTTTCCTGGGGTACAATGTAGTTTCTTTATGCCCTTTGAATAGGGATGTAATACTGATTTAGTTGACAGGTAAAAGTACTTACAATGCAGAAGGTGATATACTGTATGAAGCTATGAACTTAAGTATTTTCCAATTGTCTCTGCTACCCATTGTCAATCGTGACAATCAAATTCAACTATAATTTGAAATGCAATCACTCAAGGTAAAATGCATCATTATACAAAATATTTCCAGAACCAACAACAGATCTGGAAATATTGAATTATCATTCTATTCTTAAAAAAAAACAAACACAAGAACAAACATGGTTGCAGTTTAAAAATATCTTGTATCACTAAGAGACATGACCAGGCTCACCACATTCCTGACAGTCTCTACTGACCAAAGGCAGAGGTGGCTCAGTTGTAGTCAAACTTGGAGCATTAGTTCAAGATAATAGATTGTACTGTCACACCTATTAGTGAAGACCTTGCTGTAGTTGAACACTTGGATCTCCAGCATTTCAGTGCCATCAATGTTGCTGGTGACAGGCCATCGGAAAGTCTGCCAATTAAACAAAGGGATCAAAATCAGTAAGACTTTTCAGAATATTTGCATTAATTGCATGTGAAATAAAAATTATGAACAATTCGGTATATTGATTATAGAAGACAAGGCAATGGTACATTTATAAATGCTTGATCTGCCTCAACCTCTGGATATTAGAATGATCCAGTTGAAATAAACATGAAAATCAGAACAGAATACAAATTTTATCCGATTTTATAATCTTTGCCACTTTTTAATTTTCATTCCAATTGTCCCACAACTTCTCATGCCATTATTTCCTAGCCTTGACCTTGGCAAAAGCATTCACAGTTACACTTGGATTGAACTAGTAAGTAGTTATGAGTAACAAAGCTGAAATTGTATGAGATAATGCATGCAATGGTTAATGTGGCTGCAGCCACATCATGTAGCCAATATAGTAGTACAAGGATTTTTCTATTACAAGGGTTTGAGATTTTCTATGATTTGGCAGAGATTCAGTCCACTTTTTTCCCCCAACACTAATGATGTGGGCACCACTGACAAGCTCAGCTTACATATCCATCCCAGATGACTCAGGAGAAGGCACAGTGAACAGCTACAATTTGCATGGTCAAGGTACTTCCAGAATAACGAGAGTGAGTCTAGGACCTAACATGTTAATGTGTTTCTCTTTCCACAGATATTACTCTACCTCCTGAGTGTTTCTAGACTTTTTGCATTTATTTCAGAATTCTGCCATAATGAACTGTCAGGTGGGATTCCAGAATTTTGAACCAGTGATGTTATAAGAGCAGTGACACATTTCCAAGTTGAGATGATGCACAAATTTGGAGGGGGGCTTGCAGGTGGGGTATTACCACATGACTGTCGCTCTCATCTTTCCAGATAGCACAAGCTGTGCAAGTGAAAGATGGATTACATAGGTGTGGCAGGCATTAATCTTACTTCTAAATGAGTCATCTGATTTGTGCAATGCAAATAATCACCAAATTTCTAAATTACTCAAATTCTGAAACACTTTTCTGGAACATTTTGTGAACAATTTAAAAAAAACCAAAATGTACATACTGCCAATAGAACTAATAAATAGTACTCCTTTAAATAATGTAATTGCCTTTCCTAATTCAAGGTGCACGATTAGAATTGTCATGAACAATAGACATTTATGTCAGTGATGAGAAGTTGTTGATTTATAGTTGACATTAAGTATAGGAAGTGCTGCAAGGATAAATGTTCTGAAGCAAAATGCTAATGATTAGAAGCAAAGCCCATCATTGCTCCAATGGAGGATTTAATATACAATATGAACAGGAAATTGTAAGGCTATAGGGAAACCATGATGGAATTAATGCAGTAGAAAAAAGCTGGCGGAGGTAATATCGGCTGAATAGCCTCCCTCAGTGCTGGATATTTCTCAGTACTGCTGATTCTGTACAAATCAACCATTTTTTAATTACAAATTAGAGCCAGATATACTCAGGGATTTCCATTTCCATTTTTGTAGTTCCACTGACACTGGCAACTCTCTAGAATCTAATTCAAGCTGCTGGTTTTCATTTGCAGGCCTCCTGGCAGATTGTTAAACAGTGGGATCATTATTTACAGTTTGGCCTTGTGCCGATATCCTCACACCTATCTTTCCCCTGTCAGCATTATGGAGTAGGGATTGTTGTGGTAAACCAGTTGATGTTTCTCCTTCACAGCTCAGATACGATGAAACTAACTGTAGTAACCTCAATATTATTCTGACATATATTAATAACAATCATAATTACTGCTGTGGTAGCTCAGTAGCTCACTTGTGGTAATTCTACTTTTGAACAATGTTTTTTTTAAGATGATACATGCCAGAATGGCCTACTGTCACCTCAAAAAAGTTAAAACATTAGATTATCACTTTCTTTGAAAGTTTAGTATTACAAAATGATTTTGAGAGTTTAAAGAATAAAGTTTATTCATTAAATTATGGGGTCAGGGCCTTAAGCAACTGAAAGGATCTCAATCCACCATGGATACCAACATGAAGAAGTGTATGCGCACTGGAACCTTCTTGTCGATTTGTCATATTATAAACCAGGCTTGCAGTGAATCTCTCAGCACATCACTCTAGTTATCAGTTTAAGAAGGAACTGCAGATGCTGGAAAATCAAAGGTAGACAAAAGTGCGGGAGAAACTCAGCGGTTGCGGCAGTATCTATGGAGCGAAGGAAATAGGCAACGTTTCAGGACGTCTCGGCAATGTCTGAAGAAGGATTTCAGCCCAAAACGTTGCATATTTCCTTTGCTCTATAGATGCTGCCGCACCCGCTGAGTTTCTCCAGCACTTTTGTCTACTCTAGCTATTAGCATAACCAACCAACTCCCCCCTCCCCCCCAATTTTCAATAATACTTAAGTTGGATATCAAGGAAAAGCCATGAGATAAATGATATCTAGGCTGCCAGTACAAAAGGCCTGTTGTATCTTGCATTCCCATACTAACATTTCTATCCTGGGCCTGACTGAGGGTGATCTCTGCATTTATCTTCAGCTTGTACTTGGCCTGTCATTTCAATTTTCTATCCCAATCTCACTCTTTCATCCCTGTGTTTGGCTTCTTGTAATATTCTAATGAAGCCCAACTTGAGCTTAATAAACATTTCAACTTCTGATTTGGTATGTTCCAGCCCTTACGATACCACATTTAATCAATAATTTCAGACAAACAGTTTTCTAATATGTATCTGAATTGGCCAGTGTTCGATTTCCACTGTTCCTAGTTCTGCTGACGTTTAATCCGCCTGAAATGTCAACACTTTTTCTCTGCCCACACTGTTGCCTGCACTGTTGAGCATTTCCAGCATTTTCTTTTTTTCAGTGTTATAAACTGTATGCTATTCTTGACACAGTCACCATCATCCTCTACGATAATCCTCAACACTGGTGCTCTGCAAGAATGCATTGTCAGCCCCATTTTTTACTCCTTATACACCCACAACTGTGCAGTCAAATACAAATACAACTCAATTTACAAATCCGCAGACAACACTACCGTAGTGGGCCGGATATTAAATAAAGCCAACTATTACAGGGCATAGGTTTAAGGTGAAAGAGGGAAAGTTTTAAGGAGATACACAGGACAGGTTACACTGAGTGTGCGAGGAATACACTCCCAGTGTACTGGTGAAACCAGATACAATAGTCGTGTTTAAGAGACTTTTAGATAGGCACATACAATGCAGGGAATGGAAGGGTATGGAAATGTAAGCAAAATAATTGGTTTAATTTGGCATCATGTACAACACAGACATTGTGGGATGAAGGGTCTATTCCTGTGCTGAACTGTTCTTTATTCTAATATTTCATCAACAGTTCAAAGTGTGTTTTATAAAAGTTTAGTCCAAATTAATTTGGCCCAAACTTTTCCCATCCGTATATCTGTCCAAATGTCTTTTGAAAGTCATACTTGAGAATGCATTAAGGAAGGCATCTTTGGCCCTTGGCGTTATAAATAGGGGAATAAAGTACAAAGCTAAATGGCTTGACTAAACTTTTATAAAACACACTTTGAACTGCTGATGACTATTTCCAAACCAAAGTTTGGCCCAAATATGGGCCAAATTAAGGGAAATGGGACAAGTTGAGAATAACAACTTGTCGGCATGGACAAGTTATGCTCAAGGGCTGGTTTCCATGCTGTTTAGCTCTCTGCCTCTAAGTTCTGCTATCACTGTCAAAGACATATTGGCACACTTTAGGTTCTCCCACGTCCTATGTTCCCTTAAAATTGCATTATTTATACTGTCACTAAATTTTTCGCACAAAATTAGGTCTCTGCATACTTCTCTGCATTAAGTGGCATCTACTGTGCAACAATTCATTTCATCCATCAGTTCTGTCCTCCTCTTACCATCTCTCCTCTTGTTCATTACATTATTGCTTTTTGTGACAACTGAAAACTGTTGTCTATAACATTATGTCCTGCACATGGTTTGAACCATTCATATAAATCAAAAAAAGATCCAATTACCCTTCGCCAGATTTTTTTTGATTCTGAATAACCACTCAAAACTCTTCTCTGTTCCTGTTACTAAACTGAATGTCACTGACAATTTTCAATACATAGGTTGAAACAATTATAAATTACTTAGCTTTTCATTGACTATCAATTTTAACTCAAGATAGACATAAATGTATAAATGGGTCACATCAAGTGCTGTAGGTCTTTTTTTCAATGGTGCTATACAAGGGCACTGAAGTGTGTACAAGCAGGTTGTACCATTCCCATTATTTTCTCACTAAATGTAAAGTTGCACTTTTGCTCATCTGTTTAATGTGATCTTCAGAAATTTTCATTGTCTCTCCAGATTTCATCCAGCTAATCAACAGATGTACAAGAATGATAACTGCTCTCAGGACAATGATTCAGACTGTTCACAGTTCTGTTAACTGAAGAATTGCAATTGTCAAATAATGAGTCAATGGACGGAACCAGTTAAGAGAGCTTGTTTGCGCTAATTTCTTTGAAGTGGTGTTGCAGTTTTACACATCCCTGTCTAATTTAAAGGATGGATTGCAGTTCTCTTTTATTGCAACACAACGTGCAGATTGTCCATTAAAAATGCTTAATATCATGTATGTATTACTACGACAATCATTACATGTGCATGCTCCTTGTATCTAAGGTTAGACCAAGAATGCTTTAATGTTGTTTCTTTGCACAAGAAGAAAGAAGGTCAGATTGTCCCACCCGAGACCTGCTGCACACACCCGCTGCCTGTGCTCGCTTACCACCTGCACATTTTCCTGGAAGAGACTGAAGAAGCTGAGATATTTGTTGAGGTGATGCAGTCTCTAATCTGTAACCATGCATTAGATGTTATTCTCTGAGGCCAGTGAAATACTTTAAAAAAGTGTTGTGTCGCTGATAATTGCCAATTTTTCACAATTCTCCAAAGATTTACACTGTCACTAAAATTAAAAAAATTAAAAATAATTTAATCAAGAACAAAACAAAAAGTAATTAGCATTAGAGTAATGCAAAATCAGTCATTCAGAAAGTATTCAGACCCCTTTACTTTTTCCACATTTTGTTACATTACAGACATTCTAAAATGGATTATTTTCATTTTTTTAATCATCAATCTACGCACAATACCTCATAATTAAAAAGGGGAAACAGGTATTTAGAATTTTTTGCAAAGTAATTAAAAAATACATAACTGTAATATCACATTTACATAAGTATTCAGACCCTTTGCTGTGACACTCAAAATTGAGCTTGGGAGCATCCTGTTTCCATTGATTATCCTTGAGATGTTTCTACAACTTGATTGGGGTCCACCAGTGGTAAATTAAATTGATTTTACTTGATTTGGAAAGGCACACACCTGTCCATATAAGGTCCCACAGTTGACAGTGCATGTTAGAGCAAAAACCAAGCCATGAAGACGATGGAATTGTCCGTAGACCTCCAAGACATGATTGTGTTGAGACACAGATCTGGGGAAGGGTGTGAAACAATTTTTGCAGCATTGCAGGTCCCGAAGAGCACAATGGCCTCCGTCATTCTTAAATGGAAGAACTTTGAAACCACCAGGAGACTTCATAGAGCTGGTCGCCCAGCCAAATTGAGCAATCGGGGGAGAAGGGTCTTGGTCAGGGAGATGACCAAGAACCCGATGGTCACTCTGACACCCAATTGAACTCAACAATGAGGATCATCACAGGAACAATCCACTCAACACCACTCCCCTGGCTCCCTGTCCTATCCAACATAGCCCCTCCACACATCCGGCGAGTAGTCCTCACTCAAAGGATGCTCCAAAAGACCAAAAACTCCCCTCACCTGCCAATTCACATGCACATCTTCAACCCACCCATGACTTCCATCTAGACGACCAATTTGGAAGAACACACCACCAGCTGATTTCACCATCCAATCAGCTTGGAAAAAGAAATGGGAGTCCAAGGACGTCCCAAATAAACATATGGTGTCAGACCCCACCCTACCGGTCCCTGGCACCAACCTCCCAAGGAAGCAGTGGACGACGCTGATTAGATAGGACTGGACATGGTCCCTGCTTGGCCAGCCTTCACAAATGGGGCAGCAGTCCAACCCCACGGTGTGCTTGTGGAGAGCAGCAAACAATGCAACACATCATTGAAGCATGCCCTCAACAAAGATTCAAAGGAGGACTTGTCACCCTTCATACAGCAAATCAAGAGGCAACTGCTTGGCTAAAGGACTTTGCTTTCGCTAAATAAATAAATAAACTCTGACAGAGCTCCAGTGTTCCTCTGTGGAAATGGGAGAACCTTCCAGAAGAACAACTATATCTGCAGCACTCCACCAATCAGGCCTTTATGGTAGAGTGACCAGAAGGAAGCCACTCCTCAGTAAAAGGCAACTGACAGCCCGCTTGGAGTTTGCCAAAAGGCACCCAAACAGGAATCTCTGGTCTGATGAAACCAAGATTGAAGTATTTGGCCTGAATGCCAAGTGTCACGTCTGGAAGAAACCAGACGCCGCTCGTCACCTGGCCAATACTATACGTACGGTGAAGCATGGTGGTGGCAGCATCATACTGTGGGGATGTTCTTCAGCGGCAGGAACTGGGAGGCTAGTCAGGATCGAGGGAGTGATGAAAGGAGCAAAGTACAGATGAAGTCCTGAACGGTCTGGAGCAGGTTCTCAGACTGGGGCAGAGGTTCACCTTCCAACAGGACAACAAACCTAAGCACACAGCCAAGACAACGCAGGAGTGGCTTTGTGACAAGTCTTTGAATACCCTTGAGTGGCCCAACCAGAGCGCGGACTTGAACCCGATCGAATATCTCTGGAGGGACGTGAAAACAGCTGTGCATCGACGCTCCCCATCCAACCTGACAGAGCTTGAGAGGATCTGCAGAGAAGAATGGGAGAAATTACCCAAATACAGGTGTTCCAAGCTTGTAGCGTCATACCCAAGAAGACTTGAGGCTGTAATCGCTGCCAAAGGTGCCTCAACACAGTACTGAGTAAAGGGTCTGAATGCTTATGTAAATATGATATTTCAGTTATTTATTTTTAATTTCCAAACACCTGCTTTCACTTTTTAATTATGGGCTATTGTGTATAGATTGATGATTAAAAAAAATGAAAATCAATTTTAGAATAAGGCTGTAACGTAACAAAATGTGGAAAAAGTGAAGGGGTCTGAATATTTTCTGAATGCACTGTATATTTACAACAGGGTAATTGATGATCCGACTAAATTAGTGAGGTTCTGCACTAGTCGGCCCAGTGAAAAGCCGAATGTTTGAGGTGAAGTACATATTGGACTGTGCTTTTGACTGAAAGATCTGAAAACTAATGCAATAACCCATTTGCAGTTCATCCATGCAGCAGCATAATACAGGACCCTGAACAAGCTGCTCTCAAACATCCTGCCATAATGACATATTGCCTCATAGTTACCCTTTTTCCCTTAATATACACAAAATCTCTTTGGTTTCTCTTTAATCTTACCTGCAAGAGCAATCTCAAGACCCCATACCCCCACTCCCACTTCGCCCTCCATATCTGTGTCTCAAAAATGCTCATCAATTCCCTAAACTCCTCCAGAATACACTTGATCCCAACTGAATATATCTGACACATGCCTCCTTTTTCTGACCAGCGCCTCAATTTTTCTCATCATCCAGGGTTCCAACTGAATTGCCCTTCACTCTAACATGCAAACCTTGAATTCTCATTTTCACATTTTTTAAAGCATCCCTCATTCCAGAAGTCCCTTTGCTCAATCACAACCTACATCAATCATCTTTTGCAAGCTCCTGTCAAAGATGCCTTTGCTCTTCAAAGAACTTCAATTTGAGGACCAGCCCTATCTCTATCTCTTTCCATTAACTTTTTGGGGGCCAACAGCACAATCCCAACAAGGTGGGATTATAAAATTTATAGGAATCATCCACTTTTTATTTCTCACCTACTCCCACATCACCTTACTTGACGATCCTTCTGTGTGCAATCTCAGACTATTGCTATGATGTTCTCCTTAATCAATAATGCAACACCCCTGCTCTTTTATTCCTACCTCATCCTCACCTGTGACACCTGCATCCCTGAACATTAAGCTGATAACCCTGTCTCTCCCTTTGCCAGGTTTCCATGATGGCTATAACATCCCAGTCGCACATGCCTAGGGTTTATCCGCCCAACCTGTCAGGCCTCATGCAACCACCTCTCCTTGCTCTTTGCCATGCTCCAGCCTGTCCCGTCTAATGAACTTGCTGTCATTGACTTCTGCATTGAATTCCAGCCTCCTATGTGCCTCACTACAGCATTGGACCCTGACCGCTGCCATTCTGCCTCAGTGTCCAGTGGGTTCTGGGTAAAAGTCGCCGAAATACTTAATGTGTGTCTTAAGATAACATGATTGGCATTGATGGAAATTTAACGGGTCAACGAATGTAGAAAAAGACACATGCCGTTTGTACTTCCTATATGAATAAAATACACCTTGTAAATGAACAAGGCATCATTGACAGCCACTGGATACAATTGAGAATCCTGTAAAGGAGTAAACAGCACGAGTTGGAGATATCTGATCTTCAGGAAGTCTTTGACTTCGGCATCTCCTCACGTGTGCCTGAGGTGTAAGCATCAGATAGCTTGCAGTTTCCTTGGAACTACTATCCGCAGCCAGCAGGATTTGGCCCAATACGTTACCCTTTATCTTCAAAAGAACAAAATAACACTGGTCACAATACTTTCAGTTTTTGTTTATACTTAATCACCCAGTATCCTTCTTGTGCTATTCTGTAATTTCCTGCTCTGTAAGAGAATTACTTAATTATTTGTTATCACAACCAATCTTGAGAAATTAAAGCACCATGAAAATGTAATTAGCACAAAAATTCTCTTTGCCATGAATGGGCAGCATCTGTTTAACTTCCGTTCCTTGATGCACATGCAGAGCTTATCCAAATTATATTTTGTGTGGATTAAAATGCTACAGGGCTTCATTTCTGAAAATGTTATAATAGTCAAGTCAATTAGCAATGGATTCAATTCCCTGCGGACATCAAGTTCTGGAATTGAAGTCAATCAAATTTACGTCAATATTGGGCGGTCACGGTGGCGCAGCGGTTGCATTGCTGCCTTACAGCGAATACAGCGCCGGAAACCCGGGTTCAATCCCGACTACGGGTGCTGTCTGTACGGAGTTTGTACATTCTCCCCGTGACAGGTGTGAGTTTTCCCCGAGAAAACCCACACCTTTTCTTCGGTTTTCTCCCACACTCCAAAGACATACAGGTTTGTAGGTTAATTGACTTGGTAAAAGTAAAAATTGTCCCTAGTAGGGTCTAGGTCGCTGGTCGGTGCAGACCCGGTGAGCCGAAGGGCCTGCTTCCGTGCCGTATCTCTAAACTAAAATTCCTGCTGCCGTATTTTAACACGAAAAATATATCATCAGCTATTTATCATCTGAAATGAGAAATTACTGAATTGGTTCTCAGTAATGGTTCTTATATTGTTTGGCTCAATGTTTAACTGGTGTAACAATCTTCTCCAGCATTAGCAAAAGGGGAAATGCAGTGGACACCATTGAAAAGGCAGGTTAATAAACATTAGCCTCTGGGAGTGATTCATGCAATTGAAACAGATGGGATACAGCTGCACTAATATAGTGCTTTGCTCTGGATTTTTTTTTGGATATGTATGTAGAAAGCACAAAAGCTCCAGAATGATACGATTCATGGACATTAAGGATTTGCAGGTAATGGGGGATAAACAAAATTGGCATAATTAAAGAGTTAGGTGCTATAATTGTGAATCATTGGTTTCTAACATAAAAGTGGACTGAAAACCAAATTTTTTTAATGTAAATTAAATCCAGTCCAGATATACCGAAGTGCTTAGGATGTGCCAAACTCTCTGTGAAGGTACTTCCTACATCCGGCAGTCAGTTCTAGATACACAAATACATAACACCATTAAAGATACACTGTGACGACACCCACGTTGTTGTCATGATCGACTTCATGTGCAAACATTTTCTGACGAGCAAATGATGAATAGCAGATGGAAAGATTGAGATGAGGCTGGCCAGAAAGATGTTCAGATAAGCAGTTTGATAGTGGTCATGAGTGGGCAATGAGAAGACCGACTCCACTTGGACTCAGAAAATATTTTCTGGTTTGTAATTGGGGAAATGATCTGGGTTTTTACTGTGTTATGAATGCATATAATTTGATATTGCAATGTGTCACTGTAGATTTACAGTACATGATATATTCCCACTTAACACATTTAGACATTTTGAAGAGTTATAATTTTAAAGGCTATCTGAACATTGGTAAAATGACAGATCTTAGGTATTCAAATTATATTTTGAGCACACAAATGAATTTAATCCCATAAAATGTGAACATATTTGGAGAATATGCAGTAAATTTGCGCACTGGAATTTGTTACATATATGCTTTACCTCTCTCTCTTGCTACTCAAGAGATGCACTGTCTTTTTATTATGAAGCACCTTAGTTGTGCTCCTAGCTGTTACAGAGAATTAAAGCAATCAACTAAAGCTTGGAATAAGATTATGGGTTGAAGATCCTTAAATCCCTGTACTGATGTCACACTAGTAGCGCAAGAATTCCTCATCTTTAATATTTATACGTTGGTCCCATCAGAATTTCTGTTTTTTAATAAAGCAAGCAGGCACTGGCACAAATAGGATGCAAGTTTGCATTGCCCTTACAGAGCTGCAGCAGAAGAATCTTGGAGATCCATTCATGAAAAGCAAAAAAATGAACATTTGGAACAAAAGGAAAGAATATTGGTTGGCCCAAGAGTTTGTTTCCCTGCTGTATATCCCACACGTCTGCAGATATATTTTGACTTTGGAGCACATAAATTAATTTAATCCAACAAGATATGAACATATTTGCCTGGAGAATATGCAATAAACTCAAGAGGGGGAATTTCTGAAAGTAACATTTTCCCGTGAGACACACTTCCTGTGAAACCTTTCAGTGGAGAAGGATTTAGCAATGACTCATCCATACTTTCCCGTCCCTGAAACATATGGCAAATGGAGCAGAGAGCCAGCAAAACCATGTCATGTTGCCATTCCATGTAACATACTGATAGATTTAAAGACATTGTAGAGATATGGATGTACCCCAGTCCATCACACTAACCAAACTCCCCCCATTGACTCCATCTGCACTTCACAGCGCCATGGGAATGCAACCAACATAATCAAAGGCTTGTCCCACCCTGGTCACTCACATCTGGTTGAAAATACAGAAGCTTTCAAGCACACAACACCATTGCCCCCACCTTTCATCCCACCAACCTCCCCATCCAAGTGTCAACCACTGCAATTTCCGTCATCTTCACCAGACTGCCATCATCAGGTACAGATTTTTCTCACCTCACCTTTCAGCATCCTACAGCTGCAAGGTTCACTCTTGCATCTCCACCAACACCCACTCCCATTCTCATAGCAGCTTTGCATGCATCCATAACAGTTGCAAATTCTGCCATTTTGCATCTTCGGTTCCTACTATCTTTATGTCAAAGGAGCATAATTAGGCCATTTGGCCCCTCAAATCTACTCCGCCATTCAATCATGGCTGATCTATTCCCTCTCAACCCCGTTCTCCTGCCTTCTCCCTGTAACCTTTGACACCCTCACTAATCAAGAACCTATAAATCTTTGCTTTAAAAATACCCAAAGACTTGACCTCCACAGCCACAATGAATTCCACAGATTCACCACCCTTTGTCTAAAAACAAATTCCTTCTTATCTCCCTTCTAATGGTATATACTTTTATTCTGAGTGTGCGCTCTATTCCTAGACTCTCCCACTAATGGAAATATCCTCTTCACGTCCATTTTATCCAGGCCTTTCATTATTCGATAAGCTTCATTGAGATCACCCATCATTTTTCGAAACTCCAGCCGGTACAGGCCCAGAACCATCAAATTATCATCAAACATTAATCCAATTATCCCCAGGAATATTCTCTTAAACCTCCTCTGGACTATCTCCAATGCCAGTACATCCCTACTCAGGTATGGGGCCCAAAACTGCTCACAATATTCCTAATAGGAACTGCTCACTTTGTCCTGGTAATAGAGTGATTCACTTCTATTTCTTCCAATCTATTGAACTGCATTCAGTTCTTACTAGATGTCTTCCTCTACATCGGAAAAATAAAGCGCAGAACACTTATGTTCTGTCTTCATGCTTGAAGCCGAGCTATTGGTTATCAATACTCCATCCCCCTTCCACACTGACTTCTTTGCCTTCAATCATTTACAGTATAGCTCATCATAGCTTTAAGGAACAGCTCCTCAGCAGGTTCACGATGGGGAGAGAGAGAGGCGTTTAGCAACGATTGCACGGCCAGTAGAAAAGAGGGTCTATCAATTCCTGTTTGTTTTCGATACCGGCAATTTGGATGAGTATGTACAATGCATTGACTCTAAATAGGTGGCATTGAAGATAGTCATCAAAAATTACGGCATGATCTTGATCAGTTTTACGTGAATCTAGTAATGGTAAATGGAGTTTAATTCATTTAAGTATGCAGTGTTGTATTTTGGGAAGTCAAACCAGGGCAGGACCTTCACAGTGAATGACAGAGGGATCTGAGAGTACACGTACATAGTTTCCTGAAAGTGGCATTGCAGTAGATAGGCTTGCGAAGACGGTTTTATGGCATTTAGGCCGTCATCAGTCAGGGGATTGAGTATAGAAATTGGGACATTGTGTTATACTTGTACAAGACGTGGTGAGGCCGCACTTAGAGCATTGTGTTTAGTCTTGGTCATCATTCTGTAAAAAGGTGCCATTAAGCTGGAAACAAATTAAAAAATGATTTACAAAGATGGTGCCAGAACTTGGGGACCTGAGCTATAGGGAGAGATTGGGCAAGTTAGGAGTTTATTGCTTGGAGCACAGGAGGTTGAGGGGTAATCTGAGAGAGAGGAGTGTAAACTCATGTGAGGTCTAGTGGAGTGAATGCACAAAGTCTTGAGGAACCCGAGGGGCAATTTTCATGGAAGGAGATGCCAGAGGAAATAGTAGAGGTAGGTACAACACCATTTAAAACTCACTTGGACAGGTACATAGATGGGAAAGGTTTAGAGGGATATGGACCAAATACCGGCAAATGGGATTGGTTTAGATGGGATATCTTGGTCAGCAAGGATATCTTAGACAATAGACAATAGATGCAGGAGTAGGCCATTCGGCCCTTCGAGCCAGCACCGCCATTCAATGTGATCATGGCTAATCAAACCCAATCAGTACCCCGTTCCTACCTTCTCCCCATATCCCCTGACTCCGCTATTTTTAAGAGCCCTATCTTGCTCTCTCTTGAAAGCATCCAGCGAACCTGCCTCCACCAGGCAGAGAATTCCACAGACACCACTCTCTGTGAGAAAACGTGTTTCCTCGTCTCCGTTCTAAATGGCTTACTCCTTATTCTTAAACTGTGGCCCGACTTGGGCCGAAGGGGCTATATCCTTGTTGTATGACTATGTTATTGGGTTGGAGAGTGCAGTCAGAATATGAAATGCTGTTGCTCCAGTTCCTACTTGTGAACAGTCAGGTTGGTGTGGGGATAGACAGGGGAATTGAAATGGCTGGCAATTGGGAGTTCCAGACAGAGCGCGTGCTTGGCAAAGTGGTCGTCTAGTTTCAGTTTGGATTCACCGATATAGATAAGTGCATACCAAGAGTACCAAAACATTCGACGAGATTGGAGGAGGTGCAGGTGAATCTCCAGCTGTTTAAGTCCTTGGATGAAAGTCAGAGATGAGGTGTTAGAACTCCTGTAGTTGCAGAGGAAAATGTCTGGGGAAGGGGAGGGATGAGCCAACCAGGGAGACATGGAAAGAGTGGCGTTTGCAGAATCAGGCAGGGGTGGGAAGGGGAAGATATAACTAGAGATGGCATCACACTGTAGCTGATGGGAATGTTGAAGAATGATACAGAGACTGGTGGAGTGAAAGGTAAGAACTAAAGGAACCCTGTTATGCCTGGGGACAGGTGGGTTGAGAACAGCTGCACAGGATGTAGAGGAGATATGGGTGAGGGCTTGGTCCACCACAGTTGGGAGGAATATACATTTTATGAAAACAAAAGTTAATTTCATGATGATCTGGAGTGGAAAGCCTCATCTCAAGAACAGGTGCAGCAGAGATGGAGAGGATGACTACACTGATAGGAATGTAATAATTTGTTTCTGTGTTAAGAAATACAGCATGGAAACAGGCCCTTTGGTCCACCAACCATCAATGACTTGTTCACACTAACTATGTTATCTCACTTTCTCAATCGTGGCCATAACCTACAGACATGCATATAACCATATAACCATATAACAATTACAGCACGGAAAAAGGCCATCTCGACCCTACAAGTCCGTGACGAACAACATTTTTCCCTTAGTCCCACCTGCCTGCACTCATACCATAACCCTCCATTCCCTTCTCATCCATATGCCTATCCAATATATTTTTAAATGATACCAACGAACCTGCCGCCACCACTTCCACTGGAAGCTCATTCCACACCGCTACCACTCTCTGAGCAAAGTATCTTTGGGAAGTGGGAGGAAACGAGAGTACCCAGAAGAAACTCATGCAGTCACAGGGAAAAACTTGCATACTCCACACAGGCACCACTCGAGGTTAAGAATAAACCCGTTGTCTCTGGCTCAGTGGGGTAGCAGCTCTGCCAACCACACTACAGTGCAAGACTATGATCAGATTTATAGAATTCTTATTCTCTTATTTTATTTGGAGATCCAGGAGTGAATGTTTGAGAAAGAAGAAATTGGCTGTGAAATTGCTGCAGTACAAGAAACATACAGCAGAGTTTTTTTCTCAGAAGTGCTTTAGGACGGAAGTCGTCGTAGTCAACAATGTTTCTACATGAAGAAGAAAAAAAAACGAAACTTGTACTTGTACAAAACAAGGTGCTGCAGTTACTCAGCGGGTCAGACAGCATCTGTGGAGGACATGGACAGGCGACGTTTCGGGTCAGGTCAGGCCTGCACTTCTACAATTTTTTTTAACAATTGTAGAATTCTTCTCCTGACCCAGATATGGTTAAATAACTGGAAACACTCAAAATAAAAACTACAACTGTGAATTACTGGCAGACAAGGATGCTACATTGAACTCGTCTGGTCAAGATGACTGTAGAATTTATTGATAGAAACTCTTAACAGCTTTAAGCGTGATTTACAATTCAGAAGGAAGATGGAGAATATCATAACCCTGACCAAGTTCGATATGCTAAGCCTGAGAAACCTCGCAGTCCAGACCAGGTAGCAATACAAAGACAATTTGATAATAGACAAAGGATAACAATGTTCAAGTACCTATTCAGGAACTGATCATGCAGTTGATTACACAGCAGCTCTGGTGTGCACAAAGGATTGAAAAAAAATAGGATATGGGAGCAACAATTATACGGTTGGAGGAAGAGTCAACCCATATGAACAAGTTAAACTCAACCCAGATAGAGTAAAGAAATGGTTGTATGCCACTTCTATTTGTTAAGCTTGGATCTGGGAGCAGTGGCTGTTTAAGTGGCATAATATGGGCTGCAATGTAATAAAGTTAACTGTGTTGTTATAAACTACAAAGCTGAACTTGTATACGGATAGAAGTGTTGGAAAGACGTGATCCTGCACAACCTCATGGTGCCTCGAAGGGCTTTATAATCATAGCTATGTATCTGAGAGTAAATGTAAACAAGTGGTCATCTATATTCTGTCCAAAGAAATTAACATGATGTGGAGGAAGTATAAACTCAGTGCAAAATGTACAGGAGAAAGATAAGAATGCAAGAATATAATGGGATTTGAAAATGTGAATGAACGAATATAATGTTAACCACATTATCTTTTTTATTTAAATGTTAGGGAGGATGTTTGTATTTCTTTAAACATAGTGGATTTATCGAAAGGAAAATTCGAATTATCACTTTCTTGAACAGGTTCTCCAGTGAGGAACTTATCAGCTTGCATTAAGTTACTAATTACAAGTTTTTTTAACATGACAGTAAGGACCAGGTACCTTGAGTATTAAGGAGAGCAAATCAAAATACTTTTTGGAGTTAATGACATACATCTTGGGTCATGTTGGAGTCCAATTAAGGATTACTGGACGTCAGTGGTAAAAATTAATTGGAAAGTTCAAGATTATAAGCAACAAACTTTTTCTTCATATTTAAAAACTAGCCCCGGGTAAACCTGATCTATTCTAAGAATAAAAAAATCAAATTAATATTGATATTCTTTCATTTATCTGGAAATCCAGAAAGGCTTTGTCATGATCCTAGAAAGGAATACGTTTATACAAGAAATCCAACAATTGGAAAATTATAAGATGTTTTAAAATCGGGCAAGAGAATACTTTTGATTTAAACTGAATGGAGCATCATTAGGTATTTGAAGTTCACTGTTTCCATTTTCCCATGAATGACCTGGATGCCAAAAGTAGTTGGGAAATTTTCAATGTTGAGATTGGAAGAAGAGTAGGAAGAAGAAACCTCGGCCAGTTAGGTAGAATGATTTTGTGGTAGGACAGAAAAATAACAAATTCAAAATACACGATGAGCAAGTTACACAAATACTGAAGGAATAGATTTAGAACAAGGAGAGTTAAGAGACTCCAGAATAAATATATAGCAGTCGGTTTCAAAATATTAAAGTACGCTAAAGATGAGCAAAAAACATCTGTGAGGAATGATCACCATGCAACGAGGTCTGTTTGTTTGTGTTTGTATGGTTTAAATGCACCCTGCTACCAAAGATAATAAATGTGGTATTAAGGAAGTGCAATGCAAGCTTTACAATTTGATTGAGCAGTGAACAATAAAGGTTCAAGCTGAACAAAATACTCAAATGCATGATAGAAAGCTTAGGTGTAATAACACAATTCCATCACAGTAGAAATTGACTGCTTGATCGATTAGTACCAGGTTTTGTAGGAGTTGTGCACTGTGCAGCAGTCAACATCATTTTTTTTAAAGAAAGGAATGAATTTGTAAGAATTGTCTAATCAAGAAAAAAAATGAAGAATAATGTAACAATAACCATATAACCATATAACAATTACAGCACAGAAACAGGCCATCTCGGCCCTTCAAGTCCGCTCTGAACACTTATTTTCCCCTAGTCCCATCTACCTGCACTCAGACCATAACCCTCCATTCCATTCCCGTCCATATACCTATCCAATTTATTTTTAAATGATAAAATCGAACCTGCCTCCATCACTTCCACTGGAAGCTACCACTCTCTGACTAAAGAAGTTCCCCCTCATGTTACCCCTAAACTTCTGTCCCTTAATTATCAAGTCATGTCCTCTTGTTTGAATCTTGGGAATCAATGGGAAAAGCATATCCACGTTAACTCTGTCCATCCCTCTCATCATTTTAAAGACCTCTATCAAGTCCCCCCTTAACCTTCTGCGCTCCAAAGAATAAAGACCTAACTTGTTCAACCTTTCTCTGTAACTTAGTTGCTGAAACCCAGGCAACATTCTAGTAAATCTCCTCTGTACTCTCTCTATTTTGTTAACATCCTTCCTATAATTAGGCAACCAAAATTGTACACCATACTCCAGAATTGGCCTCACCAATGCCTTGTACAATTTTAACATTACATCACAACTTCTATACTCAATGCTCTGATTTATAAAGGCCAGCACACCAAAAGCTTTCTTTCCCACCCTATCTACATGAGATTCCACCTTCATGGAACTATGCACAGTTATTCCTAGTTCCCTCTGTTCAAGTTAGATGTGGCCCTTGTGGCTAAGGGGATCAGGGGGTATGGAGTCAAGAGTCAATTTAATTGTCATTTAGACCCCTAGAGGTCCAAACGAAATGCCGTTTCTGCAGCCATACATTACACACAAATAGACCCCAGACACAACATAATTACATTTTACATAAACATCCATCACATAGCTGTGATGGAAGGCCAAAAAAAACTTATCTCTCCACTGCACTCTCCCCCCCCCCGATGTCAGAGTCAAAGTCAAAGCCCCCGGCTGGCGATGGCGATTGTCCCGCGGCCATTGAAGCCACGCCGGGTGGTGCGAGGTCGCACACCGGGTCTTGGTGTTGGAGCCCCCGGTGTGCGCTCGCAAAGTCCCGCGGCCATTCCAGCCGCGCGGGGCGGTGTAGTGAGGCCCCGCTCCAGGAGCTCTTCAACCCCGCAACACGGGCGGGAGAATTCGCCGTTGCAGGAGCCCCGAAAAGCGGTCTCTCTCCAGGGATCCGCGGGCTCCCGGCGCCGCCGTCCGCAGACCCGCAGCAGCAGCCTCCGACTCAGCAGCGGCATCGGCAGCAGCAGCAGCAGCGCTCCTCCACCGCTCCAACCGCTCCGGACTCGGCCAGCCCCGCGACGGCGACGGTGAGTAGCACCAGAGTCCCCGGCTTCTTCCTGTTGGAGGCCGCTCCTCGTTGCGGCCCCAACGACAACGGAAACCCGACGAGAGAAAAAGGTCGGGTCTCAGTGCAGGGAGAGATTTAAAAAGTCCCCCCCCCCCCCTCCCCCCCCACCCCCACCCCCCCACACACACACCCCAACATAAAATAACAAACACCACATTAAAACACAGACAGAAAATAATAAAAACGCGGACAGACTGCAAAGGCCGCTGCTGGCCAGAGCAGGCAGGTACGGGATACTGAGTTGGATGATCAGCCATGATCATATTGAATGGCGGTGCAGGCTCGAAGGGCCGAATGGCCTACTCCTGCACCTAATTTCTATGTTTCTATGTTTCAACTGCATTCCTCAATTCGCAACCATTTACCATGTACGTTCTATTTTGATTTGCCCTGCCAAGATGTAGCACCTCACACTTATCAGCATTAAACTCCATCTGCCATCTTTCAGCCCACTCTTCCAAATAGCCTAAATCTCTCTGTAGACTTTGAAAACCTACTTAATTATCTACACCACCTATCTTAGTATCATCTGCATACTTACTAATCCAATTTACCACACCATCATCCAGATCATTGATGTACACGACAAACAACAATGGACCCAACACAGATCCCTGAGGCACCTCACTAGTCACCGGCCTCCAACCTGACAAAGAGCCATCCACCATTTCTCTTTGGCATCTCCCATGTATTGAGAAAGAATGAAAACGGACAAATGCAAGAGGAACAATTAAATTTAGTCTGTTTTTTAAAATCTCAAACAGTGCATTTATATCATGCTGGAAAGGGATTTAAGAGTTTAAATCAAAGCACAAAGGGCTGGAGTAATTCAGAGGGACAGGCAACATTTGTGGAGCGAATGGACGTGCAACGTTTCGGGTCATGACACTTCTTCTGGATAAGGGTCCTAACCTGCAATGTCACCTGCTCATTCCCTCAACTGATGCTGTCTGGCCTACTGAGTTACTCCAGCACTTTGTATCTTGCTTAAGCTTCCAGCATCTGTAGTTCCTTATGTCTCCATCTTAATAGTTTAAATCATTCCCTTACTGGGCTAGATATTTGATTGGCATTGAACAAACATTTATCTCATAATTCTAATAATGGTGTCAGTATGTTAATTTCAATTCATTTATTTTTTTGCCTCAATTTAACGACCAAATGTAGTAAGCATTTAAAAATATTGAAGAGGGCAAGATATTTGTACATGGTATTTGTACAAAGCAAACAATACAGCGCTGCTAGGGTGACTATTCGTTTCCTATGTACCGACTGCTTTTATGCACTTTAAACATATTTTTAAGTGTTTTTTTGTCATATGTCCCAAAATGGAACAATGAAATTCTTACTGGAACAGCACAACATACCTGTAAACATGGTACTCTATAAACACCATAATAAACAACAACAACAAATATTATTGCCCATTGTCTGGATCTGGGTGTTTGAATCTTTGGGAAGAAGTTAATGAAAACATGGGGAGAATAAAATGGGATTAGTGTGGGATTCGTGTAAATGTGTGCTTGGTAGTTGCAATGAACAGCGTGGGCCAAAGATCTGTTTCTGTGCTATATGTTTCTGAAAATATTCCATAAAAGGTTCCACAAATTTACCCCATTTCCAAGGTAAAGTGAACGAAACACCGGAACCCAACTGTATAACTCATGGTATTTAAACCTTAATTCACAATGGAAAATAATAAATTGCAATAAATGCTTAGTTATTTGCAGGTTATTTAATATTTAATTTCATGTACAGGGGGACTTACATGTTCATTTTAAACTGTCAACATAATTGCTGACTGGAGTAAAAGGAGACTGAATACTTTAAGATGTTTTTAAATATTATTTTACAGGCATTTAAGTGCAGCTGAATATTTATTAAAAACACAAATAGACATGCTAAAGCAAGTATCCTGGAATGTTTCATTGTCTGAAAGGAGCTCTTTAAATGTAACCTGTTGTTATTGAATCTGATTGGTCTGAAAGTGTATTCTTCAGGATTCATTCTCAAGACATGCTCCAGCATGTTACATTTGCAGAGCACCATGATTATTATTTTTAGAATTCGTAAGTGCAATCAGAATTTTGCTCAGGTAGTTTGCTGATGGATTTCACAACTGTTTTCACACAAGTCTCTTGTGCTGCTATGCTTGGTCATTGGTGCAGCAACTCAAAAATTTAAATTATTTTAGTTTAGAGATAAAGTGTGGAAACAGGCCCTTCAGCCCACGTGTCCACGCTGACCAACAATCAGTCACAGTAGCTCTATCCTACACACTAGGGACAATTTACAGAACCCAATTAATCTGCAAAAATGCATGTCAATAGAATGTGGGAGGAAACCAGAGCACCTGGAGAAAACCCAAACAAGTCACAGGGAGAACGTGCAAACTTCGTCCAGACAGCCCCTGTAATCGGGATCTTGTGTCATGCTGTAAAGTAGCAAATCAGCATGCCTTGTGCTGTAAGGCAACAAATCTACAGCTGTGCCACTCTAAATTATTTTAGAAAATTTCAGTGACTCTGCCTGGAAGCTCCAGCTAAAATCACCATCAAAACATTACAATCATGTGTCATTCATTTTTAAAGTTAAGTACAAAAATTGTTAAAAGTATGATCTCCACAAAAGGGATGGAGAAAGAAATGCTGATGTGGAAAGATGAAGGCACAGAGAAATTTGGATGCTCTAAACACACCTGTGAGTACTGAACACAATGCATAATGGCTGCATGCACACTCACTCCTTGCATTTGGCTCCATTGAAATCAATCCTTGCAGGCCATTCTAAATCAGAGAGCTTCAAGCTCTCACTAGTGGCCGATGAGCCCAGATATTTAGTTCACGCCAGGACATGAAGCCCTATAAAAACATAGAAACATAGAAAATAGGTGCAGGAGTAGGACATTCGGCCCTTCGAGCCTGCACCACCATTCAATATGATCATGGCTGATCATCCAACTCAGTATCCTGTACCTGCCTTCTCTCCATACCCCCTGATCCCTTTAGCCACAAGGGCCACATCTAACTCCCTCTTAAATATAGCCACTGAACTGGCCTCAACTACATTCAGTGGCAGAGAATTCCAGAGATTCACCACACTCTGTGTAAAACATGTTTTTCTCATCTCAGTCCTAAAATATTTTCCCTTTATCCTTAAACTGTGACCCCTTGTTCTGGACTTCCCCAACATCGGGAACAATCTTCCTGCATCTAGCCTGTCCAACCCCTTAAGAATTTTGTACGTTTCTATAAGATCCCCCCCTCAGAACAACCTGTATACCTCACAGGTAAACCTTGAGAAGGTGGCACAAATATTTTTCAGGTATTGAGGACATTTAGGAGCAATAATAAAATGATCAGGAGAAAAATATTACACCTGGCTTGTGTTGATGCAACAATTTCACAAAACCAGTGCAGTTCCACTCCTACTCCAACATATCCTGCACTGCCATAACGAGGTTCAACATAAGCTTGAGCAATAGCTTCCTAATTTCACAAGTGATAGGAGCAGAATTAGGCGGTTAAACCCATCAAGTCTACTCCTTGCTGCTCAACTTTCTTCAGACCTCAAGATTTGCTTCCAGACTCAATATCAAATTCAACTATGTCAAGTAACTTACTTTCTCAGTTTGCATCTGAACTAGGTAGTTCTGCTGTCGATCATCCACCATCAGCAACATGAAGATTTGGCATGGGTACATGGAAATACTGGGAATAGATGGATATGGATCATGTGCAGGCAGATGAGAGCAGTTCAGGCAGGCATCATGTTAGGCACAAACATTGCGGCCCGAAGAGCCCATTCATAAGAGCAGAATAAGGCCATTCGGCCCATTAAATTCACTCCACCAGTGCAGTGTCGATCCTGGCTGAACTATCTTTCCCTCTCAATCCCTTTCTTCTCCCCTTTGCCCCATAACCCCTGACACCCTTACTAATCAAAATGTGTCCATCTCTGCCTTTAATATATCCTCTGACTTGGCCTCCACAGCCTTCTGTGGGAAATAATTCTACAGATTCCCAATCTGTACTGTTACATGCTCTATGAACGATTTGGATAATTCTAAATTTTAATTCAATTCATATTCTACCTTTAAACATGAAGTACAGTTTTTGCACTGTTACCATAGTATCCAATAATTGCTCTAAACTGCTTCAATTGTTTGTGTTTAAAGAGAGAATTTGGGGGTGGAAACGTTAACATCAGTTAACTGCAAGCTGCATAATTGGTTCATCTGTCTAAAGGCACTGAAATTATTTGTTCTCAGCATTCCTATGTTTTGACATCCAGCTCCTTATTAAATCAGACAATTAACTAGTTGGTTACTAGTAGGTATTTCTGGAAATAAATACTGCACTAAATCATACCAGTCAGCAATATTGTTATATGAAGAGTGGCAGCTTAAAAACATTTTAACTCTACTACATAAAAATCCTTGGTTAGCTCAATGTAAAGTTCACAAACATCTTCAAGAATAGGTAATGGTACCCAGCTCTTACTGCACATGGTCTTGGATACATTAATATCTCAGGGAGAAGAAATTAAATTCTTATACACATCACTGAAAGAATATCACTGAAAAGAGTGGAAATACTGGAAATACTCCAAATCTGAGGAAGGACATTATTGCCATAGAGGGAGTGCAGAGAAGGTTCACCAGACTGATTCCTGGGATGTCAGGACTGTCTTATGAAGAAAGACTGGATAGACTTGGTTTATACTCTCTAGAATTTACGAGATTGAGAGGGGATCTTATAGAAACTTACAAAATTCTTAAGGGGTTGGACAGGCTAGATGCAGGAAGATTGCTCCCGATGTTGGGGAAGTCGAGGACAAGGGGTCACAGCTTAAGGATAAGGGGGAAATCCTTTAAAACCAAGATGAGAAGAACTTTTTTCACACAGAGAGTGGTGAATTTCTGGAACTCTCTGCCGCAGAGGGTAGTCGAGGCCAGTTCATTGGCTATATTTAAGAGGGAGTTAGATGTGGCCCTTGTGGCTAAGGGGATCAGAGGGTATGGAGAGAAGGCAGGTACGTGATACTGAGTTGGATGATCAGCCATGATCATATTGAATGGCGGTGCAGGCTCGAAGGGCCGAATGGCCTACTCCTGCACCTAATTTCTATGTTTCTATGGAAGGACAACATTGCAGGGTAGCAAGAAATTGTTTGCTCACATTCCATTGCAAATGCAGATTAATGCATTTCCTCCAATCCTTGCCACATCTACAATCAAGGCTTTGACTGCCTGATGATAGCCATAATTTTAAGTGATACAGATGATGTGATTATTAAAGGACCCCCAATATTGATGTTTATAAAAATAAAATCAATGTCAATGTTACTGGATTGTTCAATACTTTTGCCTTTAATAAGCAATCTGAGAATTTGGGAAAAGTCAAATTTTGTAGAATGTTGGCTAATATAAATGACCACAAAGAAACAAAGATGATTTATGAAAGGAATGAGGAAGAGACTTTTATGAAAGGAATGAGGAAGGGATTTAGTATTTAGTGTTAGATCGTGAGCCAGCACAGGTGTGAAATTGATGAATGGAACATACAAAGTAATAATTTGCAGGCTAAATTATTGTAAGAAAGCGAGAATGAGAATTGTGGAGATTACTGGCCATACACCCCTATATTGTGGAGATTACTGGCCATACACCCCTATATTGTGGAGATTACTAGCCATACACCTCTATATTGTGGAGATTACAGGGATGGCATCCTCATATTGGAAAATTGTTCAAAAAGGGTTACCCAGCAACTACAAGTCAATCAAACTAGGTGGGGGGATAAATATCAATAGTTTGGATAGTTTGGAGGTCCAGGGGCCCAGGGGAAAGGAATGATTCAGAAAATTGGAGTGGGCGGTGTAAAGACTGTAGGGAACACAAAGGAAACAGGTGAGAGGAAAGAGGAAGAAATTGGGAGATGAATAACAAGTGGCAAATATCTGTACTCTTCCTAACGTGTTGAGGCACAGGGAGAAGAGTTGCATGGTATAGAAACATAGAAACATAGAAATTAGGTGCAGGAGTAGGCCATTCGGCCCTTCGAGTCTGCACCACCATTCAATATGATCATGGCTGATCATCCAACTCAGTATCCCGTACCTGCCTTCTCTCCATACTCTCTGATCCCCTTAGCCACAAGGGCCACATCTAACTCCCTCTTAAATATAGCCAATGAACTGGCCTCGACTACCCTCTGTGGCAGAGAGTTCCAGAGATTCACCACTCTCTGTGTGAAAAAAGTTCTTCTCATCTCGGTTTTAAAGGATTTCCCCCTTATCCTTAAGCTGTGACCCCTTGTCCTGGACTTCCCTAACATCGGGAACAATCTTCCTGCATCTAGCCTGTCCAACCCCTTAAGAATTTTGTAAGTATCTATAAGATCCCCTCTCAATCTCCTAAATTCTAGAGAGTATAAACCAAGTCTATCCAGTCTTTCTTCATAAGACAGTCCTGACATCCCAGGAATCAGTCTGGTGAACCTTCTCTGCACTCCCTCTATGGCAATAATATCCTTCCTCAGATTTGGAGACCAAAACTGTACGCAATACTCCAGGTGTGGTCTCACCAAGACCCTGTACAACTGCAGTAGAACCTCCCTGCTCCTATGCTCAAATCCTTTTGCTATGAAAATCTTTGCTATGAAATTTGCTATAGAGCACTTCCACTATTCATGATGGGTGTGGAGCATGCCTTTATTAGGGGGAAGGGAGGGTAGGGTTTGAATTATTGTACACTTTCTCCTCCTGACCACCAAGCTGTTTTAGGGCCACAAAGTTTCCCTCTAGCTGTTGGATTAGTGGTATCTGGTTGATTGGGCAACTCTTCATCAGCAGCCTTGCTAAACCATTCAGAGGCTACCTTCCTCTTGGCTCTCATCCAGACTTTATTGAAATGGACTGACAGCAATAACTTAAAAAAAATAATGTTGTACTCAATCCAAACCTTATTGTGTTTAGTATCTCTTCTGGTTAAAACTTGACAGTAAATTGGTTTACTGTTCACCCTGTGCACAGCACTTCCCCAGTTACTTGGTCATATGATCAGGTTCCAGACCATAAAACGGCTGGGCTTGCCTGTGGAGATGACCTTTAGGTTTGGTTATAGATGTGTTGAGATATTTCTTTTAAATGTATTATTCTCTGCTCCAATATCAATACTTGGAAAACAATCACATGGATATGCAGGGAGTGGAGGGGAATAGATTATGTGTAGGCTTACTCTAGCTGCAACCTCACTAATGCATTATATAGTTCTGCTAAAAGTTTCTTGTCCTTATATTTTATGCCCCGGTTAATAAAGGTAAGTATCCTGTATACATCCTTAACCACCTTGCCTACTGTGCTGTTGCCTTTGTGAATCTATGGACATGTATGTCAAGGTCCATCTGTTCCTCTGTACTTCTCCGGGTCCATCATTTCATTGTGTCTTAGTCTCATTAGTGCCCCCAAAATGCATTATCATACATTTTTTAGGATCATGTTCCATCATCCCTTTTTCTGCCTATTTTAATAACTCATCAGTGTTAGATAGAGCTCTAGGAGCTCTAGGGGCTAGTGGAGTCAAGGGATATGGGGAGAAGGCAGGCACGGGTTATTGATAGGGGACGAGCAGCCATGATCACAATGAATAGCGGTGCTGGCTCGAAGGGCCGAATGGCCTCATCCTGCACCTATTTTCTATGTTTCTATCAATAATGTTCTGTTGCCAAAAACTACCATTCTCACTACCAAACATTGTGTCGTATGCAAACTTACAAGACATACCTCCAACATCCACAATCAGGTTGTTAATGTAGGTAATTAACAAGAATGCACTGATTCCTGCTATAGACACTGGTTTCTTTGATCTTAACATCTGTATATGTGAATCCCGGGATATAAGATGCTTTACTAACCAATCTCTTAAAATGCCCTTCCATCTCTAAGGCTTTTAGTGATTCTTTTTCGATCCCGCGCATGCTTGTAAAGGGATAATTTTCTTTCTGCCCACTGTGTTGCTTGACATTTCTTAGTATTAATTTCCATCTGCCATTTATCTGCCTTTCAAACAACCTACTTCTATTTGCAGGATTCTTCACTGTTTCCCATACTTCTTAGCACATTGAGTCAACTGTATTGAGTTAACATTTGAGTTAGTTATGAACTGAATGAGTGACTTATTGTGCAACAAAGCCTTATATGCCAACACTGTGGAATTATTTCAATACTGGTGATGACACAAATACACTTAAGTATTTCTAATGGCTTATTTGAATGTTTAAAGAATTAACACTTTAATTTAACATTGTGATGGTCAAAAGTATATTGGCAAAGACGTAGGCAGGATGGTAAAGTAGGCAGGATGGTAAAGTAAGGGAACCTTGGATGACCAGAGGCTGTAAAAAAATGAAATGAAATGGTCAAATTATTGAGACAGTAAAGACAACGTAAGGCATCTCCCTTGAACTTGCCGCGCCTGCCAATTACAGGTTAAGAGGATGGAATCAGACAGTATGCACTCCAAGGGGATTTGAACACCTGGTCGCCAGGTGCTATCTGTCGTCCTACGTATAAAGAAACTGGAGGAATATAAAGAAAGGAAGAAAGAACTCAAGGCGGCAATTAAAAGGGCCAAGAGGCTGTGAAATGGCTTAGGTGAGTTGAATTAAAGAATATCCCAAAGCTTTTTATACCTATATTAAAAACAAGAAAGTAATCAGGGAGACGGTAGGACAGCTCGAGGATCAAGGAAGGAATTTCGGCTTGGAGTCTGGGAAAAACAAAACAAGTGCTTTGCATCTGTCTTCACCCAATGAGAAGGACATAGAGGACAGTGAGATCAGTGTGGAGAGTACTTAAAGGGCAGTTCAAGACTAAGGAGGTGGTGGTGTTGGGGCTTTTGAAGAGCATTAAGTGAATAAATCCCCCTAACGAGATGGGTTTATCCCAGATTACTGAGAGAGGCTAGAGAGGAGATTGCAGGAGGAATCTTTGCATCTTCTCTTGGCACAAGCGAGGTCCTGGAGGACTGGAGAATAGCCAATGTTGCTATGTTTTTTTTAAGAAGTAGAGTGAAATCAGGGAATTATCAGCTGATGTCTCATGTCAGTGGTAGTGAATCTATTTGAGGATTCTATGGGATAGGAGTTACTCTGATTTGGAAGAGAATGGGTTAATTAGGGGGCAATCAACATGGCTTTGTATATGACAGGTCATGACCTACTAACTTGATTGTTTTTTTTTGCGGAGATGATGATTGATGAGGATAGGGTAGTGGATGTTCTTTACATGGATTTTCGCAAATCATTTGACAAAGTATCCCATGGCCGGCTAATCCTGAAGATTACGGTGCACAGAATTAACAGTGATTTTGTTGTGTGGATTCATAATAGCCTACTGATAGAAGACAGATTTGTGGTGAAAGGACAATATTCATGCTGGAAGTCTGTGCCCAATGGAGTTCTGCAGGGATCTGTGCTGAGACCTCTGCTGTTTGTGATATATACAAATGACTTGGTTGTAAATAGGGTCGACTGGACTTCTATTCACTGGAATTTAGAAGAATGAGAGGGCATCATGGAAACATATAAAATTCTTAAGGGATTGGACAGGCTAGTTGCAGGAAAAACGTTCCCAATGTTGGGGGGAGTCCAGACCAGGGGTCACAATTTAAGAATAAGGGGTAGGCCATTTTGGACTGAGATGAGGAAAAACCTTTCACCCAAAGCGTTGTGAATCTGTGGAATTCTCTGCCACAGAAAGCAGTGGAAGCCAATTCACTGAATGTTTTCAAGAGAGTTAGATTTAACTCTTAGGGCTAATGGAATCATGGGATACAGGCAAAAAGCAGGAACGAGGTACTGATTTTGGATGATCAGCCATGATCATATTGAGGGGGAGCATATACAGTTAATGGCAGTTGTACAGTTACAGTGTACTTACAATGAAATCAACAGAAGTTTGGTAAATTAGTAGCTGCAATCCCCTTGAAAAAATTAATTCTGGGAAAACAAATTTGATTTGACTAATCTCTTTAAATAATAAGTTCCATTCAAAGTACATAAATTTGTAGGATGCTTCCCTTTTCATGTTGCAAGAGATTGCAGAGACCTCTAATAGGACCTCACGATAATTGATAAATGGAGATAAACAGCTAGTTACATCTAAATTGTTTTCAACACTAGTGTACACAGCTCTGCCAAGATTTATTTGCCCTGAACTCTTGACAAAACAGCTTCCACAATCACTTTACTTGCAGGTTGTGGCTTTGTCATTTTTAATGCAGTTACCACCAATTTAAGGCAGCAAACTGCTCAATCTTAAAGCTACTCCTTCTCTTATTACAGCAAACAGCTGCTGTTTGCTGTCTTGCTTGGTTGTTCCTGTTACTTTAATGTATATATCATTTTAAGTCTTAGAAACACTTGCAATGTTTAAATTAACATTTATTATCTATGAACATCAAATTGGATTTCCTAAATGTCTGTGCATTTACAAACTTTGATCCTATCAGCAAGCCTGAAGTATATCTTTTCAGCACTGAATGGTGAAGTCATCATACAGTATTGCACAGCATGAAATCAGCAACTGAATGAATTATAGATGACACTTTCCTTTCAAGCCGCGGATAGGAATATATTAAATGCAGAGGAATAAAGCTCGTCTCATCTCGGCTGGAACATGTCAGATCATTTGGCTAACTCTTATAGAACTGTACACCGTTACATGGATATATTTTCACAAATGGTTTATTAAAGCTTTCAAGCTTCAATCTCCTCTTTGATGTCCTTGTGTATCAGATGCACGTTATCAGAAGAAACACATCAAATATAGAGATCATTTGATTTCAAGATTTGTTCAGGGATTATAATCTTGCATGAGGAATTGTGAGGAACTGAATGGCCATTTCTGGATAAATGCAAGATATATTGACAATGTAAGCGTTTTTCGCATCTGGCCAACTCTAACTCAAAACTATTTCAAAACACAATTAGGTCATAAAACCAAATGAACAAAGTCGTATGAAAGTCACATGTGCAATAACAAAGAGTGCACATTGTACCATGAAAACAAAATTCCTCAGCCGCACTGGCAAGGAATGTGGCCTTGTTACTGACTCAAGTGGGTCATGATCACCTCATGGAGCTGGTACCATTTTCAAGGTGGGATCTACTTATGCCACACTTTGCACATTTGCAATCAAAAAAATCCGTTGCTTGAAGCTGATAATATGGCCCAATGGTGATTGCCATTTTTGAGACACTTACAGGTTGAAGGAGATGTACAACAACAATATGCAAATCATTAATTTTAATAATGAAATAAAGGCTGTGGATTTTCAGCAATAATTAATTGTATTTTGATCAGCTTGGGATAGAATCTTTGATCAAATTGGAAACCAAATGTTTTATCCAAATCGGACAATTGTTTACACCAAATATTTGTGATAATTCAGATGTTTTGCAACAATAGTTTGAGCGCATTTCGTAATGCACTGCTTTTGCATAGAGGATTGCAGCAGCCTTTCACCCCAATTTTGATTAGGAATCTATTAACCTCAAAAACATTCACAAATCTTCCTTCCAAGAGAGTTCCAAAGATGTACAAAACTTTTGGGGGAAAAAAAAGATTCCGTCATCTTTATAATGCCTTATGATGTGACCTAGAGTTTGTCACAAGAGGAAATACTCCATATCTATCCTGTAAAGACCTATCATAGGTCCTGTTGCCTCTTCTAAACTCCAGCAAATAGAAACCTACTTTATCCAATCTTTCCTCATAAGACAACCAGCCCATTCTAACTGTTTTCCAAGTGGACTCTTATTGAACTACCGACAGACACATTGGTATTTGTCCTTAAATAAAGAGACTAAACGTGATTCCCTTATCGTGCATCCGTACACAGTAAATGGATTGCTTGTAATCATGTATTGTCATTCTGCTGACTGGTTAGCACGTAACAAACTCTTTCCATTGCACCTCGGTACATGTGACAATAAACTAAACTGAAACTAATTATGTATGCATTATTCCAGATATGATTTCCCAACGTTCTTTACAACTGAAATATAATCAGCCTTTTTTAGAGCCTCTGACCAAGTTGCCCAACGAAATTAGTCCAATTTGTCTGCATTAGGCCAATATTGAAGTACCTGTCCAAATGTCTTTTTGACATGGGATTTGCCACTCACCACTACCACTTCCTGTGGCAACTCATATCACATTCTCACCATCCTGTGAGGTAAGATGTCCCTCATGTCCCTCTCACAATTAAATCTATGCCCTCAAGTTTTAGACATCCCTTCCTGGGAAAAGACTGTGGACATTCACTGTATCAGTGCCCTCATGATTTTATAAACCTCAATAAGATAATCTGTCAACTTTCAACGCTCTGGAGAAGAAAGCCGTAATCTTTTAGTCTCCTCTTATAATGCAAAGCTTTCAGTTCCTGTGACATCCTTGTGAATCTTTTCTGCACTCTTTACAGCTTAATGATGCCTTTCTAACACCAGAACTGGACTGCACACATGACTGCAAGTGTGACATCAACATCATACATATTTATAATATAATGTCAACTTTTGCAGTTAATGCTCTGACCGATGAAGGCAAGCATGCCAAATGCCTTCCGCACCATCCTGTCTATTTGTCGCCACCTTTAGGGAACAATGTCATAACCCAAGGTCACTCTGTTCTACAACACTCTCTCCAGGGGCCCTGACATTTACTGTCTGTCCTGCATGGGTTCAACTTACCAAAGTACCACACTTCACATATGTCCAAATTAAATTCCATCTGCCATTTCTTGGCACACTTTCCCAGTTGATCTTGCTGTAATCTCAGTAACTCTTCACTCCTCATTCTACCCCCAGGTTTGGTGTTATCCACAAACATACTAACCCACATTCTCCTCCAAATTGATATAGATATAGACAACAAAAGCAACAACAACCCCCTGTAGCACACACCGGTCCCTGCTTTCAGCACACAACTCTGATCACAGGCTTTCCTCAATATATATCCAATTGAAACACCCTGGACCCTATTCTATCAGACTTCTAGACTTCCTCAAGCCAGATTTGCTATATCCAATTGGCTACCTTGCCCTAATCAATCCTCTGGAGCCCATGCGTGATCTGACCTTTTATGAGCTAAGTCCAGCCTACCTTGTGCAGATAATCTATGTCTAAGACCTTTCCCAAAAAGTCCATGTAAATTGTTATTTCCTGATGTCCATTACCTTGCCCTAATCAATCCTCTTGGTCACTCTTTAAAAAATCTCAAATCAAATTTGTGAGACATGATCTGTTATGAGCTAAGTCTTGGTCACTATCCCTAACCACTGGTCTGTAGTGTTCTGGCATGTTAAATAAAGGCACATTTGCCAACATCCGGTCTACGGGTACGTCACTGGTGAATAATACTATTACAAACTAACGGAACAGTGTGTCGAACAGCATCTGTGGATGGAAAGGAATGGCCAATGTTTTTGGTTAAAATCTGGCCACAGGACCGGGTGTGCCCCCATTTCACTATCTGTGAAACATTTAAAATGGTTAAAAATCATACTTTTTTTCCTCAGGTTTAGTTTAGTTTAGATATACAGCGTGAAAGCAGGCTCTTTGGCTCACCGAGTCCGCACTGACCAGTGATCCCTGCATATTAACACAAACTTACACTAGGGACAATTTACATTTATACCAAGTATACAAACCCAAGCCAATTAACCTACGAACATATATGTCTTTGGAATGTGGGAGGAAACTGAATATCTCGGAGAATACCCACCGGTCTCGGGGAGAACGTACAAACTCCGTACAGACAGTACCCGTGGTCGGGATCGAACCTGGGTCTCTGGTGCTGCAAGCGCTGTGAGGCAGCAACTCTACCGCTACGCCACTGTCCGCCCCCAGCTTGTTGAAATTTTTTCCACATTCGAAAGTGTAAAGGCTTTTTGATAAAGGAGCATATTTTAAAAGATAACTGTGCAATAGAAATTCCTTAACAAAACAATTCTTGTTCCAGATGTGCATATAAATGTAGGAATCTCAAAAATGCAGCGTTAAAATGCTGGAAGTTACATGAGGATCGAACCTCCATTGCAGCATCAATGAAAGTTTTTTGAAAGGCCGCACAAATATAAATCACAACATTTTAAGTTATGCCCCTATCCCACTTAGGAAACCTGAACAGAAACCTCTGGTGATCTTGCACCCCACCCAAGGTTTTGTAAGGTTCCCGGAGGTTCCTGGTGGTTTTGGTCACTCTCTCTAATGGTCGAAAGTGGTTTCTGCATAGTCGAGGCTTCTTCTATGTTCCTGCGAATATTTCAACAAAATTAAAACCGGCCTTGACTAAAAATAGGTTTCCATTTGGTCAAAGCCAGTGGAGTGGGGTCGTTATTTATTTACAGGCAATCTAAGGCAATCTCCTTCGCTGACGGCCATTTTGATTGGTTCATTGGAGTTTTCAGCAAAGATCCTGTCGGATCTTTGGTTTTCAGGACCTAGAAGATCCACCGGAAGTTAAAATGCCCGCTATCTTTATTAAACTTCTTAAAACTGTCTCCACTCCTTCTCCCCCTCCCCCCCCTCTCTCTCCTTCTCTCCCGCGCTCTCTAAATCAATCAATCACTCAATCAGTTTTATTCGTCACATTGCACATAAAGTGCAAGTGAAATGAATTTGCCAGCAGCGGTACAATGATAAAGAACACACAAAAACACACAAAAAATTAACACAAACGTCCACCACAGCATTCATCACTGTGGTGGAAGGCACAAAATTTGGCAAGTCCTCCTCCATTTTCCCCCGCTGCGAGCATCCAGATGTATAGACAAGGTAAAAAGTCCAGGTAAGTCCAGAATCGGCTCTTCCCCACCGGAGACCGTGGCTTCAGGTTGGTGTAGGCCGCAGGCCGGCGGTCGAAGATTTAAAGTCCCCGCCGTGCTGCAGCCAGAAGCACCGCAGACTGCAGGGCCGGTGGTCGAAGCTCCACTCCAGGGGTCCCCGGCGAGGGACCACGCTCCTGATGGTAAGTCCATGCCAGGCCCGTGGTAGAAGTAGGCCGCGGGCCGGTGGTGGAAGCTTCTTTTTTCTCCCGGGTCCCCATGAGGGATCCCAGGCTGCAGACGCCGTGCCAGCTGGAGCTCTGTAGACCGCGACTTCAGGCTGCCGGCGGCCGCGGGCCAGCAAAACGGAGTTCTCCCCGCCGGCGAGCCTCGGCGAGGGCTCGCCCCACTCCGCGCCGAGAGTCTGCGCTGCGCCCGCCGCTGAAGCCCTGGTCGCATCTCCGGGAAAGACCGCCCGATCCTCGTTGTTAGGCCACGGGAGAGGTGACCTGGAAAAAGTCGCTTCTCCGTGGAGGAGGCGACCAAAATGGTTTCCCCCTCACCCCCCCACACCATGCTCTGTGGCAGCCGTTTACCTTCCTTTTCATCGCGCAGACAGCGCTCCTCCGCTGTCCCCGAGGCTTTCCAGGCGAATGACCAAAACCTCTGGCGACTCATGGAAACCTTGGGTGGGGCGCAAGATCACCAGAGGTTTCTGTTCAGGTTTCCTAAGTGGGACAGGGGCATTAGTACCATTTAACATCCTATCCTACAGATACAGCAGTCTCAAAAGCACTTGTTATTCTTTTTCCACTCTGACAGGGAGCACAGTGGTTTTAAAAATTGATGCAGCAACACAAAATCACAGTATTGTTTCCTTGATGTTATTTCTGAAAGCACCGGTTCTCTGGTATTACTGCAAATGATTCATGCGCAGCCAACAGCAGCAGTTACTCTTTCCCCCGCTTCAGCAGCATTGGAGGGATGAAACTATTACATTGCACTTGTTAGGTCATCATCCAGACAAGTTAACTCCAGTAAATATAGCAGAATCTATTTCAGCCTGTTGGTTATCAGTACAAGAGACCACATAGAACATAGAGCAAGGAATTGATCCCTTGGCCCACAATGCCTGCTGAACATGATGCTGAAATCTATCTGCCTGCAGGTAATCCATGAACCTCTATTCCCTATGCATCCACGTGCCCATCCATGTCTCTTAAATAGTTTCTGCCTCGACAGGCAGCATCTCTGTGTAATATACTCCGTTAAACTTTACCCCTCTCACTTTAAAGCTATTCCCTCTAGTATTTGATATATCCCCCCTGGGAAAAAAGTTCCTGACTGCCTACTCTATCTATTTCATAATTGTATATATTTTTATCAGGTCACCACTCAAATTCTGACATTTCAGGGAAAACAATCCAGTGTGTCCAACCTCTTCCTGGCCACACTAATACCCCCTAATCCAGGCATCACTGCACCCTTTCTAAAGCCTTCAATTACTTCCTGTAATGGAACAGCCAAAGATTAAAACTAAAAACTAAAAGATGGTCAGTTTTTACCATTGGATGACTGGCTGGGAAGGCAGCTAGGCTTCACTGGTTCTTTCAGTCTTGGGGCTCAGCCCATGCCCAGAGCATGGCATCAGAAACATTCCACTGTCAGGTTAATATGTCATCTATCTGCATATTCTCCATAATGGATGTGCATGTCCAGAACCAATAATAACAGATCCATGGGCAAAATACTGCAGATGTTGGAAATAAGAAATGGAACTGAAATACTGTGTATGGTGGATAGAGAAAAAGAGTTATTGAGCAAGTGCCTATCTGACATGTGGGAGTCATTTAAAGACCAGCTGATCAGAGTTCAGGATGGCATGTTCCAGTAAGGAAGAGGGATAAAGAATGGCAAAGCAATGGAGTCTCAGGTGACCAATAAAGTTGTAAATTTAGTCAAAAAGAAACTGTAGTTTTCTCTGGAACGTCAAAGGTTCAGAGAACTATATAAAATTATCAGGCACAGATAGGGTAACTAGAACCCCCGCACCCCCAAGATTGAGGGGGGATCTTATAGAAAATTACAAAATTCTTAAGAGGTTGGACAGGCTAGATGCAGGAAGATTGTTCCCGATGTTCCTAGAACAAGAGGTCACATTTTAAGGATAAAGGGGAAATCTTTTAGGACTGAGATGAGAAAAACATTTTTTACACAGAGTGGTGAATCTCTGGAATTCTCTGCCACAGAATGTAGTTGAGGCCAGTTCATTCGCTATATTTAAGAGGGAGTTAGATGTGGCCCTTGTGGCTAAAGGGATCAGGGGGTATGGAGAGAAAGCAGGTACAGGATACGGAGTTGGATGATCAGTCAAGATCATATTGAATGGCGATGCAGGCTCGAAGGGCCGAATGGCCGACTCCTGCACCTATTTTCTATGTTTCTATGTTTCTATGAAACGTTAAAACTGTTTTAATTTTAGAGAGGGGAATGTTTAAAGGAGATATGCAGGTCACATTTTCTTTCCAGGGGTGGATGCCTGGAATGCAATGCCATGGGTGGTGATGGAAGCAGATAGAATAGTGGCATTAAAGTGTTTTTTTGATAGACACATGGTTGTGCAGGGGATGGAGGGAATTTGATCACATGCAGGCAGGGGAGATTCGTTCAATTTGACATCATGTTCAGTGCAGACATTGTGGGCCACAATGCCTGTTTATTTTATTTAGTGAATGCAAAGTCCTTTAGCCAAGCAGTTGCCTCTTGATTTGCTGTATGAAGGGTGACAAGTCCTCCTTTAAATCTTTGTTGAGGGCATGCTTCAGTGATGTGTTGCATTGTTTGCTGCTCTCCACAAGCACACTGTGGGGTTGGACTGCTGCCCCATTTGTGAAGGCTGGCCAAGCAGGGGCCATGTCCAGTCCTGAATCTGTTCAGCGTCGTCCACTGCTTCCTTGGGAGATTGGTGCCAGGGACCGGTAGGGTGGGGTCTGACACCAGATGTTTATTTGGGATGTCCTTGGACTCCCATTCCTTTTTCCAAGCTGATTGGATGGTGAAACAATGCCTGTTTCAGTGCTGTACTGTTCTATTGTCAACACTGAAAATTACAGCAGCTTCTGGACCTCCTCTCATATGCAGATATACACTTCTTCATTGTCAACATCAAATTCTTGGCCAATGAGGAGTATTGGGATAAACCAAATTGTGATTATCTCAGCTGGAACTGATGTAGCTACAACACAAGTGTTGTCAATCCTTCCCAAATAGAAAATAATACTTCCACAGTAAGACAGCGGTCTGGAAATTGAATAACACGCACTTAGGTGCATTACAATGTTTGTGCAGGATAGACCAATAAAGGTTTTATTTGAAGCCTGCTGCAAAGTTCAGTATCAGTCAAGACCAAAGCATTGCAATCAGCCATCCATTTCTGGATAGCCAGGTAGAATATTAATAGTTGGGTCAAGATCGGAACTGAGGATGAGATAAATGGAAGTGATTGGGAACTGGTACTTGAATGTTAGGTAATACAGTAAACCTTCTTTGTAACGGAAGATAGACACAAAAAGCTGGAGTAGCTCAGCGGGACAGGCAGCATCTCTGGAGAGGAATGGGTGATGGTTTGGGTCGAGACCCTTCATCAGACGGACCCCTTTATAGTGGATTTTGGTTATAATGGACAGACCATCCAACACCACCCTGCCTCACCAGCCCCAATGCTACATCCGGCTTATACCAGTGAGCCCTTCTTTACCCACCACATGTCCCTTTTGATATGGCTGTCGTTGCAGCTCATGTTGTCGCCACTGGGGACAGTGTTTTCTTCAGGCTGCTGCCACCAACAGTACAAGCTTGGTTATAATGGGGCACTCTGTCCTCACCACCTATTGCTTCTTTCTATCAGCCATCACTTTGTCCACTCAGCCTCTCCAACCCTCCACAGTCACCGCCTCCTCCGTTTCTTGACACTTTGTCCAGTCTGCCGCCTTTTCCTCCATCTCCTCCTGCATCTCTCATCGCTCTGCCCACTCATCCTCTCCTCCCCTGCACCTCCTTCTCCCCAGGAGTTGCTGACATGTTCCACTTTGGAAGATGTCAATGATTGTGGGGGAGGAGGAGGAGACGACAGCTATGGAGGAGACAAAGCGATGGGAGAGAGGGGAGAGAACCCTACTGAGACCAAGCACATCCTGTCGTTCGTGGTGACCTGAAGAAAGCTCTCCATGTCAGGGGCTACAACATGAGCCACAATAACAGCTGCGTCAACCGGTGAAGTGAAGAAGGGCTCGCTGGTGCAGACCAGCGGCATTGACGCCTAGTTTTAAGGTGAAATGGCACAAAGTGCTGGAGTAACTCAGCAAACTGAATCAGTCTGAAGAACGGTCCCGATGTTACCTATCCGTGTTCTCCAGCGACGCTGCCTGATCCACTGAGGTTCTCCAGAACTTTGTATCATTTGGTGTATTGTCCATCATTGCAGTTCTAACTGCATACAATGATAACAAGGTACTCGGATATAGCGAACAATAGGCAATAATGGATACCATCGGTTATTGCCCCCCACCCCCTTTCCTTATGGTCTGTGATAACAAGGGTTTACTGCATATGACTATGGGTGAAGTGTTAAGGTGCAGATGTTGGCCAGAGGTGCGGGGAGGTTTGGTAAGGATCAAGAGGTCTGGGCGGGGGCGGTAACCGGAGGTGTGTGCCGGAGTCCCCAAGGGGCAGGTATCACAAAAGGCAAAATTTAATTGAAGGGCCACATCCCACGCACGTATAATACAAAATGACAGAAACAACACGTGGATATGTGGTGCCTGTCAATGCCTGGACTCCAGGGGGGGCTGGATAGAGATCCTGAAGAAAAACAAGGATCGTGGAATTCAGACCAAATTCACAATTTTCCTTTTGGATTCTTTTTTCAGCGACATTGAATTATATAACACGCCAAACGTGATGCTCTGCTCTCCCACTTCCTTGTGAAATTCCTTAACCACATATTTCAACCACATTATCTTGTCATATTTTAGGAGACAGAACAGATTCAAACAGCTCATCAATTACCCATTCGTTATTAAGATTTGGTCTGAGACAACAGAAGACACTCTGAAGATTTATTAAAAATTATAAATCATGCCACAAAAATTGGATTAGTAACATAATACAACTTCTTCAGATATCAGCATGCTCCACATAGCAGTTAAATTACCCTTGTCCAGTAACATTTCACACTGAAGATCACTGATGCTTATATCTATAACAGAACACTGAAAGGATTGAAATACATGTGTGGGGAACTGCAATGTAAAAATGCCTAGTCTGCACTTTGAAATGCTTTGAGCAGATTCAGCATCTGAACAGAAAAAATATGATATAAAGACTAATGTCCCACTTAGGCTATTTTTTTAGGCGACTACAGGTGACTAGGCTATCGCCACATGGTCGTGAGTAGTCTCCTCAGTTGCCCAAAGAGTCGTATCGTCTTTCTGGTCACCGCTGGATTTTCAACATGTGGGTTGTGGATAGTGGGTTTGATACCAATGAGCATAGCTTGACTTCTCCTGACATAGATGCTGTCGTAGTTGTCACCAGGTTAACGTAGGTTGTCGCCAGGTGACGTAGGTTGTCGCCAGTACTGACTTTGTTTTTTTGTTGTTAAAGTAATGATTCTATTTCAAATTTTATGTCGAAGGGGGGTCCAGTCACTATTTTTCAGCGACCTGCTACGATTATGACAGTCGCCTAAAAATAGCCCGTGGGACAGGCCCTTAAAGATTTAGAAAATTGTTTTTTTTGGTGCATTATCAGGGCTGCCAACTCTCACGCATTCAATATGAGCGTGAAAATCACGCATTTCACCGATTCTCACTCTCTCACGCTGATCACAGTATTCTCACGCTTTTTTTTTAATTAAGAAAGTCTCAAAAAATTCAATTTGCCCAAGGCTTCCACACTCCTCCACACTGACCAATGAGAATAGCTTTCTGTCAGAGGGTTGCCCGTAAATAACAAACAATTTGATTGGCTTAAGCCCATCGCACACTATTTAAAATGACAAATTCTGTGGTGCTAATGATTCCATTTGACATTCAACTGCTGGAAATTCAAATTAAAGCAAAAATTGTTTTAGAGGTGAGTAAAAACCATGAGGGGAATGTATAAGGTGAATGCATAGTCTTTTTTCCCAGGATATGCGATTCAAGAACAAGAGGGCATTGGTTTAAAGCAGGGCTGTCAAACTAATGGCCCGCGGGATGATTTGGGGGAAAAAAGGAGTTTAGTTAGAGTCTAAAGTTGAGACACGGCAATGGTCCCAGCACCGACCGCCGAGGCACCGCTCACACCTCCCACCCTCATGTCCGGCAGCTCTGTGTCCGTCGACTGCTCTGTCCACACCCCATGGAGTTTTAACCCTGACCTGGAGCCAGGAGCGGACCGGGTGAGTGGGGGCGTCGGTGCCGCCTCCGGAACCGCGGGGATGAATCTCGGGCTAAAGGCTTCGCTCCGATGCCCAGGTCACTGACCCTCACCTCCCCAGGACCCTGCGGGTCATTGACCCTCACCTCCCCTGGACCCCAGAGCATGGACACAGAGCACCTTGGCCGGCCCGCATTCCCAGAGCGGTGGGGGGGGGTAGAGACGGGGGGGGGGGGAGGGGGGGGGGGGGGGAAGAGGAAACACTCCCCGGATATCGCCAAGTGTCCGAATGTCTGCTCCGGGTGTTGTCGCTGCTTCACTGACACACACTCTAACACACAACCTAACACACACACACTTACACACACTGGCACACACAAGGTTTAAAGGGATATGGGCCAAATGCAGATAAATGGGACTAGTTTAGATGGGACATCTTGATCTGCATGGACAAGTTGGGATGAAGGGCCTATTTCCATGCTGTAAGACTGTGACACATTGTAGAAAAGGTGCAATTGCTCTGGAGAAGATCCAGGGTGATTTATAAGGATGTTGGCAGGGCTGGAATTTTCTTTCATTTTGAAGAAAGATTTGACAACTGGGATTGTATTCTCTGCAGCAGCGGAGGTGAAGAAAAGACATAGTTGAGGTGAATAATATGAGACTAGGACCTGTTTTGCGTAACAAAGAGTGTAGGAAGGAACTGCAGATGCTGGTTTAAACTGAAGATAGACACAAAATTAACTCAGCAGGACAGGCAGCATCTCTGGAGAGAAAGAATGGGTGATGTTTTGGGTCGAGACCTTCAGGCTGAATTAAAAAAAACAGCCAAATAGATGTAAAACACAATGACTGGAGATGTGTGTTATCCAACTAAGGGCTGAAATCAGAATCATGTGTTCATCTTTATTGACATGACACCATAATATATATATATTACAGAAAAAATAATTTAATGGGGTGGCACGGTGGCGCAGCGTTGGAGTTGCTGCCTTACAGCACCACAGACCCAGATTTGATCCTGATTACGGGTACTGTCTGTACAGAATTTGTACATTCTCCCTATGACCACATGGGTTTTCTCCGGATATTCTGGTTTCTCCCACAACCAAAAGAAGTGCAGGGTTGTAGATTAATTGGCTTCTGTAAATTGTCCCTGGCATGTAGGATAGAACTGGTGTATGGTAGATTGCTGGTCGGCGTGGACTTGGTGGGCCAAAGGGCCTGTTTCGACTTATATGTTTTACATATATATCTTAATTTCATTGAACCATATACTTGGTTGAATATGTGGCGTTAATTTAGTCTTGTTTCTATAGTCAAAGGGTAAGATTGTTTAATTTATTTGTGCAGAACAGTGAGGGAAGTCCAACCTCTTGCCTTGTTTCTATGTTTTCTTTATAATCTGATTTCCATACATGAATGTACTAAGGTCATTTATGTGCTGCACCTGTTAAAGCCTGGCTCTACTGTGGAATGTAATTAGTAATGTAATTTAGCCTAATCTTATTCATACCTAATCCAATTTAAAGCATAAATGTTGCATTCAAGTGTAAATTAAAAGACTTGCTACACTATGCACCAGATTGCACAATTTCAAGCTGAAAAATGCCACATCCCACAACCCCATCCCCCACTCCCCCCGTCACTACGCTCCCTCAGGCTGGATCGCTGCACTTCCTCGCAATCCACAGAAAATACTACCAGGGAGATGAAGGAAAGTGGAAGTAGAACACAGTGCTGTCGTGGTGTGTGAGGACCCTCCTACAAGATTGTCTGCCTTGAATGAATCCAGTGCTATGACTGAACTCAATGCTTCTGCAAGATGCAGGGTGGTCAATGAGGCTGAGATTGCAGCTTATAGGTATTATGCAAAAATACTAAAAGGATAAACTCAGTGGCGGAACCACCAGTCATAAGATTTCACACACACTCAACAATAAGCACAGAAGCTGGTTAAGTGCAAGATTAAGTTTAGACTCTAACTTAAATTTCATTGGCAATGCCACAACAACACACTACTCCTATTTTTGGAACTGTTCACAAAAAAAAACATAGCTCCAATTTAAGCAAGTAAGGAAGGTAGCAGGCAGTACAGGACTGATGTTTGAGAAACAAAGCCAGTTGTGCACTGAAATGCCAGGGCCAATTCCCCGATGAGCACAAATTTATCACTAATGCAATCTAGCTAGCCTATGTTAAATTGCTTCCTTGAATGATATGCACATGAACAGACAATAAAAGTACCAGTTTCTGTAATATGGTATTGATATGATTATTCAGACAACTAAACTGTGAAGCAGAAGTTTAATATGTTTTAGTTGTCTGAATACCTTCACCATTATTGATCTCTCAGCAGTCACAAAATCAAGGCAAATGTTTGCCTCCAGGGACTGTTTTTTTCCAGCTTGAAAAGGGGGACAGAATGAGCATGGAACGTTGCAGATAGAGAGTCGGGTGCAATAATTATGGGCCCAGTAGTTTGACTATGGTAATAGGAAAAAGATTGAAGATCTTTGGGATTAGTTCTTAAACGGAATCAGGCAATAAGATCAGGCTGATAAAAAGTGAGCAACATTTTAAAAATCTAACCATATTTTGAAGATGTTACATAGATAGTGGGAGATAAACCCACACTATTAGAACAAATGCAATTCAAAGTCTTTCAATAATAATATAGCAGATTCACTAACTTTTGAGCCTCTGGTATTAATGACAATAAATCAAACTGGGTTGAAAACTGATTTGGCATCAAGTAACTGTAGGTGGATGTGAATACATTGTTCCAGTTTCAATGATCTGGATTTAGGTGGCTTTATGGTTTTATGATGTGTAAATTTGCAAATTATGCAAATGTGTGGATGCAAGTTCAACAGACAGTGCAGATTACTTTAGATGGATATTCATGTATTGGGAGATTAGGCTCAGAACTGGAAGCCCATCCTGGATAAGCACAGTAATTTTCACATGGGCAGAGGGACTAGTCAACAATCGCGTAGCCTCAAAAGAAGTGGCAAATAATGTGGAGAAAGACAGGTTTGCGTGCATCTCCAAATGTAAGGGAGCAGAGGCACAAAGTTACTGCTGAAGCAATATGTATTTTTGGATAAATTCATAGGAAGCTTGAGCACAAGGAGGTATATTCTGCTTTTGCACAAGCCTCGTTCAAGCCTTACTTGCAATTTTCTATGTAGTGCTTGGGATCACATATGACAATTAATATTTCAGTGGGAGGAGGCCACAAGGCACCTTAAGCCTGCCCCACCATTCAATTTGAGCATAGTTGATCTACGCTGGCCCCAATTCCTCTTCAGTGCAGTTCCCCACAATATTTTTCAAATATTTACCTATCTCCACCTTAAATACTAATGTACTCATTAAATACTTATATTGATCTGAAGGGAAGGGGTGATAGTAACAGTAGGTCTGGATGCCACGGGATCCATCTGACTGATGTCAAGCTCTCTTTCCTCTTTGACTGAGTGCCCATCTTTGATGAGATCCTGCACTTCCAGACTGATTAACTCACTGTAACCAGTCCTGGGAGAAGGAGTATCTTCATGGAAAACCTTTCTGAAAGGAAAGAGAAGCAGCCTTGGGAACACTGACAGTACTGATCAGAGCGACAGTACTCTCAAAAAGTGGCAGCGTAGAGCGAGTGATTATACTGTGTGATGATGTTTTACATGCGAGCTGAAAATCTGGTAGGCACTGTACTTTTACTAACTACTGTTACTGGAACATTACTGCTCATAACGTAGTAGTGTTGACAAAGGGGCAGCCTACACAGATTATCAGTTGTATGGAACATAGAACAGTAAAGCCAAAAGGGAAGATTCAAACAAGGGGACATGACTTGAGAATTAAGGGACTGAAGTTTAGGGGTAACATGAGGGGGAACTTCTTTACTCAGAGAGTGGAAGCTCAGTCGACTGAGCTACCACTCTCGGAGTAGGGGACTTGCCCGTTTTTTTCCTCCAAAACTTAAGTGGCTAGATTCTTGTGTCGTGAGGGAATGGATGGATATGGTCTGAGCGCAGGTATATGGGACTTGGGCAGATTATGTGTTCGGCACGGACTAGACAGGTCGAGATGGCCTGTTTCCGTGCTGTATGTGTTATATGGTTATATGGTTTATGTAGCTAAAACCCCCCTAATCCAGGCATCAATCAGGTAAACTTCCTCTGCACCCTTTCCAAAGACTCCACATCCTTCCTGTATTGTGGCGACCAGAACTGTATGCAATACTCCAAATATGGCTTAACCAGTCCTATAAAGATATACATGACTAAATGTTTGAACGCTAGTGAGCAAGTTATCAAAGATATTCTACCATTTACCAAATTCCAAGGTTTTTGGAATATCAAATTGATTTGGTTTCTTTGCCAATTAAACAAATACAAATCGAAATGTCATCAACAGCTGAATGCATGTTAAACTCAGTTTTCTATCATTAACTGAAAAGACAAAATGTCTTAATGTTTCTAGAAACAAAGAATTACTAAAGATGTACAGGTTCTCACCCAGAATGTTAACTGGAATTTCCAGACCAAGCATTTAGTTGTCAGACAGAATAAGAGCATGGCAATTTTCCATAATGACTATTTAAGAAATAAACAATAATTTATAAAAGCATATAATGCAAAATGAATAAAGTTTTTTTTCCCCAATGGAAGATATAAAAATTGTGATGTTATTGTTATTTTCTGACTATTTTGAATTAAATCTCGCAGATTTGGTTTACGGCTTGCAGCTTTTAACAGGATATCTTTCATCTTTTATTCAGATTTTAAATGTTATCGTTCTTCAATAGCTGCATAGCTATAATATTATGACTTGGGGTAATTGGGGTAATTGAAGGTTTAACGCAATGACCTTAAAGAGCTTGAAAACATCCTTCATGTGTTTGGTTCCTCATGCAGAAGTCACAGCCTAGCACTGCAAGGCAAACACCTTTGGCTTCATCCAGTTGAGAACAATTAGCCATTTCAAATGTCCACATCTCTGTTATTTATACCTCAGCAAGTTCTATTCCAGCACATAAAATTGCACGTTAATAAATCTGTGGCATAAAAACAATCGGGTGTATTCACATGATAACCACTGAGGCTAGGTCTGCACATTTATATGAAGTCCAAAGAAGGGTCCCAACATGAAACATCACCTATCCATGTTCTCCAGGGATACTGCCTGGCTCGCTGAAGTGCTCTAGCACTTTGTGTCCACATTAATTTCCAAGTTGGGGTATAGTTACCTATGCTTAGGTAATTAAAAAAACAATACTGTTCTATCATTGTGCAATTGTTAGCTATTTACACATTTTAATATGAAACTAGATACACAAGGAACTGCAGATGCTGGAATCTTGAGCAAAACAAAGTTCTGGGGCAACTCTGCACGTCGAGCAGCATCTGTGGAGGGAAAGGATAGGCAACCTGAAAGGTCATCTGTCCATGCCCTCCACACATGCTGCCTGATCTTCTGAGTTACTCTAGCAGTTAATATGAAACGTGTGATAGCTGCTGAAACAAACAAACAAACATGCATTTACGAAAAAAAATTCCTCCAGAATTTATTTTTGCCATTTCTGTGTACTCTACGATTATTTAATCTCATGCATATGATTGTTTAATCTCATGCATAAGTATCCAAGATAGAACAATAAACATCATAATCTTTCAACTATAAATTTATTATTAATAGTCAGTACCATCTTCATTTCTATGTGAACAAAATATTTCAAACATACCTATCCTTAATTAGCAAAATAAATTACTGTGAAATATATTATATAATGAAAATGCATTTTATCATCCCTTAAAATAATACAGAAAAAAATTATTACACCCTCAAAAAAAGATGAGCAATAATTAAATAAATCTAAAACCAAATATATGCAGTTTGTGGATGAAACCAAACAATTCATGTGAATCTCTTGCTGGCCAGAACATTTGTTAAAGCTTCACTGCTGTTTAAATCAGTAAACAAATGACAAAATAATGTTACCTCATCAAATTGTGCTTCATCTTCACAGTTTTCCAGAACTCTTGTATAAAATATGATCCCTTGAAATTTAGCAGAAAAAAAACATGTCAGAAAGAAAAGACAATCAACACAGAATTAACCAATGTTTTTACAAGCTGGCTTCAGTTGTATTTTTCACAATCACTTGAAATAAACAATATCAGTGTAACACTCAGCAACACAGGCAACATTTTTTCTGCAAATGCTGCTTGGCCTTCTGAGTGTTTTCAGCAATTTCTGTTTCAGCGTCCACAGATTTTTCAATGTCACAATTCTGTCCAAACTGAACTGTAGTCATCTGTACTGACTCTTAACAGTTAACAGTTTATTAATTTGGATTGGAATATTCTTAGAGGATGAATGTGTGACAACAGTGAGAGGTTCCAAATCATATACATTTGAAACATATTTGAACATGGCAGCATTTATTTTATATTATACTGGAAGTAGCAAAACAATGAAGTGATGCACATTAAAAAAACAATTAAAATGCCTCAGGAATAATTTTTAGTGCAGATAAGTTAAAATTAGCTTGGAATCAACAGCTTAAACAATCATATGATACTCAATGGACCATTTAACACCTCTTCCCTAGTAAGTCAACAATTGAGACATCAGGCTGAGAGATGTATTTGCAAACTTTAAAATGTCAAATTATTAATTTAATTTTTAATGAGTTTTCCTTTCACTCTTTTTAATTCCTCTTTCTTAACCCAATCTTTTATAGGTTTCTTTCTGCAATCAATTTAGACATTGCATTTACTCATGCTGCCCTACCTACCGAATGCATTTCGTTGTCTCTGTGCTGTACACTGACAATGACAATTAAAATTGAATCTGAATCTACCATCCATCTTAATCCTTCCTCTATTTCCAATCAAAGAGGATTGAGGTGCTGCTGTCATGGCAGTTGGTGGCTAAATCAATTCAATATATAGGGTTTTGTAACCTGTTCCACCTATAACATGAGAAATTTTGTTTGCCCTTTAGTAGGAATTAGTAATGGAACACTTTACTTGCTTCAATTGAAAAATAAAGTCCTGAGGGAAGAATTAGATTAAGAATTAGATCTTCCTAACAGATTCCAATTACATAAAAAACGATTTTTGTGCCTCAAAACATTTTTTAAAGAATATTTGGAGGAATATCAACACCAGGATACAATTTTGTTATTATGTGTTTATAATGTCTAGATAGATATTTTGGAACCACCAGTTATGAGTTTCTAGTACAGGTGCACAACCTTTTATCCGAAAGCCTTGGGACCAGACACTTCTCGGATTTCGGAATTTTTCGGATGTCGGAATGGAATATTTTTAGCGTAGATTAGATAGGTAGCGCGGGCGGCTTGGAAAGTCTGGAGCGGCTGCCTCCTCCCCGGAGACCGGGGAATCAATGTAAATCATTGCTTAAATGTTAGTCAGTTAGTTTGGAGGGCTTTTATGTGGTGAAGGGAGGGGGGGGGGGGGGGGGGGGTGGGGGGGGGGAGGGGGGAAACTTTAATTCTTGGTCCCCTACCTGGTCGGAGAGGCGGGGAGTGGGCAATGCCTTTCCGGGCCGCCGTGCCGTAAGCTCCGGAGCGCTGTGGCCGCTGACTCCCAACATCGTGGAGCTGGGGCTGCGGGCTTCCGGCCAAGAGCGGCGCCGGTTGGAGCTCAGACCCCGGCGAAATCGATCACTGGCCCCGCAGCCCCAGCTCCACGATGTTGGGAGTCGGTGGTGGCGCAGTGCTGGAATACCAGCGGGGAGCGGGCAATGCCTTTCCGGGTCGCCGTGCGGTAAGCTTCGGAGCGCTGTGGCCACCGACTCCCAACATGGCGGAGCTGGGGCTGCGTGCGAGTATTAAAGATCTCTGGAGAATTAAAGTTTCCCCCTTCACCCGCCCCCACCACCACATAAAAGCCCTCCAAACTAACTGACTAACATTTAAGCAATGATTTACAGATGTTTAAGTGTCTCCCCGATCTCCGGGGAGGAGGCAGCCGCTACAGTAGTACAGACCTGGGTTGACCGTGGGTCGTTTCGGGTCAAGTTTGGCACCAAACGCGAGCTTTGGTGTGCAGACGACATCCTGGAAAAAATGTCCGGGTTTCGGAGTTTTTCAGTTTCCAGAATTTCGGATAAAAGGTTGTGCACCTGTACAGGTTATCAGACTTAAAACATTTGGTTCGCATTGAACAATGGAGCAGAATGTGCAAACCAATTTGACATATTTCAGTGGTGTAACACAAAACAAATAAGTCTCTTTATCTTTTCTGTTGAAACATTTTCAAGCACATTTGAAACTGGAAAGGTTTTTCGTTTTTATAGGTATGGATTAATAAAACCGTCAAAGAGCATATCCAGATGATTTGTGAAATACAATTCCTTTTATTTTAGGAATCAGCATAGTGCATGGACTCCAATGGCATACCAATAATCTGAGGTGGTTAGCATTTTTTTTGTGCACCCCTTTTAAGTAAATAAGTAAATATTCAGAAATGGATTTGGCCAAACTTAATGTAAAAGTTTCTGGAACACATATCCAGCAGTGGAGGCTGAGAAATGACAGGGAAAGCGACAGTTTACAATACCTTTTTCACAATGATAGATTGTTCTCGCATTTATTTTCCAATGTAATTGGTTAAACAAGACACATTGTTGAGGCCTCCAACATTTCCCAACAGGACAAACAGTCAGATCTGATCACTACAGAAATGTTCATAGCGAGTTGAGAGGGTAAGGCGCCTCACCCCTCCTCCTCTCTTCTTTGAACTAGCTCTTCCCTCTCCACTCTTTGTCCTGATATGTTCAGAGGAGAGGCATATTGTTGAAATTCTATCTCTGAGACCCCTCCAGCACAGAAGATAGTCTTCAGCCATTTCAGTTCACTGGATGTGATAGCAAGAAACAGCTGAGAATGCTGGATAAAATAAAGACTGTGGGATCAGGCAACGTTTTAACCGTAGTGCTTAAGTGCTCCATAACATGCTGCATTTCCTATTGTTCCGGTACAATTGCATTGCTGGCATTTGCCCAGCAATTGCTCTGAGAACTGCTTGCAAAATTCACGACAAATCCAATCCAGCTCATGACAGTCCAGTCTACTCTTAAACATTGATAAGATGATGGAAGAAGTGTGTCATCAGTGGTGTCAACATGTGACATTTTGGCAGGTCCACTTTGCTGTAGACTACTTCACAATTTGGTCAAACATGTGGTGCGATAATAGTGACTTTCTTCAACATCAGGGCAGCATTTGACTGTGATTGGCATTAAGGTGATGTGATCAAACTGAAATCAATGGACATTTAAAAAAAACAAAACACATCCGTGGTTAGTCAGACGCCTCACAAAGGGAATGTGTAGGATGGAACTGCAGATGCTGGTTTAAACCAAAGGTAGACACAACATGCTGGAGTAACTCAGCGGGACAGGTACACAAAATGCTGAAGAAGTCCGAAGACAAAGGTCTGAAGAAGGGTCTCGACCGGAAACATCACCTATCCCTTCTCTCCAGAGCTGCTGCCTGTCCCGCTGAGGTACTCCAGCATTGTGTGTCTATCTTTGGTCTCACAAAGGGCAATTGTTGTGCTTGCCATAGGTCAATAATCAATAATCCCAGCCCCAGGAAAACACGGGAGGAGTTCCTCATAGTAGTATTCTAAGCACAATCCACCAGCAGATTCCACTCCAAGTTGCACACCATCCTAACTTGAAAATACATGATTGGTACTTTGTCATCCTTGTATCTAAATCCTGCATCTCCTTCCCCAAACGTATTGTGGGTGCTCCTTCACAAAAAGGACAACAACAGCTCAAGACGGCAGTCACTGTTATATTCCTGGGGTAATAAGGATTAGGAAATAAATTAGGCCCTGCTAGCAGAGCCCATTTCCCAAAAATTAAGAATTATTTTTAAAAAATCAATGCAAGTCATTTGTTTTCCAAAGTTTCTATTATTTTTTCAAATCTATTCGAAATTAATCTCTTTAGTTGGAGGAGGTCAGCTAGGATTTTATATTTGATCATGCACACCAGAAACCTTTATTCCTTTGCTTTCTTTCTTAACTTAATTTTTTAAATCTCTCTTAATCAGCTAAATTACCAAGCAGGGTAAGTTTCCACGATCCACTTTCCACGTGGAACTCCTTTTTAACAGGTATCTACCTGTTGGTGGGCCCTTCCTTTAAGTCAGCAGAAAGCATTGGATTGTCACACGCCCACACAATTTAGCCCAGGGGATTATTGCCTGTGCTACTGCATTATTCATCTCTATAAATATTTCTGATTCTATTTGCCATTGGACACTTTGAAAGGTCCTTTGCCATGTGGTTTATAAATTCACAAAGGTGGAAGTTACTTTTGTGGATGAAACACAAAGCTGAAGGCTAGAAATTACTCTGATCACCAATGAGCTGGGTTTTTTAGGGGAACAAAGAAACCAATTTAACATGTTTTAACTGGTGTGAGTGGGTGTGTTGAAACATTCACTCTAATGCCCCTGCAGTGGAGAGTCATGTGAACTAATGTGGAGGAGTACTTGCCAAGTACAACGATGAAGCATTTAGACTATTAGAAGCAAGGTAGTGTATGCCCCAGCTGCTTAAAGAAAGTAGACATCCAAGCAATTGAAGATCAGACTTGTTTGATGAATGAAGGAGGTCTGTGAGAGTCTTAATGGTATCCAATGACAATAGACAATAGGTGCAGGAGTAGGCCATTCGGCCCTTCGAGCCAGCACCACCATTTAATGTGATCATGGCTGATCATCCCCAATCAGTACCCCGTTCCTGCCTTCTCCCCATATCCCCTGACTCTGCTATCTTAAATAGCCCTCTCTTGAAAGTATCCAGGGAACCGGCCTCCACCACCCTCTGAGGCAGAGAATTCCACAGACTCACAACTCTCTGTGAAGAAATAAATGGTTTACCCCTTATTCTGAAACTGTGGCCCCCTGGTTCTCGACTCCCCCAACATCGGGAACATGTTTCCTGCCTCTAGCGTGTCCAAGCCCTAAACAATCTTATATGTTTCAATAAGAAATCCTCTCATCCTTCTAAACTCCAGAGTATACAATGCCTCCAATAACTCCCACGTCTCTTTCACCAAGGGGCTGGGGGTAAATCACTGCTATCTAAAGCTTCTCAGGTCACAGTATAACCTACATAAATAATCAAACTTGATGAATGAACTCAATTGTAAGGCGAGCATCATTATAACTATAAAGAAAAACTTGCATTTATAGAGCATCTTTATGACCTCAAAGTGCTAAAAGGTACCTTACACCTAATGATGTAATTAGTGAAGTATTGTCACTGCTGTAATATTGAGGACATGCCAAAATCGTTCCATCACCAGGAAGGCTGCAGTCAGGAGTATGATAGAATACTGTCCGTATGCGGTGTCAACAATTGTCATGGAGCTCAACACCATCCAAAATGGCAGCTTGCTCCGTTGGTATCCAATCGACCACTCTTTTCCCCCACCATTGGTGCCCATTAGCTGCGGTGCCCTGTCATCTGCAAAATACACTGCAGTCACTCTGGCAGCACCTCATTACCCACCTTCAAACATAGAAACATAGAAACATAGAAATTAGGTGCAGGAGTAGGCCATTTGGCCCTTCAAGCCTGCACCGCCATTCAATATGATCATGGCTGATCATCCAACTCAGTATCCCGTACCTGCCTTCTCTCCATACCCCCTGATCCCCTTAGCCACAAGGGCCACATCTAACTCCCTCTTAAATATAGCCAATGAACTGGCCTCAACTACTCTCTGTGGCAGAGAGTTCCAGAGATTCACCACTCTCTGTGTGAAAAAAGTTATTCTCATCACGGTTTTAAAGGATTTCCCCTTATCCTTAAGCTGTGACCCCTTGTCCTGGACTTCCCTAACATCGGGAACAATCTTCCTGCATCTAGCCTGTCCAACCCCTTAAGAATTTTGTAAGTTTCTATAAGATCCCCTCTCAATCTTCTAAATTCTAGAGAGTATAAACCAAGTCTATCCAGTCTTTCTTCATAAGACAGTCCTGACATCCCAGGAATCAGTCTGGTGAACCGTCTCTGCACTCCCTCTATGGCAATAATGTCCTTCCTCAGATTTGGAGACCAAAACTGTACGCAATACTCCAGGTGTGGTCTCACCAAGACCCTGTACAACTGCAGTAGAACCTCCCTGCTCCTATACTCAAAACCTTTTGCAATGAAAGCAATGGGCAAATTTCCCTCTTATTTGTTGCCTCAGAGAAATCGCAGCAATCCCATTCCTTAACTTAGTTTAGAGTTTAGAGATACAGCCTAGAAACATCCCCTCGGCCCACCAAGTCCCATCCCGACTAGCCGCACGCCAGTTACATGTTAGACCACCCCCACATCCTACACCACCAGGGGCAATTCACAGAAATCAATCAACCAACAAACCTGTATGTCTTTGGAATGTGGGTGGAAACTGGAACACCCAGAGAAAAGCAAGGCAGTCACAGGTAGAATGTACATACTCCACACAGACAGCGCACATAATCAGGATTGAAACCAGGTATCTGACGCTGAGAGGCAGCAGGTCTAACACTGTAGATAGACACAAAAAGCTGTAATAGGACAGGCAGCATCTCTGGAGAGAAGGAACGGGTGTTGTTTCAGGTCAAGACCCTTCTTCAGACTGTGCCGCCCTGTAAATGACTCTCATGCATGCTGGTTAACATTCACCATGACCCTAATATTTACATTAGTCACTTAACGTGAGGGTGATTTGCAGCAGCCAATGAACCTGATGATCAATGCATCTTTGGAATGTAGGAGGAAGATCAAGAGTGAAGTATTGTTGAGCATCACTCCTTTTGTAATAATATCTAGTTGGTTCCAGTCTAGTCTGAAGGAAGGATGTGGTCACAGAGAGAATCTGCAAACTCCATACAGACAGCACTGGAGGTCAGGTGAGGTGACTGGAGCTGTGAGACATGTGTGCTACTTCCAGTGCCATCTTGTTGCCGATGAAGCACAAAATAATTGACTTAGACGTAAGAAAATTTATTTATACAGCCTCTTGCAAACTTATTCAGAATCTAAGTATTCTTTCAAATTGCAAATTGGGTAATTGCTTAAAAAAATAATTTGTAAGGATCAAGCAGATGAGTTTAATTAGACTCAGTGGTTGTTGCAGAAAAAACAATGGGCATAGACTTGTTCGGTTGTTAAACACTTTTATTCCCACACTGATCTTTCTGGCATGGACCTCCTCCACTGTCCCAATGTGAGGCCCAATGGAAATTGGAAGAACAGCATCTCGCATTTCACTAGTACATTGCTGCAAAAAGACTGGCTTTGAGATGAGTGCTACCAATAGAAAGCCTCACTCATCAACCATTCTTCATTGAAATTATAAAGGTGACATTCAGATATTCTGCAATAATTCAACAGACAACAGGAAAAAAGCACCTTCAAGACTTTCGTCATCAGTGTGCAGTTAGTGCAAACAACTCTGTTGTCTCATATACTTCTGTATAACGATTAAGTGACTTTTACCTAACCTGCTCCAGAATTCATTTCAATGGAATGGATTTGTTACATTCTGTGTTTTAACTTCCAAAAAGTGCTTTAACTGCTTTATGTTAATCTGATTGAACACACATGAACATACTTATATGCACACACAATCTGCTTTTTTTCCCTTCAACAAAATGTGTCAAAACTATGTAGCATTACAGCCAGGGGCAATTGAAGGACTATCATCTTCCACAACACTGCTGGATATTTCTCTTAATGGTTCTTTAATGGCACATAATTATTTGATATAAAATATCATTCCGGTTATGTCCTTTTTAAACCTGTTGATAAACAGCTGAGAAAGTTTCCCAATTGAATGGTTTGCTGAACAGGACAGCATGTTCAATACATTTCCTAAGGTACAAATATTTTTACACTGTTACATAATTATGTTTATATGCCTTTGTACATGTAATTCACCGATGCATGTACAAGTGTTTCTATATGCCAAAAAGATTGAACTAAAAATCTAAAGTAATTTCAGAGGTATTTCAACCTTAGTTAATATTTTTGACAGGAAATATTTTGGCGTAATAATGATTTTAAAGCTATGATAAAACCAACATATTTGTATTGCAAGTTACTTCAGGCCATTTTTAACATTAGGTGGAACCCAGGGAGTTTTTTTTTAGTGTTGAATCAATCAAAATCATTTAGGTTCCAAATTGCTGACTCCCCCTCACTTTGAATGGAGCTTGGCATTAATTTCAGTCACAACAATTTTTAAATTTGGGCTCCCTGGTGCAGTATAGAAAGGCTGCAGCACTGTACAAGTTACTATATTTCAAAAATAACAACAGCTACTTACATTTGTGTAGCATTTTTAATGCTGTAAACTGTGCAAAATGATTCACAGTAGAATACCCAAAACAATTGGTACGACAGTAGGGCAGACAATGATAGATTTGATCAAAAGAGATCATTTTATATAGTTCCTCAGAAGTAGAAAGAAAGTTGGAGAGGTGCTTGAATAAGGGAGTTCCAGAATTTAGGACCTTACCAGGTAATGGCGCAACTGCAAGTGGTGAAGGGATCAAAGGTATGAATAATCAGGAGGATTGAACTGAACGGTTTTGAGTACCTTGGATGACAACAGGAATGGTAAAGATTACATAGATAGAGCGCCAAGTTATGGAATGTTTTGAAACAAAAGTGAGATTTTGAAATTGAAACATTGCCTAATCAACAAATAATGTACATCAGCAAGCATGGAATGACGAGTGACAAGCATGACTAAGGTAGGTTATATGCATGAGAGTTTGATTGCATACACCTTACCTTGGTTCATTGTGAGTACAAAGGAAGCTTTTCAAGTATTATTAGAGAATATCTGGTCAGGCAATAGGTGGAGTTAGTTAGTAATATGGAGGCAGAATATACCAAGCTTACCAATGGTGCAGAGGAGAAGGTGAAAAGTCACCTTAAGATCCAATGCCATTCCCCACGAAATGGCTGGTTGAAGGTGATTAAAAAAGATTTTACTGTCGATTTCACTGCAATGACTGTCTTTTTGGGAGGGGTTAGAAGTGAATTCTCCTAATTTTACTGGGAGAACTTGGTGCAATGTGTTTCCTCTGCCCTTTAAATAGATTGTTTACTGAGTAAATTGACCATGTTATTCAGTTAATCATGTGTACAATCCCACCTCCAATTAATTGGGTGACAATATAATGGCAAAAATATAATGTCAGCAGAAGTCTGCAGGTGTTCTCCTCATATGATATTTACCCACCAACCAGCATCACTAAAGCAGATTGTTATTTATCTCTCTCATAGTGTGGCTAGGCTATTTGTCAATTGGCAGCTATTAGTCAAGTCAAGACAAGTCTAGAGAGTTTATTGTCATGTGTCCCAGATAGGACAATGACTTGCATTGCTGCAGCACATCAGGATATTGTAGTCATAAATACAGATCAGATCAGTGTGTCCATAGACCATAGAATGAATATATCATATATATATATATACACATATATATATATATATACACACATCAATAAACAGATAAAGTGCAATAGGCTGTTATAGTTCAGAGTTTGTTTGAAGTTGTGTTTAATAGTCTGATGGCTGTGAGGAAGAAGCCGTTCCTGAACCTGAATGTTGCAGATTTCAGGCTCCTGTACTTTCTACCTGATGGCAGCGGAGAGATGAGTGTGTGGCCAGGATGGTGTGGGTCCTTGACGATGCTGGCAGCCTTTTTGAGGTAGCGACTGCGATAGATCCCTCGATGGTAGGGAGGTCAGAGCCGATGATGGACTGGACAGTGGTTACAACTTTTTGCAGCCTTTTCTGCTCGTGAACGCTCAGGTTGCCGGAACAAGTCATGATGCAACCGGTCAGCATGCTCTCTGCTATGCACCTGTAGAAGTTCGAGAGAGTCCTCCTTGACATAACGACTCTCCGTAATCTTCTCAAGAAGTAGAGGCGCTGATGTGCTTTCTTTATGATTGCATCAGTGTTGTGGGACCAGGAGAGATCTTCGGAAATATGCACACCCAGGAATTTGAAGTTCTTGACCCTTTCCATCATCGACCCGTTGATATAATATATGATATGATGACTGTGGGGCCCCATCCTACCCCTTCCAAAGTCCACAATCAGTTCCTTGGTTTTGCTGGTGTTGAGAGCCAGGTTATTGTGCTGGCACCATTTGGTCAATTGGTCCATCTCACTTCTATTATTGGCTCCATTTAAACTGCCTATGAAACTCCTTGGTTCCAAAGACGCTTGATGACTGCAATTTCAACTTTATAATATGGTGACCTAATAAGCCGTTCTATTCCCTAGTTAAATGTAACAACTGGACAAATGAAGCTCCAAACGGTGCCCAGTACTCACCGCGCACCGTACAACTCTGGTTTCTATAATAACTTTCCATATGCGGCCAGGGGTAATGTAATATAACTTAAGCATTTAAAAGTTAGATAAAAGTACAATTTTGCTTAATCCCCGGTCTTCGCTAAGACTGGAGGGAGGAAAGTTGCTGGGTTCCATCGATGATACAATTTTCTTTAAAAAAAGTCAACGGTAACCCAAGAACTGATGTAGGGGTTATTTCATAACATTTCGGAGGTGTGACAATGTCCATGTTTCTTGTACCCGCGATTAAGGGAATAAGAAAATAATTGATCTGAAAGTTAACTCTCCTTTTACATAGATGCGGCCCGACCCACTTAGTGCTTTCCGTATTTTGATTTATTGGAGGAAAATCCAACATTTTAGGCGTTCATAAAACCAAAATGATGACTGGCCGCGTTACCGAGTCAATGCTTCAGATTTCAGTTTTAAGATCTTTTCCCGCTATTTCAATGGCAATAATAAACCAGTCATTTGATTAAAACGCTTCATTAAATTAGCAGACTGAAGAATGCCACCCAAGCACTCATACAAGGCTCACAAATATCACCAGCAACAATTTCATACACTTTATTATTGTATCTGGAAGATACAAAAAAACAATTCACAGAAACATGTTGATTTGAACGTTTCCCCTGAGCGCAGCTCACGTCCTTCAGATTGCACTCATCTGATACAACGGAAGACACGAAAGTAAGTGGAAGGCATCGGGTGCTTCGCCAGCACCACCGGCGACAAGCCCCCATTCCTCACCCTTCCATTCACCAGCCCAACCGGCAACCATGGAAGCAGATGGTATTTTAAAAAAGAAGAAGCTTTTTTTAGCATGTTACCGTGCATGATAGACTGAAACAGGTAGCTACTGCCGTGACAGATATCAAACCTGCATTCATGTTGACTATTATCATAGATTATATGCAAAATGTATAAATAATAATGACCACAGCACTTTTTAAACGCGTTGTTTAAAGGATGCTATGCCACAACATTGCAGAGTTATCTTAACCAGGTTGATGGATGGATTATCAACATATACCAGGCTTAGCATTGAATAGTTATTCAAGTGATAGTAATTCAGACTGATATCTAGTTCCCCGGAGCCGAGTCCACTTCTCTGGATATCACAACTTTCTTTGGTGCAAATTGCAATCACTGAATGGATTTTGCCCGGGTCATATCACACCACAGTACAAGTCAGCCTGCCCCACACCTGGATATTTCTTGAGGAGTCCACCTCCAATAATCTGGTATCGCATTAAAACAAATCCACTGCATCCAGATGCGGCCATGTAAATTGCAACCGCGGACTATAAAACATAGAGATTCTCTCAGTTTACCTCGAAAGGTTACTTTTGCGATGCGGTCTCCTTTCCCCCGGAGATCGGTGACTGTTTTCAGATGCACTATGAGAGCCATGCTGAGCTGGAGTGGGTGAGCGCGGTCAGTGCTGGCTGGCCCGAGCAGGTGCCGCTACACTCTGGCTCGCCTTCCTCGCTCACAACAACACAGCGCTGAGCAGCCACAGAGAGAAGCAGCACTCGGCGTCTCCTCCCCTCAGGGCAACTCACCACGGAGCATCCAGTGTGGTGTTAGGATCCCTAAATAATTCAGAAGATTCATTAACAGAGCGGATATCGCTGACATTTTTTTTATTAAGGCTGCTCCACAATCATATTTGCAACCGGCAACAGACATCGTTAGTGTCAATCCAGCTGTTGTGGGCATGAACATGCAGTGTGTGGATTGCACCAAATACATTTCCACTGTTCACAGATACATGGTGAAAGGGGTTCCTGGTGCATTGGGATTACTATGGCACATCATGAATTCTATGTGTAGGAAAGAACTGCAGTTGCTGGTTTAAATTGAAGATAGACACAAAATGCAAGAGTAACTCAGCAGGGCAGGCAGCATCTCTGGGGAGAAGGAATGGGTGACATTTCAGGTCGAGACCTTTCTTCAGAGACCCGAAGAAGTGTCTCGACCAGAAACGTCACCCATTCCTTCTCCCGAGAGACGTTGCCAGTCCTGTTGAGCTACTCCAGCATTTTGTGTCTATCGGTAATTGTATTTTGGGCGTGTTCCTATCCAGGCAGGAGAAATTACGTTGAGAAATTGTAAACATTGGCTGAGACAATGGGCAAGTATTTTGCAGTGTGGGAGAACAATAAATAGTCCAGGGTTTGAGGCTATCTGATGGCAAAAAGGGATATGAAGTGTAGACGATAGCCGCAAAGAGGAAGTGCTGGGGAAATTGAGAGGACTAAATAGGAAGAGATTCCCTGGCCAGATACGCAATTCCCCAATGGGAAGATCCCCGGAGATCAATCAGGCCGATATCAGTTGTTGGCAAAACATTGGAATTTATCATTGAGGACATAGTATCAGGAAACTTAGAAAAAAAAACTAGGATAAAATGAGCCAGTCAACATAGTTTCATGCAATGGGAAGCGTGCTTCGTTAATGTAACTAATCATCGCGGATGCAATCAGTATGTTGGGTGATTGGGAACCGTACATACTTCTAAAATAACCTTCACAAACAGCTTACGTTTCGTTTCTCGTGTGAATACGACCCGTTGTACTCATATATGGCTTGGCTGTACTGTCATATACTATGATTTGCCTGTAGACAAAATTGCTGGAGAACTCAGCGGGTGAGGCAGCATCTATGGAGCGAAGGAATAGGTGACATTTCCGGTGGAGACCCTTCTTCAGACTGATGTGGTGGTAGTGTGGGCGGGAAGAAGAGAGGAAGAGGGGAGACAGTGGATTGTGGGAGAGCTAGGAAGGGGAGAGAAAAGAGGGAGAAAGCAGGGAATACCTGAAATTGGAGAAGTCAATGTTCATACCGCTGGGGTGTAAACTACCCAAGCAAAATATGAAGTGCTGCTCCTCCAATTTGCGGTGTGACTCACTCTGGCCTTGGAGGAGGCCCAGGACAGAAAGGTTAGATTTGGAATGAGAGGGGGAGTTGAAGTGCTGAGCCACCGGGAGATCAGGTAGGTTATTGTGAACTGAGCGAAGGTGTTGGGCGAAGCAATCACCAAGTCTCCGCTTGGTCTCACCGATGTAGAGCAGCTGACATCTAGAGCAGCGGATGCAATAGATGAGGTTGGAGGAGGTGCAGGTGAACCTCTGCTGCACCTGGAAAGACTGCTTGGGTCCTTGGATGAAGTTAAGGGGGGAGGTAAAGCGACAAGTGTAACATTTCCTGCGGTTACAAGGGAAAGTAGGGGAAGGGGTGGTTTGGGTGGGAAGGAATGAATTGACCAGGGAGTTACGTGGGGAGTGGTCTCTGCGGAAAGCCAAAAAGTGAGGAGATGGGAAGATATGGCTAGGGGTGGGATCCCATTGGAGGTGGCGAAAATGTCAGAGGATTATTTGTTGTATGTGATGGTTGGTAGAGTGGAAGGTGAGGACAAGGGGGACTCTGCCCTTGTTACGAGTGGGGGGGATGGGAAGTGAGAGTAGCGTTACGGGGTATAGAAGAGACCCTGGTGAGAGCCTCATCTATCATTGAAGAAAGGAACACCCGTTTCCTAAGGAATGAGGACACCTTCGATGCCCTGGTTTGGAAAACCTCATCCTGGGTACACATGCGGCCTAGACAGAGGAATTAGTAGGGGATAGAATCCTTACAGGAAGCAGGGTGGAAAGAAGTGTAGTCCAGATAGCCTTGGGAGTCAGTGAGATTATAGTAGATGTTGGTCTATAGTAGTAGTCTGTTACCTGCAATGGAGATAGTGAGGTCTAGAAACAGTAGGGAGATGTCGGAAATGGTCCAGGTGAATTTGAGTGCTGGATGGAAGTTAGTGGTGAAATAGATGAAGTCGTTGAGTTCTGAATGGGTGCAGGAGGTAGCACCAATACAGCTGTCGATGTAGCGGAGGTAGAATTCGGAAATAGGGCCACGGTACATCTCGAACAAGGATTGTTTGATGTGCCCTATGAAGAGGCAGGCATAGCTGGGGCCCATGCGTGTGCCCATAGTTATGCCTTGATTTGGAGGAAATGGGAGGAGTCAAATGAAAAGTTGTTGAGGGTAAGGACCAGCTCCGCTAGGTGGAGGAGAGTATCGCTAGATAGGGATTGGCTGGTTCTGCGGTGGAGGAAGAAACGGAGGGCTTTAAGACCCTCCTGGTGGGGGATGGAGGTGTAGAGTAACTGGACATCCATGGTGAAGATGAGGGAATGGGGGCCTAGAAAACGGAAGTCATGGAGGAGACGAAGAGCGTGTGAGGTGTCTTGGACATAGGTAGTCAAGTCAAGTCACATTTATTTATATAGCACATTTAAAAAACAACTCTCGTTGGCCAAAGTGCTTTACATTTGTTATAAGAATAGCACAATAAAACAGACTACATACATATATACATGTAGCCCTCACTCAGAGGACGTCAGGAAAGGCTTGGGAGTATAGATAAGTCTTTAGTCTTGACTTAAAAGAGTCGATGGAGGGGGCAGTTCTGATGAGAAAGGGGATGCTGTTCCACAGCCTAGGTGCTGCATCCGCAAAGGTGCGGTCGCCCCTGAGCTTATGCCTAGACCGTGGGATATTCAGCAACCCCAAGTGGGCCGATCTGAGGGGCCTGGAGGTGGAGTGGTGGGTGAGAAGACTTTTTATGTAGGTGGGGGCAAGCCCATTGAGGGCTTTGTAGACATGGAGGAGTATCTTGAAGTTTATACGGAACCGCACAGGGAGCCAGTGGAGAGGCCAGGATCGGGGTGATGTGGTCCCTTTTTTGGGTGCCCGTCAGGAGTCTCGCTGCGGTGTTTTGGACCAGTTGCAGGTGGGACAGGGAAGATTAGCTGATGCCAGTGTAAATGGAGTTGTAGTAATCTAGGCGGGAGGAGATGAATGTGTGGATGATCTTTTCCAGGTCATCAAACTGGAGGATTTTTTAAATTTTAGCTGTCGTCCGAAGCTGAGAGAAGCTAGCTTTTACCACGGCATTGATTTGTTTGTCAAATTTCAGTGCTGAGTCAAATATCGCGCCAAGGGTTTTGACGTGAGGTTTGAGTAGTGAGGTAAGACTTCCAAGGCTGCATGCTATCATTTTGATTGAAGGATGACCTCAGACTTACTCTCGTTTAGTTGGAGGAAGTTCTGGGCCATCCAACACTTTATATCCTTGAGGCAGTGGGTAAGGTTAAACAGATTAGATTGGTTTTTGGGCTTCAGGGGGAGGTAGAGTTGGATATCGTCTGCGTAGCAATTGAAGGAAATGCCGTGCCTTTCAATGACTTGGCCTAAGGGGAGCATATAGGTAGGGAGGGATTTAACCAAGGGGGATAGAATGGAGTTGAGGTATGTGGAAATATGTTAGGTGGGCACAAACAAGCAGAAACAATGGGTCTGCCAGGACAGTCAGGTTTGTGGATTTTGGGGAGAAGGTAAAATCGGGCCGTGCGGGGCTGGGGGACGATGAGGTTGGAGGCTTGGGAGGGCAGGGAGCCGGAAGTGATGAAGCCAGTGATAGTGTTTGATAATGGCCTGGTGCTCGTCTGTGGGGTCATGTCCACGGATAAGTAGGAGGAGGTGTCTGAGAGTTGGCGCTTGGCCTCAGACTTGTAGAGATCAGTTGCAGGTTTTATCACCAAGTCTGGGTTGTTGCAGAGTGAGTGGAGGGCTGTACATTCAGGGGGGGGAGAGGTTAGAGTGAGAAAGGGGAGTGGAGAAGTTGAGGCGGTTGATGTCACACCGGCAGTTTAAAATAAAATGGTCTAAGCAGGTAGATGGCCATGAGGGGGAGTCCAAGAGGAAGGGGTCCGTTGGAGACGGGAGAAGGGGTCATCACTAGGGGGTGAGGACTCCTGCCTGGATAGCTTTTAAAACAAGTGTCTTCACCGTTTCTGGGTGCACATGACAACAATAAACCAATGGTAATACCAATAAAACAAAAACTTTGACAAACTCAGCAGATTGAGGGTAAAAAAAATATGAAAAAGTTGCCTGGCCTTGCCCTCCCCAGATACTGTCCGAGTTCCCCCAAGATTCCAGCACCTGCAGTTTTCTGTGTCTCTGGTAAAATTCTGTGTCTGGTACCATTAAGGTCCCGAGCATGCTGGACTAATGGTTTTATTGTAAATGGTCTTTTTCGGGCAGGCAAATGGTTATAAAAAATCCTGTACACTCAACTATTTACAATGTGTTTTAATCATTTAGATAAAAGTCCAAAACGTAACATGTCCATGTTTATGGGTGACACAGAACTGATGGACGTGTGGATTGAGAGGAATACACAAGTTAACATGCCATATAAAGCATCACAGCTTGATATAATGACTGCTCTACCAAAGACAGTAAGAAATTACAGAATTGTGGATGCAGCCTATCACGGAAAGCAGCCTCCACCCTCTCCCCAACCTACTCCATCTACACTTCACACTGCCTTGGGAAGCAGCCAACATAATCAGGGACCATTTTCTTTTGTTGCCAAATTTCTCAACCGAGTTATTGTCAGCGTTTATAAAACACAGAGAGCGCCAACCTTCTTGATTAGTGCAGGTGTCCGAGGTTATGGGGAGAAGGCAGGAAAATGGGGTTGAGAGGGAGAGATAGATCAACCATGATTGAATGGCAGAGTAGACTTGATGGGCCAAATGACCTAATTGTGCTCCTATTCCTTATGACCTTATGACCCAAACACCCTACTTCTGCAGAAGACATTTCAGGCTGTCCTGTTATTTTGTTGACTCCTAACTAGTTTCACGAATAAGGCATAGCAATCCCATACTGTACCTGCTTCATGATATTTTTAGCATTACAATGCTGTTTCAGGCAAATGCTGGGGCAATTGTGTCACAGAAGCAAGTTCCAGGCACATTCACGGTTGCCTGCACCTGCATGAGTTGGGCGAATGTCTGTGGATTCCATCTCTGAGTTTGGGCACCCCAAGAATTCCGCAACAGCAAGGTGGGCCGATTCTAACACAAGTCACCCTCTTGCGATAGAGCCAAAGCCAAAGACCTCTCCATCCTCATCCAGCTGGGCTCTCCATCTCACCTTCCCCCATATAATTGCCATTTCGACTCATTTCCCTTTGCAAGTCATTCTTCTACAAATTTTCCAGTGCAATTGTCTTTTAAATGTATAAACTGTGGACAGAAAGCTATATAATCATGCTTGAATTTGGGAGTAACAGCAACCCTCTGTCACAGTTAGAAAAATAAAGGGGTGAAACATGTATAAACCCAACAGGATGACCATGGACAATAGATTGTTTAATTGTCAAAAGGTTGTGGTATTTGTCTGTTCTTGGGTACACTGTGCCCATCTCAGTCTTCATCATGACCACAACTAAGCATAGCTCCAGCAGCTACTCTGCTTTCTATTTATCGGTGAGATTTGGACACTCCACGGCATCACCCACCTTTTCCCCGGCTAAGTGTGCAGGTCAATTTGCACACAATTCTAAATTTTAAAAAAATAGAATACTTTGCTCTGCTTTAATATTTTTCAGAGATTTAAATTATCATTTGTTTTAAACCAACTTTAAATAGCTAATTTAAAACAGTAAGTTTAAACATACAATGCACATGGCTCAGATTGATAGGACCCTTTACAGTTAGGCATTAAATCCACCCCATGTCAATCAGGGCACCAAGGATCTTTGTTCGACAAAGTATATCCTCCCACTAATTTTCACCGAAACAACACTCTGTCGGTAAGATTTTTAGACCGCTGGTTTTAGGATCCTTTACCAAATATTTGAGACATGTTTGGGGATAGCCAGTCAATTGCTGATTTTACCTATTCACCCGGCTCCTTGCATTTCTTATGGGCCATTTGACATTTGCTGATGTCCCAATGAGTATTCGTATTAAATTGAATCACCTCAAAATTACTGAAATTACAGGCACAGGGTACACAGTTTCCTTCTTGCATCAAAAGTGTACGTTTTACTAATGCAAGTTTGCTAAGTGCTGACAACCATTTTTCAAAAGCTTATGGACAATTATCAGATCATGGCTTTGTTGCCTAAACTTTTCTTTGAGGACTAATGTATTCTTACAGCAGCTTCCATGTAGGCAGAGGGGTTATTATGTGGGGTCACCTGCGTCCAAGATGAGGTGTTCCATACTAGGACATCCGCGATGTCCTCATTCTTTAGGGAATGGTGGTTCCCCTCATGTCTTCTAGGTACCCCACAGCTCTGCCCTTGCTCCTCCTCCCCTTAGTCGCCACAGAGACAGTCCTCCTTGTCCATACCTTCCACCCCATCAGCCGTCGAATACAACACATAATCCTCCGAAATTTCCGCCACCTTCAACAGGATCCCACCACTAGCCACATTGTCCCATCTCCACTCCTTTCCGCCTTCCCTCCGCAACTCCCTGGTTAACTCATCCCTTCCCACCCAAACCACGCCCTCCCAAGGTACCTTCCCCTGCAACCACAGAAGATGCAACATATATCGCTATACCTCCTCCCTCGACTCTGTCCAGGGACCCCGACAGTCCTTTCAGGTTAGACAGAGGTTCACTTGCACCTCCTCCAACCTTATCTACTGTATCCGTTGTTCATGATGTGGACTCTTATACATCGGCGAGACCAAACGCAGACTGGGCGATCGTTTCACAGAACACCTTCACTCAGCCTGCCTGAACCAACCTGCGATTGCTGAACACTTTAATTCTCCTTCCCATTCCTACACAGACCTTTCTGTCCTAGGTCTCCTCCATTGTCAGAGTGAGGCTAAACGCAAATGGGAGGAACAGCAACTTATATTTCGCTTGGGCAGCTTACAGCCCAGTTTGATTTCTCTCATTTCAGGTAGCCCTGGCATTCCCTCTCCTTCTATCCCTCCCCCACCCAAGTCGCACTAGCTTCTCATTTTCACCCTACAAACAGCTTACAGCAAATGGCCTCTTTCCTCGTTACTGTTTTGCATATTTTTTCATTCATTGTTCTTTATGGGGGTCCAGGAATGTTGCGGCTCTGTTTCCACCAATCTTTCCACAAGAAGCAGAAGAAGTGCAAGACAGACACCATTGTGCAGATGCCGAGAAGTTTGTCAGCTCTGGCTGAACAACCTCTAATCTTGTATGTGAACTCGATAAGAAGATTGTTCTTTATCTCCCCACATCACCATCTATATCTCTTGTTTTCCTTATCCCTAACCAGTCTGAAGAAGGGTCTCGACCCGATACGTCATCTATTCCTCCTCTCCAGAGATGCTGCCTGACCCGCGGAGTTACTCCAGCTTTTTGTGTCTATCTTGGGGTTATTATGTAGATGCAAATACAACCTACAATGGTTGATGTATGATGGTTAATTGAGTCAAGTGTAGACATTAACCTCTGGATATAAATCCCAGAAGATTTCTAGACAAGGAGTTAAAGTGAAGGGTTAATGAATCGGCTGATACTTTTGATTAATATCCTTATTATTACATTGATTTCAGTGTTCTTATTGCCTAATAAATACACTGTTAAGACTGTACATAAAATGAATAAATTACAAGTGCATTGTCCAAAATAATAGGGCTGGGTGACTGCAAATGATAGTGACAGCACAATGATATGGAGTTGATTGTTACTTTGAACTCAGTCCAGTGTTACATTGCAATAGCCATATCATGCTTAATAGTCCTCCAAACATGCAGCAGTGCAAACATGATCAATTAAAAAAAAAATTCCTGCTACTGTTCCAAGTCTTTCCACTATCCCATTCCCCATTGCTACAAGATAAATTGATACCTGGTTTTTGTCACCTTTAGCTAAATCCAATACATTTCTAGATAGTCTGTGGAGTTACCTACTCTGCACCAGTAATTAGTAATACATTTCACTTGACAAGAAGTCCAATTCAAGGCATGTCTGCAAGGTTATTACAAACAACAGAGTTCATGGGACTTCTTACTCTTTAATTTCTTGTTCATATTCTTCAGTATTTTTTTTTATTTCAATGGTGTATTGTTGTGAACATTAAGTTGTTAAAGAATTACCTGTGAGTACAATTATAGTATGAATTGTTTTGGAGTTGTTTATTATAATGCACTAATATCCATTCTACTTTCAGTCTGGATGAGTTTTATTCAAATAATTATAATGCTAATGAAATAAATGAGGAAATGTAGCTTTCATATTTTCAGACCCAAAATAGAGATATGTTGTTTATCAAAACTTTCACAACAATTTCTACCATCTCAAGAACGGAAATTTGATGTTCAATATATATAATTTTGATAACAAGTTCCTCATCTTTGCCATGTTCAACAAAACTTAGCTTTTAAATGTCAAACAACTAGCCCAGATAAAACAAACATAAAGTAAAGCCCAGCCAGAATGTTATAGCACATACTGTACACCTGCTTGTAGAAGATGTGACTTCTGTCCCGTGGGATGTATACTGATAACCTCTTCACTGAACTCATTTCATTTTCATTCCATTCTATGACTAAAGAGAAAATGTACAAACATTTTTTTCCTGACAAAACAAGTACAAGAGATTTACGGCTGAAGAAGGGTTTCAACCCAAATTGTCACCCATTCCTTCTTTCCAGAGATGCTGCCTGTCCCGCTGAGTTACTCTGGAATTTTGTGTCTATCTTCGATTTAAAGCAGCATCTGCATTTCTTTCCTACACAAGTTTTACATTTCACTTTCAAGAGGATAGTATTAACATGAATCAGGGATTTTCTTTAGGATGCAACAACAAGGAACTACAGATGCTGGCTTATAGCAAATGCATTGGAATAAAACAGGTCAGGCAGCATCTCTGGAAAAAATGGATAGGTGACGTTTCAGGTCAGGACTATTCTTTTCGACTGATTGCAAGATATTGTGATATGTTAGTTATTGGAAGGGTTACAGGTGGAGGATGCGAGGGAGAATCTGGTGGCAGGTCAGCCAGGGCTTAGGAGAGGGGGGGGGGAGAGAGAGAATGGGATCCGTTAACTAAAATTGCAGAAATAAATGTTCATACCATTGGCTTATAAGTTACCGAAGTGGAGTAGGAGATGCTATTCCTCCAGTTTGTGTGAGGCCTCACTCTGGCAATGGAGACGGCCCAGGATGGAAAGTTCTATATAGAAATGGAAGGGAGTTTAAATGTTTAGCAACCGGGAGATCCAACAGGCCTTGGCGGACTGAGTTTTTTTTGTTAAATGGTCCCCAAGCCCAGTATAAACGAGGGTCCTGACACAAAATGTCGCCTATCCATTCCCTCTACAGATGCTGCATGACCCTCTGTTCCTGCAGAAAGTTGTGTTTTGTAGACGCTGATGCTCTTTTCTCAGTTCAAAAGTAAATGGGAAATATGACGGGGCCGAAACTAGACTCTTGATATTATAGGGCCAGGGTGAGTTTGATAAAAAAACATTTGCAGCCAGTTTTCTTAGAAAAGAATGGAAGCAGTGAATGCAAGCCTGCAGGCAGTCTGGAAGGAAAAATAGGGTGCTTATCTTTAATGCAATCATGCTGGACATCATCATTAAGTTTACTGCAATTGATCCATTCAATTGCATTTCTGTCACTGTCAAAGTACTGAAATTATTCTTAGCAAAGAAATGTAGTGACAATGTCTGAAGGGTACCAACCCAAAACATTACCCATCCTTTCCCTCCCGAGAGGCTGCCTGACCCACTGAGCTACATTTTTAGTTTAGTTTAGTTTAGAAATAAAACGCAGAAACAGGCCCTTTGGCCCACCGAGTCCACGCCGACCATGGATCCCTGCACACTAACACCATCCTACACACACTTTTTGCATTTATAGCACTTAACCTACTAACCTGTACATCTTTGGAATGTGGGAGGAAACCGAAAATCTCAGAGAAAACTCACGCAGGTCTCAGGGAGAACGTACAAACTCCGTTCAGACAGCACCCGTAGTCGGGATTTAACCCGGATCTCCGGCGCAGCAAGAGCTGTAAGGCAGCAACTCTTCTGCTGCGCCACTGTGCCGCCCTACTCCAGCACTTTGTGTCTATCTTCAATGTAGTGAAGGGTTAGCTCAATAAGCTAACAACTTGTATGTGTCAACCAAAGATAAGTTACTTCTTTGTGGAAAAGCATGGCAAGTAATCGTGGGAAACAAGTATTTCCAGTGCCAAGTGTATTGGTTTATTATTGTACAGTGGTAAAGTGAAAATTCTTAGCATGCTATCTAGTCAAATTATACAGCACATGAGTACAATCAAGCCATATACAAGTACTGTACTGCCGATCGTGCCTGGAGAAAAATGCCAGGGTGCAGTGCTACAGCATTATAGTTAAGTTTAGTTTAGTTTATTGTCACATGTGCCAAGGTACATAGAAAATCTTTTTGTTGCATGCTATCCAGTCAACAAAAAGACAAATATATTACAATCGAGTTGTCCACAGTGTACAGATAAGAGGGTAATGGGAATAAAATTTAGTGCAAGATAGGAAAGTCAGATTAAAGATGGTCCAAGTATCTCCAATAGGTAAATGGCAGCTCAGGACCACTCTCTAGTTGGTGATAGGGTGTTCTGTTGCTCTATAACAGCTAGGAAGAAAAACTCCCTGAATCTGGACGTATGCTTTGTCACATTTCTATACCTCTTGCCTGATGGGAGAGGAGAGTAGAGGGGTGAGACTTGTAGTTGATTATGCTGGTGGCCTTGCCGAGGCAGCGTGAAGTATAGATGGGATCAATGGAAGGGCGGGTGGTTTGTTTGAAGTTATGGGCTGCGTCTACAACACTCTGCAATTTCTTGCAGTCTTGGATGGAGCAATTCCCAAACCATGCTGTGATGAATTGCGATAAACACTGAAGCTCAACACCATACTCTACATAGCAGTCCACTTGTCCCCATCGACAACCATTAATTCATTCCAACCCTAATGCATAGGTGGAGCAGTTTGTACCACCTGCAGGATTCACTGCAGCAACTGACCAAGACTCCTTTAACAGCACCTTTTAATCCTATTGTGAGATTCAAAAATCACAAATGCTCTTGAGACAAATTCAGACAAAGAAGTGTTTTTATTAATTTCATATTCTGCAGAATAGGTGCCTCTCCTCTGATGTCCTCTAGAGGCACAAAGAAAATGGAGATGCTTTCTATCTTTATACAGTTCATTTCATTATTATCACATTCTCATGTCCCCCCCATTGAGCTTTTGCCAATCAGAACACTAAGTTTATATTCCCACGAGAATGTCTCGGAAAGTCTCCTGACGTCAAAGACTCCCAAGGCTTCTGCTGAAGTTGTTATCTGTTTGTTACTTTTTATCTAGAATTTCTCTCTGTTCTGTATATTGTTACTTTATTCTACCAGCAGTCTGGCTTCTGCTGATAAGCTCATTTCTTTCTAAGTTATATTTTTCAGAGTTCTAGTATAATTCAACCATCCCTATAAACCCTTTTCTCACACTATGATGTTGACAAGCTAGAAGGACAAGAGCAACAAAAGCTTGGGAACACCACCACTGGGTCAAGATCATGGAATTCCCTTTGTAACAACACTGTGAGGATAGGCACACCTCAAAGACAAGAACGGTTCAAGGAGGCATCTCACCACCACCTTCTCGTGGGCAATTAGGGATGGACAATTAAATGCTGGCTCAGCCTGTGAAGTCCATATCCCACAAATTATTATTTTTTTAAACATAAGGATCATTTGCAACTCAAATAAATTGAATTTGTGGGAAGGTACATCTCATTTAGAAATGGTACCAATTGCATTACATACCAGAAAAAAAAATCAAAAGCGAGGCAATAAAAATGTAGCATTGATCATCTAGATTTCTCAGCTGGATATTTTTTTACTGCATTATTTACCTTAGCTTGTTTGCTAACCGACAAAGAGGGAATCCTGCTGTGATGCTGCATTGTTGCACTGCAATAATGTACACTACAATAAATTTCATAAGTCCTACAATTAGCAATAAATACTTGTAATAGGTAATTTGGAGGATGGAATTAAAATGCAAATTGGAATCACACATTCATTTTTAGCGAGTGGAAAGAACTTGATTTTGGCAATCGCATTGATTAATATTGCATTGTAGTGCAGAATATGGAAATCGCATTGATTAACAAGACAGTGCTGATTTTTCCAGAACTTAACTTTTTCCCAAATAAAAAAAGCATTCAATAGCTTTGTGATAAAGATTGTCATATTTTTATTACTTTATCGTGTGGTATTTATATTTCAAATGCGTTCGAAGTATTCTGCCTATCTATAACATGCATGTCAGCCTTAATTAACCAATAATGTATTTACAACTTCAATTGATTTATTAGCAAAACATTTATCTTATATTTAAATACAAATTAAGTTTGGAAAGATAACATGGCGATGCAGTTCCTATCGGTTTGGAATGGATTTGAAAGGGTTATATGATATCCTCGTAAAAGGCAATTAAACTTGGTACAAGAAGATAGTCACAAAATGCTGGAGTAACTGAGCGTGACAGGCAGCATTAAAGATACTAGAGGAGCTAGTATCTTTGGGCAGCATCTCTGGCGAGAAGGAATGGGTGACGTTTCGGGTTGAGACCCTTCTCTCCAGAGATGCTGCCTGCCCCGCTGAGTTATTCCCGCATTTTGTGTCTGTCGTCTTGCCTTGTACAAGGATATAACCCCTTTCAAATCCATGCCAAACCGATAGAAACTGCATCTGCAGTTCCATCCTACAAACTTGGTGTAAGCGCAGTTTTCTCCACGTTGCCCCACGTTGGCAGAGAGCCCATGGGCTGAACGTGCCCAGCGCACAAGGCGATCACCCACCTTGCAAGGCAAGTAAACTTGGTGCAAGTGCAGTTTGCCCCACGTTGGCAGAGAGAGAGCCCATGGGCTGAACTTGCCCAGTGCACAAGGCGAGTACCCACCTTGCAAGGCAAGTAAACTTGGTGCAAGTGCAGTTTGCTCCACGTTGGCAGAGAGCCCATGGGCTGAACGTGCCCAGCGCACAAGGCGAGTACCCACCTTGCAAGGCAAGTAAACTTGGTGCAAGTGCAGTTTGCCCCACGTTGGCAGAGAGCCCATGGGCTGAACGTGCCCAGTGCACAAGGCGAGCACCCACCTTGCAAGGCAAGTAAACTTGGTGCAAGTGCAGTTTGCCCCACGTTGGCAGAGAGCCCATGGGCTGAACGTGCCCAGCGCACAAGGGAAGGCGAACACCCACCGTCGGGTGATGCTTGGTTGCCTGGTGCGCATCAACGCCGCGTGGTTGCCTGGTGACAAATTGTTACACACGGGACGGCGCTGATTGACAGCTCCCGTCCAGGGCTTTCCCGGGGAAACGTCGCGACAGCAAAGCAGCAAAGAAAAGCAGGTCGTTACCCTTGGATTGTTTTGTGGTTCACACAACTACTGTCACTGGAGTCATGGCTTCCCGGAGCGCAGGAACTCTCATTACTAACTACAATGCCACGTACATTCCTCCCGCCTTAATGCCCGGGTAAGAAAAGAGAGCGTTAACATTATGATCAGAGTTTGAAAGTAATTTGCTTCAAATATCATTGTTTACATTGTGCAAGCAGTGAATTCATCACTAAGCATTCTGGAGAGAAAACTATAAAAGCTAGCTTTCATTAATACGTTTTGCTGAAATATCTTGTCATTCTAAATATTAGTGTTGCAGTTGATAGTGCTTCAGCAGCCACGGTTATTCTGGGATCTTCAGTCTTTTAATGAGTACTGAAATCATCCAGATTTATTTCGCCATGGTCACGAATAATCGTACCAAAATGTCAGTCTTCTCATTAATTAGATGGAGTCAATCACTGATCTAGATTGTAGTTTCCACCTATACATATACATTGAATGTCCACTCTTAGGGCCTGGTTAGAATAAAGCTTCTTAGATTTAGATGATAGGTTTTGCCACAAAGGGTTTTAAATTTCAGTAGTTGTGAAGTTATTGAACAATTACGTTAAGTGTGTAAATTCAGGATTTAAACTATTGTACACCCCTTCATCTTCACTATTTCTCACAATGTCCAGGGAACAATTAAACTGATAGACAACAAAAGTACTGCTCTGAGCACGCTCCAATAGGCGAATCAGTAATCAGTTTACAAAAGGAAAGCTTGGCGCTTCATTACAGGAAACAAAATAATTCATAGTAAATACAATTGTTAATAAAATAATTATAATTCCAGTTATTGACATTGCTTTTAGTTATATTACATGAAAACAAAGTGTCAATTTGTTATTGCAATCATCATTTTGAATACCAGCAACATATTGAATAATCATTTTATTTAGATGGCTTTATGAACACATCCTCTGTAATGCCGTGTAGAGACCAAGCAGAGGAAATTTAATTAAAAAACATTAAGTATTTTGTTAAGAGTAAATAAGAAAAACATTTCCAAACTTATCAGGGTTAGCAATCTTGGCATGAATGACATAAAAGGATAAATAGAACATCCATGATATTGTTATACTCATTTAGACCCATAAAGGTGAGGTGATGGGAGCTGTTCAGTTTGACACGAGATGACAGTGTTGAACAAACCTGTTGAATTCTCTGAGCTGGTCTTTTTACATAAAGAAAACTGCAGAAACAAAAGGCATTTGGTAGGAAATGCCTTAATGAGTCAGTAAACGGAAGCTAGTGGAGAGGTATTTTCTGGTTTGGATTTAGTCACGTTTGGAAGAGAGCGAGATAAACAGGGACAATCAGACATGGCAGATCATGTCTTACTAACTTGATCGAGTTTTTTTGAGGAAGTGACATTGTCAGAGTGAGGTCCAGCACAAATTGGCGGAACAGCACCTCATATTTCGCTTGTGCAGCTTACACCTCAGCGGTATGAACATTGGCTTCTCTAACTTCAAGTAACCTTTGCTTTCCCCCTCTCTGCATCATTCCCCTTTCCAGTTCTCTGGCCAGTCTGACTGTCTCTGACTACATTTTATCTCTATTTTCTTAGATGTTACAATAGACAATAGGTGCAGGAGTAGACCATGCGGCCCTTCAAGCCAGCAGTACCATTCAATGTGATCATGGCGGACCTTCTCCCAGCTAACAATGATCTATTCTATATTTTCTTTGACCCTCATTCTCTTTGTCCTGGTTTCAAACCTTCCACTTCCTTATCTATGTATCTCCCTCTCCACTGACATCAGTCTGAAGGGTCTTGACCCGAAATATCATCCATTCCTTCTCTCCAGCGATGCTGCCTGTCCCGCCGAATTACTCCAACTTTTTGTGTCTATCTTCTCTCCAGAGATGCTGCCTGGCCCGCTGATTACTCCAGCATGTTGTGTCTATCTTCGGTTTAAACCAGCATCTGCAGTTCCTTCCTACACAGTGGTGGAAGGGTATTTTTCATGCTGGAGGTCTTTGACCAGTGGAGTTCTGCAGACATTTGTGCTGGAACCTCTGCTCTACTTACTAACCAGCCCATCTACATCCAAGTTGTAAATGCAGATGGTCTGGTTGGTAAGATGGAAGACAACACTAAAATTGTTGGAGTTGCAGACAGTGAGGAAGGCAGAAGAAAGAGGGGACAGGGAGGGGTTTTTAGAAGTTACCCAAAATTGGAGAATGTAATGTTCATACCTTTGGGTTGTAAATAGAATATATTTAAAATGTATGTAGAAACAAAGAGTTGCAGATGCTGGTTAATGCCAACGATAGCCAAAGTGCTGGAGGAACTCAGCATATCTGGAGGAAAACCCCCCAAAAAAACAATAGGTCACATTTCTGGTTGAAACCTTTCTTCAGACCGAAATAGGGGGTGGGGTTGCCTTGTTAGTGTAGTACCATAATACCAATATATGTGTAGTGGAGATAATAAATGGATAAATAAGGGTTAATCTACATCCTTCTTCTTAAAGAAGCAAAGCATATATATTACACTAACCACTCTATATGTTGTAAAACACCGCCATAAGCTGTGTGCATTTCTTATTTTACTTGTACATACTTGTGCATATACGAGCACATAAAACAAAATGGGTCATGCACAGTTCAAGTATAGCCGGTGAAGTTTCCAATCAGCAGGTTTGGCTTGCAGAAACGACCTGCATGTGTATAGTAGTAGCCCTTGTGCACCTCATCCTTCTCTGAGGTAGCAAGTCCCTTATCGGGTGAATGCAGAGGAGAAGATACCAGTGGAGATGAGGGCACCGGGGAAGGCAGGAATGACGCTGGCACCGGTGGAAGAATCGCTGGAGTGTGTCTTTACCAACTGGTTGCAACTCTCTCCCACCAAATGGATGTAACTTGGAGTTTGTTTTCATGACAGTTTCATTGTTGTGAATTCTTTGGAAGTCCCATAAGGATAGAACGTTGCACCGTGCCCCAGTATCTATCTTTGCAGTGACTTTGGTATTGTTGATACTGAGCGTTGTCATGGGATCACTGTTTTTAGACGGTGAGTCGGGTAAACATGAATGTATGTTTTGGCTGTCTTCTTGCAGGTATTGCGGTTGTGGCTCTGCTGGTGCTGCTATTTCAGTCAGTGCCTTGTGGGAAAGTGTGAGCTTGAGCGCATAGAGCGATTGTTGTGGCTAGGCCCCGTTACCACGAGCACGGCAATACCGAATAAAGTTATTAACATGAACCAATATTCTGTGAAAGTAATACGGCCAACTCTCAATACCATGGTAAAGAAATTCAATCACACTTACAGACCAACTGTTGATAAAATTATTCAAGGTCATTCCCCAACTTCAAATTCCCGACACCAGCTCAGAAACCATAGAGACTTTGATACACATAGTTTTGAAATTTGCTATGAGCAAGAGAAGGATCAAAATTGAATTGTAAAGAAAGAGTCCTTGCCTCCTTTAAAAATACGCTATTGGATATTCTTCCAGCTGAATGCGGATTTTTGGCAGTGGCGCAGAGTTCCCTTTAAACGTGTTTGCACCAAATGAGCAGCCAATTCGCTGAGAACTCGTTTGGTTATCTGATGGAGGCCAATTTTATCTTTAACATATTTTCAATACACTTGTCTCATGTTTAAAGACAACAATCGCATGTGATTTTTCTTGGCATGTTATATGGCCCAAAGTGCAAACCATGTTTGATATTTGTTTATACCCACTGTTGAAAATAAAATGTGGATCCATTATGCATCAGCAGTGCAGGTATTTTTCCTATAGCTTCATGAATTATTAAATGTTTCTTCTTACGGCTGACAGTTGTTGCCATGGAAGAGGCTTTGACGATTTATCAGAACATTTATAATCAAAAGAAAGAAAAATCCATATAGTCTTTATAGGCCCTTGGTTTGTTTATTCAATATTAACAAGACACATGAGTGCAGATGCTGGAATCTTTAATGAAAAACAAACTGCTGGGTCAGATACTGCCTGACCCACTAAGTTCCTCAGATCCTTTTCTCATGATTAAAATGGTTTGTTCTGATATTAGTGTAGATGACCATTCCATCAGGATGAAGTGCAGAGGCAATCCATATCATTTTCTGCCTCACATGATTGCAATAGGTAATATTAATCTTCATTTCTATAATCTGTATTGCCAGGTTGGGCAAGAGGTAACCCATGTCAAGTCAATTTAAATGTTTATTCAAAAAGGATATTATATGCACCATAGTCCCACAGTTCTAATGTTCAATTCCGATGTGTCGTGGTGTCCAGATCATTAAAAACATGTTTAAAAAAGAACTGCAGATGCTGGAAAAAAATCAATGGTAGACAAAAATGCTGGAGGAACTCAGCGGGTGAGGAAGCATCTATGGAGAGAAGGAATAGGCGACATTTCGCGTTGAGACTCTTGTTCAGACCTTATTCAGATGTTTTCTTCTTCAAAAACACCACTCCTTTAGATATTTTATTGAAATTTGCCGACCAGTAGGTATACTTTTGCTATTTACTGTGTAAAAAATATGAAGTTTTGCTTTCTTCACTTTTTGTATGTAATCACCTCATAAAGAATGTTCCAAAGTTGAGCCTTTTATATTTTTAATTTGATACTCATTATTCTCTGCAAGGCTTTTAGCACAGGCTTAATGGGTGGTATGGACCTCAAACTAAAAATTGAAAGAAATTGAGGCTCTGGTGCTAATAACAGACAGAATATTAACCCATTCCTGCAGCATTATGGCAAAGATCTTTTATGTCACCAGGTTTGCTGTCTTTTTCTACAATGTGTTGATGTTATTGATGTTTAAAAAATTGTTTCTAATGTGGAAGTGTGATGTGAAACTTGTTTGAACTCCGTGGACAAAGCTGGACAGGGCTGCATCTGGGTTGCCAGCCAAGCCTTGGCCAATACTTTATCATCATGGAGAAGGGCACGACTCAACCAAAGCTAAAATGACAGAGCCAAGATATGTTACAATAGAACTTCTTTTATCACAGGAGGGAAATTGATCTACCAAGTCATAAAACAACATACGTGAAGTTGTTTCTCCCTGGTCAGAATCTGTTAGCAAGGTTCCTTGCTAGCTTCAGTAATATAGACACCAGATACAATATCATGCAGAGTGATGATCCCCATAAAAAGTCTCAACTTAATTATTTCAAATCAAATTTCACAAGATTTTGCCCCCGTGTCGACTCTGCGGCTAAATTTTTCCATCTACAGTCTGGAGTGATTTACACTTAAAATTCCAGAACTCTTCGATCTCAACCTAACTATCTGGATGCAATAGGATCAGATTGAATCATAGCGTTTCTCTCATCATTGCTGTAATTAGGCCAGTGCCCGTTCATTGAAGAGATTTCGCAAAACAAAATGCTTATTCAGGAGCTAAAATTCTCTGTTGGTAAAGAGAGCATAGATGTTGGATAAGGAATTGATACCTCCACAAGGGAATTAATAGGCACTTGAGAGATTGTAATTTGCAGGGTTTTGGGAAGAACCAGGGAAGCAAGTGATGGGATGACTGAACCAGATGTGATGGGTTGAAGAGCCCGTCCCTGGGCTATGACCCAGATAAACCACACTATTCATATTATGTGCTTGATTCCAGGTACCGCGGCTTCGTTCCAACATTACATTTTACATATGGCGATACTTATGGAAACAGCACCAGGAAATACTTTCAAGATTTTCGTATGGCAGCTCTGAATTCAAGTCAGAGTCCTTATAGCAAAGGAGGGCAATTTCCAACGTTTTATTCCAATGATCCATCTCTTGTGATAGAAAATAGGATCAACAACAGGAACAGATGGCTGTTTGCTCCACGATGGTCCAGACACGATGTGGATTTTGACAGGGAAGACGAATTGAAAACTTTTGATAAGGTAACAAGTTAACAGAGAAGCTAATGTTGTACTAATGCTATTTTTTTTTATCATAGTACCTATTTAGGGAGATTGAAGGCCAGTTGGTGTGGATTTATATCATCTATTGGTCAGACAAAGCAGACCCTTGCCCGATTTCTCTGATATAGCTGATGATTTAAAAATATATATATGATATGATGACTATTCACATCTATGCTTAGAACCAAATGAATAGTTTAACTAAAAAGCTTTGGACAAGACAGTTTCTTACCAAGATCAAAATTATTAAAAGCAGGTTGAAAAATGTAGCAGGTCTTAACTCACAGCACAAGTCTTTCACAGTTTGTGGAGTTTGCAGCTGAAAATGCCTCCCAGATTCTCTTACATATTTGGCCAAGAGTCAAGCTGGCTGATTTCATTACTCATTTATCAGCACAGAGTTAAAGTACTTTACAATGCTCCAAAACATCAAGATTCAGGGGTAATGCAGCAGGAGTATGTTAAAATGTGGGAGCTTGATCGCCCCAATGCAGGGGGCCCCGATTGCCGGCTGCGTGAGCCAAGATTGTCCCGTCAATGGAAAGCTCGAGGCGCCAGACCTCAGGAGGACAAAGAAGGGAAGAGATTGAACTTATTTTTGCCTTCTATCACAGTGAGGAATGTGGAGGAGAATGTGGTGGATGTTTTTGTTAAAATATATTTTGTGTGTTTTGTTGCTTTTTATTGGTATGACTATGGCAAATCAAATTCCTCATATGTTACAAAACATACTTGGCTAATAAAGTATGATTATGATTAAAACACAGGGTCCAGAAGGGCAACTCAAGCTCACTGAACTGATGATCATTTTCTGCTTAGATCAACATAAAATGTGTACAATTGGTAAGATTATATTTTTGTACTGCAGGCAAAGATAGATTTCAGCTTTAATTTTACGGTTGTGAAAAGAAATGTATCATTTGACCAGAAAATTAAGTTGGTAACTGCTAAAAAAAATATCCAAGTTAGTCATAGGGCATGGAAATAGAATCTTTGGCCCAACTCATCCATGCTGAGATATTTGATCCAAGCTACCTCTTTGCCAACATCCCTCTAAACCTTTTCTATCTACCAGTCCAAACATCTTTAAAATGTTATTACTGCACCTGCCCCCAACTACTTCTTTTGGCAGCTTGTTCCACCAACCTGTTTGAAAGCCAGGCATTTATTAAAAAATCAAAAAAAATAATTTTCAAACGCCAAACAGGAAACAGTGACAACCCATTTCAAGGAAGGAAGCAGCATAATTACAGTAGTAGCCAGGAAATGTGGCAGAAATGAAATAGTAAAGGAAGAAGTTGGATGCAACCAAAATAATTTAGCTCTTTTAGATTTAGCTCTTAGGGCTAACGGAATCAAGGGATATGGGGGAAAAAAAAAAGCAGGAACGGGATACTGATTTTGGATGATCAGCTATGATCATATTGAATGGCAGTGCTGGCTCAAAGAGCCGAATGGCTTACACCGGCACCTATTTTCTATGTTTCTATCATTATATATTAGCAACTTTGAGGATATAAGCACATTACAGGAGCATGGGCAAACCTGGAGCAAGGAATAATATTGTGAAGTTCACAACTGTGTCTTTGACTTGTTAATGAAATATATTTTCACTAGATGGCTCAGCAACACCGGGAGAACTACAAAGATAAGACGGGCACAGTACCCCGAGTGGATCATTTTGTGCTGCCTGGGAGAGAGGAGTACACATTCCCCTGTTTACCAAACATGTGAGTATGACATGGCGCGAAGGGCCAAGGATGAATTATTACACTTTGATAATTTAACAGAATAGTGTTTAATAAATTTGGAAATGAAGTGGCAGATTAAATTTAATAAATGTTATCATTAAAGTAAATGCGCCATGTGCATTCCATTAGTAACTCTGTGACAAGACTTTTTAAATACATTTTTCTAGTATCACTGAGCAGATACATTTTCCAAGAGAAAGGCCTTCCTGAATGGTGTTGACATTGCTTTATTATGGTCACGTGTACCAAGATAGTGTAAAGCTTTGTATCTTGTGCTATCCTGGCAGATTATACCAAACATGTATAATCATTTCATACTTTCAAGAAGTAGTGTAAAAAGAGAAAATAAAGTGCATAATGTAATGATACAGCTATAGAAAAGTGCAGGTGAAATAGGATGTGGTCAATATGGGATGTGAATGGTGCTGGCTGACTAAATCAATTATCATGGGATCTGGAATTAATATACAATAACTAGGCAAGTTCAACAAAACACAAAGTGCTAGAGGAACTCACCAGGTCACGCAACAAGGATGAAATGGATAGATGATATGTTGAGTCAGGACTCTTGCACACTCTTTTGCAAAGGATCACAGTAAACCAATCCAAGTTTTTTTTTCAAGATTTACAATTTAAAAATAAATTTCTTGAATTTAGCTTCAAATTGCTATTATGGATTCCAAGCTTTCAATCTCCATGTTACCAGTCTAGTAATTTAATTTCTAACATCATCATGTAAAGGAAACAGTGGTATGTTTCCATTTCCTGCTTGGCTGACAAAGAGGTGCATATTAATATTTGAAGAGAACATAGAGAACTAGGATTTTAAATGAGATTCAATAGCATTTCAATGTGACTTTCGTTATAGTCCTATTAGTTACACATAATGAGCATTTTTCCATGAATTTCATTCCAAAGAATTTTAATAAATGGATAGGAGAATGAGAAATTTCTATCCATCCAAGAGTGATTTTATGCATGATAAATGTTACTTGAGATACATTTGAGTGATCAATGCACGGCACAAGTCTAATCGTTGGTAAGTACAATTAAATAAACCAAAAAGGAAAAAAACCTTCCACGCAAGGTCAATTTCTGAAATAAACAAAAACTTGGAATACTGATCACTAATTCCCTAATACATTCCAGCACACAAAGGTAACCAGGGCCAGGTCAGTCAATCAATTTCCAGAATTAATCTCAGTTTATAATCCATAATTTGCAGGTTTGCAAGAATTATTTCTGAACATTCAGATTTTAAATCTTAAAACCTTCAATAACTTTTCCAAACACTACAATCATTGTCCTTACACATCATTTCCTTCATGATCATCGTCCCAGGTGTATTCATTTTCATTCATCTAAACTGGTACATGTTGTCCCTTTGCCTTCAATCTAATATCAATGCATGGTCCAAGTGGAAACCAGTTTCTGTCTCGATAATACGCTACAAAACATTGTTTTGAAACTCTTAAAATATGTATTTCAATTACAACAAAACTAGAAATCAAGAACAAGATTAAAAATTGGTATAAGTTTCATTATATTTACTTATTACAAAAGAATACGAATTCTTAGTTTTAAGGCAATTTTATATAAATTGCCTTGCATTGAAGTGCCTTCAGAAAAATAAATACAAGTCTATTATAAAACTCATTGTAAAAGAGGACACTGTTGGTTGCTGACAACACAGGTTACAAAACATAACATGTTTCCCAATAACTAAAAAAGTGCACTGACTTTCATAGAGCAAGGCCTCATTCAAACATGGATTGAAGACTCCAACATGAGCCTTTTGTCAGATGAAGCACAAGTGTCTCAAACATTTGTGTTGAGATACCTTGAGTGAATAACTGGAAACTGAAATTTTCATCCATTTTCTTTTCAACCTTGAAAACACACATTAACCAAACATAATATCTCTATTCAGGGATCGGGGCGCCACCTTGAAGGCAGCTTCTGCCTACATTCTGTTTTTCCAATCTTAAACAGTTTTAAAGTTTGTTTTGGGGAGCCTTTAACTTTTCTATGTGGGGAGGGGGGGTAGGATAATGGGGGAAAACTGTTTCCCAGTTGCTTCCCGAGTCCAAATTGCATCCTCGCCTCCCCTCCTTGCGACCTACCACCTGAGAAAGATGATCTTCAAACAAATGAAGATTCTTCTGCCCTGAAATAGTAAATGTCTGAAGAAGGGTTTCAACCCTAAACTTTGCCTATTTCCTTCGCTCCATAGATGCTGCCTCACCCGCTGAGTTTCCCCAGCATTTTTGTCTGCCTGAAACAACTGGCAGGTCAGGCAGCATCAAAGGAACGAGTTATAATGTTGGTCAAAGACCCTTCATCAGAACTGGAACAAGAGAAAGCAAGTTAGTTTTAAGTTGCAGAAAAGTTGGAGGAACAATAGATACAAATGAGTGAAGATGGTATGAGGAGGTCAGAGTTGCAAAGACCATCTGGTTGGTGGGCAAATGGGGGAGTTGCAAGCTTCAGTACAAACACAAGGGACATAAAAGTTAGAACCAGTGGCCAACTTGATAACTTCTGAAAGACCTGGTCAGTTCCGAAAGACATAGGTGGTGAGTTACCTGAATTCAGAGTTCAGAGTTCAAAATAATAATAATAATAATAACTTTTATTATCATTGCACGTCAGTGCAACGAGATTTAGTATGCAGCTCCAACCGATGAAAAAGAAAAGTAAAATAAATAAATAAGCTGTGTGTCGTGACCATCCGAGGGAGACAGTCCATGGGGGGTGGGGGGCACTCAGCAGGGCCGGTTCAGAGCCGCTATAGCTCATGGAATAAAGCTGTTTCTGAGTCTGGAGGTTCGGGTGCAGAAGGCCTTGTAACGTCTGCCGTAGGGAAGTAGTTCAAACAGTCCGTTACAGGGGTGTGATGAGTCTTTGTGGATGCTGACGGCCTTCCTGAGGCACCGTGTGTGGTAGATGCCCTCCAAGGCTGGTAGCTCTGTCCCAATGATCCTCTGCGCTCTGTGGACGATCATACATGATCTGTCCTTTAAAAAAAAATCTTAATACCCCAACTCCCCGGATTATGTTTGCAGGACCTCGCATCTCTTCCAATGTCCCTTGTACCAATACGACCCACAGCCTCTGGTTTGTCACCGTCCAATCTCAGATTGTTCTTTGTCTGCTCAGGAACATTCATGACTTGACCACAATGAATGCAGCACCTGGTGTCCTGTTTGTGCCTCCCCTTCTCTGCCCCCTATCACTTGCCTAGATTTTGCCCTACTCTGCTTTCCAGCAGTCAGACACCGTGCCACTGATCTGGTGGCTGCCGCTATTTTACCCCAAGATGCCATCACCTCCCGCCATTATCCAAAATGATATATTTACTTGAGAAGAATCGCAGGTGATTCCTGCACTACCTGCCTGCCTCACCTGGCGATCACCTGAGTGAACCTTTGGTGTGATCATCTTGTTGAAACTACTATCAGACCCTGTGGTCTGAGGAGCTGTAGATTTCCTGAAAAATTGATCCGCACTTCCTGAAAAAGTTGTTGTCATCATGGGCCACTCAAACAACTGCTATAACTACACATTTAGAAAATTAGTTGACTTAAGGGGAATACATCTTACCTTGCCCTTAATGTTGTTACTGCTCGTTCTTCTCAGCAAAGCCTCATGTTCACCGGGGCCTGAACTTTAACCTACCAGCATCACTTCCACCTGAAGCCAGCCCTTCTCAAAAATGCCCACTCTGCTAAACGAACTCTTGCCTTGCAACCAACTTTTTTAATCTCCTGTGCTCTGCCTCCTCATATCTAGTACAGACACGAATGAAACAAACTCAAAATTCTTGCATCAGATGTTCCCATCGTCTTTTGTCAGGAAATTAGTACCACCCACTCCAATCTGCCCCTTGTAAGTGTAGTCCTTCATCCCTGGAACCTACCACTCACTCATGGAATTTTCTCAATGGCTCCATATCCTTCCTATAAAGAGGTGATAATACTACAACTGAGGAGTATGACAGAGATTTATATGCTGCTATAGATAAATACCAGCATGCTCAGTCCTGTGAACCACTTCAGCAAACTGCGATTATCAAATTATGCTCCCATCCGCACCTCCCTCTGATCCTACGCCCATTTTAGAACCTTACTTTTAAATTATACTAGACCAAGTGCAGACCCGTTGGGTCTGCTCCCCCAACGCAGCTGTTCGCTACCCGCAGCCCCCACGGGAGACGTGGTCCTCCAACTCAAGCGGCTCAGGAATCAGCAGTGCGGCTGTTTTTAAATGGAGTCTTTGAGGCGAGATACGGGCGCCAGCAGCCGTTATGGTCGCTGGCCAGCAGGAGGCGACAAAATGAGTGGGGGGGGGTAAGAATGATTTTATTAAAAATGTGTACATAAACACCGCAAAATTTAATGAGTGGATACTTGGAATGAAAAGTGAAATCTCTACCGAAATGGAAAAAAAGTCATCGTTTCAGGGTCTGACGTTGGCGTAGCAACGAATCAAAGACTGGCAGCCACAAGTCAGAAACACACACAGCCAGCCGCCATACAGTTTTAATATTATATAGATTTATATTGTCAACCCTCATTCTTCCTACCAAGGTGCAGCACCTCAATTCTCTGCATTCAACATCACTTGCCACACATCTACCCATTTCACCAGCTTGTTTACATTCTGCTGCAATCCAGTTTTACTTCTAGCTCACAATATTGCCACATATTTGTGTCCCGTTAACTAGGAGTGAATGAGAAAGCCACAATGTCTAACTCAAAAACGATTTTGGATCGTTAATGTAGATTTTATAGAATCTAACACCAATCCCATGAGAATGCTGTTATTCACCTTCCTGCAGACTGAACAAATATCAATCATTTACCATGATCTTGTGGTCTGTAACTCAGCCAACTAGAATTGAACACCAATGAATGCACTGTTATTTATCTGGAACCTTATGAAATAAAATGAGATATTGAATCATCAATTTGTTAATAACTTCAATGTAGCTTTTAGTGAATATTCAGTATTCACGCACAACCATTTCCTTTGCCAGTAAAGTTGTGCAGCATTCATATTTGAATATCCATTCTAGTACACTTGTTGACACTATTCCATCATTTGCCTCTTTTCATATGTAGACATTCTCTTATCCCAGTCATTTAAACATTTTGCTTGACATTATCAGCCACCTTTAAAGAAAAACAGCATTATAGAATACAATAATTTGTAGATCTGGAGAAGCATACAATTTCCAAGCTATTAAAAAACAGCATCTAGCTATTTTCCACATATGCCAGAACCTGCCATAAACCAAATGAAAAATGTCATTCCAGCATTGTTTTTATTTCAGATTTCCACTTCAATTTGTTTTTAAATTATAAAATATTTAACAAAATGCTTTGTTGTATATAATTTGCTGTTATTTTGTATGCTTTTCTCAGGTAAATAACACATGCCATCTCCTCCACACACCAGACATGGGTTTACATTAAAGCCTTCATAACTCTGGAAGGAGATGAGGAATTCCAGGGTGAACAACACTTGCAGATCTAACAAATAATTGCCTTCTGAAATGCGGTTCGATTTAAGTGACGAAATGACATTGCAGAAGTTGTTTTGTAAATTACTTTACACTAAGGTTGCACTTTGCTTATGTGTATTGAATTACTGAAGCCAAAACATTTTAACTGCAGTTTTATCAATTTGATTTTAGGCATTAATTACAAACCAAATCATAACAAAAAGACATTCAACTGTTAATATTTATATTCCAAGGTTGGAGTTCTTCAATGGTCAATCAATATATACATTGAATGGAAAGTGATGTTTCACAAGATGTACACTTTTCCTTACTATCAATGCGTCATTCTCAGGAACTGAGCCAAAGCAGCAGAGACAAAATAATGCAAATGCTTTTTAAAACATTATTGCCAAATAATATATGCAGTGATTTAAAATAAGTTTCTTGTTACTGGCTTGTGTTTTAAGGATGTTTTGTTCCATGGAGCTTCGTATTATTTGATACATTTGCCTTCAATCTGGACATATTCCAGCTTTGTAATAAGGAACAAAGATTGTCTAAAGGTTTGCCAACCCTCCTGGCTTGTTGTGGCATCTCCAGGATTTGTGATTAATCCCAGGACTCAACTGAGAGCTGGCCATGATAAAAAATAATAGGCACATTAAGTTATAAATGATAGGAAATAATGAATTACAAAAAAGTGCTCGCAAAGGAAATATTTCCTGGATTATTGAAGAATTGGGTCATTTTCCAGCTGCGATGAGACTTGATCGTTTGGGCAACAAATGATGGGACAAGAAATGAGGTACTCCGAGCAAGAGGGTTCATTTGTTATTAAATCTTTGCTCGTATTCAACCAGTGCTCACCACCCCACTTGTTAGTGTAGAAGCCAACTTGCAATGTTCATCTAGCTTGCACAAGCTACTGTAAATGATTTTAATATAGCACACAGAAGGCAAAAATTTGACATGAAGTAGTATCAAATGGGAAGTTAGAATTTGTACATCTTATAATAGGTGTGAAATGACTGCCAAATAGTCACCATTTTGTATCTCAATGACGCCGATGGAAACCTTGGCAGCTATTGAAAAATTGGTCCCACACATAGATCCCTTTTAGGCATAAACTGTGCAGAGAGTGAAGATTCCTGAGCAACACCTCAATATGTAGATCCACCACCTAAAAGTTAAAGTTGCAATATTCAAAAACCTTCCACTGAAGGCAGAAGGACCTGGAATGGCAATGGTTGGCCCCACTGTCAACCAAAACAATTTATTTGCACAGCCACATTGAAAGTAAACAAGCAGGCTGTCAGCACACAAAAAAATGCTTCAAAATGTCTAGGAACTGCTCCAGATGCACGGAGGGCAAATGGTCTCAAATTATTTCAATGGCTTTCGTGCAGCTTCAAACTGGAGAGCCAAACAAGTGGTCATCAAACGTCTGCCAGTCAGGCACTGCAAATGCTTAGCAATTTCCCATCTTGTTTCCATTAATTATTAGTTCATTAATTTTACTGCATATTAATAAAAATATTTCCAATTTGGTCAATGATGTTCATGGAGTGCGTTAATATCTGCATTGTTGCAATAAGTATACAACATGTACACTCACAAAAATGTTTGAAGTTTAAAATCTGCAGCAATTGTTTGGATGCACCATATAGTGATGGGGAGTAAAATGGGCAAGACAGCAAATCCTTAAACCAGAGTTTGAGAGAGTGGTGCAACAAAACAAGGGTAGCAGTTACAGGGATGCTGCCTCGCTGCACCAGAGAACCAGGTTTGATGTAGTATACGGGTGCTGTCCATAAGGTGTTTATACGTTCTCCCAGTAACGTGGGTTATCTCCAGGTGCTTTGGTCTCCTCCCACATTCCAAAGATATGCAGTTTTGTAAGTTAATTGTAAATTACCCCCTAGTATGAAGGACATAGAAGTAGTGTTCAACGATCTTGTGATCAGTTATCAACTAGTGATCAATGATCAGTACAGACTCTGGGGGCCGAAGGATTTGTTTTCATGTCGTATCTCTAAGCTAAAACAGAATCCTGCAAAGTACCAAAGTTCGAAAGGATCAGTACCCAGCCTATTATAGGGTATTGGTCGCTTAATAAGCAACAGCGAGCCTTCAACGACTCCCAGGACGTAGAGCTTGCCACTTGACATCTTATGCTTGATGAAAAATCCATTTAATTTGTATGTAAAAAAGAGGCTATTCTCAAAATTACGTGGAATCAGCAAGTAACAAAGAGGTAGAAAGACAGAAAAAAGGTGATACGGTTGATGTTCTAGATTAATCCTTTCACAATTGTCATTCGTCCTAGGTGACACTTGCATCACCTGCAGGCTAACAGTTCCATGTTTTGTAGGTCATTGAATCCTCCATGCCAGAGGGCAATCTCAAGGACCTGTTCACATTCAGACTCATTTTTGGAAGAGCTTTACACACATGTCCAGGCATACCCACACAGTGGTTACACGTCACCACTACAAACATCTCTAGAATTAAGTTTGAGAAAGAAATGGGAGGCATCAAGTGAGAGGAGCAGACTTGGTAAGGGAATGCGTGGCATGTACATTCTCAGTTACAATAGCAGACATTTCCACATACCATTTCCATCATTGTATTTCTGAAGAAGGGTCTCGACCCGAAATGTCACCCATTCCTTCTCTCCAGAGATGCTGCCTGTCCCGCTGAGTTACTCCAGCTTTGTGTCTATCTTCGGTTTAAACCAGCATCTGCAGTTCAAAGGTCTTGGGTGGGTGGAATTTGCAATGGGTCCACAATCGGCCTGTTGCACACATCATTTCACTTACTCGTACATCTTTGTGCTTAATTGTGCTGATATTTGTACTCAAATGTCTTCTCCACTCCATTAATGTAAAAAGGGCAATAATATTCAGGACACCAGATAAGTACATAAACCATTCGTTAAATGTGAACACTGAAATTATAAATTAACCATCATTCGTGTACATTAGACATTAACATGCAATTGTGGAAGCTTTTGAAATTTGTATAGATGTGGTTCAAAGAAATAGGCAGTATACATTTCAGTGAAAATACTAAAATGCCACCCAAAAACATTATAGTAAGAATTTTTAGCCAGCGAGAGAATTATTTTAATGTGATGATATGCAATCTGGATCAACAAGTGTCAGAGGAATCTGGTGTATATGCACTTCTGTACACGTTCTGTAGTTGATACTTCACAAGCTTGGCTGCCCAAGAAAGTTAATCCAGATCTGCCTCTTCCATGATGGCATGACAGGAACAGTTCTGGTCAACGGCAAAACTTCTGCACCTTTCGACATCTCCAATGGAGTGAAGCAAGGTTGCGTTCTGGCCCCTGTACTCTTCAACCTTTTCTTCGGCTGCGTCCTGAGTCACGCACTCCAGGACCTCGACCGTGTACATGAAGTGCCGTCTGGACGGATCACTCTTTGACCTTCGATGATTGAACGCCAAAACCAAGACGTACGAGCGGCTCATTCTCAAAGCCCTTTTTGCGGATGACTGCGCCCTCATGGTTCATGGAGTCTGACCTCCAGTTCATTGTGACCACATTTGCGGAAGCAGCACAGGCTTTTGGTCTCACAATCAACCTCAGCAAAATGGAAGTCATCCACCAGCCGGCTCCAGACTCTGCGGCACCGCCCCCAAATGTACACATTGACAGCACACAGCTGAAAGCTGTTGACTCCTTCAAATACTTGGGAAGTGTAATATCATCTGATGGCTCCTTGAACAAGGAAATCTCAACGAGAATCAGCAAAGCCAGTCAAGCATTTGGACAACTGTACACGAGTGTTGAACCACTACAACATCAAGCTGTCAACTAAACTCAAAGTCCACAAAGCAGTTGTGCTTTGCAGCCTGTGAAACGTGGACTTTGTAAAGGAATCACATCCATCAACTTGAGAAGTGCCATATGCGCTCGTTATGGTCCATCATGGGCGTTCGAAGTGCCCAACCTAGAAGTATTGGACAGGTCCAGCTTCACAAGCATCGAGGCAATGATCATCAAAGCACAGCTCCGATGGACTGGGCACGTCATCAGGATGGATGAAACCCGCATTGCCTCGACAGGCCTTCTACCGCGTGCAACAAAGGAACCGCGGGCGTCCCAGGAAGCGGTACAAAGATTGCGTCAAGGACCATCTCCACTATTGTGGTCTTTCGCCCAAGCAACTGGAAGCCTGCGCCAGGGACAGAACACACTGGCGTGCAGCAGTGCGAACGCAGCCAGCAGCTTCGAGGAGCGCCGCCTAGAGCGACTTACCAAAGCCAGGGAGGGGAGGAAGGCTGCCGCCCAGAACCCGCCAGCGATGACCTTCATCTGCCCCCACTGCCCTTGAGTGTGCGGTTCACAAATTGGACTCGTGAGCCGTGTCAGAACTTACCAGAATTGAGACTGCACAACCCGCCATCATCATTACTGACGGGCCACCACCATAGACAGGAAATTTAACCCACAGAAGTGGATGGAGAGAAGACAAAGCAATTATTTTCATGTACTGCATCTCTTTGGAAATTTCAGTTTATCTAAACATCAATTTGTATTCCAAGTTACCAGTGCTTTTACGAATGAATTGAGAATTTTAACATCATTTGGCAGGGTGGCTCTCTCCAGATTGGCTGTAAAATGGAGGTAGAACAGCAACCTTTGAATGCATTTTATGGTATTTTAACATTTGCCGTGTTAACAGCCTGCTAATTTATGTAAAAACCACATCCAATTAGTTCCAGAATCCACTGAATGCAATTCAGCAGAGATCAAAATCCATGGATTGCATAGTATTCCAAAATGCAAATTAAATCTGCTTTTGTTGCTTACTTCCCACTTACAGAATGAAAATCATGTCATGCAAGATAAATCCCAAGTTCCACGACTTAAACAACAATCAATCTAATGAACATCACACTGCTGAGATATACCAATTAGACTAAGTGATAGGTGAACGTAATGATACCAAACCATATAGTACATTGCTAATTATACCAAATAACTGATTATGCAAATTAGTGTGTATTTCCACAGGAGGTTCAGTCACAAGAAATAATTTTCATATTGGGAATAAGTATTTGAAGTTATAACATTTTTTATCTTAAGTTTATGAACACAAGATATGATCCAATAAGTATTGTGTTTGCCAATAAAATTTGCATTTTGAGGTATGAAAATATGACGTGCACAAGCATAGATTTGAACCGTGTTAATCTTTCGTCGCAGTCAAACATATTTGCACAATGCAATACATTAAAATAGGTTTGGTAAACTTGGGCAGGTTTTGGTTGTAAAATGTAAAGTGATGATTCACCACCGCCATCTAGTGGAATAGAACATGATAACACCTCAGATTTTACGTCTGAAATAAAATTGAAAATGCTCACACCACTGCGGGTCAGGCAGCAGGTTTAGAGAAAGATAATTTCAGGTCCAAGATCCTTTTCTCAGACATAAGATCTTGGAGCAGAAATGATAGTTAGTGGAATAGAATAATTCATTGAGTAATTCAAGTAGAGAGAAATTAATGCAGTCTTTCTCCAGTTATAAAAAGCAGTGCTGGAATAACTCAGCAGGTTAGGCAGCACCTCTAGATGGTGACGTTTCAGGTTGGGACCCTTCTTAAGACTAATTCTTGTGGGGGGGGGGGGGGGGAGAAAGACGTAAGAGAGGAGGGGTGGGACAAAGCCTAGCGAGGGATAGGTAGATAAAGGCAAGAGAGATTTTGATAGGCAGATGGTTTGTCAAAGACCACAGATGAAACAACAATGAGACCACAGATGAGATCCAGTAAGACTTGGTGGACCGAGCACAAATATTTGATTAAACGACAGCTGACCCCACATTTAGTCTTGTCTGTTCTAACAGCTTTCTTTACCCCTCCCCCCACGATCAGTCTAAAGGGTCCCAACCCAAAATATCACCCATCCATGCTCTGCAGATATGCTACTTAATCCAGAGTTACTACAGCACTTGCAATTACTGGCATCTACATCTTCAGCATGTTGATCTCAGAGATTTGCAGGGTAAAGGGCAATGGTCCATCAACAACATTTAAAAATTACATAATGTAAAAGCTAAGATGTTCAAGGGCATGGTAACTACCCACTGAATCAAAAAAATAACTTGATTTACATATATGCAAGTCAATTGCATTTAGTCTATATCCTTTGCAATATAAAAAAAAAAAAAAAATAGGAGTCAGAAAAAATAACTAACTCTCACCCTGAACAATTTTCAAACAGCCAACAAGACAAAGATGAATGTCCTTCTCCCGACTACATTTCCTGGCCACGCGAGGCCTTAGACAGACTTTGCAAAGACAATTTGCTAGCTGCTCTATGCATCTCTCCCAAAGGACGTTCATGTGTTGCCCGGGACAAACCACCGTGAGTAGAATTACCTGTACTGGTCATGGAGTAGAGTAACAAGCTTCATGTGCTGGAACTATAACTTACCTTAGAAATGAGAGCTAACATCGTTTTAGAAAATAGTGGTTGATTAAATACCAGGTGCAATCACCATTAAACAAATACATATAACGTCAAACTATGGAAGCAAAACATCCAGGTGATGATAGTCAGAGACAGGTCCACTGTTCGACCAACTGTCTCAGATAGCCACAATACATTGCTTTTTGCCCACCCAATACCACCCTGATACACTCCAAAGCCATGCAAGCTCCTGGATGAGATAAATAAACAGACAAAGATGTAGATCAATGAAGGGGGAATGGCTATCTGACTCATTTAATTAATAAAGAAATCACTGACTTGTTGGTGCCATACAGTTTTCTCCTTTTATAATTGGAAGTTTACTACACTTGTCAACGAAAGATGTGATATGTTTGATGGTGCAAATGTTTCCTTAGAACAATGGTCTCTTGATCCTGGATGGCTTATGATTCATGATAAGGTGCAAGGATCTTTCAAGGTATCAAAGGAACAAAGGAAAGCAGCCAGTGCAAGCAGAGCATTTAGAGCATCCAACTAGGCCTGATGTGTTCACTTTGCTGTTTATTCCCAATGAACCTGGTCCTATTGCAAATACAACCCCATTACTATTTCTTATTACTTGCCATAAATGACTCATAACACAGAGACAGGCATTGCAGAGCATTTTTACACACATACACACATCATCTCCCCCAGATGTTACCATTCATCTACACACTAGGAGCAATTTACATTGGGCAATTAACCTACCAACTTGTAGGATTTTGGCGTGTGGGATGAACCCAGAGCACCTGGAGGAAAACTCCATAATCACAAGGAGAACGTGCAAACTCCACACAGGTTAGCTTTGAACCTAGGCCTCGAGCTGTGAAGCAGTGACTACTAGTTATGCCATTGTGTCACCCACTCATGTCTTTGTTTCACATCAATTATTCCACGAGAGCAGATTGCATCTTGTAAAGGATAACAAAAGTTCTCCCAAATTTCCTACCGGATATTAGTGACTATCCTCTTAAAACCCTCTTTTAAAAAAATCTAATTTGAGCATGAAAGCAGAACATTTACTTCTCATAGTATCAACATTCTCATCAATTGCAACCCCAAATCTAAGCCCTTGCTGAATATACAAAGTCAATCCCTGAAATGTAAGGGACAATAGTGCAAATGCTAATTTTTACACTGCTTCATGAGCATTTAGTTTAGTCTAGACTTAGAGATACAGTGCGGCCTACCGAGTCCACACCGACCAGCAATCCCTGCACATTAACATTATCCTACACACACTATGGACAATTTACACTTGTACCAAGCTAATTAGCCTACAAACCTGTATGCCTTTGGAGTGTGTGAGGAAACCGAAGATCCAACCGCATTGTTGTAGGATATATTTTCAGAAATGCACTTATGCCATTTAATACCCAAATGCAATCAATCAAAGTAGAATCTATGGTTGAGAAACCTCAATAAACAAATACACCCCAGTAAACAAACTATAGAACCTCCATCAACGTTATACAAAATGCTTCAATTTAAAGAAATGCTACTTCCTTAACCAATTTGAATTTCTTGCAGATACCTGCATTGTCCAACACTGGATAAGGGGATGTTGTTTGGTGGCAATGGACCAATATCACCATTATGCAGCAGTCCCCAAAAGATTAATGACTACCAAGCAGGATATGATCAAACAACATACTCTTGTGAAGATAAATAATTGACTGCAAAGTTATTTTATTACTAGTTTAGAGGATGAATTGTAATAAAACATTTACTAATCCCTTGTATTTGCCATTTTGCTGTATGGATTCACTTCTTCACTTCTGGTATTTAGGAAATTAACATCTAATTTTAATAGCTATCTACCCCCAAAAATTTCCCATTTATCAATGGTCAAACTCAGATGACCATTTGACCAAGTAATGAAGCAGCGAGCTAACTGGTCTTCTACCTCAATCCTAATGACACTATCCGCTTATATCAACTCCACAGGTCACCAGGTTGAGATAACCTGGTTAGCACTGACAGTTAAGGTGCATATCAATCCTTCTCTAAGAACTGGCAAGCTCATGGGAAGAGCACGACACCCCTTAATACTTCCCTGCGTATACTACATAGCAAAATAATTACTCAGTACACCCCATTCTCAAGACACCCAGCTCAATTAAACAATGCACATCAGCACAGGTATGGTCCAACCACATTATCTTACAAAGCACCATTCTCAGTCTGATCATTCCCCCTTCACGCAAGAATAATTACAATAGACAAGCTGATAAGGCAGTACATGCCAACCCAAGCCAACGTCTCTTCTGTGATTCTCAGCTCATTCTGAGTTTGGTGCATTAGAAGACAAGAGGCGGCACTGTTGAAGAAAACTGATACTTGAATCTACTACCAACTGGTTCCAGAGTGCTAACCCCTGTGCCCACACCTATTCCCACCAGGATAATGTCAGTGTGGTTTCAGTCAGCAACACGAGTTTCCCGATAATACATCCTCCAGTTATGAAGAGGTACAAAGATGACCCATTTTGTAGATGATCACCCACTGTTCAAATACCACACAGTGCTCCATGAGCTAAAGGATCACAGAGAATGCTGCTGCTTGGATTTGATACATGTATGCACAAAATAAACAAGCACAGCATATTGAAACTCAACCTTAGTCATCCAAGTCACTGAAAAAACTATATACAAAAGTCACTATATTTCTGTCCAATGCATTCAGTAATGTGGCCATGTAATGGACAATCAAGGGTTAGGCTACACTTCAGGACTCAGAGGGATATAACATCAGGATTTTCTCCATTTTATGAGCACCTAAATGAATGTGAAAATCAATGTCAACAATCAAAAGCATAAAACATGTAAAACAAGAAAAAACAGATTCAAATAGAGACAGATTGAATAAAAATGAGTTGGAGAAATAGTGAGCTCTAGAAATTGGGGTGCACACAACTGCAGTCACAACAGACCATGACGAATGTTTTTCAATTGGGAATATCTATCGGTAAATCGTGCAGCAGTTTAAGAGCCCTTGGACTGAGACAAGATTTGCTGGTAAATGTTCCCAGTTGAAAAACATTCAACAGGAATACAATCACTCAAAATTCTGATGTTTGTTTCAAAGATGCCATCAAACATAGAAACATAGAAAATAGGTGCAGAAGTAGGCCATTCGGCCCTTCGAGCCTGCACCGCCATTTGATATGATCATGGCTGATCATCCAACTCAGTATCCCATCCCTGCCTTCTCTCCATACCCCCTGATCCCTTTAGCCACAAGGACCACATCTAACTCCCTCTTAAATATAGCCAATGAACTGGCCTCAACTACCTTCTGTGGCAGAGAATGATTTCGTCATCTCGGTCCTAAAAGTCTTCCCTCTTATCCTTAAACTGTGACCCCTAGTTCTGGACTTCCCCAACATCGGGAATAATCGTCCTGCATCTAGCCTGTCCAACCCCTTAAGAATTTTGTAAGTTTCTATAAGATCCCCCCCTCAGTCTTTTGAATTCCAAAGCAACAGAATAAAGTGGATGGGGAAAATGCTGCATTTGTTTAGAACAAAGGGAAAGGTTAATTTGTTAATTTCTTTCTGGCAACTGAAGAGCAAAAAGGAAGGCGAGACAAATTAAAATGCAGAGAAAGGGCATAATCGGTGTAGTTGTTCAGAATCTTAGAGATTACTCCTGTATCATCAGTGGTGAGAAAAGACAGTAAACATTTCAACTGAATGAGCAGCTGTAAGCAGGGACAGAAGTAGGAAGGGCAGCAAGAAACAATTAAAGGACCATAATGGAAGGCAGGCATGATTTATACAAACAGAATCATTATCAACATCTGCTGTGCAAAAAACTGGTAGCTGTGAGCAAGGTATTGTTGAACCTGGTGTCGAGTCCAGAAATTTATAGCGCTGTCTTGAAAGATGTTCGTTGATAGGTTTGTATGCAGGAAACCTCAGAGAAGTCAGGAATGGGGGAGAATTAAAGTGACAAATGTGCAGAAGCTCAGAGATATACATGTGGATTTAATAGCTTCCAAAAAGAAAAATGGAGAATCGCTCAGATGGTCCAAGGTCAGGCGAGTCAGGGGTGAGCTTTGTTTCAGTGAAACAAACATGCCAGCGTTGCTCTATGCAATTCATGTTTGATCGAGTGATTGCACATTAGCTAGAAACATGCAGGGAGGTGGGAACTGAAATCCCCATTATTTCAGCCACATCTGGAGTTCCCACCTACTGCCACGCTTCATTGTTTTATTACTCCTCACAGCTGTAATGGTAGCACTGAATCGAGCAAGGATCTTTTAAAGTGGTGACGATTGACAGGAGATTTTCAGTGCTGGATCTAATGACTTTCTCAGCAGCGTGATGGATTGATGGTCAGGAAAAACAATCATAAAAGACCATTTTGAGGAAACTTCAGTAAAAACGTCACCACTCTGGCACCATCTTTAGTAGATTGTGTGCATCCTGTTGGTGCGAGAAGCAACAGAGTGAAGGAGAGAAAGTAAAGTGTCGTATATCATGGCTAATCCTTGTATGTGGTTTTGGATACAACTGAGAGAAAACTTAATAGCAACATGGCTATGGACTGGAATACCAAACATCTATTTACTCGCTTCACCGTCGGAAGAGTGTGCTCTGTATCTTTGCACAAACAAAAAAAACTATAAAGGGAATGATTTGTGCCATAGTTTCAAGCAATTGTATTCGTTTTCAGTTTGGGATTGATTCGAACTGGTCTTCTCCACAAGAAATGGCCAGTTTTCTCTTTGGACAATCGTCAGCTGACCAACGACCTGAATGAGTTTTACTGCAGGTTTGAAAATTAGAAACATAACCCTGGTACCCCCTCCCTCCCTAACCAACACAGCCAGACCCCAGTCTACAAAGAATGGGCCCTGCACCCTCTCCTTCCCATTCACCACTTCACACCCATTTAAGGCAAGACTCCAGTATGAAAAGACTGGACCATTTCCCATCCCAATCACACCCACTCACAGCCTGACCTCAGTCTGCAAAGACTGGGTCCTTCTACACCCGCCCCCCTCCAATCACCACTTCACGCCCAATTACGCGCTGCACAACATCACATCCAATATCAACAATAAAAATGGAGGTGGAGAGGCTTTTCAGAGGACAAACGAGCCAGAAATCTCCAGGACCTGACAATGTTTTCCCCTCTACTCTTAAGCTCTGTGCCAAACAGCTGGCACCGGTCTATACAGACATTTTTATCCAGTCCCAGCAAACATGTACTGTCCCTGCCTGCTTCAAAGTCTCCACTATTGTCCCTGTACCCAAAAAGACAAGGATTACTTAATGACTACCGGCCTGTCACACTGGCCTCTGTAGTCATGAATTCACTCAAAAGGCTTGTGCTGGCAAAGCTGAAAACCATCACAAACCCCCTGCTGGACCCTCTGCAGTTTGCACACCGGGCCAATAGATCTGTGGATGATGCAGTCAACCTGGGCCTGCACTTCATCCTACAGCACCTAGACCGCCAGGGGGCCTATGCGAGGATCCTGTTTGTTGATTTTAGCTCTACATTCAACACCATTGTGCCAGAGCTACTACACTCCAAACTTTCCGAGTTGACTGTGCCTGAACCCCTCGGTTGGTGGATCACCAGCTTCCTGACAGACAGGAAGAAGCATGTAAGGCTGGGAAAGAACATCTCGGATCCACAAACGCTCACATAGGAGCACCGCAAGGCTGCGTACTCTCTCTCCTCTACTCTCTCTACACCAACGACCACCTCCACTGACTCCTCTGTCAATCTTCTCAAGTTGGCGGATGACACAACCCTGATTGGACTGATCCAGGATGGGGAGGAATCTGCCTACAGACAGGAAGTGTCACAGCTGGTGTCCTGGTGCTGTCGCACCAACCCAGAGCTCAATGCTCTTAAGACAGTGGAATTGATTGCAGACTTCACGAGAGCTCCCCCTCCCCTCACCCCACTCACCATCAACACCAGTCACATCTGTGGAGTATTTTAAGTTCCTGGGAACTATCATCTCCAAGGACCTTAAATGGGGGGCTACCATCAACTCCACAGTCAAAAAGGCACAACAGAGGATGTACTTCTTACGGCAGCTGAGGAAGCACACATCTTAATGATGGTCCAATCCACACTGACATAGAGTCTGCTCACCTTCTCCACACGGTCAGCCACAAGCCGACAAGGCTGCAGTGAATCGTCCGTCCTCCCTCTTTGAACTGTCTGGTATTTTGTGACCCCTTTCACCCTGGCCACAAAATATTTGAATCACATCCCTCTGGAAAGCGATTCCGGACTGTCAAACCTGCCACAGCCAGACATAACAGTTTTTATCCACGAGTAGTTGCTCTACTCAACAGCCAAAAACCTGTACTCTTACTTTGATTGGTATTTTGTTGGTTCACATGCATGATCAATGGTGTTTTATCATTAATGTTTTATTATTATTATTAATGTGTAGTGTTTTCTGAGTCATTCGTAACTGTCACTGTATGTCATGTTGTTACTTATGGGCGGAGCACTAAGGCAAATTCCTTGTATGCGAATACTTGGCCAATAAACTTACTTACACAACAAATTCATAAATGCTTTATTTTCCCGAATTCAGACTATCTGTCATGAAATCAGACCATCACCTTTCTCTTCACAAACTCATGACCCAAACTCATGACAATTCTAGCACATTTCTACCTCAGCACTGAACTATGAAACTTTGCATTATTAAGGTTGCATTATGCACTTTTGCTTGTACTATTATAGCCTGGTTAACCAACTTAATTGATATTTACTTGTATATTTACTTGTTGTATTGTTGCATTTAATGTGCTTGTAAAGTGGCAGCAGGTAAGAATTTCACTATTCTGGTCCAGGTGCATATGACAATTAATTACTCTTAGCTCAGTTTATTACCACATTGCCCATCTCGGTCACGTCCATCTACTGATGGACCTTTTATGCTTGATATTTAAAGACTTGATCTCCAATACATTTCAGAAATTGTCTTGATCATCAACCATTAACTTGCATCCTAAGCTCAGCATCTGTCCCTATTCTGCACCTGGGTCCAATCAGGCTTGCAGTATATTTAATTACAATTTTCATACTCTGGGTTAAATACTTCCCCATCAACTTAATTCCCTCAGCATCTCATTCTTAATTGCCCTCATCCCTACCTCTTTTAGCTTCATTTATGTTTCAGACTTGTTACATTTCTAAATTATGACTGGGTCAGACTTAAAATTTCCTCAAGTTTTTCTCTTACCACCCACCTCATTCTTCCTTCAAATCTCTTTACACATACTTTTCATTACTTTTAATTTCATAACATGACAACTGCAAATCTATCCTTATGTTATATGCAATATTTCAATAACTGCCGATTCAAATGATCGATTGGAGGTAATTTGAGGAAAAAAAAAACTTGGTCTCAATAACATTACACCAACGTGATAATTTGTACAAGTCCTTCATTGGCATTCCTTTCCCACGTATAAATCTGAACATTGTCACAATCAGAAGCGTGCAAGCACTCGTCATTATGAAGTTCTTGTGTCCACATTTATGATGGAAACAACCTCAGTAATCTGATAATGATGTAACTGCACCCTGCCACAGTGGCATTACAAAGCACCATACTTCTCCTGGAGCCCCAACTGAGAGAAAAAAAAACACTGCTTATCAGCTAATGTCATGTTATTTACACTCAAACAGCAAGCAATAATGAATATAAAAAACAAAAGCTAAAATGGAAATTAAAATATTTTAGAGATACAGCATGGAAAGAGATACAGCATCCTTTTGCCCAGAGTTCATTCTATGTTTTCCCACTTTCTCATCCATTCTTTACACATTAGGGGCAATTTTTACAGAGACCAATTAACCGACAAGCTTAAATGTATTTTGGATGTGGTACAAGATCAGAGCACCCAGAGGAAACACATGCGGTCACAGTGAGAACACGCAATCTCCATGCAGACAGCACCTAAAAACAGGATTTGAACAAGCATCTCTGGCGCTGTGAGGCAACAACTCACCAGAGGCACCATTATGCTGTCTGATATTCTTCACATTATTCATCACATTATCTTTGATATATTTATAATGCTATTAACCAGCATCTCCTCTCCAATATGTGGCTCACTAGTACCCAAACTTTGCAGCACAGCAAGTGGATCACCTCACGACACCCTAAAGATTATCCTGTCCCAAAATGCGAAATGATAAATTTTAGAATATAGGGCTGTTAACTTCCAGAATGCAATGTGGCAGATGATTTGGAACTTCCATTTAGATTGACAACCGTGCTTCGTTTTGTGCGCATTGCCTTGTGAATCCAGTATTTATTAATTTTTTTACTTACTAACTATAGATGGCAGTGTTGTTCCCCAAACCGACAACCCAGACAGCTGGCCTGCCACAGAGTGCAATCCGTTTCTGGATTCTATCACAGTGAAATTCAAGTGGAATGAACTGGAAAACAATGTTCTAGGCATGGTTCATCTTAGCATTTTGCACAGTTTGTGCAGTTCCATTCACCAGGTGCTCCGCTGCAGTTCAAACAGATATAGGACATAACGTGCTGTCATGCACATGGAACACTCAATCACACTGGAAACTGCATCATTTTTTCCCCTGCCTCGCAAACATCCTTAGCTACTCTCAGAGACAAATTTCTCTTTGAGAGAATTTTCTAATCAATCTTGCTGCATAAAAAGGCCACTTGGCCAATAACCTCTGCAGTGTAGAAAATAAAACAAAGTGCTGGAGTAACTTAGTGGGTCAGGCAGATTCTCTGGCAAGAATGGATATGCAACATTTGGGTCCGGAGTAGTAAGGAGAAGTACGCTGGAAAAGAGGTGGGGTGGGACAAAGCCTGGCAGACAAAGCCTAGCTGAAAGGAGCCAAAATGGTAAGAAGTGAATTGTAAAGCTGGAGGAAGGAATAGAAGATGATGTCTCTAACAGTTTTATTCTTGTTTCTCAGTCTCATAATGGCTTCTTTGACTTTCATTGGCACAACTTTGGTCCTCATTTTGATAAACAGCAATAAAAGTTTCCAAAGGTGATGGAAAGACTATGTGCTGAGAGCTCTCTTATACCTGTATTAAGGAGGCAATTAAACACACCTGAGCAATTACAAACACCTGTGAAGCCATGTGTCTCAAGCATTATAGTGCCCTGAAATGGGGGGGGGGGGGGGGGGAGGAAACGGGACAGGAGAATGAAAGAAATGGGTGCACACAAGGGTGGGGCACAGGACACACAGGGCGAAAGGGAGGAGGGTTTTTTAAATTTTTTAGCTTTGAAAAACTCCTTTGGTGCTTTAGCAGTATGTTTGAGATCATTGTTTTGCTGTAGACTGAACTGCTGGCCAATGAGTTTTGAGGCATTTGTTTGAACTTGAGCAGATAGGATGTGTCTATACACTTCAGAATTAATTATGCTACTACTATCAGCAGTTGTTTCATCAATGAAAATAAGCGAGCCAGTACCTTCAGCCCAGGCCATAACATCACCATGTTTCACGGATGAGGTTGTATGCTTTGGATCTTGGGCAGTTCCTGCTCTCCTCCATACTTTCCTCTTGCCATCACTCTAATACAAGTTAATCTTCGTCTCATCTGTCCACAAGACCTTTTTCCAAAACTGTGGCTGCTCTTTTAAGTACTTCTTGGCAAACTGTAACCTGGCCATCCTATTTTAGCAATTAACCAGTGGTTTGCACCTTGCAGTGTGGCCTCTGTATTTCGGTTCATGAAGTCTTCTGCGGACAGTGGTCGTTGACAAATCCACACCTGACTCCTGAAGAGTGTTTCTGATCTGTCCGATAGGTGTTTGGGGATTTTTCTTAATTATAGAGAGAATTCTTCTGTCATCAGCTGTGGAGGCCTTCCTTGGCCTGCCAGTCCCTTTGCAATTAGTTAGCTCACCAATGCTCTCCTTCTTAATGATGTTACAAACAGTTGATTTTGGTAAGCCTAAGGTTTAGCTGATGTCTCTAACAGTTTTATTCTTGACTTTCTTTGACTTTCATTGGCACAACTTTGGTCCTCATTTTGATAAACAGCAATAAAAGTTTCCAAAGGTGATGGAAAGACTATGTGCTGAGAGCTTTCTTATACCTGTATTAAGGAGGCAATTAAACACACCTGAGCAATTACAAACACCTGTGAAGCCATGTGTCTCAAACTTTATAGTGCCCTGAAATGGGGGGGGGGGAAACTATGCATAAACACAGCAGTAATTTCTACATAGCCATTTATAAAAATAGCCTTTAACAACATGTGATGTTTTCTATTACAAATCTCAAATTGTGGAGTAAAGAGGCAAATAAATAAATGATGGGTCTTTGGCCCAAACATTATGGAGGGCACAGTACATAGCAATCCCAATTTTTGCTGTAACCCATTCTCCTCGCATTCCCATTAAGTCCATCTGATTCCACCATTTACTTACCCACTTGGGGCAATTTACAGTGGTAAATTAACCTGCCAATCCACATGCCTCAAGGAAGCCAGATCATGTAGAGGAACATATGTGTGGGCATGGGAGAATGCAAACTCCACAAAAGGATAAGATTGAACTACACTCACAGGAGCCATGAGGCAGCCATTCTACTAGCCTCCTCCTGTGTTTTCTCATTCAAATTTATCAGTTTCACCCTCTATTCCTTTCCACCCTCATATGAGGAACAATACCATCAGGCAGTGTAGGATTTTGAAGAAAAGAGACCCACACTGGCTCCTGAAAAGGGCAGTCTGATTGCTTATAGCCCAATATCTTCCCTTCAGGATTCTCCATGTCTATACTCAGATAAGGCCATGACTTGGAAAACAATAGCTAACCTTCAAAACACCACCTCTAAATATTATCTGTGCATTCCCTCCACAGATGCTGCCTGACCTGCTAACTTTATGTTTTGCTCAAGATTCCAGCAACCGCAATTCCTCGTGTCTTTACAACACTTGGCTTTGATGTTCAGTACCAAAATTCGACATCATGCATTCACTGTTTCACTTCATAAACCTCACCTGCTGTTGCTTTTACAAACAAAGACTGACTTTAACCACCAAAATTTCAAACAATTTGCATCAAATCAGCTTCTGATCATGGACAAAACCTCCCTCAGCCAACAGAGCAGTGAGATAACCACAGAAAACACTACTTTGTTACCTTAAAAGCTGCCAAAAAAACCCCACCTCCTGCTGGTTCTGACTTCATTAGAAAGGTTGAATTAAAATGCTTTTATTAACAACACCTGTGCTCAGCAAATAAACACTGAGAAATCATTGGCTGTAATCAATTAGCTTAGTTAAAGGTTCTACCAGAGCGGTGCTCTGATTAAAGTCACAGCTCTGTTCATGAGGACCAAGAAAACAATGTACCTCTCCCACTGATCAAGCCGACAAGGTTTGAAGACTCTGACTCTTTACTGGAACATAACTCATCCAGCAGCATCTTACAATAAAATCTGATAAGCTGGCATTGTTGTGCATTTGCTGGTGCCAGAATAACAGCCCATTAGACATAGGCGCAGAATTAGGCCATTCGGCCCATCGATTCTACTCTGTCGATCAATCATGGCTGATCGATTTTTTCTCCTCAACCCCATTCTCCTGTCTTCTTTCTCCCTGTAACTTCTGACGCCCTTATAGTCAAGAACCTATCAATCTCCGCTTTAAAAATACCCAATATCTTGGCAACCGCAGCCGTCTGTGGCAATGAATTCTACAGAATCACCACCCTCTGGCTAAATTAGTTTCTCATCATCTCTAAAGGTATGTCCTGAGGCTGTGATCTCTGGTTCCAGACTTTCCATTTCTAGAAACATTCTTTTGACATCCACTTGATCTAGGTTATTCAATGCTATTCATTTTTATACCACAACACATTTAAATTTGTTTAAAAAACTATTATACTTTATTGTATTATGAATTTTCCAGTGAAGTTATTAGCTTTGAGGGGAGTGTAGAAAGTGGGCATTGTTGAGTCTTGCAGAAGCACAAGCTCTGGTGAGTTTCGGATGGACACGGGCACTGGTAAACCTAAGGCAGCACAGGTCAAGTTGAGGATTGACCAGTCTTGAGGTGGTGCAGGGACTGGTGTGGCCTGGGAAGGCACAGGGAACATTACCTGGTGATCAAGTTTCATAAAAAGGCCAAATTATCAGACTTTACTGTAATATTCCGAACTAAAAGGATCTCTCATGGTGGAACACCGGATGATCGGAATTGTACAGTATTTGTTCAGCTGGAGCGATGGAGCCTGCAGACCGCTAAAAGGTATGTCTGGCAACAACAACAAGATATTGCACAGATCCTTAACAAATCAATATGGCCACTTCAAACACTGACAAAAGCTTTGCTAAAAATGCAATTGTCCAAAACATTGACCTTCACGTAATAAAGGGCTTGCCTAAAATCCAGTTAGAAATTGGAGAGAGACTCGCTGTGTTCCTTGACAATGCACTGCACATTTCAACACGATTCTGAGCATTCACTGATCTTTTACATACTCCCAACAAATGGAATTGAATTTCTTGGTGCCATCCCAAAACACTTGCTGCATTTTGAATGGTCATGGCCAGGAGGCAAGATACACAACTGAGAAAGACCAAGGAAAGTGTAGTAGTAATGGTGCTGCCTTGAGAACACTGAGAACACATTTCTTTTGGCCCTGCTGGTTAATGAAAGGCTGGCAATTATCAGTGCAGGCTTCATGGTTCTATTCTGGAACAATCCCATTTCTAGACATTTCTTCTATTAAGAAGCATAGCTACAACTAAATAAAATGGATAGCTGTGATTTTGTGAACTCATCACACCAGCACACAGATTGCTTAAGCTGTTTTAATGAACAGATCCTATTTAAATTTGTCTACGTTAAATTATAAGCTACAATCATGTCTGTAAGATTTTAACAATATTATGGTGTATGGTCAGAACAAATATTTGTTTGAGCTATATTTTCATAATTGTCTATTTCCCAACATATTATTAATACCATTTAAGGAATTCCATAATTTTGAGCAGATTAAATGTCCACTCTAAACAGCAAATAATTTAGTTCATAAATGCTGCAGATAGTGTCAACTAAACAAGAGGTTTTGGTGTTCATGTGCTTTCTGGAGTACTCATACCTTCTCTATGTGCGCAAATAGTTATGTTCATGTTTTTTTCTGACAAAACAATTTCAGTTAAAATTCCATGGTAGCTCTGAATCACGAGCACATGATATGGATGGTGGATACTGACATTTTATGAACATGACGGAACTGTGCTCAGAGTTCAGCTCAAGCAGGGGTGTATAACAGTTTCGCTACCATTACACTGTGGACGGGTTTATGGCAAAATCCAAATCTCATAACGACGGATTAGTTTTTCTTCCCACCAGTTGAGGTATGGTTTCATTGCAGTTCATTGTTTACTAGATTTAGCAGTTAGCCAAAACAATTCCCTGAGACTACGTAGACTGTTTAAAGTTATATGCAAAGATCTTAAGTCATAGAAGGATCTGTACAGTTGGAAATTCAATCTGGAGAAAAGTTGATAACAGGAATTTGTCGTAAATTCCATTTTATTAGTGAAGTATGACTGGCATGACATTGTTGGTGCGATTATTACTGCTTGTGATATTAATGTCCAAGCAAAGGATGCTAATGACATTTCCATTTGCCATTTTAAACTCAGCAGTTTCTATTTATGCAGAGGCTAATGTAGAAGATGTCATCAAATAAGAAAAAAAGTCTGAAGATCATTCACCCCCCCTAACAAGTTTTATCTGAGAGATCGCTCTTGTGGAATTTTTTTACAGGAAGAAGGAGGAAAGTTTCATGATCTTGACATTTGATATCAAGCATGACTTGCAATTATGTTAAGTTAAAATTAGGTTTCGCGAAAAGACTAGAATTTACTTAAAACTGTACAGATATCTTTGAAAGTTATACTGCTGGACATGATGTTAAGCCATTTTTTTAAAAAATCTTATGAACTAAAATTAACAACAGTAATTTCTTAGCTGCAACATTTTATTTCTACTGATGTTCTGTGGGTTTTTGTAGGTTTATTGTAATTAAAGTTTCATCCTTATAAGGTCAAATAGGACCAAATTCTGTGGAGAGAACAAGTTTTTGTCCAGATTAAAAAACCCCACTACTTTCAACATATGTATTGCCAGAAGAATATTCTTCCTTAACGATCCTCTAATCCTTTTACCAATGGATTATGATTTATGTCCCATGTTATTGGCTCTCCACTAAGGGAAATAGGCCCTTCCTGTTCACCATTCACAATTTCATATATCTCAATTTAATCTCCCATCGGGCACCTTCCTTCCCAAGGAAGTGACGAAGTGTGGTTGGTGTCTCAAAACTAAAATTTACCAATCCTGATAAAATCCTCTGATGCTATTACATCCTTCCTACAAACATACAAATTAGGAACAGGAATAGGCCACTTAATCCCTCAAACCTACTCCATCATTTAATAAGTGATTAGCTGACCTGATTCTAGCCTGAACTAGTAAAGTTTCCCTCTACCTGCAGTAATATTACAATGCAAGTATCTACCTTTGCATTAAAATTAAGTAAGGACTCTGCTTCCACTGTCCTTTGGGAAGAGAGCTCCAAAAACTCACAATTTTCTGAAAGAAAAATGTCATGACATCTCTGTCTTAAATGGGCGATGCCTTATTTTTAAACAGAGATAGCTAGTTCTAGCACCCCCAACAAGAGGCAACATCTTCTCTACATCTACCCAGTCAAGATTGCTCAAGATTTTACACGCTCCAATCAATTCTCCTCCGACTATTCTGCCTGCAGCAGATACAAACCAAGATTGACCAAACTTTCTTCTTAAGACAACAATTCTTAAAACAGTCAATATAATGTGAAATGTGAAAGTTCTTGCATTGTTGATTGCATGAATTACTGAAAAATCTCACAAAACTAAAGTACGAAGTAAATAAAAGAAAGAAAGTGAGAACAACATTACCTGGGAATAATTCTTTAGAGATTGTTTTTACAGGAAGATAGACACCAAAAAGCTGCAGTAACTCAGCGGGTCAGGCAGCATTTCCGGAGAAAAGGTATAGGTGACGTTTCAGGTCAAAGAACGGTCTCATGGAAAGAAACATAGAAACATAGAAACATAGAAATTAGGTGCAGGAGTAGGCCATTCGGCCCTTCGAGCCTGCACCACCATTCAATATGATCATGGCTGATCATCCAACTCAGTATCCCGTACCTGCCTTCTCTCCATACCGTCTGATCCCCTTAGCCACAAGGGCCACATCTAACTCCCTCTTAAATATAGCCAATGAACTGGCCTCAACTACCCTCTGTGGCAGAGAGTGGAAAGAGGAGTAAAATGTTCCCAAGTTGGGGTGTTAGAACCTAAACCAGGAACAAAGAAAATGCATTTGTTCTTGACTAAGGCCCAGCAGGAATTGAGTTTATAATTTGGATTACAGGATTGTCTAAATGTATGCTAATTATTGCTTTATGTGTCTTCAACAAAATAGATGATTGCCAGTTAAATGTGAATTATAGCCATACACATTTCAAACCTACACTTCATAAAAGTTCCTAATCTAAATGAAGAGCACGAAATTATCACCCACCTGCAGTTATTTTTCTCAAATTTCTTTCTGTTTTCATAAATACTTTATTATTTTACAAATATTTAGAAATTGCTGGAAAGCATTAATGATCACAGTTTACATTGGACTTGGAAGATTATAGAACCTAGATATCTTTTACTTGGAATTATCAAAAACCACATTTAAAAAAGAGTGCTAAAAAAGAGTTCACTAATTATTATTAACGCATTGATTTTGACAAAGAAATGGAAAAGTACATCTCATAGGGAATTGCTAGAATCATGTGCTTCAAATTCAACCAGGAACAACTCTCCTAGTTTACACAATGCCAAATGCTTGTCAATGTTAACTGGTAGCTAAATGATGTTTCAAATAGTCCCATCATTCTACTTATCACCTTCAATTCTCCTTCCTACATCTGTTGAATAACACGAATTACTTGCACAACTGCAAATAGAAAATTGAGAATCCAGACACATCTAATAATCCCATTAAAATTAAGTTCATTCAATCCAATTGTCAGGATTTGAGACCCCAGCCAGTTGTAAACACCAAAAACAAACAAAAAAAAATTTTATTTCAATTTCTGCAGCAATTTGTTTTTTTGCATCTTTATGTGCATAACATCGACTGCTTGTAAAATGAAAAACAGCAACTCTTTCATCTTTCACGTGGAAAGGTTTATGGCTGCAGATGTTGCCAGTGAGAATGACAAAGTGTGACAAGAGTTAATTCTGGATGGCTATGTTCAACAGACTATGACAAGGCACTGATAAATGTTATTACATCATAAATTAACTGATGATTTCTCAAAGGAATGCAATTCATCCTTTGCTGCTGTAAGTAAACAGGATAAAATTTAAACTGTTGCCTTTTGTTATTGGTATTGAAGAATTAAATAGTAGTATTTTTATTGTAAAAAGATTGCTCCAGAGAAAATACTTTCAAAGAGATGAAGCTAAACTGACTTTTAGAAATGTATTTCATCATAAATGACTTTTTCAGTTAATTAATAAGTAGCTTTTTACTGTTAATCTGTCAATTTTATTCCCCTTTAAATCACCCACTGCATTAAATAAGGAGCACAATCTCAAACTAGTCAAGGAATTGATGATAAACCAGTGCTGAACTTATCTCCTTAATTTATAGCACCTATTTGTGCCTTTTAACTGATTTCGTAATGCAGCAATATCCAGCAAACTTGACTGATACAGGTAAAGTAATACCATTTATACACTTTATAATGTATGCAACCATTAATGGATTAATCTGGTTCTTGTCCCATTAAGAAACATATTATATAATACATTACATTATTAGCAACATATTATCTTTTAAAATTTGGTATTCAGACTTTATACATACAATATTATTTTTATAAATGCTATATCTTACAGAAAATATTTTTGCCGGAACCAAGGTGTGGCAATTTCCAAAAAAGGGGAAAACTGGACAAACATTTATATGTAAATAGTTCTCACAGGAGAAATATTTTTTTAAAAACGGAATTTAAGTCATGATTTTAATCCCTATTACATGCACATAATGGGGAATCAACAAATATATAAGATATTGATTTATATTAATGATGCCAATAATATTAACATTCCAATTACAAAATAATGTTAGACCTAAAATCTGTTTTAAACGTACTATTTTGATTTTAAAACTTTCTCATAGCCATGCAACAAGCAGATGTTTTATAAATTTAATAATGAAAAATATAGTTTGGATGGTCTGTCTGTTCAGTGAATTGCTGATAAATGAGGTTCGAGGTACAAACTTACTGAAGTTCATGAGAATTTCAGGAAGAATAATCCTTTGAACTTAAATCCATAGTCATAAATCCAGCAAACTCTAAGAAAGAATTACTAGTTCAATTAGACATTACTGTTTATGGCTTTATATTTCAGCTTAAGAGACTAGAATGGAAAGAGAATAATTTCCTGAAAACAATTTTAGAGCTTTGAGGCCTAGTAATATTGGAATGCTTTTAAATTTCAACAGGAAGAAAGAATCAGACAAATCTGACTCAAACCAAGTTCCAACCTTACAAAGTTTATTGCCACCAGCTTTTGATGTGCTCCTCCTTTCTCCCCCACCAAGTTATTCACCATCCCCTCTCCTCAATGGGTGCAGTTTTTTTTCCTTTAAATGTTCTGCAATAAAATCCCAGTGAATAGATTTTGGATTCTGTGAATCGTTATATATGTTGGTTGGAACATGCTGGAAGCAGTGATTGGAGTTGCAAGTGAAGTCAGTCCTGGACTTCAGCAGATGTAGCGTAAGGAGGAAGCGCATATTATTGATTTTTGACCTCCAGATTTGTTGGTTGTCGGAAATATTTTGGGGTAAGTATGTCCTTAGTGTACAATGCTGCTGGATGCCGGGAGGTGGAGACCAAGTGAGATAGGTCTTTTACATTAGGCAATTTGGATGTGGGGTGGACAGATTCTATAATTAATTGATATTAATTGACATAGAACAGCTTTAGTGGTAATATCACCACGTATTAATAATCAGCTATCAAGTACAATTTTCTAGGACAAATCACCAAATTTCACGTGCCTAACGTTCTGTGTCGGCATTGAATGACAAGTGTGTTTGGAATAAAGATATGGTCAGTCTGTGAAAGTGATAATGCCAACTATTCCTAGTGCTTCCTTTAACACCACGTTAATGCTGATTTTTAAGTTACTGTGCATGGCAAGATAATTGACCTCACTCATTTCCATCGTGGAAGAGGTACTAGCCTTATCCAAAGCCAATCCAAGATGTTAATGATCTATAAGGCAATGGCCTATGCCAAGTACACTGAAATGCCAATGACAATTGATAAATAACGTCTTGCTAGTTTTCAAAGATATTGTTTTGCAGAGACATGCCCACACTTAGAGTCCGTTGAGTTATTTGCAGAAACATATCAAACAACATGAATGCCAATATTACTCTATAAAGGAAATATTCAGCCCTGAGGCTGTACCCTGCTGTCAACTGTATTATCTAATGAAAACGGGTCCGTTTTATTGAACTCTTTCCAATTTAAAGCCCTGATTATTGTTTTCTTCTTTTTGTTTTCCAATTTTACTGACCCATTGCTGCCATTTGAAAGCAGGGGACTCAAATTTAATGAAGTTTTAAATGTGTCTTCATATCTACAGGATTAAAATGATTTGTTCTGATTTACAATAGAATTCCCTTGTGATACATTCCAGTATTTGATTAATTTTGTTGCTAACAGTTTCACATTGACCAGATACATTAACTTAAATGATCAAATGCCTTTCCATCTTTATTATTCCACACCTTTTTGAAGGAGATGGGTTTCATGTTCCAGTCTCTATTACCCTTCATTTGTCCACATTAAATTCCATCTGGTATTAATTAGTTAGTTCATTTAATTGATCCTGATCTCATTCCAAACTAAAGCCTTGTTTCTATTAATCATCTGACCACATAGCTTGTTAGTAGCAAATTCTAAAATATTAGTGGAAGGACTTTGTTGATAAGCAGTTCAAAGAGCAGATGTTGTTTGAACGTTAGTAGCCACTGCCTGCACTCCACAATGAAAGCTTTTCTCCTCCCCATTTGTCATCACCAATTTACTTAGATAAATGTCACATTCTTCTTGCGTAAGGCAATATGTTCAGGAGCTAAATGTCAATGTTGAATTCTGAGAGCCACAAAAGGGTTTCAAGGTAGAGTTAGTGCAGTTTCACTCTGTCGTTGCTGTGGCAGTGCAGACTGTCACGGTTTAGTATTTGGGCCATTGTTTGGGTTGTATGGTCCCAGTTGCATTGTGACAAGCTGCATTTAATTTCATTTCTGGAAGAAATGTGTACAGTGGCCTGTTATGGTTCTGAAGTGGTAAATGACACACCGCTGAGTTTGAAGAAAGTCAAAGCCAGGAGGAGTAATGTTTAGATTTTGAATCACATCTTTATTTAAGATGTCTGCATTGATCTTTATATAGTCTGGAAAGAAACTCCAGAAAATGTAATTATGAGCAATGACTATTTTGACAATTTCTATTAATCATTTGTTAATATTTCTTTGTTACTATTTCACCCTTTTCATTGTTCTTGGTAAATTGTTTCTGTGGTGATTTTTCTTTAAGTTGAAGTGGGGCATTTAACCAGAACTGTTAAGCATAGATCCAGATATCTCAGTTGTCAACTGCAGTGAAATTAGCTTCTAGTTTTACCACATCAGGTAATTGCTAAAGGTTGGTATTTACCTTTGGGTAGTAAACAGGACACGAAGGTCAGGAAAGGGGAACAAAGGAAATGGATTGTATAAATCATCTCAGTACTATTCTTTTTAAAGAGTGCTCTGTTCATGTTGGGAACGAGATGGTGGACATTAAATGGGAGACTATTAAAAACATTCTTTCCTTCGCAAATATCTCCCTTCTTTGCAGCGGGCAGCCAATTATTTTTGGATAATTCCATTGTCAGCAGTATCTTGTCCAGGTGCCAATAGTGAGCTGGAAGCCAGAAGAACCAAGCCCAACCACATCTTGACCCAATATTCACACATCTACCCACCCAGCCACGTCTGCTGTATGGCACTCAGGAAAAGAAACACCTAATAAATTCAAAACAGATCTCGTACATGATGTGTTATTTTCAAGTGGCTCAGTAATGTTCCTGTGCTACATCAGTATAGATAGAGTTACCATCAGAACTTTGATTAAATGAGCTCCAACATTCATTAACTTCAGAGAAGAACATGGTCACCTGAACCTATTGGCTCCTCAGCCAATGCCAGGTATTTCAATGTTCAAGCTGACCACATTCCTCCTACATCAGTCCGGCATTTATTTGCCTTCCACTCTGCCACTTCCTTTCTGTTCCAAGATGTGTCTCAGTACTGATTTCTCACCAACCCTCCTTGTCCTCTACTCTCAGTGATTCGACCTTTATAACAAAATACTTCACAGAGAGAGAGAGAGAGAGACTGACTGACTCAGAGAGACTGAGATTTTAACTAAAGATAAACAAATAATGCTGGAGTAACTCAGCGAGACATGCAGCATCTCTGGGGAGAAGGAATGGGTAACGTTTTGGATCGAGACCCTGCTTTAAATCAGCAGCTGCAGTTGCTTCCTACACACTTTAACTAAACATGGATTCCTCTCTCTGGAAAATTAGAAGTAAGACAAAAGGTGAAAGAAAGTTTCTCAAGATTACCTGCACAGAAGTGGATGATCAAGTTTAGGAATGGTTCACAATCTGGAGGTTTAAAATGTGCGCTAAATGGTTGTTCAATGACCCAGAGAGTTGTCTGCATGACAAATAAGAAGTGAACGTGAACCATGGAAAAATCTTGTGATGTGAAAAGTGGAAGTTAGTCCAATTCCCTTGCCAGATTTTGACCTTATTGTTGCATTGGTCTGTTCTAAAGAAATTGAAAGCCAACATTAGAATTGAGGGTAATAAAAAGAAACTGCAGATGCTAATTTATTCCAAACATGGACTCAAAGTGCTGGAGTAACTCAGTGGGTCAGGCAGCATCTTTGGATACTGATTTTGTGTGATCAGCCATGATCATATTGAATGCGGTGCTGGCTCGAAGGGCCGAATGGCCAAATCCTGCATATATTTTCTATGTTTCTAACATAGATGGGTCATGTTTCAGATCTGGACCCTTCTTCGGACTCAGATTTTAGGACATAGCTTTAATGTGAGAGTAGCAAAGTTTAAAGGAGTTTTTTTTACACAGAAGGTGATGGGTGCCTGGAACTCGCTGCCAAGGGTGGCGGTGGAGACGGATAGGATATTGGTGTTTAAGAGGCTTTTTAGATAGGCACATGGACATGCAGGGAATGGAGAGATTTGGATTCTGTGCAGGCAGATGAGATTAGTTTAACTTGGTATCATATTCAGCACAGACATCATGGGCCGAAGGACCTGTTCCTGTGCTGTACTTTTTTGCACAATATTCTATTACCATGGTCCTGTCCACCCCAGCAGTGTAGTGTACATTATGTGTATTACTTCTCTCACGGTGATTCTTACAATATTTTTCTCAACTTCATTGAATGTACTCAGAATTTCAGCTTACGATGTTGCTGCCAGTCAGTTGAAATGGTCTGCTTAAAATCTCTGGGCATGATCTGGTTTTAATTGCCAAATAAAAACTGACATTGATATTATGTGATTCTTCAGCTTCTGCTAATTGTTGCAAAGTATCTGCATCTGTTTTTACCTACAGAGATTTCACACACCATTCTTTATTTCTCCTATTTTCCTTCCGATTCTTCCTTTGATGATCAGCTGATCTATGCAGAAATGCAAAGCCAAAATGAAAACTGCAATCCTCTTATTCTGATGGTTTGATTAAAACAGAAAGAAAGTAAACTACAGGTCTCCTTCGATTACAATCTGATCTTGAGAACTGATCATAGCGGGAACAGTTCATAGGTCCAACATGAACAACATTGTGTGGGAGAGGATCGTAGACACAGCTATGACAGGAAAGTGAGCATGCACAGGAAGAGCAACTGCCAGCAGCCTCACTGACAGTGAGTGAGCAAGTTAGTCAGCTTGGCTTAGTCTTTGTGGCTCTGGAATGGGTGGGGAGAGACGTCACAAGGAAATGTCCCATTCCCACCTTCCAGTAGATACAAATGATGCCTGTGACACTGCAGCCAGCAGCATCTCCATCCCCGCTGGACACCCAAGCGCTTGATTGTATGTATGGGCTGTCCACGTGTCAGGACCTTATTCCGGTTCCTGTTTATCAGAAAGTTGAAACTACCTTATCTGTCTGACTTGACCATTCAAATTCAGTAACTGCTGCTTTGCATTAAGAGTGAGATTCACAAAGGTATTTTAAATATGCTGCCAAATCACATTGGCACAGACTCGGAAAGCAGTGTTGGACCGCAGCCAAACTGGGTACCTTGGGTGTCTGAGCAATGTATGGAGCTTGTTTATGATAAGACAATTTTGTAATGAAATAGGTGTGTGTAACATGTGGTGAGATAAGGAGATGTGGGAGTTGCTTCCGTTTAAAGTAATGGGTTACCGTAGATTTGTACGTGTTTGTAACAATCCGCACCACTTGGTTGTGAAAGGAGTACCGGCATGCTTGTCATTTCTTGCTGATTATAAACAAAAAAAAACTAGTTTAGTTTAGTTTAGAGATACAGTGTGGAAACAGGCCCTTTGGCCCACCGAGTCTGTGCCAACCAGCAACCAGCAACCACTAACACTAACACTAACACTATCCTACACACACTAGGAGCAATTATACCAAGCCAATTAACCTACAAACCTGTATGTCTTTGGAGTGTGGGAGGAAACCGGAGATCCCAGAGAAAACCCACACAGGTCAGGGGATGAACGTAGAAACTCCGACACAGACAAGCACCCATAGTCAGGATCGAACCCATGTCTCTATCGCTGTAAGGCAGTAACTCTACTGCTGTGCCACAATGACTCCCCTAATTTGTTTGTCTTCTGTTGTGTGTTCCATGTATCTGAAAATCTATTGGACTGACGATACTTACATCCATACATCTTACATCTGTGGATTTACTGGGTTGGGTAAATCATCTGATCAACCAAGATGACAAGTAAACTGTAAACTTAACATTTGCCCCTTGCATTGTTTATCGAAGGATTAAATTATGTTTTTATTTATACCTACATAGAAAAAAAATACAATTTACTGTAAAACTTGCTATTGAACTGGGGGAGGAAACATTTGGTTTCAATGGACTTGCCAGTCTGGAATCACCTAAGTCAAGTACCTGCCCCTGCACGTCATTCATTTTAAGTATTAAGACACAAAAAGAGGAAAGGTACCTAGCCAATTTATTAAAAAATAGGAATTCACCCAAATGAAGCACAAGGAAATTGTTGATGCTTAGAGATGTGAAGCCACCTGCCATAACTTGATTCTCAACGATCAATCAGAAAGATTTGATAGGTATTGCTGGTATGTAATAGACACAGGATAAGGGAAAGAGGCAAATTGAACCTTACTTCAAACATCAACATTCTTAAATCACTGGGGGAAAAAGTGGACAAAGCTTGAATGTAGAAAGTGTACTTGTCCACACTCTGATCCTGAGCTACCTTGTACTGAAGAAATCAAAACAAGTGCACGGAAGCAATATTTCCATTTGCAATAAAGCCAATATTCCTAAGCCAACAAAATTATATTTGAAATCGAAATGAAAGCTGAGAATAATATAAAAAATACAATCTTAAGCATTACAACAGCATTAAGGCTACAAAAAAGATAAAATATTATTTTCATGGTATGGTCATATTCGTATTGGGGGCATAAATCTTGTTCCTTTAAAACTGTATTTAAATTAGTGAGTCCTGAAATTCATGGAAAGAAAGGGTTTGCCCTAAAGATGGCAGTGGAGATCTATTCCATCTGTTCGTCAGCATGTTCATGGTTTGGCTAATAAAAGGTTTATTGATGTACAATGGCTCTATAATATCATATGAACTGATTGTCGCAAATATCTTTAATTTATTAACGTGTCATACCTACTGGGCGTTGAATTTCCTGGCAATTAGTTGCAGCTTATTTTTCAATAAGTCTACAGCACTTACATCATAGTCATTAATCCTAGTGCTTGAATGTCTTTCTGAATTTTGGACATGTGTTTTCCACCAGCTGGCACTCACACTCTTGGTCACTGCCAGCATGACAACAAAATAAAATTCCACATCAAATTGAAACAGAGAATACCATAAACAAAAACAGATATAAAAGTGCAGTTTAGTCTGTTTTAAACTTTACGGTTCAAATGATGTTTATAAACTAATTAAATGTTACCCTTGTGTCTAATGATATCATCTAAAACTATCAATGACATTATTACCTTCAAGTCACTTGCCTGGCTGTGTTACTCAGTTTATGAGTCTTTCTATGTAAATGCCCTCATGCAGCATGAAGCTGAAATCAGTGTGTGCTGGTCCAAAACAAAATCCTTAACCGTCGGGTGTGAGAGATATGAAAACTGATTAAATTACCTTCTTTGCATTCCTGTTTTCTTTTTCGCTGTTGTTTCAGCGAGGCTTTGTGCAACAACCACGAATCCAGAAGTACTGCACAATTGCCTCGAGACTTGAGTGTGATTCTGTTCCAAGCCAACAACCAAAAGTAAATGGTTCACAGATTATAAATATTACTAATCTATTTTGACAGATGTCCCACTTTTCTTTCTTCAATTGTCCTCCCAGCTACTCCTTCTCTGAAGAAAGATGGTGTATTGTGGAGTTAAGATCCTAAAATGGAAGGTTTCCAGTTATTCTCCCAAGTGATTATTCTTGGGTAACTGCAATGCATAGTGAATCTTGGAGATCAGAAGAGGCTCGGGATAAATGATCTGTGCTGAAATTTGTGTTTGTTTTGCTTTGCCTACACTGCACAGAGTAGGCCCATCTGTATGTTTATGAGCCTCCAATACGTGCTAATGAGAAATCAACAGCTGCAGTGTTTCAGATTGCCTTGTACAGCACACATTTTCTCCATTCATAGGTATTTTTTTGCAGGGCCAAGGGTTAGTGAGACTTTGTGCAGGCAGTGGTAATGTTGGGTTTATAATCAAGTAAGATCCATACAACTGAAATCATACGGGGGAAAATATTTTCTTCCTCACCACCCCCTTTGTTTTCTCATAGTTCTATCAGTGGATCATGGGGACTTCATGCCTGGCCCATGGCCACATGCCCAGTAATGCAATGGCTTGAAATTAATAGCCAGTAGAGCTACAGAGTATGAAGCCATGTCTGTAGGATCTGAGCCTGAGTGGGGAATGGCAGACCCGTTCGTTTCCCATGAGTCCAGTCCAGGGAATCAGAGCAAGTGGGGTCCAAAAAGACAAAATCAATTGAAAAGAAACTCATGAGGCTAGAAAGACATAGATTTACTCTTTCAAGGTCACACATGAAAACTTTAAGGCTTTCTTACTATATCAATGCATTCCTAACCCCTGCTTCTCCAAGCAGGCCACTACTGGGCAGTCTGGTGATTTAATTTGGTCTTGGATTTGGCATTTTTCCTTTATGCTCTGCAAATATGCATACTTTTGATTTGTTCATGTTTCAATATCTGGGCATTGCTGGCAAGTCAAGTAGTTGTTGCCTATCTCTCATTGCCCTTGACAAGGTAGTGGCAAGCCACCTTCTTGGTTGGGTAGGAACTTTTAAGTTAAATCAACTTCATGAAATGGAGCTAGCAGGCAAGATAAAGGTAAATTAGAGTAAACGGGTGGCTAGAGACAGAATAGTTTCACGTAAAGATCAGCACGGCCGTCTTTGTGTAGAATCACGAGATGGGGGCAGATATTAAATTAATACTTCTCATCTGTTGTTATTGAGTTATCGAGGTAGCAAAGGGATTGTAGATGTTGTGATGTCTTGGATCCATTACAAATTATCAAAGAGGAGTGTTGGAGGTTTTAAAGTATTTTAACTTGGATAAATCCCCAGAGCCTTACAAAGTGCACCTTTGGACCATGTGGGAAGGTAGGGAGGAAATTGTGAAGGTCCTTCCAGAGATATTTGCATCATCGTTAGCTACAAGTGAGTTTGTGGAGGACTGGGATGTTGCTAATGTTATACCAGGGAACTACAGTCTGGTGAGCCTGATGTAATGGTGGGTAAATTATTGGAGAGGATTCTTATGGATAGAATTTACTGATATTTAGATTGGCACAGACTGAGTAGGGATAATCAGTTTGACTTTTTGCGTGGGAAATTTGTCTCAAAAATCTGATCCTTTTTTTAAAGAGGTCACCAAAACGTTTGATGAAGGCAGGGCAGTAGATTCAAGATTCAAGATTCAAGATTCAAGAGAGTTTATTGTCATGTGTCCCAGATAGGACAATGAAATTATTGCTTTGCTTCAGCACAACAGAATATAGAAGGCATGAACACAGAACAGATCAGTGTGTCCATATACCATTGTCTAAATAGACTTTTGTGTTTTTGACAAAATCCCACTTGGTCAGCTAGGCTGGAAAGTTAGGTCACATGGAATCCAAGGTAAGCTAGTCAATTGGATTGAAATACATGATATTCCCAGTAACGTTCTTGACCATGAACTCATCTGTCTCCATTTCCTCAAAGCCTTTCTGCACTTTTCTCAGACCCCATACTGCTACCTTCACCTTGGCAGTCATTAGGGCAATGGCTCATCACCACAGTCCCAAGGACAGTTAGGAATGGGCAATAACCAAAGTTCCTAACGGAAAGATAAAGTTCATTGAATTGAATTAATAGCTTGGCTCAAAGAAAAATAGTCAATATGTGCAGTAAGCCCTACCATAATTCAAAATCAAATCACATGCATTTCACTCTTTGGAATTCCCTTTTACCTCTGTTAACTGAACCATGACGCAAGTTGACTTTCCCCACTCAACAGAGTTGATGCAAAATGAAAGGAGATGAATGTCAGCAGATTGGAACTCCAACCCTTTGTGTGTCTCTTTGTCACTTAGGTGCGCAGCTTGTATTTAGGCTTGGGCTCTTCTCTCCGCTCAGGTTTTCCTGGCATGAGTGTGGAGTTTAATTTCTTGCACATTAAGGATAATATTTCCAATATTATTGGAAGGGCTGTTCAAGGGCTTGAAAAAGAGGCCACTGAAATCACATCTCATAAAATGTGTAGGAAAGAATTGCAGATGCTCTTTTAAATCGAAGATAGACACGCAAAATGCTGGAGTAACTCAGTGGGCCAGGCAGCATCTCTGGAGAGAAGAAACGGGTGACGTTTCAGGTCGAGACCCTTCTACAGACTGATGTCAGGGGAGTGTGCGGTACAGAGATAAAATGTAGTTGGAGACAGTAAGATTGGGAACTTGGGAGGGGATGGAGAGAGAGGGAAAGGGAAAGCAAGGGCTACTTGAAGTTACTTCATCCATTCCTTCCCTCCAGAGATGCTGCCTGTCCCATTGAGTTTCTCCAGCATTTTGTGTCTATTTCACATCTAATAAATTCAGGCAGAAGTCAGCAACAGATGAGGCTCCCCAATTGGGAACATTGGTCATATATTTAATCTCTGTATCAGTCCATCTAGTGCCCTGTTCTATATGGACCGGATTACTAAATCTTTTGAAGGCTCCTTGCATCCATAATAAAACTGTTTGGCAAACCTTTCCTCTATTCTCATAAAAAGTCATGTGGACAGGCTACTCGAGAGAATAGCCCTCGTGTCATTACGCAAACAAACAAAAAAGTACTGGGGATTCAAATGGCTGCAGATGCTGGAATCAACTGCTGAAGGAATTAAGTGGATGTGCAGCATCTGTGGAGGAAAGAGGATGGTCAACATTTTGGATCAATATGCTGCCTCAGAATTGAGACCATAGCAGATAGCCCTTTCATAGAAGTGAGAGAGAAGGGTGATAGTGCGGCTGGTAGGTGATAGCTGGAACCAGATGGAGTGGAGTGGGTGTGTTGGTCTGGGTGGGGCTGGAGATAATGGGCAGGTGGAGCAAGGAGGGGGGTGTTGATATAGAGGCTAACAGGTCATAGGTGGTACCAGATAAGGGAGGGTTGATGGGCAGATGGAATCAGGCAGCGCATGGGAAAGGAAAAGTGAACATACCAATGAAGATAGGCATGTGGGTGATGGGCAGAGGGAACAAAGTGGAGAGGTTGCCGAGTCCAAGCTACAAGAGGATGGGGTGGGGGGGGAGAGGGAAGGAAAAGACAAACAAAGGGAGAAACAACTGAACTGGTGGGATAGATGCCGGCAGTGTGGGGTTGGGGCTCTATCAATGGGAGCTGTGGAAGAGAGATCTACTGATACGATGAGATCAGGAAGGATCTATGAGCTGTTTGCTGGCAGGGTTATAGTCCAGGGGAAGGTATGAGGAGTTAACTGAGAACAGCCTTCTGGCCTCTCCAAGTTAGAGGCCAGAGGCAAAGATCTTAGAGCTCTGCTCTAAGATCTTTGGCCAGAGGTACTCCAGACAACAATGGTACCACCCTCACCTGCGGATTTGATGACAAGGATGGAATTGGTGTGAAGTGGGCAGAATGTTGTACGTTTGGAGGGTTTAAGGTTGGAATGGATGTTGACAATTAGAAATGGGAAGGTATTGTCTATGTACTCTAAAAGGATGTTTAATATCAATACTGTAATGTTCTGAGCATTTCAGCTTATACTTTGTTTTTTTAAAGACAAGGCTGCTTTACTTTATATCACACAATATATTATGAAGCTAAAATAGAGCTGGTTTTAATTAAGCTGGTGTATCTGGGTGCTGTCATATTGCCCAAGGTAAGTTTTTTCACATATGCCTTTTCAGCCACCACTGATCCCACTGCTCAACCCAGAAATATTCACATATGAGCAGATTTTTCAGTTTCTGCGAATGTTAAACTCCTTTTGGTTTATGAGATTTCTGAAATTTCCACAATTGACAATGTTAATTTTGGCAGATCAGTTGGATAAATCCTCCTTGCTACACTTGACCAGGCTGCTGGTGCTCACCCACATGTCATTAATAAGATGATATCCTTTATCTCTCCCCCACCCATCTCCTAGGGCCTACAGCACCAGAGACCTGGGTTCAGTACTGAACATGGGCACTTTTTATGTGAGGTTTGCACACTCTCCCTGTGACTGCATGGTGTTTCCTCTGGGTGCTCTAGTTTCCTCCAAAATCTCAAAGACATGCGGGTTGGCAGGTTAATTGACTGTTGTAAATTACTTCAAGAGTGTAGGTGAATAGAAAAATCTGGGTTTATCTGATGAGAATAGGGGGAGAATTAGAAATATTTGGATTTGTGTAGGATTAGTATAAATGGGATTGTTGATGTAAATGGGATTGATGAACTCAGTGAGCTGAAGGACCTGTTGCTTTATCACTGTGTACATGGTATTGGGGGTCAGGTATTGACATGGATGGAGAATTCGTTGGCAGACAGGAAACAAAGAGTAGGAATAAACATGTCCCTGTCAGAATGGCAGGCAGTGGCGAGTGGAGTGCCACAAGGCTCGGTGCTGGGGCCGCAACTATTTACAATATATATTAATGACTTAGATGATGGGATTAAAAGTAACATGAGCAAATTTGTATAATGTTTAGGATGGAACTGAAGATGCTGGAAAATCGGAGGTAGACAAAAATGCTGGAGAAACTCAGCGGGTGAGGCGGCATCTATGGAGCGAAGGAAATAGGCAACGTTTTAAGAAGGAACTAAGGTTCTTCCCACCCTGCTTCCTGTAAGGTCTACACTTCTTCGCACCCTGCTTCCTGTAAGGACTCCATCCCCTACATCTGCACCCAGGATGAGCTGTTCCACACCAGGCCTCATTCTTCAGGGAACGGGGGTTCCCCTCTTCTGCTATAGATGAGGCTCTCAACGGGGTCTCTTCTATACCCCGTAACTCAGCTCTCACTCCCCATCCCCCCCACTCGTAACAAGGGGAGAGTCCCCCTTGTCCTCACCTCCCACCCTACCAGCTGTCACATACAACAAATAACCCTCCGACATTTTCACCACCTCCAAAGTGATCCCACCACTTGCCACATCTTCCCATCTCCTCCCCAGTCTGCTTTCCACAGGGACCTCTCCCTCCGTGACACCCTGGTCAATTCGTCCCTCCCCACCGAACCACCCCCTCTCCGCGCACTTTCCCTTGCAACTGCAGGAAATGCTACAGTTGTCGCTTTACCTCCCCCCTTGACTCCATTCAAGGACCCAAGCAGTCTTTCCAGGTGCGGCAGAGGTTCACCTGCTCCTCCTCCAACCTCATCTATTGCATCCGCTGCTCTAGATGTCAGCTGCTCTACATCGGCGAGACCAAGCGTAAGCTTGACGATCGCTTCGCCCAACCCTCCGCTTGGTTCGCAATAACCAACTTGATCTCCCGGTGGCTCACCACTTCAACTACCCATTCCGAATCCAACCTTTCTCTCCTGGGCCCCCTCCATGGCCAGGGTGAGGACCACCATAAATTGGAGAAGCAGCACCTCATATTTCGCTTGGGCAGTTTGCACCCCAGCGGTATGAACATTGACCTCTAATTTCAGGTAGTTCCTACTTTCTCCTCCCCTTCTCAGCTCTCCCTCAGCCCACTGTCTCCACCTCTTCCTTTCTTCTTCCCCCCCCCCCCCCCCCCCATTACCTTACCATCAGTCTGAAGAACGGTCTTGACCCAAAACGTTGCCTATTTCCTTCACTCCATAGATGCTGCCTCACCCGCTGAGTTTCTCCAGCAATTTTGTCTACCTAGCAAATTTGCAGATGACAGAAATCTGGGTGGCAATGTGAACTGTGAACAGGATGCTAGGAAGTGCAGGGTGACTGGGCCAGGTTGAGTGAGTGGGCAGATGCAGTATGATGTAGATAAATGTGAGGTTATCCACTTTGGCGGCAAAAGCAAGGAGGCAGATTATTATCTCAATGGTGCCAGATTAGGAAAAAGGGAAGCGAGTGAGTGTTCTTGTACACCAGTCACTGAAAGTAAAATGCGGGTACAGCAGGCAGTGAAGAAAGCTAATGGCATGTTGGGTTTAATAATGAGAGGATTTGAGTAAAGAACTGTCCTTCTGCAGTGTACAGGGCCCTGGTGAGAACACATCTGGAGTATTGTGTGCAGTTTTGGTCTCCTAATTTGTGGAATCCTTGCTATTGAGGCAGTGCAGCGTAGGTTCACAAGGTTAATCCTCTGGATGGCGGGACTGTCATATGAGGAAAGATTGGAAAGACTAGGCTTGTATTCACTGGAATTTAGAAGGATGAGAGGGGATCTTTAGATACATATCAGTCTATCTATCTATTTATCTATCTATCTAAAAGTCTCATCTTGACCACTTCTAGTCTGGGATTTTTGGCCATCTTACTCACAAGTCCTCCTCTGCTGAGGCAGCCCCGAGGATTTATCAAATCGACGAAAAATAAGAAAGTTATGATTGGTTATCTCGCCTGTCAATCACCATGATGAAGGTAACGCCCCTTCCGGGGGAAGGCAGGACTATAATACCCCGGATGCCTGGACGTGAGTCAGTCACTCTGAAATATCATGAGGTCGAGGTCACAACTCTGATTCTGCTGCTAGTCTACTGAACTGTGATGTGGTTATGTGCTTTATGTGGTTAACCCTTTATGTGCTTGCAATAAATGATTTGTTAGCCAGCAATGTGCTTGCAATGAATGATGATTTGTTAACCCTTAATGTGCTTGCAATAAATGATTTGTTACCAAGCAATGTGCTTGCAATAAATGAGGATTTGTTCATTCTTAATGTGCTTGCAATAAATGATTTGTTAGCCAGCAATGTGCATGCAATGAATGATTTGTTAATCCTTAATGTGCTTACAATAAATGATTTGTTAGCCAGCAATATGCTTGCAATGAATGATAATTTGTTAACCCTTAATGTGCTTGCAATAAATGATTTGTTAGCCCCTAATGAAATATAGAAACATAGAAAATAGGTGCAGGAAGAGGCTATTCGGCCCTTCGAACCAGCACCGCCATTCATTGTGACCACGGCTGATCATCCCCTATCAATAACCTGTGCCTGCCTTCTCCCCATATCCCTTGACTCCACTAGCCCCTAGAGCTCTAACACTCTCTTAAATCCATCCAGTGACTTGGCCTCCGCTGCCCTCTGTGGCAGGGAATTCCATAAATTCACAACTCTCTGGGTGAAAAGGTTTTTTCTCACCTCAGTCTTAAATTACCTCCCCTTTATTCTAAGACTGTGGACCCTGGTTCTGGACTCGCCCAACATTGGGATTTTTTTTCCTGCATCTAGCTTGTCCAGTCCTTTTATAATTTTATATGTTTCTATAAGAACCCCCTCATCCTTCTAAACTCCAGTGAATACAAGCCTAGTCTTTTCAATCTTTCCTCATATGACAGTCCCGCCATCCCAGGGATCAATCTCGTGAACCTATGTTGCACTGTCTCAATCACAAGGATGTCCTTCCTCAAATTAGGAGACCAAAACTGTACACAATACTCCAGATGTGGTCTCACCAGAGCCCTATACAACTGCAGAAGAACCTCTTTACTCCTATACTGAAATCCTCTTGTTATGAAGGCCAACATTCCATTCGCTTTCTTCACTGCCTGCTGTACCTGTAAGTCAACTTTCAGTGACCTGTGTACAAGGGCACCCAGGTCTCGCTGCACCTCCCCCTTACCTAACCTAACCCCATTGAGATAATAATCTGCCCCCTTATTTTTGCCGCCAAAGTGGATAACCTCACATTTATCTGTATTATACTGCATCTGCCACACATCTGCCCACTCACTCAACCTGTCCAGGTCACCCTGCAACCTCCTAACATCTTCTTCACAGTTCGCACTGCCACCCAGCTTTGTGTCATCCGCAAACGTGTTAGTGTTGCTCCTAATTCCCTCTTCCAAATCATTAATATATATGGTAAACAGTTGCAGCCCCAACACCGAGCCTTGCGGCACTCCACTCGCCACTGCCTGCCATTCTGAAAAGGACCCGTTCACTCCTACTCTTTGCTTCCAATCTGCCAACCAATTTTCTATCCATGTCAACACCCTACCCACAATACCATGTGCTCTAATTTTAGTCACCAGTCTCCCGTTAATTCTGGGGTCATTAACTATCCCTTTACTCTCTTTCCCTTTAATCCATCGTCGACTATCCCATTTGACACCCCACCACCCTTAATGAAATAAGTTGTTTGGCGTGTCCTGTGCTTTTGCTTTGGTTTTGCTTTGCCTCACCTGAAATGAAAGCAAATGGATTGCATTGTTGGCTGGCCCCGCCTGACCTGTGCTTTTGCTTTGGCTTTACTTTGCTTGAGCTCACCTGAAATGAAAGCAAATGGATTGTATTGTGGCTGGCCCCGCCTGCCCTGTGCTTGACTTGACTTTAAATGGTTTGACTTGACTTGAAATGGATTGTTGGCCCTGCACTCACTGTGCTTGACTTGACTTGACCCACAACACCCATGCTAGCGCTCCAGAACACCCCCCCCCCCCCCCCCCCCCCCCCCCCCCCTCCCCCCCCCCCACTGGCCACCAATATTGGAATTGGTGGAGAAGTGGAATATTGCGTTGGGGGACCAGTCCTCCTGTGTGAACCTGGGACCCAACGGGTCCCACTTAGTCTAGTAAAATTACAAAAGGACTGGGTAAGCTAGATGCAGGAAAATTGTTCCCAATGTTGGGGGAGTCCAGAACCAGGGGCCACAGTCTAAGAATAAAGGGGAGGCCATTTAAAACTGTTGAGAAAAAACGTTTTCACCCAGAGAGTTGTGAATTTGTGAAATTCTCTTCCACAGAAGGCAGTGGAGGCCAATTCACGAATTGGAGACGAATTTAAAAGAGAATTAGATAGAGTTCTAGGGGCTAGCGGAATCAAGGGATATGGGGAGAAGGCAGGCACGGGTTATTGGATGATCAGCCATGATCACAATGGCGGTGCTGGCTCAAAGGGCCAAATGGCCTCCCCCTGCACCTATTTTCTGTGTTTCTATATATGTTTCTACTGCTCAGGAACTCCATCTGTTTAAAATGCCAATATGCTCTGACTGGATTAAAAGTGGAATTCTTGCTTTTCAGAGATTTACTGTGCTTCAGTCTGTGGCCAGAAGGAACAGCTGCCAGGGAAGCAGTGTTGCATTCTTGTTATCTACAGTAGGGGAGGCAAATGCATTTTGCCCTCAATTCAATCCTGATTTTGACCATCAAATCAGTCACATGGTGGAAGTACCAGATGCTTGCTACCAGTTTGATTTGGAATCAATCCTGGGGAATATGGGTTTATAGTCAGTAGGCATATCCATCTTTTTTCTGTTTCGTCATGTTAGTGGGCTCTTTCCTGTAAAGAGGTCCTTTTTGAGCTTTTTGATGGCTGTTGTGGAGTCCCATTTTAACCATCTCATGCTTCTTCCTTGCACTGCTGCAGCCAGGCGTTCTGACTCACTGGCTCCAAGAAGGAAAGATAATGCTGCAGCTGGTATTCTGGAAGAATTAAATCAAGCGGAATGAAGGAAATCTTGCATCTCAAACCACAGTGCGTTCTCTGGCTGAATGCTTTTTCCTCAGCGAATCTACCTTCTAAACACTTTAATGCTATGCCCCAGGCATAGTTTATTAGAACATAGAACACAGAAAAGTACAGCACAGGAACAGGGCCTTCGGCCCACAATATCTGTGCCAAACGTGATGCCAAGATAAACTAATGTCGCATGATCCACACCCTTCCATTCCCGGCATATTCATGTGCCTGTCTAAAAGACTTTTAAATGCCACAATCTTTTCTATCTGCACCCCCACTCCCGGCGGCGATTTCCAGGCACCCACCACTTTCTGTGTAAAAATAAACTTGTTCCACACATCTCCTTTAAACTTTGTTCTTTTCACCTTAAAACTATGCTCTCTAGTCTTTGACATTTCCACCCTGGGAAAAAAACTTCTGACTGTCTGCACCATCTATGCCTCTCATACTTTTATACATTTCTATCATTTCCCCTTGAACCTCTGGCTTTCCAGGGAAACAATCCAAATATGTCCAACCTGTCCTTATAGCTAATACCCTCTCATCCAGGCAACATTCTGGTTAATTCTTGAGGGAAATACACTGTAAACTGCATTATAACTGTTTATAGTTTTGGCAAGACCAGGTTGGGGCCGAAATGGAGGCCAAATACCTGCGAGCTTTGGAGATGGAGGTTGGAGACTGGGGGGCTGCTGAAATGGAGGAATAGTGACCATTGGAATGGCTGGGATGGAAGACCAGAGATCCCAAGAATAGCTTGTGTAAAGGACATTGGCTAAAGAATGCAATTGTAAAAGTCAGAGACCAAGGGAGCAATGGAGATAGAGGCTGGAAATCCTGACAGCAGCCGAGATGGAGATCACCAATCATGAGTGCAATTGAGATTGAGGTCAGAGAATGTAGCTGCAGTGGAGATAAAGGCTGGATATCTGAGGAATGGGAGCTGGACAAACCAGCGTAATGTGAATGAGGCCTGATATTATGGCATCTGGACCTCCCGCAATATCGCAATTTGGTTGTGGTCTTAATCAAGTGATAAGTGGCTTGGATTTTCTCCTGTGATCCTGCCCAGAACTCTCTTGGAACTGTTGCAGTTAAAGAGCTGCCTGATATTACAAAGAACTAAACCGCAAGATCTGTTGTTAAGTTAAAGTGAATGAAATATAAATAATCAGGCTTCGTACTTTGCCTTCTGCGACAACTGAAGCATAGCAACGAGATGCCAAAGGCCTGATAAAGTGATTTTCAGTAGACCACTGGGTTATTAGATCTTATAACTGAGAAAAGATAAAATGTGTACTTTACACTTTATTTTGTTAGCTTTGTTTGAAAAACAAGAGCATTTGCTAGTGTTCCAGAAAATGCCTTGCACAGATGATTCACAAGCCATGCATACTGCACGTGCATGATGTAACTAATAGTACACGTTTGTCATCTCGGCTTATTTACTTAATGTTTTTATAACAATGTTTCCAAAACACAACTTTCTCCCCTCTTACATTTCTAAATGCCATGTCATATTTCAGTCTCCACTTGCTAATGTCTGGATGACAATGCCTTTGATAGTAATTGTCCAGGACAAGTATTCATCATATCAACATTTGGAGAATTGCAATGCACCATAAACTGTACTGAGCATTAAAATGCTACCAAATAACCTGATTGAGTGGCATTGGCCAAAACATTGACAATGGCCAGAACTCTAAGAAAACTCTCCTGCTCTTTTCAACACTGTATCAATATCAATATCACTCAATCAATATCAGTTTTATTCGTCACTTGCACATAAAGTGCAAGTGAAATGAATTTGCCAGCAGCGGTACAATGAAAAAAGAACACACAAATACACAATGAAAATTGAACACAAACATCTACCACAGCATTCATCACAAAAAATGTGGCCAGTCCTCCTCCTGCGGTCGGAACCTGAACCCACCGCAGTCGCCGCTGCGGGCGTCCAGGTGTGTAGACAAGGCAAAGTCCAGATAAAGTCCAGGTAAGTCCTGAAATGGTGCCTCCCCACCGGAGACCGCGGCTTCAGGTTGGTGCAGGCCGCAGGCTGGCGATCGAAGCACGGATACAGGCCATCTTGGCCCTACAAGTCCGTGCCGAACACTTTTTTTCTCCCTAGTCCCTTCTACCTGCACTCAGACCATAACCCTCCATTCCTTTCCCATCCATATACCTATCCCATTTATTTTTAAATTATAAAATCAAACCTGCCTCCACCACTTCCACTGGAAGCTCATTCCACACAGCTACCACTCTCTGAGTAAAGATGTTCCCCCTCATGTTACCCCTAAACTTCTGTCCCTTAATTCTGAAGTCATGTCCTCTTGTTTGAATCTTCCCTACTCTCAATGGGAAAAGCTTATCCACGTCAACTTTGTCTATCCCTCTCATCATTTTAAAGACCTCTATCAAGTCCCCCCCTTAACCTTCTGCGCTCCAAAGAATAAAGACCTAACTTATTCAACCTTTCTCTGTAACTTAGTTGCTGAAACTCAGGCAACATTCTAGTAAATCTCCTCTGTACTCTCTTTATTTTGTTGACATCCTTCCTATAATTGGGCGACCAAAATTGTACACCATACTCCAGAATTGGTCTCACCATTACATCCCAACTTCTATACTCAATGCTCTGATTTATAAAGGCTAGCACACCAAAAGCTTTCTTTACCACCCTATCTACATGAGATTCCACCTTCAGGGAACTATGCACAGTTATTCCGAGATCCCTCTGTTCAACTGCATTCCTCAATTTGCTACCATTTACCATGTATGTCCTATTTTGATTTGTCCTGCCAAGATGTAGCACCTCACACTTATCAGCATTAAACTCCATCTGCCATCTTTCAGCCCATTCTTCCAAATGGCCTAAATCTCTCTGTAGACTTTGGAAATCTACTTCATTATCCACAACACCCTCTATCTTGGTATCATCTGCATACTTACTAATCCAATTTACCACACCTTCATCCAGATCATTGATGTACATGACAAACAACAGTGGACCCAACGCAGATCCCTGAGGCACCCCACTAGTCACCGGCCTCCAACCTGACAAACAGCCATCCACCATTACTCTCTGGCGTCTCCCATTCAGCCACTGTTGAATCCATCTTACCACTCCTGCATTTATACCCAACAGTTGAACCTTCTTAACCAACCTTCCATGAGGAACCTTGTCAAAGGCCTTACTAAAGTCCATATAGACAACATCCACTGCTTTACCCTCATCAATTTCCCTAGTAACCTCTTAAAAAAATTCAAGAAGATTAGTCAAACATGACCTTCCAGGCACAAATCCATGTTGATTGTTCCTAATCAGATCCTGTTATCCAGATGCTTATATATATTATCTCTAAGTATCCTTTCCATTAATTTGCCCACTACTATCTGTTCATCTAATATCAGTACCCCTTTCCTTTTTCCCCATATCCCTTGATTTCACTCGGCGCAAGAGTTAAATGTAACTCTCCCTTAAAAACATCCAGTGAATTGGCCTCCACTGCCTTCTGTGGCAGAGAATTCCACAGATTCACAACTCTCTGGGTGAAGAAAGTTTGTCCTCATCTCAGTCCTAAATGGCCTACTCCTTATTCTTAAACTGTGACCCCTGGTTCTGGATTCCCCCAACACCGGGAACATTTTTCCAGCAGTTTCTGTTTACAGTTACAGTTACTGTTACTGTTTGTCCAGGCTACTGTTTGGGGGCCTGTAGATTAGTCCCATTAAGGTCTTTTTACCCTTACAATTCCTTAGTTCTATCCATACTGACTCCACATCTCCTGTTTCACTATCACCCCTTGCAAGGGACTGAATTTCATTCCTCACCAACAGGGCAACCCCACCCCCTCTGTCTTTTCGATAGGAGGTATACCCTTGAATATTCAGTTCCCAGCCCTGGCCCTCTTGCAGCCATGTCTCAGTAATTCCCACAACATCATACTTGCCAGTTTCTAACTGAGCCTCAAGCTCGTCTACTTTATTCCTTATACTTCGCGCATTCATAAACAACACTTTGACCTCCGTATTCACTTCCCCCCTCACACCGCTCGCAATTGGCCCTGACCTTACTCTGTTGTCCATTCTTGAGCTTTCCTTCCCATTAATTCGAGAATCTTTTATAATTTTTCCTGTAGTCACTTCCCCTTCAACTCCACCTTTATGCTCCCAATTTGTCAACCCCCCCCCCCCTATTTATTTTAAACCCACACATGTAGCCCTAGCATACCTGCCTGCCATCTGTAAACCTAATAATTGGATACACCACATGCAACAAATATCCCAGGATTGCTCTCTGCAGAACACCACTGGTCAGAGACCTCAGGCCAGTAGAACACCTTCCCCCAACAGTAGAGAACAATAGACATTTGTCATAACAATTAGAAAATTCCAAAAAGAACCAAGTTACATCCCCAGTCTTTTATGGGTAAATTAGTTCCAAGTCCACTTAGGTGATATTTTCACTACTGTATTGGAAGTGGGAAGTCATCTTGTTTATAGTTTGCAAAGTATGTTTATCAGTCTGAGACTGTTGCTGAGTAGTCGATGGAACATGTTGAGCTTGCCTCTGATTTGAGTGCTTTTTCTCACATTGGTAGGAGGTTTCAATGTGTCCTCCCTAAAGCAGAAAAACCATTCCCAATGGGACAGTTTATGGACATCTGAAGTTACAAATCATCAGCGAATGAGGAGGTCACCAAAGATACATAACAGAACTTGCAAAGGAACAGTAACTAAACCACGAGGCCACGAAAATGCTGGTAAACCTGCAACAGAAAACAATATTACAGCCAAGTTTTTTTTTTAAACAAGTATATCCTGCCATATCACATACATTTAGTCCTCCAAATTGTCCCTTACTTTTTGTACACTTCCCTGAGCCACTCAATGTCTGGAATGTGAAAATGTATCTTTGCTATCCGGGCTATACTAATTAGAAAATATAATCCTTTGGATAAAAATTATAGCCTTGATTTTAATTTGGAGATGTTAAATGCCAAACTATAGGAGGTTACCTGTACAACAGATGCCCTTGCAATGGTCTGAAAAACATGAGAAAATTTAACCTAGGGTTATTTTTGTTAAAGCAGGAACGAGAGATCTCTAAGCAATTATCTTAATGGGAAACATAACCAAAATATTATTGTCAGCAGAATCTTGCAAAACAGGACGCATTCAGTGTGTAATGGATTCAAGATAACCTTCGTAAAGTTGTAGTGATGTTTTCTTTATTTACATGCATTTAGAGCTGGCAAGCAATTATGGTTGATTTTGTAAATGTGGTTCATTCACCTTGTATCAATAACAAACAATGGAAATACATATTCAGTGCAGGATATGCTTCTTTAGTGAGGGTTCATGTATTACAAAGTACATTTGGGCCTCCTGTGCCAATAATTCCAAGTATTCCTCTTCAAGGGTGTCCAGTTAACTCTGTTTGTTACCAATACTAACTTGGCTAACAGCGCAGTCTGCAGACTGGGGGAGATGAATCTGTTGTCTGAAGTTGTGAAGATGAAAGTCAGACTACAATGGCAACTTATTTCACATTCCAATGGGAAAGTAGTCCCACCCCAGACATTTCTTTGTTGTTTTTCTTCTCCCTGCTCCTGTCCAGCAGAAGGTACAGAAGTCTGAACCCCTGCACCACCAGACTCAGGAGCAGCTTCCTCCCCACTGTCATCAGGCTTCTGAATGGTCCTCCCATAAGCAGGGTTTCCATCCGATTCATCTCTATCTCATTGCGGACATTGGACTTTGTCTATCGTACTGATACACTACCATGCTGAGAACTAAATTCTGCATTCTACAGTGCATTCAGAAAGTATTCAGACCCCTTCACTTTTTTACACATTTTGTTACGTTACAGCCTTATTCTAAAATGGATTAAATTCATTTTTTTATCATCAATCGACACACAATACCCTAGAATGAAAAAGTGAAAACAGGTGTTTAGAAATTTTTGCAAAGTAATTAAAAATAAATGACTGAAATATCACATTTACATACGTATTCAGACCCCTTTGCTATGACACTCAAAATTGAGCTTAGGTTCATCCTGTTTCCATTGATTATCCTTGAGATGTTTCTGCAACTTGATTGGAGTCCACCAGTGATAAATTAAATTGATTGGACATGATTTGGAAAGGCACAAACCTGTCTATATAAGGTCACACAGTTGACAGTGCATGTCAGAGCAAAAACCAAGCCATGAAGATGAAGTAATTATCCGTAGATCTCCAAGGCAGGATTGTGTCGAGACACAGATCAGGGGAAGAGTATAAAACAATTTCTGCAGCATTGTAGGTCCCGAAGAGCACAGTGGCCTCCGTCATTCATAAATGTAAGAACTTTGGAACCACCAGGACTCTTCATAGAGCTGGCCGCCCGGCCAAATGAGCAATCGGGGGGAAAAGGGCCTTGGTCAGGGAGATGACCAAATACCCGATGGCCACTCTGACAGAGTTCCAGAGTTCATTTGTGGAGATGGAATAACCTTCCAGAAGGACAACTATATCTGCAGCACTCTACCAATCTGGCCTTTATGGTAACATGGCCATACGGAAGCCACTCCTCAGTAAAAGCACATGACAGCCCACTCGGGGTTTGCTAAAAGGCATGAGAAACAAGATTCTCTGGTCTGATGAAACCAAGATTGAACTCTTTGGCCTGAATGCCAAGCGTCACGTTTGGAGGAAACCATGCACCGCTCGTCACCTGGCCTATACCATACGTACGGTGAAGCATGGTGGTGGCAGCATCATGCTGTGGGGATGTTTTTCAGCAGCAGGAACTGGGAGACAAGTCAGGATTGAGAGAAAGATGAATGGAGCAAAATACAGAGAGATCCTTGATGGAAACCTGCTCCAGAGCATTCTGGACCTCAGACTGGGGCAGGGGTTCACCTTCCAACAGCACAATGACCCTAAGTACACAGCCATGACAACGCAGGGGTGGCTTCGTGACATGTCTGTGAATGTCCTTGAGTGGCCCAGCCGGAGCCTGGACTTGAACCCGGTTGAACATCTCTGAAAATAGCTGTGCATCGACGCTCCTCATCCAACCTGACAGAGCTTGAGAGGATCAGGAGAGAAGAATGGGAGAAATTACACAAATACAGGTGTGCCAAGCTTGTAGGGTCATACCCAAGACTTGAGGCTGCAATCGCTGCCAAAGTTGCTTCAAACAAAGTACAGTACTTAGTAAAACATCTGAATACTTTTAAAATATGATATTTCAGTTATTTCTTTTAAATTACTTTGCAAAAATTTCTAAACACCTCATTGAAACATATAAGATTGTTAAGGGCTTGGACACACTAGAGGCACGAAACATGTTTCCGATGTTGGGGGAGCCCAGACCAGGGGCCACAGTTTAAGAATAAGGAGTAAGCCATTTAGAACGGAGACGAGGAAACACATTTTCTTACAGAGAGTGGTGAGTCTGTGGAATTCTCTGCCTCAGAGGGAGGTGGAGGCAGGTTCTTTGCATGCTTTCAAGATCGAGGTAGATAGGACTCTTAAAAATAGCAGAGTCAGGGGATATGGGGAGAAGGCAGGAACGGGGTACTGATTGGGGATGATCAGCCATGATCACATTGAATGGCGGTGCTGGCTCGAAGGGCCAAATGGCCCACTCCTGCACCTATTGTCTATTGTCTATTGTCACCTGCTTTTGCTATTTTATTATGGGGTGTTGTGGGTAGATTGATGATAAAAATGAATTGAATCCATTTTAGAATATGGCTGTAACGTAACAAAATGTGGAAAAAGTGAAGGGGTCTGAATACTTTCTGAATGCACTGTATATCTTCTCCTTTGCTCTACATATTGTACTTGATTTCGATTTGATTGAAATTATGTACAGTATTATCTGATCTGATTATATAGCATGCAAAACAAAGCTTTTCCCTGTACCTTGGTACACATGAGAATAATAAACCTAAACCCAAGTCTAAAGATTGGGTGGAGTGAAATCAGGCTGCCCATTTTCCTGCTGGTTTGTGCTCCCATAAAAGGTGAATTTTGCCCCTATGCTGCTAAAGTCATGGGAAAAGGCCCTTTGGCCCAACTGGCCCACACTGGTCAACATGTCCTAGCTACACTAGTCTCACCTGCCAGCATTTGGTCCATATCCCTCAAAATGTGGAGGATGCTGGCATCGATCCCACTACCTCTCGTGTGCTAAGCAAGAACTCTACCATTTGAACTAATTCCCCTGCTATCAGCTAGGTCTGTGGAAACATTTGATATTGTTGGACTCCCTGATTTGCAGATTGCCCACCACCACAAATGTTATGGTAGCACTAACATTTACATGTTTGTGGTGAACACAGCTCCTAAACAGTGTCTGCATTAGATGGAAAATGTACATGTATCTGACGTTAAACCCATCAGTAAAACTGTTGCTGATCCATCTGTTCATGAGTGTTGGTTGGATCAATCTCTAGACAGTGCTTCTGGAATCTAAGTCCTGGCATTGCCATGGAAACCTCTGTGACGCCAAGACTTTGTTAAATACAATAGATATAGAAGAGGTAAGTTCAAAACTGATTATCCATGTGATCCCCTGAGCAATCGACAGTAGCAGAATTTTATTGCAACATAATCTGAAAGCAAATGAGCTGGCATATTCCTCACTCTACCAATAACATCATGCTGTGTTAAATGATATATGTTTTCTTTGGATTCCTAAAATTCAGTCCATTTGCAGAGCACACAAACAAATACACCCAGGACACAGAGCTCAAATGAAGTTCAGCAGTTGCTACTCTTGAACATTCTATAAATATTGTTACAGTCCTGAGGGTAGATAGTCACATCATATAATCCTTAAAGTATCAAGCTAAAAGCAATGATGGTGCTAGTACTTGCATGGAGTTTATGTGTTTGGGAAATGTGGTTGGTGTATCAGTCATCTCCAGATTTAATGATGTTTATCGTAGCTTTTCTCAGCAAAATCACAGATGGATTCCCCTTGAACACCGTGGGACATATTTCAGTAACACATTTGATCCAAGTTATCATGGAAACACTCATCATGGATTTTCCAGAACCTGTTGTCAATTTTCACTGGATTATTCCTACTCCTATACACCCCCACTATCTCAATGATAGCATACTTTTGTACCTCTGACCTTCTGGGATGTCAGTGTAGGGAAAATCTGTTCAGCAGACTGAAATCCTTCTTGTGTTTAAGAAGGAACTGCAGATGCTGGAAAATCAAAGGTAGACAAAAATGCTGGAGAAACTCAGCGGGTGCAGCAGCATCTATGGAGCAAAGGAAATAGGCAACGTTTCGGGCCAAAACCCTTCTTTAGACCCTTCTGAAGAAGGGTTTCGGTTCGAAACATTGCCTATTTCCTTCGCTCCATAGATGCTGCTGCACCCGCTGAGTTTATCCAGCATTTTTGTGTACCTTCCTTCTCCTTGTGACTTGATCCGTGACACGTACACAATTTCCTTTTCCACACGCCCCTTCCAAATTGGCTAGACCAGACTCAACTCCATGCTGAGAATCCAAAATATTACCATTTCACTGGGGCCAGTTACTGATGGGAATAAAGGTGCGGCTTTCTAGATGGAAAAGGATGCTGAAAAATAATTTATCATGCTCTTGATAAGGTTCAATTAACTGACTGTTCTACTTCTCTAATGGAAGGTGAGTGGTTTAGAACATTGAAACCATACCCCTCTCTATTACCGTCCACACATTTAAAGGATCTGTCTGTGATAACATTTTCTGGAAATATTTCTGTAGGCAGACTGTGCATGGCTAAAATATATCTTAATTCTTCATTCTTACAGTAGTGAGTAGGCCCACATTTGAGAGAGTCATGGAAATAAACCCTATGCCCATATATCCAAATCCTATTTTTATTCTCTTTTCTTTCCCATCAACACCTCCCAGATTCTACCATTCACCTACCAATGATAGGCAATTACAATGACCAATTAAACAGCAATTTGCACAACTTTGGAATACGGGATGAAACTGGAGCACCTGGAGGAAGCCCTTGTGGTTAAAAGAATGAGCAAATTCCATACGTACACCACCAGAGGCCAGGATTGAAACAGAGTCACTGCGAGACTGTGAGGCAGCAGTTCTCCTTGCTGAGCCACTGCATCATGGTGGCCTAGTCTCTGAGGTTTCAAATATATTTACCTAGGCTTGGCTCCCATTTTTTTCATTGTCCACCTTTCCAAACTTCACAAGGCCTATCTATCATTTGCAATCAATCTTGCACACTCTATATTCTTGCTTTGTTTTCAGATTGACATCTAAACTCACTGTAATTGGCTGAGTTTCCCAGACCATCGCTGCTGACATAATTACTTTGTCACAAGGGCGGCACGGTGGCACAGCCGTAGAGCTGCTGCCTTAGCGCTTGCAGCACTCCAGATTCGATCCTGATTATGGGTACTGTCTGTACGGCGTTTGTACATTCTCCCCGTGACCGCATGGGCTTTCTCAAGATCTTCAGTTTCCTTCACATTCCAAAGACATACAGGTTTGGAATTTGCTGCTCAAATAGGAGATAGTGATTGACTTCAGGAAGCAAAGGCCAGTACACAAACCCTAGTCTACATTGATGGCATTGAAATAAAAATGGTCAAAAGGTTCAAGTTCTTCAGAATAAATGTCATCAGCAATTTGTCCTGGACTAGCCACATCAAAGCTATGGCCAAGAAAGCACACCAACGCCTCTACATTCTTAAAAGGCTTCGGACATTTGGCATGTCCCCAACAACCCTCACCGACCTGTACGGATACACCATAGTTAGCATCATATTGGATGCATCACAGCCTGGTTTGGAAACAGCTCCAAGACCAGAGAAAAATTGCAAAGAGTTGTGGACGTAGCTCAGACCATACCAGCCTTCCTTCCATTGACTCCATCAACACTTCATGTTACCTTGGCAAGGATGCCAGCATAATCAAGGAGCCGTCTCACTTCCTCTTCTCCTGTCGTCCATCAGGCAGGAGGTACAGAAGTTTGAAAATGCATATCGCCAGATTCAGGAACAGTTTCTTCCCAGATGTTTTCAGGCAACTGAGCGATCCTCTCATCAGCTAGATTGCGGACCTGACCTACAATCTATCTCATTGGAGAACTTTTTATCCTTGGTCAGCAGAGACCATATCATTACTGGCATAGTCTCAGTAATTAAATTAATCTCCGGATGCATGGTTTCTTTGAGGAATTTTCTAAATGTCATGACACAAAAGGAGGCCATACAGAAATCCTGTCCCATGTCTCTGCTCCTCGCCCAAAATCCTGCAAATTCTTTTTCTCTCATATGTCCTTATTATTCCCGCTTGAAAGCCCTGATTGATTTTCACCACCCTCATAGGCTGTGTTGACCCCCACAGAACTCTCTTGTATCTTGTGCTCAAGAATTTAAATTTGTGGCCCCTGGTCCTTGAACCATTCACTATTGGGAACAAATTCCCCTACTTACACTGTCAAAATCAATCATAATTTTGTACACTATCAAATCTCTTCTCAACCTTCATTGCCTGAACAGCCTGAATCTTGTGTTTAACTTTACGGCTGAAATCTCTCATCCCTGGAACTATTCCAATAAATCATTTCTGCACCCTCTTAAGCATTTTCATATCCCTTCTGAAATGTGGTCACCAGAAATGGATGCAGTACTCCTGTTGCAGCCTAAATGTTTTATTTAAATTCAACATAACTTCCCTTTGTATATTTGATACCTCTATTTATGAAGCCATATGTTTTATTAACCACTTTATAAATGTTCCCTGCAACTTTCAAGGGTTTATGCATATGTACAGCACGGCCCCTCTGCTCTTACACACCCTTTGGAACAGTGCCATTTGGCTCTATGATTCCCTCATTCTTTTTGTCAAAGTATCACTTCAGCCCTGTACAAACTGTGCTTACTACTTATCTGCCTATTCAGTCAATCTATCCATGCCTTCTTGCTGTCTATTCCTATCCCCTCAAGCAGTGGACTGCAGCAAGTTCTGACACTCTTTAAACAGGTGTCATCTGCACATTTGGAAATTTTACCCAGCACAATTATATTTAAATCAGTGGTTCCAGCAATGACACCCGCTGCATGCGAAAATCCACAATCCCCCAATATGCAAAACAACCAAAAAAAAACATTGCTCTCCATTTATGCTTTGAAATTAATTTTGTATCAATGTCATTATTAATTCTTTAATTCCATCAGGTTCAATTTTACTATTCCTTTTGTGTGTTATTTTCTGAAATTCACTTTAAAAATCAATGAAGCTGACATCTCTCAATCCTCTGTCATCCCTTCATAAAATGTAGTCTGATTAGCCTAACACAATTTGCTTTAAACAAAACTGTGCTGGTTGTTCTTTGTCAATTTAAAGTTTACAATGTGCCTATTATTTGTTCCACCTAATCATCGTTTCTACGAGTTTCCTTCACTCAAAGTTAACCTGAGGGAACTGTGGTTATGTCCCTGCACTCAATTTTGAACGTTTATTAGATTTACCACTTTCCATTCCTTTGGCCCTTACACTACATCCGAACAGAATTTGAGTTTATGACAAGCCCTTCTGTTATCTCTATCCACCTTCTGTTAACATGACTTACCACCCACCCGCACCACACAATCTCCATTCCAATGTCATCTGCGTTTATGCATAGACCACCTTGATCCCTCATTAGCCTCATACCTACTCTCACTACCTGTTCACTATTTAAATGCCACAAAGACTTCTGGGTTCTCACTCATGTTAACTGCTACTTTCTTCTCATACTTTGCTTGTTGTAATTTCCTTCCACTTCCCCTCTCAATTTACTATATTCTCTGCCAAGGATTCAATTGCAGACATATTTTGGTTGCATATTTTTCTGGAGTTTATTGGAATAATGTCAACTTTTATGACAGCACATTATGGCTACCAAAGCTGAAGATGTTGTTATTTGAAACCTGTAGAGTTTCTGTTTTTGGAAGGTTCAACATGGACAGATAGTTCCATTATTAAATTCCCCTAAGATTCCTTTTTTAACATACAGAATTTCTTCAAGTTTACTTTGTTAGTTTACCATTAGTGAAGGTACTTAAAGCCTCTGAAGATCTACTGCACTAAAGTTGATTGGGAAAAAGCTTGATGACATTTTAAATTTAATTGTAGAAAGAATCTCAATGACAATGTTCAAACTAGATAAACTTTCCATCACCAACACCAACAATTTATGCATACACTTTTAAATAAAAACATTAGCTTGATAAAACAATTTTGATTTACAATCTTGATTAACTGCTTGGAACTTGCTGTAAAAAGTTGCAAATGATTAATGGTTGGTGATAATTATGCATACTTACCATTCAACCAGCGTACTGACTATAGTTGGGTCATTATATCCAGAGATCTTAAGCAGTTGATGGTATGCACATGGCTGACAATTTTCTTGGCAGAATTCTTACTGTTGAAACATGGTGCTAGATTTTGCTGAAATCAAACTGCATATAAGTGACAGAATTATTACAAATTGGACAGCATTGTGTTGTGAAAAAAAGGCAGCAATGAATTGGAAAATGTTGCTAGTTGTCTGATTTGCAGTGCTGGTGCATCAGCTTTGTGTTTATTCTCTCAGCAATTTTCATGGTGTTGTTGCATCTGTACATTAGTTACCCAATAAACCAAAAAAATAAAGTATAGTAATTCATCATTACCTTTTTAACAAAATGGTGATTGTTGATGCTAAACTATAAATAAATAAATACAAATTTTAAGCTTAAACATGCCAACACTGGAGTAAATAGCAGGGCATACTACAAAAGACAGCTCCAGCAATTTTTGGCTCATTGATAGTGCTCTCTGCAAACCACACTAAAAGGCACAACATCTGCAAGGATTCTTGTACAAATCTTAAATGGTTCAGAGAAGATTAAACAAATAAACCTCCTAATCCAGAATTTCATTCAACCGTGAGAATTAACAGACCTATATAATAAAACATTGCATTGTATCTGTAATACTGCAGTTTCTAGAGATTTCCAATTGTATAGGCTAAAAAAGTATAATAGTCTATTGATAAAAATGAGAGCATAAACAAAGTAAGAACCATGCTACTTAAAATAAATGTCCAGCAGAAAAATAGGCAACCAAAATCCTTAAGCCCCTGTCCCACTTAGGAAACCTGAACGGAAACCTCTGGGGACTTTGTGCCCCACCCAAGGTTTCCGTGCGGTTGCCGGAGGTTGCAGGTGGTTGCCGGAGGTTGCAGGTAGTGGAAGCAGGTCGGGAGACTGACAAAAACCTCCGGGAACCTCCGGGAACCTCCGGGAACCGACCGGAAACCTTCGATGGTGCGCAAAGTCTCCAGAGGTTTCCGTTCAGGTTTCCTAAGTGGGACAGGGGCATAAATTTTACTTTGGAGTCACGTGAGTGACTACGTGAAGAAGGGCCGTCCGTCTGCGTGCGCGTCATTACGTCTGAAAGCTATTCGCCTTCGCCAAACAACTGACTGGCAGGCACACTGCGTCCTCCCAGCAGTAAGTTTGAAAAAACGGCAGGTAAGTGTTTTTAAAACTACTCTGCGGTTGTTTGGTGGGTTCAGAAAATTTGTATTTTCAGAAATTGTGAAGAAAAGTGAAGAAACAGTCTGCGGGGAAGCTGGCTACAGAAGACCGCGGTAATCCAGGTAGCGGGCGACTGTCTGTTTCACCGACATTGCCACCGGCAGCAGAGCCGGCAGGAGAAGACCTGGTGCCCGAGGAAAGCACCGCGGCGGTCCCGTAGGGACGCAAGGCCACACAGAAGTCTGCGAGGCCCGTAGACTCAGACGAGTTGGGCGAGGAGGGATCCCCTCCATTGTCGGGAAGTGTCCATGAGCGACTTACCCATATGGAGCACCTTATGGGGAGGTGGCTCCAGAATAATCTGCTCCGTAGGAGGGAGCAGTATCAGCACGGGTATCCACAGCAGCCCGTGCCAGCAGCCTCATACAAGGGGCAGCAAAATGTCTTCCCCGCAGGAGGGGGAAATACATCGGGTCAGCATTACCCTGATTCTGAATATGGAAGCACAGTGGGGGAGCATTCCCAGGGGCGCGGAACAGAAGTTCCACTACTGTCATCCAGGTTTGCGATAACCACACCACTGGGTGCACCCCTGGATGAAGACCTGCCACTAATAAAAACTACTTGGCGGCTCACCAGTTGAAAGACCTGGTTATGGAGGAGACCATCAACAGGTACCCCACTCCTGCAAATTGTGCCTCCCTCAATGTACAAGCAGTGAACCACACCATCTGGGGACAGATTGGACTAGGAGTCAGAACACAGGAGGTAAATCTCCAGAAAGTCCTCAAACTGGTGGCGTCTGGCATCACGTTGTTTGCAAGGTCAGTAGATGGAGAGCTACTGAACGACAGGCAACAAGACACCATGGCATTACTCTGCAATGCCCATTTTGAAATTAATTGCCTGCGTAAAAACGCAATCAGACTGGCAATAAATTCAAAGTTTGCTGTGCTATGCAAAGCCAGCAACGTTCAGCCAGCCAATTTACTATTAGGCGAAGATCTGCCAAGCCAGGTATGGGAACTGGACGATGAGGGGAAGACCATCCGCCTCATAAGTAAAGGCCAGACTACACAAAAGGGTTAATCACAATGGATGCACCCCTATAGCTGCAGGCGATACATGCCTAGGGGCCCCGACACTGGTGGAAGACCTGCGCAGGAGGCAACAAGGTATTTTTTAGGGGTAGGCCCCAGCCGGCCCACAGCGAAGATGCGCAAAGGGAAACTACCAGCTCAACCTCCCAAGCCTCGCGAGTGGAAACCAGCGCCATACCGCCAGTAACAACGGAAGTAAGTCAACCTAGTTCCTTGGGGAACACATTACACATGCCAAACGCACCAGTGGGGGGAAGGTTGCAACTTTTCTTGAATTAATGGTGTTGGGTCACTGCAGATCCGTTTATACTGCACAGTATACAAGGTTCAAAATTGAGTTCATTATGGACTCATTACCACCCACACAACACTCACCAAATCGCACATATGTTTTCTCACAACATGAAAATATGGACATACAAGGGAAATCCAAACTCTGTCTTACAAAGAGGTCATTGAGAGGTCGCATCCGGAACCTCACCAATTTATATCTATATATTCTCGGTACCTATTCACAGAGAGCACAGGAGATATTTGAAGTTTAACTGGATGGGTCAGCGATGGCAATACAAAGCGCTGCCGAATGGGCTGACTTCAGCCCCCAGACTATTTGCCAAATGAAACCTTATCTGGGGTTTACTACGATCTCACAATCACATAGTCATGGCGTATTTGGATGACATTTTAATTTTTGGGGTCACCAAAGAATTGGCAGAATCATTGGTCATAGCTACTAAACTCATATTTGAAAGACTTGGTTTCCTCATCCATCCAGTTGTCCAAATTGACACCTACCAAGGTTATTGATTACCTGGGGTTCACAATTGACTCAGTTCACATGCAGTGACTTTGCCTAGGGGCAAACAACTAGATTTAACCAAAGCCTGCAACGACCTTATAGTCAAACATAAGCCATCTATCAGGCAAACAGTGAGTGTAATTGGCAAATTAGTGGCTGCATTTCCAGCAGTATGCGCTATGGGCCTTTGCATTATCAAAATTTACAACGAGCAAAGGAACAAGCACTCAGATCCCACGCTGGTCAGTACGGCAGACCAATGCGATTGCCAGCTGAGGCCATTGTTGAATTACAATGGTGGATGACGAACATACGTCAGAGCTCAAGGGAAATTTTGCTGGTTACCCCATTGGTGGTCCTACAAACCGATGCAAGCGGTTTAGGATGGGGGAGCAACTGATACTGTCACCAGTTGCGGGGGTAGATGGAATGAGCAGGAGTCCGCAATTCTTCAACAACATGGGATCAATTACCTAGAATTGTTGGGGGCACACTATGGGCTCAAGACTTATTGCAGCACCATGCAACATGTGCATGTTCAACTTCAGATTGATAACACAACTGCGGTGGCATATGTCAATCACATGGGTGGTGTTAAATCTGTATCTTGCGACAGATTGGCAAATCTTATTTGGCACTGGTGTATTGCGAGGGATATTTGGGTCTCGGCTATCTACCTATCTACCAGGTAGGTACAACACGGTGGCAGATGCCAGATCACGGATATTCAATAACAACATGGAATGGAATCGTGCAATTTTAACAAAATAACCACCCGATATGGCATCCCAGATATTGATCTGTTTGCATCCAGATTAAACCACCAGTTACCAAATATGTGTCCTGGGAGCCGGATCCAGGGGCAGTGGCAGTAGATGCTTTTTCTCTACATTGGGAAGAAATTTTCATGCATGCATTTCCTCCATTTTGCCTCATCAGCCGATGCTTGACAAAAATCAAGCAAGGCAATGCCACAGGCATCTTGGTAGTGCCGGATTGGCCTACACAAGCCTGATTTTCCGAAAATCTTAGGAATGATAACACAGCCATTAATGGCTGATCCCAAGAGCAGGGAACTACTCATGCACCCAGTTACGGGGAGCAACCATCCACTTCATGACCGAATCAATTTACTGGTTTACAGATTCTGAGGAAACCATACCTGGGGCTCGGACTGTCCAAACGGACTGTGGATGTGATAACAGTGGCCTGGAGGGACAGTACACAAAAACAATACATCTCTCACATCAAGAAGTGGGAGATGTTCTGCACGGCCACCAACATCTCATATGATACAGCTCGAATCACGGATGTCCTGCAGTTCCTATCTACCCTGTACTATGACCAAAAACTAGGCTATAGTGCCATAAATAGTTCCAGAAGCACGCTGTCCTCCTATTTAATGTTGGAGTCAGGGCACGGGTCGGTAGGGACGCACCCTCTAATAACCAGATTTATGAAGGGCGTATTCAATTCTACACCACCCAGGCTAAGGTACACGGACATTTGGGATGTGAGCGTGGTACTTACACTGCTTCACCAGTGGGGATCAGCTACATGTTTACCCTTATCTAAGCTCACCCTGAAGGTGGTCATGCTAATGGCGCTGGTAACTGCACAATGAGTCCAGACTCTGCACAAGCTACGTCTTGACAACATGACCACCAATTTCAATAATATAACTTTCATCATAAAGGACTTGATCAAACAGAGCAGGCCAGGAGTGCCAGGGATCAAGATAGAGTTCTTGGCATATCCTGAGGATCCACGATTGTATGTTGTAACACACTTACACCATTACCTAAGAGTCACCAGGAACCTCAGAGGCTCTGAGCTATCAGTCCTGATCAGTTACAAAAAGCCACACCAAAAGGTATCGACACAAACCATGTCCAGATGGTTAAAGGATGGAATGGCAAATGCAGGAGTGAACATTGACATTTTCAAATCTCACTCCACTAGAGCTGTATTTACATTGGCAGCAAGAACTATGGACGTGCCTCTCAACGACATCCTAGCGGCTGCAGGATGGGCCAATGAACGAATGTTCTGCCGGTTTTACAACAAATCTATAACCGGACCGGGGGGGTTTTGCACGTACCATTTTAAGTTCTGTTTTGTAGTTTCCCCCCAGGATGGGAGGGGTTACTATTAAAAAAATAATCTTTTTCACATTAAAGCATCAGTGTCATTACTTAACTACGTTATGTTTGAATGCTTTAAGGATTACAATCACCCATTCAGTCAATCCATTCAGTGTGTGGCGCCTGGACTCATAACCGGCGTGAAATCACAGAGCTTTGAAATCTTTACATAGTCACTCACGTGACTCCGAAGTAAAATAGATTAAACGAGAACTTATCAGTTTGAAGTTTGATCTTGATTTTATGAGTAGTTACGATGAGCGATTACGTGCCCACCGCTCCCTCCCTCGTATTATCAAGGTCATATGGTAGTTCTAGTTCTTCAAAATCTTACTATTCTCAGGTCTTCTCTTATCTGTGATTTTACCCTGCTGCTTTGAAGATTGACGCGCACGCAGACCGACGGCCCTTCTTCACGTAATCGCTCATCGTAACTCCTCATAAAATCAAGATCAAACTTCTAACTGGTAAGTTCTCGTTTAATCTTACTATTCATTTTTAAACCACCATTCACAAATACACAGAGATCTCTAAACATACCCTTATCATAATTATTTCAGTCTGAAGAAGGGTTTCGGCCCGAAACGTCGCCTATTTCCTTCGCTCCATAGATGCTGCTGCACCCGCTGAGTTTCTCCAGCAATTTTGTGTACCTTCTATCATAATTATTTCACATAGTTTTCTGTGAGTGGCTCTTATTCTTACTCTGGTCATTAGAATTATCATTGAGATTCTTATCAAGAATTAAGGTAATTATAGAATGTCAATTGTGTGTTTCGCCCCATACCAACCTTTCCTGTCATCTGAAAGTTGGTGATGTTCTGAGCCCTGGATGCTAATGGTTACCAACTAGGCACTTGGTAGACAGTGGAGGGAGAAACCCATTCTCTCCCTGCCGAGTTACAATTTCAGTATGTAATATGAAAGTCTTTTCAAAAGACAAATAGACACTAAATCTATAGATAGCAACAAGCAGTAGAAATCTCTGACACAAACAAATAATAAGGTTTATATTCCATCAACATTTTATCCAACATAATGGCTGAAACAATTATCAACTAACAGCGTTAATACTTTTGCATCAATCCTCAGGACTATTGCGCGAACTAAGAATAGAGAAATATTTTTAAAAACTGTAAAGAGACCAAGGAGATGATCTTAATACAACAGATAAAGATGATGCTTCATAAGGCCAGAGATCTAGGTTAGATCCTGATCTTGGGGTGCTGTCTGTGTGGCCTTTTGTGCTTGAATTTTCTCCTGTGCATAAGATGCATGGTGTGGGAGCAGTGATATTAAAGCATGTTTGCTGTTATTTTGTGACACTCTAAAACGCATTTTACTGCAGAAACTTTCTGGGTCCAATGTACGGGAGCAGCATTTTCAAATAGGTGTAGGTCAACTGCAGGGTGTGTTAAAGAATCTGTCCTTACCCGAGTTCTGCGCAGAGTCTGCCAATGCAGTGAACTCTTGATTTTTGGTCCTGTAGCTAAGTCTGCATTCTTTCTAAAAGCTGGGTAACAGGTTGGCTTCAATATGAACGCCTTCTTGCAATGTGAACAGAAATGTTCCTTTATGTCCCTGGAAATATCTTACGCAGGCATCTTCCCACCTTCCCTAGTCCCAATTGACTGCTTTCCTCCTGTGCTGCCATTGACTACAAGTTGCCAACCGACCATTTGCTTCTGGATTTAGGCCCACCAGGTTCCCTGGGATTGATGAACAATGTGCTGCCTGCAGGTTTGTCCTCAAATCTTCAACTTCTGACAAGGACCTCAGCCAATGGCTTCCAGCATATTCCATGACTTGGGTGAGATTCAACTTCTTTCAGACTTGAGCCTCTCAAGCACATTATGGTCATAATCAGACAAAATAATTTGACAGGACTGAAGAAAGTCAGTAAAGTTGGTTTACGTGGATAGCTCTTTCAAAAAAAACTAGTACAAGTATGATGAATCTTGTCTGTGTTGCATCATTCTAACTTGTTGATTTGATTTTGCTTTCATTGTATGTGCCAATTATGCTAAGTTTCTGAATGACCAAATAGGAATACATCAGCCCTGTTGAGTCTAGTAATGAAGCTCTTATATTCTACTGGTTGAAACAACAGGTAATCTAAACCTACAAGACCTTTTGACATGTGCTACGACAATCTAGTCTAATCAGTTAAAAGTGGGAAATTGAGCAATGTCAGAAAAACATGTAAGGATGTAACATTTGAGCTGTGGGAAACATTAATTCTATCGGGACGGATACATTAACTGGCCCTTAAATCTGCAACGTGTAATTGGTCAAAAACTGTTTGATATACCTTTCACTAATGGCCAGAAAATTAAAAAATACGCTCTCTTCCTTTCCCTATAGCTAGTACCATACATTCAAAACAAATCTGTGACAGTTGCTTGCTGAAGATAATTTAGTTCTTCTATCTGGGACATTATTAAGACCAGCTGCAAGATGATTGAATTAACATCTTTGATGAGGAATGAGGAGTTGATGTTAATATAGTTCATGGAGTGCTGTAAATAACACTCTAGCGAAAAAAAATCTACTCTAAATCAATAACATAGTGCAGATAGAGTTACTGGTATTAATGGGAAAATCTGTTAAAAATGTAAATTACAACACAAATGCAAAGTGTGCCAAAAAGTAGAATGGAAAGTCAAATTATGCCAATGGACTATATATGTGTGCCAAAGTGCTAAAGGGAAACTTGGGGATGATGTTTTTGAAGTAGCTCTTCAATGCATTATTTATTTTAATTTGAAACAGCATTTTATGGTAACCCTTTTGTTCTATGGCGCAGATTATAATGCAAACCCGCAATCAGCGCATGTGAGCTGAAGGCACAACATTGTGGATACAGCCGAGAACCAGAGCTCAGTGAATTGTGAGGACAAAAAATCTCGCTTCAGGAAAACATTGTGACTTACTATATTTAAAACAAAACATTGGACTCAATCCTACAGCTTATTAGGATTTTTAGCATCTATTCAATTAATCTGTAAACGCTGAATGGAACTTTAATAAACTTCATCCTGGTCTTGATGAAATATTGCCTGTGGTTTGGAGATACTTGAGTGGAATGTTGAAAATGAATGGAAAAACGCACAAAACCTAAATAACTGGATTTCCATTTCATCATGCTATTCAGCCATCATCCCTTAAAGCAGGGGTACTTAAACTATTAACGCATGCAGACCAATCAACACAATGTTGAGATATTTAATTGAAAATATTTTCAAGTGGATAGATGGTTAATTGTAACACACGGGGAGCATCAAATGTGGCTCACTGCAGCTAGAATGTTAAGACAGACTGCCTACTTATTTTGGGAAATTCAGTCGCACAATGTTTCTTTATTTCATTGTTATGCAATTGAAAATCATCAGAGTAAAATTATATAAATGAGCATGTTCAGGTCATTGTGGTCTCCTCCTGAAATTGGAGCTATATTTCCAGGTGTGAGTCACTCTTGCAAGTCCTGAACTAATTTTTCCCAGGAGCGATGATTATTAGGCACTCACACACAGAGAACTGCAACATTTTTCCAATGCAATTCCAGATTGGCAACTTGATAAAGTATTAAATTAAATCACTCAGCCAGCCCACATCTAGTGTGCCATCACACTACACTAAGGCACAGCCCTCAACACCATCACCATAAATGGATTGTCCAATCCTCAAAAGTCTAATCCTATGATTCCTAATTTCCATGTTATCCTTTCTCTTCCATCCATCAGCACCACCTCCTGACCTTCTGTGAACAATGGTGGAGCCCTTTGTCTTCAAACCCTTCCTATTGATTTCATCACCAACCATTCCCATTGCTCCCCGATCCCTATGCAATCATTGATGAATCTGGGAAACCCTCGCTAGGGCAGCATCTCTGGAGAATATGGACAGGTGATATTTCGAGTTGAGATCCATCTTCAGACTATCATTCTGGAGCTGGGCCTGGAACCCAGGTGATTTGACGGACATGGCCTGCTGGTGGCCATGGGAGAGGCAAGAATTGGCAGTGTCATTAGTCATGGCCCCTAGGGGGCTGGAGTGCAGGTAAGAGTCGGGGTGGCGATAGCAGGCGTGGCCTGGAAGCGGTGGCAGCAGGTCTGGCTTGGAGTCAGCCAGGTAGGTGGTGTGAGCCGTTGTCGGCAGCTAGGCCAGGCAGTGAAGGTCGGTAGCTATAGCCTGGAAGAGGCTGGGGATGGTATCTCAATTTTGGTTTAGTTTATTGTCACGTGTACCGAGGTACAGTGAAAAGTTTTTTGTTGCGTGGTAACCAGTCAGCAGAAAGAAAATACATGATTACAATCGATCCATTTACAATGTTTGACAAGGGAATAACATGATAATAACATGATACAGTACATGATAAGGGAATAATGTTTAGTGCAAGGTAAAACCAGCGAAGTCCGATCAAGGATAATTTGAGAGTCACCCAGAGTTAAATAGTAGTTCAGCATTGCTCTCTGGTTGTGGTAGGATGATTCAGTTGCCTGATAATAGCTGGGAAGAAATGTCTCTGAATCTGGTGGCAGCCCAGCCCGGAAGTGGACAGGAAGGGAGTGGGGCTCAGGGGTGGAGTGCAACCTGGCCTGACGGTGAAGGTCAGTAGGTCCATCTGCTATCACCAAAATCTGTTACAAAGAGGTCTGTCATAGCAAGAGTCTATACATTTAAATTCCTCCCACCACATCCCTTCTCAAGGCACAGGTCCACCACACACCAGCAGAAATGACAGCACAGGTTTGATCCCCTTCTTTCCCCACAGTAAACTCTTCACTCCTAACTTCTGTAATCATGGCCACAGCACAAGGCTTGTATGGGATTAAAGTGGAAAGCCATGATCTAAACAATCACTGATGCTCACTATAAATCTGATTCACTTATCATGTACTGTATCATGTTATTATCATGTTATAAATCACAGTCTTTTCCACATTCACTACCATACGACTTTATTTTATACAGCCATTTAGTTTAGTTTTTTTTTGTTTTGTGATACAGTGCGGGAACGGGACCTTCGATCCACCATGTCCGCACCGACCAACGATCCCCACACATTAACACTATCCTACATATACTTAAGTCAATTTAAATTTATACCAAGCTAATGAACCTACAAAGCTGTACACCTTTGGAGTGTGGGAGGAGCCCGAAGATCTCGGAGAAAACCCATGAAGGTCATGTGGAGAACATACAAACTCTGTACACACGTAGCCAGGATCGAACCCGGGACCCGGGGCTCTGGCGCTGTCAGGCAGTAACTCTACCTCTGTAGTAACGCCACCGTAACATACAAAGTCATCTTACAGGTAAAGACTATAAATGGCTGGTTAATGCCAGAAAGAATTGATGGTCCCCATGTGCCGACCTCTGCTAGTCTGCCGGAGACCAGAGACCAGGAGGATGGAGGCAGCGACATCCGGGCAAGGAACGAGGCTGGCAGGAGAAGAGAGGGAACCGGGGTATGGCCTACCGTGCCCTCGTGGTCGGCTGTGGGATGCATCCCGGGGCACAAAGTACGGGTGAGGAAAGGAACATGGCGTGCAAGGAACGAGATAGCTGGAGGCCAACAACAGCCTGGGACCTGCCTGGTACAGGTACCACTCATAGGAACTAGAGCCTGGACTTTGAACATGGCACCAAAACATGGTGTATCCTGCATGTGGCTCCGTAGTTTATTCCTGTGACACTCGCTAATTGGGGGTCGGGGGTACGGTGATATTCTTACTGGACTGTTTGCAAGGAAAGGAATTTCACTGTGTTAACAATTAACATATGTGACAATAAAAAATACTATTGATCTTCCCTTCCGTATGCAGGCTTGGGCTGGAGTTGTAAATCGATCTTGTGATTGTTGGAATGTTGTGTGTATGAATGTGCATTGCTTCATGGGTGTTGTGTCCGAGGACTCTTGTGGGCCCTAGGCATCCTATCCGGCGGCAGGTTCGCAGCAGTAATGTGAGGAGGCCCTGCACCTGATAGCCTCTGGCAGCCAGCAAACCAAACCAAAGGCAGGGAGGGCATTGTTGGCTGGATGAGATGCAGTTGACCTTCTAATACAAATGTTGCTGATGCTCAGAGAAATTTAAATACTATTCAAACTAGAGTAAATAATTAAAGCTATTTAAAAACTGGCAAAAAAGTTGATTTTGGAAGTATTCTGAAGAATTTAAAATACTAAAATAAAGCAAATTATTTTTTTAGAAAGTAACTTTCCTCCTAATCCCTTGCCCTAAAATCCACTATGAAATCAATGGAATCTTGTTTCCTTTGCCAGATCTAACTGGGACTAACTACAGTTTAACCAGCTGAATACTTTTCTCCCTCTGCTTCACAGGGAATAAGGCAAATGCATCCAAGCAAGAGGCAGTGGCCAACTGCAACCCAACCTTGCCAACACCGTCAATTCCACCCCACAGGGCCCTACATTTCTTAATTTATTTGAATGTTTTGGACTTAAATATTTTCAAAGAGCTGTTCTTAGCTTAATGTCTTCGTTTAGTTTAGAGATACAGCACGGAAACAGGCCCTTCGGCCCACCAAGTCTGCACCGACCAACGATCCCCGCACATTTACACTATCCTACACACACTAGGGACAATTTACATTGATACCAAGCCAATTAACCTACAAACCTGTATATCTTTGAATTGTGGGAGGAAACTGAATTTTGGAGAAACCCCACACGGTCACGGGGAGAACGTATAAACTCCATACCGACAGCACCTGTACTCAGGATCGAACCGGGATCTCTGACGCTGCAAATATTATAAGGCAGCAACTCTACCATTGACAAATAATATCTCGACCAGAGCAGCAAGATCCATTGTCGATAAAGCAATTTACAATTTACACAAATTGAAAGAGATTGGAATTTTAAATTCCAGTGTTTTAATAGATATAGACACAGATGCCATGTGCCTATTGTTTTCAATTATTTAGAAAACTTTTACTGTGGACTGACTTTAGTACTTGGGATATTATTTACTCTGAAACTTGATAGAGGAGAAAGTCAGATGCAAATTAACAACTTCACCTCCCACATCTGGAAGGAGGAGGATATGGCACAGGACCTCAAAGTTGCTGCAATCGTGATGATCTTCAAAAAAGATAAAATAATTCTATTAACTACTGAGGGGCGTCTCCTGGAAAAGGAAACATAAATTCTCTGCCTCAGAGGGCGGTGGAGGCAGGTTCTCTGGATTCTTTCAAGAGAGAGCTAGATAGGGCTCTTAAAAATAGTGGAGTCAGGGGATATGGGGAGAAGGCAGGAACGGGGTACTGATTGGGGATGATTATCCATGATCACATGGAATGGTGGTGCTGGCTCGAAGGGCCGAATGGCCTACTCCTGCACCTATTGTCTATTGTCTAAATGGGAAACTGGGCAGCCTAGTATACCTCTCCTCCTCCAGAAGTAAGTCTACCCAAGCCTCAGTCATCAAGCTGCAATACAGAGACAATGCTTGAGTAAGTGTACATTTGGAGGTTGAGCCCTTTGTCATTACTGACGTTCACTGCAGCACAAGAGAACGTGGGACTTACACGATGAATGCACAAAGCAGTTGTTCTCTATAAAGCCTTCCCTGCTGTACAGCATTATCCCCCGATGGACAAGGTCCATTATGAGACCCAGGAAAATATTGATAATTTACCACATCTCGGGTGCCAGTTCGCAGTGATAGGAGACAAAGATGATGACATTTGCCATCACTTTCAGTGCAATGACAAAACCTTGGGCCATCAGAGGAAAACATTTTTGGAACTCTAGGCCTCAAACTCAGCATAAAACTAATGGTCTACAGAGCGGCAGTGATTCCCAACATCTTGTAAGTGTCAAATACATGGACTGCCTACAACAGAATCTTAAAGCTCTGGAGAGGTACCACCAACAATTTCTTCACAAACTCTTTCTGTCTACTGGCAGGATGGGTGAACTAATGCCAACTCTTCCAGGCCAACATCCTCAATATTTAAGGTGGACAGAAATGCTGTAGAAACTCAGCCGGTGAGGTAGCATCTATGGAGCAAAGGAAATAGGCAACGTTTCGGGTCGAAACCCTTCTTCAGAGTGATGTTTAGTTCCTCAATATTTAGTTTAGTTTAGAGATCCTGCAAAGAAACAGGCCCTTCGATGCAGGCTGACAATTGATCACCCATACACTAGTTCTATGTTATCTCATTTTCGTATCCTGCACACTAGTGGCAATTTAAAGAAGCCAAATAACCTGCAAACCTGCACGTCTTTAGGTATGTAGGAGGAAATCTGAGCACCCGGAGAAATTCTGCATGGTGGCAGGGAGAACGTACAAACTCTGCACTGACAGTACCCATAGTCAGGATCAAACCCCGGTCTCAGTCGCAGTGAGGCAGCAGCTCTACTGCTGTGCCTCTGGGCTCTAACTGAGGCTCTAATTACATGAAGACAGCTTTGAAAGACAGGCTACTTTGTTCATATCACATGTACCAGGCTCCCAAGCTACATTATGCGAATAGCTTACAAGGAGAGCTAGAAAATCCTTCATAGATTTCCCAGGCACTTGAGAAAGTGTAGTATCCCCAATGACTCTTGGAAATCCCTGTCCCATGGCTGTTCATCATGTAGGTACATTCAGAAAGGCATGGAAATCAAGGAGTAGCCCACCATAAATGATGAAAGGAGCCCAACACCTCTCAAACTACCTACTTGCCCCCTCAGGCATTTCCTGCCCCACCTGAGGCAGAGTGTGAGGATTCCACGTGGTTCTTGTTACCCACCTCAAAACCTCACAGACTGAGTGGAAGAAAAATCAACAATGCCCCTGAGGTAGTACGTAAGAAGAGACGAGTGGTTGCGACAGTAAGGATGCTTTTACCTTGTCCACTGGTACTGATGTCAGAGACATTTAAGGCCAAAAACATAATTAATATCCGCTTATGAGGCTCAGAGTCAAGTTCTGTTTGATAATGCTGCTGCAAAGTGACTCGGATTGTCTTATTACATTAATGACAAAATAATAAGTTAAGTTGTGGTTGTGAATCACCATCTGCACAAATGTTATTTAACAAAGGCAAGTTAAGCCCACTGGGCAATGGTACAGCAACACAGTTTCAACAGGAACAAGAGCTACCCTCTCAGAAGTGAGAAATTAGTCTTTTAGCATTCTGCTCTTAAGCGAGAAAAAGAAAGTGGCTCCAATTTTTTTTTGATGAAATAGTTCTCCAGGCCTTTAACAAGTTAAAATGCTGACCCTAAGTGAACTTCCGAATTCAGCTCATTAAAATGTTTACAACCATCTTGGATTATCTTTCCCTATAGAAAAATAATGTTCAATTGCAAGGGGTTGAATGGAATCATACAGCTGCTGCATGGCCTAAAAGCTTCCAGAATCTCCAAGGGACAGTTGTATAGTGGGAAGTTAAGGAGAAGGTTGACTTGACCTACAATAGGAAGTTACTTTCTGGATACACACAGTTGTAAATAGAAGGAAGCCAAGCTAATAGCAAGACCTTGTGGGAAGGGTGCAAGGCAACAAAACCCTTGAATCAACAGTTGGGCATGGGTCCTCCTTACACGCTCTTCCAATTGAAATATTTAGTAGCTCAACAGATGCTATTGTCTCAGAGAAGGAAGACATTTTGACCCAAGGTCAAATGTATTAGACGATTGTGAAATGAAAAAGAGGGATACAGTGGCGGCAAATGTCTCAAATGGTATGTGGGTGGGCAGGTTTAAAGCCTGCATTGCCATACCCAAATGCTCACTGTGCCACTCGGTTCGAGTCCACTGTTCATCTCTGAGTGTTCATGGGCTACAACAGAAGCAGACTGTCCCCCTTCATGCTCCCACTCTATGTGTTGTCACAACTAAGAAAACTTGCATGCTTGTTATTCCTTCCAAATCCCAAGTTTCCTGCGATACATTGTTGAGCAAACGTTGTTCACCAGGGAAATCACGGATCATTAGTAAGAGTAGAAAGTGCACATAATGTAATCTAGTTGGGTGCTGTAAACAAGTGTACAGACACTGTCTGGTGTTTAAGTCAGCTTTAATCATCAGTTGTAATGGCACAGTACAATACATGTTAGTTCCACTCTACCACTGGCGTGATTATGTAATATAGGAAGTGAGTGTTAATATGAAGTGTTCAATAGGGTAGAGTTAGTGGTAGTACATTGCTCTGATTGGTTCACATGCAATAACCAATTTACAGGTGTATTTTATGCTTTTGCTAGGAACAGCTCTACAAATTAAATCCACCATATCCTGAGGGAACAGCTTCTGGGCTAGATCTGTGGCAATGTGAGGGAATCAAAATGAGGGAAAAACCTATTTGAGCGTGTCTCACCATACTACCTGTAGCAGATGCATCTGTCATGACAGCATCAGTAGAACAGATGTGGAGCCAAAATTTCCACGTTCACATGAAGGGCACCCTCCATTTTTCTTTATGATACTCCAGATGAGGCCGCTCAAACTTGAGCATCCACGAGGCACAGTGGACCACAGCAACAGTAAAAAAAAACCAATCACAATATGCAAAATCTCAGTCTGGTATTCCTCTCACTCTACCATATTATTAAGCCAGAGGATCCACACTGGTTCAACAAGGAGTGCAGGGCATACCAAGAGCAGCACAAGGTGAGTGAAGCTGCAATACAGGACTAAATGGGCACTAAATATCAAAAATTGCATGTAACAGACAGAGCTAAGTGATCTCATCCATCATGGGTCAGGTTGTAACTCAGCAGTTCTACTACATCTAGTTGTGAAACAAGGTGGATAATTAAACAGTTAATCGCTAAAGATTCCAACAACATCCCCATCTTCAAGGATGCGTGGAATACACTAAACGTGCCTGAAAGTGCTGCACCAAAAACTCACAAGAAGCTTAAATCACAGTTGATTACCATCCAAACAATTTCCCTGAATATTAATTCCTCCATTAAAACAGACTGTGTACGAACTACAAAATGCACTGCAGTTACTTGCTCAGGCTATTTTGACAGCATCTTGCAAACTCACAATCTCCACCATTAATAAGGATAATTATCTGTGCTGGCTATGTTTTTATATCATTCCACATACCAGAACAACACATCTCTTTCAAAAGAAGTTGCTTTATCCTTATTTTAAACACATTTATCATATACTGTTCCATTATTAAATCCTTTGTTTTCCAAGCTTTATTTACACTTTTTCACTCTGATGATGCAGCCAGGGTATACTGCTAGCTTCCAGAGGACTGGGCACAGAATGACAGAGACAGAGAATGGTCACCCAGATGCACCAACTGGAAAATGTCCACCAGTATTAACTTAGGACTCAGCTGCCTAGGGCAAGGGCCATCTCTGTCTCAGCTGTGTACTATGGATGCATAAAGTTTGTGAAGGCTGCAAACTGTGTATTCCGGCCTCCAAACTCAAATTCAAGTATCTTCCTTTAGAACAACTTCAATGTGATAGCAGGAATTTGTGTCCATTTTAATTGAATACATCTGCACAAAAAGCCACAGTCTGCCCACTTTCAACAAATGCAAATCTGCAAGGAGCCGCGATAGATCAGGAACTCCGACAACGCAACTAAGCATTTTCCCAGACAACACTCTAAAGTATTCAATAAGCTCTGCAAATTCAGAATCAATGTTATAGGTTGAAAATGAAATATTGAGGATGCAACTTCATACAATGCAATTTCATTTGAACGGGTGTTGCATTAACTAAGGTGTTCAAACTATGGCCCAGGAGTCACATCAAAGAATGGCAACCAACCTTAAAACCTATAAAATTCTGATAGATTTGCATTGACATTTGTAACATTGGATTTTCCTGTTGATATGTATAGAGGCTGTATTTCTGGAAAGGCAATGCTTATTATGTTGCCTCATTGTTGGGCGGGTTCTACGTCAGAACATCCATAATGTGTTACAACATACAAGAGATTGCTTTAGGCAGGGAAAACCCTTTGATCCTTTTTGCCCAGCTACTCACGATATTAATATCGGCAACTTCAGATACTTGTACATAAATAGGAACTTTGAATTGAACTTCATATATTCATTACATATTTTCCTCTGTTTTCAATTTCCAAAATATACTTGAAAATTTAAAAGAAATATCATAGATTGAAGGTAATCTTGAAATCAGATTCCTTAAAGAAAAATGAAGTAAAAGCTGTGATGTTAAAGCCTGTTCTAACTTCAGTTAGTTAGCTTTACTTGAAGTTACTCACTGCCTCAGTTCTGAACAAACCATATATTCAATAATAGAGTATCGGCTTTCCTATTTGTTAACCTTAGTTTCCATTTTAATGTTCTGGGTCAGGTCACAGTGACTACAAGCTGGTAGTTCCATAGAGATTCACAGACAAGTGGAGAGCACACATCAGGATATTCCGGACTTACACGCAGCATCACGTCCATCATCCTTCAGTAACTTACTGAGCCAAATCGCCACGTCCAATTCCTTTGGTTTGCGTCTGCCTTAGCTGGCTTGCCTGAGCAGCCCCATTCAATTCAGTGGGGTTGCCAACCTTCATTAAGTTCAGCTATGTCCATTATTCTTTCGTTGTTTAGTTTAGTTTAACTTAAAGATACAGCACGGAAACAGGCCCTTCGGCCCACCAAGTCCACGCCGACCAGCGATCCCCATACACTAACAGTATCCTACACATACTAGGAACAATTATTTATTTATTTTTATTTATACCAAGCCAATTAACCTACAAATCTGTATTTCTTTGGAGTGTGGGAAGAAAGCAAAGAACATGGAGAAAACCGACGCTTACACGGCTGTAAGCGCTGTAGACTCTACTGCTGTACCACCGTGCCACCCTGTGTTTCTGCTGTATATTTACTTATAGCTTGATGCATTGTTAAATAAATGTATTATTCAACTTTTAATTACAAGACAGACACACACCTGAATCCACAAAAATGCTGGAGAAACTCAGCGGATGCAGCAGCATCTATGGAGCGAGGGAAATAGGCGACGTTTCGGGCTTAAACCCTTCTTTAGACTGATGGAGGGTGGGGGGGAGAAGGAAGTAAAAAGGGAGGAGGAGGAGCCCGAGGGCGGGGGGGGGATGGGAGGAGACAGCTCGAGGGTTAAGGGTTAGGGTTAATTGGAGGAACAGCTCCTCATATTCCGCCTGGGTTGCTTGCGTGAACATGGCATGAACATTGAATTCTCCCAGTTTTGCTAGCCCTTGCTGTCTCCTCCCCTTCCTTAACCCTCGAGCTGTCTCCTCCCATCCCCCACCCTCGGGCTCCTCCTCCTCCCCTTTTCCTTCCTTCTCCCCCCCACCCCCCATCAGTCTGAAGAAGGGTTTCGTCCTGAAACGTCGCCTATTTTCTTCGCTCCATAGATGCCGCTGAGTTTCTCCAGCATTTTTGTGTACCTTTGATCTTCCAGCATCTGCAGTTCCTGCTTGAACACACAACTGAATCATTTGGGTTATTCAGAACTGCACAACTGGTGAGATTAGAGTTGATGGGGAACCAGCATGGGTATTAGGTTGGATCAATTGTTCCCATTACTTTACTTTAGTGATGGCAAGATGCCAGTGAACGTGTTTATTCTCCTTCAACACTCCTTGCCTATGTCATGAGAACATTGAGCAGAGCAGAGGGATCTAGGGGTACAGGCACATAGTTCCCTGAAAGCAGCATCACAAGTAGATAGGATGGCATGGAAGGCTTTCATTATTTGGCCTTTATCAGACAGGGTATTGAGTATAAAGTTGGGATGTTATGTTGCAGTAGTACAAGAGGTCGCATTTGGAGCACTATGTTACGTTTTGGTCACTCTACTATAGGAAGCATGTCAATAAACTAAAAAGGGCACAGAGAAGTTTTTTGAGGATATTGCCAGGACTCGGGAGCCTGAGGTATAGGGAGAGGTTGAGCAGACTAGGACTTTATTCCTTGAAACGCATGAGGCTGAGGAGTGATCTAACTAAACTACATATAAATATGAGGGGCAAAGATAGGTGCACAGAGTCTTTTATCCAGAGAAGGGGAATCGGGATGCAGAGGAGATAGGTTTAAGATAAAAGGGGAAAGATTAAGTAGGAACTTGAAGGGAATTTTTTTCATTCAGATGAAGGAGCTGCCGGAGGGTATAATTGAAGCACATATATAGCAGCAGCATTTAAAATACATATTTAAAGTTCTTTTTGTCGGATGTGTTGAAGTCATTTGAGGTTAAGACCACTTTAGGGATACAATTACATCACATAGTGAAACCAGCAAAACAGATGAATCCCAAACTTTACTTAGTAATTCCTCAGTGATTTCATTATTGGGGCAAGATAGAACCAGATCCCAATCAATTTATCGGATTTAAGGTAGATGCTTGGTAATTGAAACAAAGTGATGACAAGTCCAGCAAAAAATGGGACCTGTCAGAATGGATAGAACATAGAACAGTGCAGGAACTGGTCCTTCGGCCCATAATCCCCTTGCTGAAAATGATACAAGAAGGAACTGCAGATGCTGGATTAAACCGAAGATAGTCACAAAAAGCTGGAGTAACTTAACAGGGTCTGAAGAAGGGTCTCAACCTAAAACATCACCCATTTCTTCTCTCCAGAAATGCTGCCTGTCCCGCTCAGTTACTCCAGCTTTTTGTGTCTATCTTGCTGAAAATAATGCCCAGTTAAACTAATCTCCTCTGCCAGGATGCAATCCACATACCTCCTTTACTCTGCATATCTATGTGTCTATTAACAGCATCTTATATGTCACCCTTCACCACCACCCCTGGAGGCATGTTCCAGGCACCAACCACTCGTTATGCAAAAAACGTCCCTCGCACATCTCCTTTAAATTTATGCCCTCTCACTTTTTGCCCTCAAAGCTGTGCATTCTAATCTTTGACATTTCCGCCCTAGATCCGATAATATTTTAATTTTTCTAAGTACAAGACACTTAAAATTTCTAAGCCATGTTCAGTCCTGAGTCTTTAGTTTAGTTTAGTTTTGAGATACAGTACAGAAACAGGCCCTTCAGCCCACTATATCCGGGCTTACAAATGATCCACGCACATTAACATTATCCTACACACAACACGGAACAATTTACATTTATACCAAGTCAATTAACCTACAAACCTATATGTCTTTTGAGTGTGGGACAAAATCGAATATCAAAGAGAAAACCAACGCAGGTCACGGGGAGAAAATACAAACTCCGTACAGACAAGCGGCCGTAGTCAGGATAGAACCCGGGCCTCTGGTGCTGTAAGGCAGCAACTCTAGTGCTGCACCACCATGATGCCTGTTAAGAACATTTTCTGTTCAAATCTGAACAGAAAATCAAGATATTGGTGACTCTTTTAGGCCTCCAATACCTCTTTCCCCATGTGATTATTTTCTGGGATAAGAGTAGAGATGGGAATAAAGGAATAATCTAGAAGTATGCCTTATCCATTCACTTGGGGTGGATGGACAATGGTTTCAACATTACAGGGGGAGACCTTCTGACTATTTCATTGTAAAAAGGAAGAAAGATTCTAAGGGGAGTAGGAGGCAACTGTGGCTGACAAGAGAAGTTAGGGATAGAATAAAACTAAAAGAAAAGATGTGTAACACAGCAAAGAGTAGCCGGAAGCCAGAGGATTGGGAAACTTTCATAGGATAACAGAAGGAAACAAAACGGGCAATACGGGCTGAAAAGATGAAGTACGAAGGGAAGCTGGCCAGGAATATAAAGAAGGACAGTAAAAGCTTCTTTAGATATGTTAAGGGAAAAAGAGTAGCAAAGTCAAATGTGAGTCCCTTGAAGGCAGACACGGGTGAAATTATTATGGGCAATAAGGAAATGGCAGAAGAGTTGAATAGGTACTTCGGATCTGTCTTCACTAAGGAAGACACAAACAATCTCCCAGATGTACTGGAGGACAGAGGATCTAAGGCGGTAGAGGAACCAAAATAAATAGGCAAGAAATAGTATTGGGTAGGCTAATGGGACTGAAGGATGATAAATCCCCTGGGCCTGATGGTTTGCATCCCAGGGTCCTCAGGGAGGTGGCTCTAGAAATAGTGGACGCATTGGTGATCATTTTCCAATGTTCAATAGATTCAGGATCAGTTCCTGTGGATTGGAGGATAGCTAATGTTATTCCACTTTTCAAGAAAGGAGTGAGAGAGAAAACCGGGAATTACAGACCAGTTATCCTGACCGGTGGTGGGAAAGATGCTGGAGTCAATTATTAAAGAGGTAATAATGGGGCATTTGGATAGCAGTAAAAGGATTAGTCCAAGACAACATGGACTTATGAAAGGGAAATCATGCTTGACTAATCTCCTGGATTTTTTGAGGATGTGACAAGTAAAATGGATAAAGGGGTGCCAGTGGATGTAGTGTATCTAGACTTTCAGAAAGCCTTTGATAAGGTCCCGCACGGGAGACTGGTGATTAAAATTAGGGCACATGGTATTGGGGGTAGGGTGTTGACATGGATAGAAAATTGGTTGGCAGACCGGAAGCAAAGAGTAGGAGTGAACGGGTCCTTTTCAGAATGGCAGGCAGTGGCGAGTGGAGTGCCGCAAGGCTCGGTGTTGGGGCCGCAACTGTTTACCATATGTATTAATGGTTTGGAAGAGGGAATTAGGAGCAACACTAGCAAGTTTGCGGATGACACAAAGCTGGGTGGCAGTGTGAACTGTGAAGAGGATGTTAGGAGGTTGCAGGGTGACCTGGACAGGTTGAGTGAGTGGGCAGATGTGTGGCAGATGCAGTATAATATAGATAAATGTGAGGTTATCCACTTTGGCGGCAAAAACAAGGGGGCAGATTATTATCTCGATGGGGTATGGTTAGGTAAGGAGGAGGTGCAGCGAGACCTGGGCGTCCTTGTACACCGATCACTGAAAGTTGGCTTCCAGGCACAGCAGGCAGTGAAGAAAGCTAATGGAATGTTGGCCTTCATAACAAGAGGATTTCAGTATAGGAGTAAAGAGGTTCTTCTGCAGTTGTATAGGGCGCTGGTGAGACCACATCTGGAGTATTGTGTACAGTTTTGCTCTCCTAATTTGAGGAAGGACATCCTTGTGATTGAGGTAATGCAGCGTAGATTCACGAGATTGATCCCTGGGATGGCGGGACTGCCATATGAGGAAAGATTGAAAAGACTAGGCTTGTATTCACTGGAGTTTAGAAGGATGAGGGGATATCTTATAGAAACATAAAAAATTATAAAAGGACTGGACAAGCTAGATGCAGGAAAAATGTACCCAATGTTGGGCGAGTCCAGAACCAGGGGCCACAGTCTTAGAATAAAGGGGAGGTCATTTAAGACTGAGGTGAGAAAAAACGTTTTCACTCAGAGAATTTAGAATTTATGGAATTCCCTGCCACAGAGGGCAGTGGAGGCCAAGTCGCCGGATGGATTTAAGAGAAAGTTAGATAGAGCTCTAGCGGCTAGTGGAGTCAAGGGCTATGGGGAGAAGGCTGGCACGGGTTATTGATAGGGGACGGTCAGCCATGATCACAATGAATGGCGGTGCTGGCTCGAAGGGCCGAATGGCCTCCTCCTGCACCTATTTTCTATGTTTCTATGTTTCTAAAATCGGTTCCAATACTCCTTCTGGATAAAAACAGCACATGGAGCAGCACCCACACTGTTAGATTTATTTACTTTATATTTGCATTGATTTGACTATTTAGAATAGTAGCACAGGATAGGACTTACATATAAACAAGGATTATGGTTATGAAGCATTGCAAGCAATTCAATTTTCAAGTTTGTGCATAAGATTGTTGAGCTGTCTAAATTTGCTCCAGATTCAAGGCAACTTCAACATTATGGCACTATTACCTCCAAATACAAATATAAGAGCCTATAAACATATGGAATGGAAGAAAGCAGGGACCACTTGACAGATCTAACACACATCTGCTTAGAGTGATTGTACAATTTACAGTGTCAAACATTTTTGCTCATTTACTTAACCTCTGAAAGAAATAGTCATCAGTAACAGTTTCAAAGCGAGGAAACAGTAAAATGTTTCCTTAATGTTGGAAAGCAATTGAGTGGAAAATTCTTTATTAGTCCAAATTATTCAACCTTAGTTGCATTCCACAATCAACATATTCATAATCCCAGTAGGACTACAGCAATTTTGCTTCAGGATATTTGTGCCAATCTTTCCCTTAAAATAAATGTGCCTCTGTGAAGGAATGCTCATCAGATCCTCTCAAAACTGCTGTCAGCAAAATAATTACCATTGATAGACTTTTAATCCCCGTTTTCTGGCAACATATAATCTTCCAAATTCTATTTATGACTCATGCCATTTTAATTAACCTAATAATTCTCGTATTCATCTTTTGACTGGAGTCCACTGTCAAAATAGAAATAATTGCCATTTGCAGTTGCCCCTGAGAAAGTTGTGCTGATTGTTGCAGTCCACTTCGTAAATACGCTACAATAATTCCACTCCTTTTGCTTCCATTGTTTGGTCATGAATAGAAACATAGAAAATAGGTGCAGGAGTAGGCCATTCGGCCCTTCGAGCCTGCACCGCCATTCAATATAATCATGGCTGATCATCCAACTCAGTATCCTGTACCTGCCTTCTCTCCATACCCCCTGATCCCTTTAGGCACAAGGGCCACATCTAACTCCCTCTTAAATATAGCCAATGAACTGGCCTCAACTACCTTCTGTGGCAGATAATTCCAGAGATTCACCACTCTCTGTGTGAAAAATGTTTTTCTCATCTCGGTCCTAAAAGATTTCCCCCTTATCCTTAAACTGTGATCCCTTGTTCTGGACTTCCCCAAGCAACATCAAGCTGATTTGTTTATTTTCCTTAGTTATATTAATTTGAGCATTTATTTATTGCAGAATACTGCACCACTCTCAGAAATTCAAGAATTTTAATATCATCTTGAAATGCTGGAGCCAATTTGGTTTTTAGAGACATCGAGTCATAGAGGGAGTTAGATGTGGCCCTTGTGGCTAAAGGGATTGGGGGGTATGGAGAGAATGCAGGTACAGGATACTGAGTTGTATGATCAGCCATGATCATATTGAATGGCGGTGCAGGCTCGAAGGGCCGAATGGCCTACTCCTGCACCTATTTTCTATGTTTCTATGTTTCTATGTCATGGTGTAAGACAGCATGGAAACAGATCTATTAGTTCGGTGAGTTCATGCTGACCATTGATCACTCATTTTACACTAATACTACACTAATCAGATTTTTATTCTCCCCATGAAACATAAGAGACTGCAGATCCTGGAATCAGAAGCTAAAAAAACACCCTGCTGGAGTAATTTTGTGGGTCAAGCAGCATCCGTGGAGGCATATTTTTATTCTCTGTATTCTCTATTCAATTTGCAATGGCCAATTAACCTACCAACTTATGTCTCTGTGATGTACACCCACAGGAAACCCGAGGAGTCACAGGGAGAACAAGCAAACTCCACACAGACAGCACCTGATTGAACCTGGGTCTCTAGTGCTATGAGTCGGCTACTTCACTGATGTTCAATTGTACCATACCCGGTGCATACATCAACTGACAATATACTTTTATGTCAGGATAATAATAGGTGGGAGATAAGAAGTGAAAGTTAGGGACAAGGTACACAAAATTGCCGGAGAAACTCAGCGGGTGCAGCAGCATCTATGGAGCGAAGGAAATAGGCGACGTTTCATGCCGAAACCCTTCTTCAGACTGATGGGGGGTGGGGGGGAGAAGGAAGGAAAAGGGGAGGAGGAGGAGCCTGAGGGCGGGCGGATAGGAGGGTGGGAGGAGACAGCTAGAGGGTTAAGGAAGGGGAGGAGACAGCAAGGGCTAGCAAAATTGGGAGAATTCAATGTTAATGCCATCCGGACGCAAGGTCCCCAGGCGGAATATGAGGTGCTGTTCCTCCAATTTCCGCTGTTGCTCACTCTGGCAATGGAGGAGACCCAGGACAGAGAGGTCGGATTGGGAATGGGAGGGGGAGTTGAAGTGCTGAGCCACCGGGAGGTCAGGTTGGTTATTGCGGACCGAGCGGAGGTGTTCGGCGAAACGATCGCCCAACCTACGCTTAGTCTCCCCGATGTAAATCAGCTGACACCTAGAGCAGCAGATGCAGTAGATGAGGTTGGAGGAGATGCAGGTGAACCTTTGTCGCACCTGGAACGATTGCTTGGGTCCTTGAATGGAGTCGAGGGGGGAAGTGAAGGGACAGGTGTTGCATTTCTTGCGGTTGCAACGGAAAGTGCCCGGGGAGGGGGTGGTGCGGGAGGGAAGGGAAGAATTGACAAGGGAGTTGCGGAGGGAGCGGTCTTTGCGGAAGGCAGACATGGGGGGAGATGGGAAGATGTGGCGAGTGGTGGGGTCACGTTGGAGGTGGCAAAACTGACGGAGGATTACTTTTTGTATGTGACGGCTGGTGGGGTGAAAGGTGAGGACTAGGGGGACTCTGCCCTTGTTGCGAGTGCGGGGATGGGGAGAGAGAGCAGTGTTACGGGGTATGGATGAGACCCTGGTGTGAGCTTCATCTATGGTGGCAGAGGGGAATCCCCGTTCCCTGAAGAACGAGGACATTTCCGATGCCCTGGTATGGAATGTCTCATCCTGGGAACAGATGCGGCGTAGGCAGAGGAATTGGGAGTAGGGGATGGAGTCTTTACAGGGGGCAGGGTGGGAAGACGTGTAGTCCAGATAGCCATGTTAGTCAGTGGGTTTGTAATGTATGTCGGTCAGGAGTCTGTCCCCTGCGATGGAAGGTTAGGGACACTTCACCATTGCTCGATATCCACTGCTTATGCCCCACATGTTGAGATTGTAGATTGGGGAAAAGTTGCCAGTGATGAGAAGAGCAGATGTTCACCTGGTGAACAGAATTCTGATCAAGTGGCCATGTTGTGCAAGTCCTACCACATTCCTTAAGTGTTGTCATGGATGCTGGTATCAGGTGGTCATTGAAAACATTCTAGTAATAAAGACTACATGTTTTGAATTTAAGGGCAATGAAGTGTACATATGAAATGTGGGCTGATTATGCATATTCAAGATAATATTATGCAACTGCATGATGCTTTAAGAAGCTTAAAATACAGTTCTGGGGTTTTGCTGGTTGTACTGATTTTTACGGAAAATGTATTTTAACTTTATGTAAAAAACACAACACTGTAAGCTTATTAGATTGGTCAGGCCAATTTCTTTAAGATAAAAAATACTTCATTTTTTACAGTTCTTTTTAAATATCAAAATATATTCCAAAATTTGTATGTGGACATCCAACTGCAAATATGGAAAGAATGAGCAATAATTAAAATCATAAGAAAACAAGTGCAGTTACAAAATTGAGCATGTTTAAATAAAATCTCTGCATAGTTTCCCACTACCCTAAGTGGTTGTTTTAATGATATCACATTGAAGCAGTGCCAGGTATTCAACAAATTGTGTAAAGTGGACGGTTCTGGGTTTTGGAATTCCATGAGTTATTGAGATGCAATCATTAATATGCTAGTTATTGAACCGAATCAGCTCAAATAAAGTCATATTAGACAAGTTACTTTTTCTTTTAGAATTAGTATGAATTATGCTACTGGTACAATTCATTGACGTAATTGAGCTTGCTGGAAATGAATAGTGGAGAGTTGTAAAATAGCATCCTGACTCACTTCCACCTGTTTCACAATATTGCATAAAATCTAGACCTATCCAGGATATTCTTGCACCTCCTATAAGTATGTATATGATCTGTGTCTCATACAGATTCGTTAAATGGAAGTGATACAACTATCTTTCAGGAATTTCAATGTGTTCAAATTCTTCCTCAAAGATTCTTAAAATTGTTTCAATACAAATGGAACTTTTCCTTTAACATCACAGAAAAGATTTTGATCCTAATTAGTCCAATATTTAAAAGGAACTGAAATATAAACCAAACTAATGAGGTAATAACATTTAACTTTGAGTTGTTCTACCTTCTAGATTGTCACTGGTGAAGTGTAATCAAGTGGATGCACCATAATTGTTTTTAAGGAAAGAGGGGGACAACTGGACAGAAATAGATTTTTGGCACAGGTCTCCTTTGCTCCATTGTATCTATTTTATATGCAGACCTTTGGTAATGTATTGATATTTAAATGAAAAGCTTTTTATGACATCAGGTAGAATTTGTAATAGACAAAATTTGCATACAATTGAAGAAACGGAAATTATAGGACGTGTCCATTGACATAAAAAGTCTTCAAACATAACCTATAAGTTACAACCAGTCCAGAAATAACACAGACTACACAAACAATACTGACTGTGAAATGAACAGGCCATCCTAGGCACCAACAGGAGGCCACTTAAGAAATATACTTGGAAACTGATATGGCCATCAGATATTCTCGTATCCATTGACCAAAAGTACAGATTATATCTTAATTGGTCTACAATGAACAATGCATTAGACAATTTGAGCTAAGATATTTTGTACCGTTTGACATAATTCAAGGTAGATTCCAAACCTTGGTCACTTTGCCATTTAGCACATCAAACATGGTCACAGGCATATTTGTTCTGTCAATAAATACCCAGGGTGTTTATGCGCTCAGATCGTCAACCCTCACAATACTGCAGTAAAGAAATAATGGTTTGGACTAGGGTTTTGTGTCCTCAATCCATTTGAGCTGTTTTGTCCCAGCAAAGGCATTTCAGTATTCACAATGCTGTCATCTAAGCTATAATTCTATGGAACTATTTGTCCACACTCCAAACTTAAGTGAATTATACAATCACAATTATTAAATCATATTTACCTACAGTTATCTCTTTGGTTAAAGAATGTACAAATTAAGTATTTTGATTACAGAGATATGCCACCATGATTCTACCACATTACACCCACAGCTTTGGTTTCTGTGGGGCTTATTCAAAAATGCAATACTCCACCCCCCCACACACACACACACACACACACACACACACACACACACACACACACACACACACACACACACACACACACACACACACACACACACACACACACACACACACACACACACACACACACACACACACACACAAATTATGTGTGTGTTATATAAGCATTAACACGTTTATATGCAAGCATGACTGATCAGAAGGTCTATGCTCATAAATCACTACATCAAAGTGGTCATTTGGTGTTCATATCCAAACCCAATGTTCTACATGCTCAAGTGCTTCTGTAGATACGTGTGCTTTGACGGCATAAAGGTTTTACAGCTGCATCGTATGATAAAAAAGGCTCCACTTAAATGATATGCTCTACTTGCTTGTGTGTAAAGAAGGCTTAGTACCACAGTGACTAAGCAGATTCTCCTTTCATCTATGGTTTGAGTTTGCCTGCATTCTAGAATGATAAGATGAAAGCTTTATGTCAGCCATAAAGATTTTACTGTTTAAGTAAGTTTGTGATTTCACAAAGGATCATGAAATGGAACTGTCCATTATTGGTGCTGGTTTGAGAAGTGGAAACACTGCAGTACTATTCAAAGATTTTTTTACATTTGACACAGATGTGTTTCAGAGAAACACAGTGCTTGAGCAATTGTTTCCAGTGGTTTGATACTTTGATTCATAGAGTGCATGCTATATCTCGAATATTAAGAACATGGTGGACATTGAAACTTTTAGTCCAGCATTCTGCTGTCCTGAAACTCCCATGCTTTTACATGTTGTTAATCTGTAGTTCAGATCTACACTCATTCTAACAGAGATCTAAAATTAACTATGATCTGTACTAATTTAGAGCTAATTAATTTCAACCTACTATTGTAATCTTTGCAATCCCAGCCAACATTGGAAATGTTGGGTGTAGGGTGGGGGTTGGGGGGGGGGGGGGGGGGGGATTTCTGTGGTCTGGATTTTTTGAGGTCTGGCATCAGTCAGGTTACAAGGGTTCCAGAATAGAAAGCCACAACCCAAGATAAACACAAACTGCTGGAGTAACTCAGCAGGTCAGGCAGTCTTTGGAAATAAAAGGATATGTGACGTTTCAGGTCGGGTGCCTTCCGAAAGTCACCCATCCATTTTCTCCAGAGATGCTGCCTGACCAGCTGAGTTTAGTTTAGTTATTTTAGTTTTTAATTTAGAGATACAGCATAAAAATAAGCCCTTCGGCCCACCGAGTCTGTGCCGACCAGCGACCCCTGCACACTAACACCATCCTACACACACTAGGGACAATTTACAATTTTACCAAAGCCATTTAAACTACAAACCTGTACTCCTTTGGAGTATAGGAGAAAACCGAAGCTTCTGGAGAAAACCCACACAGGACACGGGAGAACGTACAAACTCCGTACAGACAGCATCCGTTCAGGGCCCAGGTCTATGGTGTCATATGTCAGCAACTCTACCGCTGTGCCACCTTGCACAGTTACTCCAGCATTCAGTGTCTGTTTTTGGTATAAACCAGCATCTGCAGCTCTTTATTTCTACATGTTGTCAGTCGCAATCTGAGTGCTGTAACCATGATGCTGTTCGTTACATGGTTTGTATTTGTTGAGATGTGGCTCGGAATTAGTAATTACTCAGACTGAAGTAAACATTACTGAGGTGCCCTCAACATCTTGTATTTTCTCATGTTTGTTTCAAATAATAATTGCAACCAGAATGTTACCATGCAGATCAAAGCACTTTCAGGTTAAAATTCCAATACTATTTACAGCTGTTCAAAGAGCACACAGAAGCAAAAGAAACATGATAAAGATTAAGCAAATACCACAGAGTTTAATGATCAAACTGACGACATGGCTTTTTTTTTTTAAAGGATTTTCTGCTAAAGAGATAGCACAGTAATCTTTTGCCACTTTGAAACTCTGCATACTGTGTTTTTGATTTTGTGGATTTAGGTAGCAGTAAAATGCCCCAGTAGTTTCTAGCATTTTCTGTTTTCATCTCACAATTGATATACTTTTAGGACATTTTTTAAATTATAGATTAAACTTTTCTTTGACACCCAAAACTGAAATGATAACTGAATTGCTCATAAAACAATTCACAACACAATAGATATGTATTTATTTTCAATGAGCAGATGGTGCAAATGCAGGGCACAAATTGGTTGTTATTGTATATTTTGACTGCAGGATTTACTGTCTGCAAACATATCTTCAATAGGAAGTCCTAAAACGTGTAAAATAGAGACCAATCCATTATACACTGCTTCTGAAATTCATCCCATTGATGCCCACTAAATTGAATTTCAGATAGAGGGTACAATGCACTATCATTACCATACAACATGTTTAGCACTGTCAAATGGGGATGAATTCTAAGCAAGCATATCTACTGAAACAAATAAGCAATGTAAAATAATACTGCATTTAGAGATACATAAAACATTTAAACTGCATTTGTTGTGACAAATACTGAGAGAATTTTAAAGGTAGCAGTCACTAAAAGAATGACAATATCAAGTAAGAAGATATTGTGAGATACAATATCAAGTGGGCAGCACAGTGGCACAGTGGTAGAGTTGCTGCCTTGCAGTGCCAGAGATCGGGGTTCAATTCTGACCACAGGTGCTGTCTGTATGGAGTTTGTACGTTCTCCCTGAGACCAGCATGGGTTTTCCCAGAGATCTTTGTTTTTCTGTTTTCCAAAGACCTACAGTTTTGTAGGTTAATTGGCTTGGTGTAAAATGTAAATTGTCTCTAGAGTTTGTAGGGTAGTGTTAATGTGCTGGGATCGATGGTTGATGTGGACTCGGTGGGCCGAAGGATATGTTTACATGCTGTATCTCTAAACTAAACTAGATTGTCAAGCAAGGTTGTAAACATAATCTACATGGACTTCGGCAAGGGCATTGATAAGGTTCTATATGGAGCGTTGCTCTGGTTAGTTAGATCACATGAGATCCAAGGAGGGCTAGCTAAATAGATATGCAATTAGATCAGTGGTAGGAAACAGAGTTTTGGTGGCGGAAGGATGTTTTTTAGAGTAGAGATCTGTATCTGGCGGTTCTGCCTCAGGGATTGGTGTTTGGCCTATTACTGTTTGTTATCATATCAAACATTCAAAGAGAATATACAGGCAAGATTAATAAGTTTGCAGATATCATTCAAATAAGTGGCATTGTAGACAGTGAATATGGTTATGAAGAATTACAGTGGGATCTTGATAGCTGGGCAAGTGGGCCGAGGAATGGTAAATGGAGTTTGTTTCAGATAAGCATGAGGTTGCATTCTAGGAAGTCAAAAGGCAGGTGCTTCACAGCAAATGATAGGGCCCTGGGAGGAGTTATACAGCATAGGAATCAAGGAGAGAAAGTACATAGATTCCCAGAAAGTGGATCCAGAGGTAGATAGGGTGGTGAAGGCAGCTTTTGGCACACTGGCCTTCATTAGACAGAGGATTTATAAGTTGGAGCATTGTTATAGGTGTGCCAATGTTGGTGAGGCTGCACTCGGAGTATTGTTTTCAGTTTTGGTCACCATGTTACAGGAAAGATGCCATTAAGATGGAAAGAGTACAGAGAAGATTTATAAGAATGTTGCCAAGATTCAAGGGCCCGGGCTATAGGGTGAGGTTGGGCAAGCTAGGACTTTATTCCCTGGAGCTCAAGAGGCTGACACACATGGAGATGTACAAAATCATGAAGGGAATAGATAGGAAGAATGCACAGTCTTTTTTCCCCACGATAGGGGGAAATCAAGAATTTGAGAGCATTGGCTTAAGGTGAGTGGGGAAAGATTTAATAGGAACCTGAATGTCAGCTTTTTTCCCCATACAATGGGTGGTGGATATATGGAACAAGCTGCCAGATGAAGTAGTTGAGGCAAGTACAAAATACATGGATAAGAAAGGTTTAGAAGGATATGGGCCAGGATCAGCAAATCGGACTAACTTGGATGGGGCTTCTTGGTTTGCATGGAAGAGTTGGACCAAAGTGCCTGTTACCCTGCGATATGACTCTACAACTCCAAAATAAATTCCAAATGTTTACTACAATATTGGGCATCATACATGCCTGTTCATTGCTTAAATAGTCTGGAAGGGCATAGAAACATAAAACAACTATGAAACAATCAAAAACAAGTAAGCAATATTTTCTCTGTTTCATATTGTTTTATGTTTCAATGCCTTTACTGACTATGTATAGAAGAATATATATTTCTCTGTCCAGGGAGTGGATGCAGAGTTGCCAATCATCGTAGGCTTGTTGAGTTTTAATTACTGCTACGTGGTATAATTGTGCTGTTTATGAATATTGTTCCTGCTTTTGACAAATTATACTAAATGGCAGAAGAAAATTACAGCATTAGCACTTAAAGATAATTTTCCCCTGTACTCTGCAAAAAAATTTTCACTTCATCCTGAAATCAGTGAATGGAGAATTCTCACTGCCCAAGACAAATAATCAGAGCACCTAGCTCTAATTTTATGCTTTAGCTGACAAATGCTTATATTTGTCTTGGATGATTTTTGATATCTGGTAAACATTGCTCTGGTCTTATGGAAATAGTTAACTGGAATGTATGCAAAACAAGTTCTGTGTAACAAGCTTTTTTGTTGCAGTTACTGCATAGGAATACTGATGTCAAGCAGCAACTATTCTGCTATTGTAAAGTACAATTATGCTGCTGTATATCAAAAAATGTATAGCATGATTATGTTGATCTGATAGAAACAGGCAGTAAATTCTATAATTTTAAATTTTGGTCTTGCCAAAACTATGTGGATATTTGTGAACAAAGGCTAAACGGCCCCTTAATTACAGTGGAATGGAGCTTTAATGTGCCCAGGCCAGATTATGTATTAGTTTGGTCTGTTTGTTTTGCAATGACCTATGGTGCCTTTGTCTGGCGAATGCAGTTATTTTACAACTTAATACAATTATTGAGGTCTAGCTTTCAAATTTGACACTTCTCAGCCAGTTGCAGATGGTAGACTTATAACAAGTAACTCAATTTACTTTTACCCGACGTTCCATTAGAGTTAATTGCATACAGCATAACGAATGCTTCTATAGAGTATAATGTTTGTGTAAATGCCCAATGTTGGATGTTATAAGATTTATGGATCTGATATTCTCTATCTCAGTAACATTCTGCCTGTTGCGATCATTGGCCTGTGTAAATAACTACTCCATTTGTGTAAGGATAGCAGTATTTCCCTCTTGGCAACTCATAGTTGAATTCAGCCCAGAATGAGATCAAGGTTGAAACTGTTGTGACAATTTTTGATTCCCGAGTTGAACTCACAATTTTACTGTGCATACCAATTGACAGCATTTATCAATATTACAATAGTGTATTAAAAGGTCGCAATGTTGTAGTTATTATTAGAAACACCACAGATTTAAAAACAAATCGGACCTTTTGATATATCCCTATGCCCCACTGTCAGTGACAAATCTATAATTCATTACATACATGCACCCTTAGTTTTCTTTCCAAATTTTGGCTGTTTGTTACAATGCTCTTTATTTATAAATCCATCTAAAATCCCCACTCTTTAACAATGCCTTTGGCTAATTTCCCTATCTTTCCTTTTACGTTTGTTGCCACTCCCTCCCATTCTCAGCAAGCTCAAACGTTGCATAAGAAAGCCTTTCAAACAGGTGGACTTTGATGGATATCCAGGCAATCCCTAATGTTGTCTGCATTTGTTTTCTATTGATAAATGATCGCACCACTTTTCCGTAATGCAGTTGGACATTATCTCTGGGACGAAAAACAGGGGTCTTATGAATCCACAGAAACGTTCAGAAATCATTGATAGAGAGAATCAGGAAATAGCAGATGTATTAAATAAATTCTTCAAATTAGTCTTCACAAATGACAACCACAGTCCACTCATGTAGAGCCAGGAAACAATGAAATAAGCAAACATCTGTAAAGCATTTGTTATGATGAAATTCAGAACATTAAATATCTAGAAAGCTCTTAGACCCACAGAATACCTCTTTGATAGATTTAGAGAAAAATAAAGAAGAAAAGATGAGAACAGCAGAACAGTGTGGTAGAGGTCTTTCTATCATGGGACTATGTCAGAATGCAAAAGCAAATGGCTATTATTTTATACATTGATACCAAGGGCCAAGTAGCAGTAGAGGTTTAATGCAAGAGGGGAAAGATGTGGGGCATCCTTTTCACAGAAAGGGGTGGTGGGTATATGGAATGAGCTGCCAGAGGAGGTAGTTGAGGCATGACATTTAAAAGGCATTTGGAGAGGTACCTGGATAGGAAAGGTTTAGAGGAATATGGGACAAACATAGGTAGGTGGACTAGTGTAGATCTGGCATCTTTGTCGGTGTGGGATAGTTGGACTGAAGGGTCTGCTTCCATGCTGCATGGCACTATGACATAAATAATAACAGTTTGGGTTTATCAGCATCACTGAAGCAATGGGGCGGGTGGAGGAGGCAAAGCCCCCCTTTGTGCATCATTTGATGGTTCATGGCTTAGTAGCAATAAACCCTCTTCTGAATTAGAAACTGCAGCAGGTTTGACAAGACTCATGTAATGAATGGAGTTTGAAGCTCCATTTATGAATTTTGGGGTAGTATTCAAGTACTGTCAACAAAATAGAGAGAGTACAGAGGAGATTTACTAGAATGTTGCCTGGGTTTCAACAACTAAGATACTGAGATAGGTTGAATAAGTTAGGTCTTTATTCTCTGGAGCACAGAAGGTTAAGGGGGGACTTGATAGAGGTCTTTAAAATGATGAGAGAGATAGACAGAGTTGATGTGGACAAGCTTTTCCCTTTGAGAATAGGGAAGATTCAAACAAGAGGACATGACTTCAGAATTAAGGGACAGAAGTTTAGGGGTAATATGAGGGGGAACTTCTTTACTCAGAAAGTGGTAGCGGTGCGGAATGAGCTTCCAGTGGAAGTGGTGGAGGCAGGTTCATTGGTATAATTTAAAAATAAATTGGATAGGCATATGGATGAGAAGGGAATGGAGGGTTATGGTATGAGTGCAGGCAGGTGGGACTAAGGGAAAAAAAGTTGTTCAGCACGGACTTGTAGGGCCGAGATGGCCTGTTTCCGTGCTGTAATTGTTATATGGTTATATGGTTATACTGGTGCTCCTTGCCTTCAAAGTAGGAGCTTATGTTCCGGTGATTCCAAAGATTAAATCTAGTGGTGAGAGAATGATTTCTAAGTTGGAATCACCATCAAACTTGATTTGTATATGTTACAGGGGCTTCTAGCCCATGCGTAGAAGATATTAAAAAAAAAGCTAAGATAATGGGATCCAGAGTCTAGTGGATATTTTAGTTCACATGTTAACTACGAATCAAATGTTCATCATTGAAGGCCTAACTCTAAGGACATTACAAGACATGGAGCAAAGCTGGTAGATGCTGTTATTTTTTAATCTTGCAGAATTTCCAATAATATATAGTGGTTTACATCTTCCAATGCATTAAATACAACACTGCAATTCAACAAAGAGTACAAAGAAAGAGAAACTAAGGCTGAGTTAGCTTGACATAGGCAGTGGGAAAGATGATAACAATGATTAGGAGAGGCACTTTGACATTCAATATAATGAAGTAGACTTTACATGGTTTTATGAAAGTGAAATAGCATTTGGCAAATGTATTAAAGTTTTTCTGCAGATATAGTACAGTTAAACATGGCACCATAATTGTTATGGTGCCATTGAAAGGGTTCCACAAAATAGTTTATTTCCATCAACCATCAGGCTCTTGAACCACCCTTGAACCAACCTTAACCACAGCCCTATTTCAACAACAAATTATAGTGGACTTTGCAGTGCCAAGGTTGCACTACAAACAGTGGCTTGCACTATCATGATATACATAGAATAAATATGCTATACATTATCAGTAATGTGCCTTTAAATCTGCAACAAGTAAGAATTTAATTGGTCCAGTCCTGGTGCATATGACAATTAAACACACTTGACTTGATAGTTATAATTTCTTCACTAGCAATCTACCCAACTCATTATCTCAGATTGAATGATGCACGAAGGTGCCACTTACTTTCAGGACAAAATTGATGCATAGCATTCAGGACTGCTTTGGGTTGGCCGATGGGGGTTTTTAACATTTTAGAAAGTTCATCAAAATTTACTGACCTGCATTTCATTTAATATGTTTTCTATTCACACTACAGCATGCTCTTGAACTTATTTTGTCATATGTATTTAGCATTAGCACTGACATAAGACTGCTAATGTGCCATAGGGAAGGAAATAAGTTGAAAACGTAAAGCAGATCATTTCCTTTGCCTTACTCGAATCAACTTAGATATAATTTGTTGTACATTGGCACAGAGGTGTGATTATTCTTGTACTCTTAAGCTGGTAATACCTAATTCACTTTTGAGATTGGATTCTATTGCAGTTCCTAGATGTGGGTGGGTGCCAAGGCTGGTGATTATTAAAATTGCCCAGTACATCATGATGTTTCAGTGCTTACTCTGCAATTACATCTTTTGCTGGTTTAGGTTTGGAAACAATTCTCTTTTACAGGTGTGGTGAAAAGTGTGTGTTATATTGATGTCAGTCTAACCAATACTTAGCTGAACATGGCTTGCTTGTAAAAAGTGGCAAATTAAGTCACAGCAAGGGTGGGGAAATGGATGTGCCACCTGCTGTGTTATCACAATACAACATGCGTTAGGTCACAAAGGACTTGGTGCAAAGACATTGAAGTTTAAAGCTTTCTGCTGGCTCAGAGAGGTAAAAATATTTACCCTAAATCCTTTCAGTTAATGCACACAAGCCTGGCAAATCATGGCTATTCAAATATTAGAACTAGATGCTTTTCCCTTACCACTCAGTGGTATTTCATAAACAATGAGAACAAATGAGAATTGATGAGAATAACTTGCCAAAGCATATACATGTATGCAGCAAAACTGAACCAAATTCATTCAGAAGGAGATGACTCTTTATGAAGCCTCTCACATCAAAACACAGGGGACTAAATGCCTGTGGATCATATTTCCCTGATTTTCTGAACAGCCATAACTCCTAAACATCCTGCAGGTGAAAGTAATAGAACTTGGATTGTGCAAAGAGGGTAGGTATCATATTTCAAAAACGGTTTTTATTCTGACTTTAAGCAATATATCTAATGAACGGATTCAAGTATTACATATTATAACATTGTTAATAAGTTACAGAATTGAAAAGTGGTATAAGTACTGGTAAATAAATGGAGTCACAGGCTTGTAACCATCAGTTTATCACTATTTGTATAAACCTCTTTAACATTTCCCCACACAATTCAGTTTAAATGCTGGTATACATTACTAGTGTTGAGAAAATAATACAATCTTTGTACAGATGCTAATGTTAATGCTATAAATGTCACTGTACATAAATGAGCAATTAATGATTTTTTTAAAATTGTACCACATAGAAAATAATGCTGGTGAAATTGATCAACATTTTCCCTCACAATTTTGAGATATATGCTCAGTTGCTTTGCACATGAAAGTGCAAATGTTGAACATGTTAGTCAAGTGATTGAAAAAGCTAACAAATGCCCTCATGTTACAGCTCTACCTACTTTTCAATTTCCTTCATGCCAGATTAGTTCCCAATGATTCAAAGACACACTGGTGCCTTGTCCAAATGACCATTATTCAGGAAGAAGCTAGGGCAATGAAAGTCCAAGTTTACTCCGATGGAAAATATCACATCTGAGCTCAATACTTGTTCTCAATGTCTTTTCATTCACATCTGCCAGCAGGAGCCATTAGAAAGCAATCAGGCGGCAAATCCCAAAATGACTTTCTTCTTCTTAAACTAAAAGCACAGATGCCAATGATCATGTTCCACCTACTAGCAGCCAAAATTAGTTAACTGAACACAAATGTACAAATTCAGAACTGAAGACCTGGAACTCCATTGATAATATTTAGACCTTTTTAATAAAAACGTGCCTACCGTCTCTGATAATTCAGTTACATTTCATGCAGCTATGGAAGTTCATATGCAAGTTCTTATTATAGTTAGAATTCGTTAAAAACTTATATAATCCAGAATTTCCCTGAAAAATTATCGAAATTCACCTCTGAGAATTCTTAACCGATAATGGTTTGTCTTTTCCTTAACCGCGATGTTTATCCATCAGGGAGTGATTTTCTGCTTCTGGACCTGAGGCTTCTGAATACCCTGAACTGGGACATTAACAAGAGCATCACATGAGCAAGTATGATCTCAGTATTGGAAATAGTTTTGGTATTCATTTAGGTCTTTTCACTGCCTCAGAAAAATAATTGTCAATTTTGTCCCCCTCTTTTCATGATGTATTGTCTCTGTTGTGACTAGAATCAGTTTGTTAAATGTTTGTTATTATCATTTGTTCTGCCCCACTCCCTTTATTTCACATCATCTTAAGTAAAGGGAAATGGTTTTCTTCCAGTTTCAATAACAAATCTTGATGCTAGATTATGCTCCCATCCATTTCCAGTATGATTATTTTTATTTAAGAGAACATTTGTGAGATTGTAACAGATATACAACACACCATATTTATTTACTTGATATTCAGGATCTGGATGTCACTGACAAGGCCAATATTTATTTTTCATCTTTAATTGCTTCTGATGGAGAACAAAGTTGAATCAGATGAGTTTTTACAACAATCTGCTTGATTTTCTGGTCATCATTACTAAGATTAGTTGTTATTTCTAAATTCCAGACTATTTACTGAATTTAAATTCCACAGCTATGGTGATAGAATTTGAAATCTGCTTAGAGAGTCTACACGTCAAGGTTATATATAAATTAACATGCATCACACTTATGCGACACTTACTAGACAGGCCATATTTCAATATTTAGGCCATAGAAATACAGCATGGAAACACGTCTTCAAGCCCGCCGAGTCCATGCTGACCATGAAACACCCAGTTACATCAATCCTACATGAATGCCATTTTTAAAAATTCACCCCACATTCTCATCAACTCCGTGCAGATTTTGCCACTCACCTCCACACTGTGGACAACCTACAACTACCAACCTGCAACTACCAACCTGCACGTCTTTGCAAGGTGGGTGGAAACTGGAGCACAAGGAGGAAATTCAAGAAGTGCAAAATCTATGCACCTCCAAAAGTCAGGTTTGACCTCGGGTTTTTGGAGCCATGAGGCTATTATGATCCAAGTGTAGGATGGAAGGACTGAATAAAACTATAATATTTACAGAACCCCACACCCTTGTAAAGTAGCATCACTAAATCACTTGATATTAAAAGAACCAGCAAATAGGAGATATTGATTATACGCCAAACTGGTGAATCATCTACTGGAGCTGATCTACTGGAGCAGCTCTACGAAGGAGCTGATCATGGACTTTAGGAGGGCACATCATCCGAGGACGATTTATCACTCCATTGAGGATAAATGGGGATCCTGTGGATAGGGTGAACTGTTTTAAATATCTGGGAGTCCACATCTCTGAGGATATGACATGGGCATCACACGCCTCAGCACTCGTGAGTAAGGCAAGGCAGCGCCTTTACCACCTCAGGCAATTGAGGAAATTCAGAGTGTCTCCGAGGATCCTCCAGTGCTTCTACGCAGCGGCGGTGGAAAGCATCTTGTCCGGGAGCATTATCATCTGGTTTGGGAATTGCTCTGCCAAGGACAAGAAGGCTCTGCAGAGAGTAGTGCGTTCGGCCGAACGCACTATGGGAACTTCACTCACCCCCTGCAGGAACTATACAACAGGAGGTGCAACTCCAGAGCAAATAAAATTATTGGAGACCCCTTCCACCCCTGCAACGGACTGTTCCAGCTGCTACGGTCAGGCAAACGCCTCCGTTGCCATGCGGTGAGAACGGAGAGGTTAAGAAGGAGTTTCTTCCCAGAGGCAATTCGGACTGTAAACGTCTATCTCACCAGGGACTAACTCTACTGAACGTTTTTCCTTCCATTATTTATTATGTAAAAGAATATGTGTGTTATGATTGTGTTTATAATTTGTTTGGTTGTTTTGTTGTTTGTCTTTTGCACAAAAGTCCGCGAGCATTGCCACTTTCATTTCACTGCACATCTCGTATGTGTATGTGACAAATAAACTTGACTTGACTTGACTGTGCTACATTCTTCTTGAAGTAGAAATTGCTGCTTGGATGTCGCATGTCTTTCCCCAGGTATGAAAAAAAAAACTATCTGTGGTTTGGGTGCAGTGGTGCCAAATTGACTTAGTACAAGAGATTAAAGAAAACGGTTCTGCTCTGTAATGCCTTTTGTTCCTGCTAAGGTTCATATGGGGGCAATCTGATGCTTGATCCCAACTCATTATTCAGTTCTCGAGCTCCTCAAATCCATATAAGCGAGCAAATGGTATGGAAAACAATATGATGAATTGCAACTAATGATGGAGCAGAAACTAATGATGGAGCAGAAAGATATCTCTGGTCTGTGGACAGTGGCTGATAACATGATGTGCACTTGGGGATAATATGATGTATGAAACTATTATCATAATGGGTGATTATATATAGATGAACAAGTACAGAATTGATGAAATCTGTTTGGAGGAAATAGCTGAAGAAACTGATTGCACACTTGGGGATGTAATATACCACGAAATATGTAGAAATACATCTAATCCTTGAATCGATTAAGAGAAAAGCACATGAAGAATTGCAGGGTGGTTTACAGTATTTAAGCAATCTCATCCAGCTATACACAAAGTCTACATGTGCTATAATTGGCTCTATATTGAGCTCACTGCTATTTGGAGTTTTGCAGTACAAAAGTGGGTGCAAGCAGCACATCCAAACAAGGAAAAACTGCGTCCAAAGCTAAGGCAGTCAGGATCCAAAGCAGAATTTTTCCCCTATTCAATTGATTTAGTTTAGTTTAGATTAGAGATAAAGCACAGAAATAGGCCCTTCAGCCCATCAAATCCGCGCTAACCACCGATCCCCAGGTACCCGGACGTGGTGTCGAAGGATGAGATGCCGAAGCGAAGAAACGGAAGCCAAATAACCCAATGGAAACAATGCCGAAAAGCCAAATAACCGAAAGGGTGCAAGGCCTAAAAGCTAAATAACCGAAAGGGTGCAAGGCCAAAAATCCGAATAACCGAATGGAAACAAGGCCAAAAATCCAAATAACCGAATGGACACAACACCGAAAAGCCAAATAACCAAAAGGGCAAGACACCTAAAAGCCAACTAACCGAACGGAAATGACATCGAAAAACCAACTCGCCGAAAGGGCACACGGCCTAAAAGCCAAATAACTGCACGGACACATCGCCGAAAAGCCAAATGACGGACATGACGTGCGGGACTTGTCAGCGATTGGTCCAGACCCCCACGTCCATCACATCACTGGCCGGGGGAGATGGGAGGGTGATAAACCCAATCACACAGGGTTTTATTTTATATTCAGGAAAGTCCAAATGCGGCAAAGGAAAATTAAAAATGACCCCCACCCTCCCGTCTCCCCTGGCCAGTGATGTGATGGACGTGGGGGTCGTGGACCAATCGCTAACAAGTCCCGCCCCCCCTCGGCGATGTTATGTCCGTAATTTGGCTTTTTGCCGATGCGTCCGTGCAGTTATTTGGCTTTTAAGCCTTGTGCCCTTTCGGTGAGTTGGCTTTTCGGTGTCATTTCCGTTCGGTTAGTTGGCTCTTAGGCGTCTCGCCCTTTAAGTTATTTGGCTTTTCGGCATTGCGTCTGTTCGGTTATTTGGTTTTTCGCCTTTGTTTCCGTTCGGTTATTTGGCTGCCACTTCTTCGCTTCGTCATCTCGTCCTTCGACGCCACGTCCAGGTACCGATCCCCGCAAACTAACACTATCCTACATACACTAGGAACAATTTTACATTTGTACCAAAACAATTTACAAACCTGTATGTCTTTGGTGTGAGGGAGGAAATTAAAGATCTCGGAAAAAACCTGTACAGGTCACGGGGAGAATGTACAAACTACGTACAGACAGCACCCGTAGTCAGGATCGAAACCGGGTCCTGACACAGCAAGGCAGTAGCTCTACCGCTACTCCACTGTACCACTCTTAAAGAATTGCAAAATGCTCTCCGTGACGTGGGCACCAATAGCTGTACAGGAGCAGTTTATCTGGAGTACAGATTATGATGGTTGGTAGCTAATCCTGAAGGATATAACTGCAAAGATGCACATTTCTGCTCTTATTAAAGAGAGACATGTTTAAGATAGTTTCTCCATTTTGGAGCTGGTAAAATAGTTAGGCTCTATTGTCACCATTCTCCACTAGATTTTGAACAGAGGTCTCTTTCCCAAAATTGAAGTTGAAAAATAGATCTCTTGCTGTGATTACTATAAAATTTACAACTAACATCTGCAGTAGTCACTTCTTAGATTACCTGTACATCATGGATTTCTAAGCATTTAATCATGTCATTCCTTTCTCCATCGAATGGAAATCTAATATTAAAATTTCTGTCATTCTAAAATACAGTGATTGATTAGTAGCTGAAAAACATGGCAGTAAAAGTAATAATATCATCAAAAACTGACTGAAGAATGTGTACTTTAGAGCTCTGTTTTAATATAATCCAGCAAAATCTGGGCTGTAATTCATTATCAAAAAGTGATCAATTGTTTAACAAAATTTATAATCCTAAATAGCAGGCATGGGAGGAAGTAGATGTAAACCACAATGTCAGTGAAGTACAGTTTTGGATAACTGGTACACATGTAGGCCTCTTGCAGTTCACATTCTCCAGAGACCCAAGGCATCCAGAATATCAGCAGACTTTCATGGGAACTTTTGCAGAAGCCAAAGCACTTTTTGCAAACTTTGCAAAAAATGAAATACATGGGAGACTTTTAGGTAACGTGTCATATATCTAAGCCAGAGTACAGCATCATAAACTACAGCTAGGAAGATGTCCTCATTAAATGGTAAAGAGAATAAATATACAACATCTGGGATGAGGATCAGAATAGTTATGAAATCATTGATTACAATTTAATAGAATTTTGGCTATATTCCATTATTCCCACCTTGACATAGAGACATCGGGTTTATATACCAGGCAACCATAGCTCAATGTTGGATTAACATTCAATGGGAATACTTGGATATGATGGGCAACGGTTGCCTCATTCCAAAGTAAAAATCTCTGTATCTTATAGCCTGGTTGGGAGAAAATACTGAGGATAGTATAGTAATGAGCAAAGTAATGAAAGATTCTCTCAGTTATTCTTCCATAATATGTGGCTCTGGAATGTCATGTTAGAGAACAGAGGCAGAAACTCTCTTGAGTGGAACACCAGAGGCAAATGACTCAGTATAGCAAAATCCTCGCATATTACATGACCAGAGCTGGAATTTCAACGGCTGAATATGAGATGCAGGAGCATCTGGTTTGGATACAGTTCACCGTCAAATGTTCTCTGCTTCTTTAAGGGATGATACAATTCTGATGCTCTTTGGAGGTTGTTGGAGGAGCAGGGTACACCGGTCTATCTTGCAGTGTAACTCCAAATGAATGATGTTAGAGTATGGTGTCTGCAAGTTGATGAGAGGTTGACATCAACCTTCAGTGAACCTCAGCCTTCTTTGGCAAATGAATATAGAAACATTTCACAAACTTATTAAATGCAAGTCCTGTCACTGAGATAGGGTCTTGGTGCCAAGAAAAAAAAATAGTTAGTATGGAATTTTAGGAAGAACCGTAATGGGCCTGTCCCACTTAAGTGACTTTTTAGGCAACTACCGGAGATTATGCAGGGGAATCGGCTTCATGGTTGTGAGGAGTCCCCGCATTCTGGGAACTAGTCGCGGACTCATCATGGTCGTTGCAAAATTTTCAACATGTTGAAAAATTAGCGGCGACTAGATGAAGCCACCATGGAGAGTAGCGAGAATTCTCGAGTCATAGGTGAGTCTCCAGGAGGTTCTAGTGGGTTGCCAGGAGGTTGTAGGTTCTTGTAGGTTGTAGCTGGTGCTGACCGGTGAATTTCATTGGCTTATTGGAGAAAAAAAACATAAGCAGTAGTTTTCAGAACCAAGGATAACCGACCGGTACTGTTAAATGTCCGCCGAGCTTCACAGCCATGTATAGAAACATAGAAATATAGAAAATAGGTGCAGGAGGAGGCCATTCGGCCCTCGACTCGCCACTGCCTGCCATTCTGAAAAGGACCCGTTCACTCCTACTCTTACTTCCAGTCTGCCAACCAATTTTCTATCCATGTCAACACCCTTCCCCCGTGCTCTAATTTTAGTCACTGGTCTCCCGTGCGGGACCTTACCGAAGGCTTTCTGAAAGTCTAGAAACACAACATCCACTGGCACCCCTTCATCCATTTTACTTGTCACATCCTCAAAAAATTCCAGAAGATTAGTCAAGCATGATTTCCCTTTCATAAATCCATGTTGACTTGGACTAATCCTTTTACTGTTATCCAAATGCCCCATTATTACCTCTTTAATAATTGACTCCAGCTTTTTTCCCACCACCAAAGTCAGGCTAACTGGTCTGTAATTCCCCGTTTTCTCTCGCTCCTTTCTTGAAAAGTGGGATAACATTAGCTATCCTCCAATCCACAGGAACTGATCCTGAATCTATTGAACATTGGAAAATGATCACCAATGCGTCCACTATTTCTAGAGCCACCTCCCTGAGGACCCTGGGATGCAGACCATCAGGTCCAGGGGATTTATCATCCTTCAGTCCCATTAGCCTACCCAATACTATTTCTGGCTCTGGCTCTGGCTTTACGAAGCCTGTATCTCTGGCTTCTTAATAGTTGGCTGGCTTCTTAAAAGTTGTCTCCACTCCTTCTCCCCCTTCTTTTAAAGGACATACTGTGTTTTAGCCGTCTTAATTACAGCTCCAACCTTCCTGTTCATCGTGATATGTGTCTGTATCACCTTGGCTTTGCACCATGTGAATTTCAGTTGCGCTCCCCCTGCTTGCCCTGTCCATCGCCTGCGATGTGTTTGTGTGTGTGTGTGTTCCACTCTGACAGTCACCGTTCCAGTTGCCGGTTTTTCAGGCGACTGCCGGCAACTGGACAGACGCCGGCAGTCACCTGAAAAATCGCCTGTGGGACAGGCCCATCACTCTCTCACTAATAAAAATCATCCTGCTTGCAAAAGGTTGTTGTGCACGAGAAAGATCCAATAAGCTCAGTGTAAAACTGTTATTGAGGCAGAACAGAAAGTCCACAACCACTCTGGCATACAATTCCTCAAATTCTTGCCTCCAACATCCTACATCCAAGTCAGTGCAGTTAGTGATATAACAGGGGAAATTGGTGTACCGGACTTTGACTCCAGGGACAAGGAATTGAAGAAATAAAGCCAACTATTTATTTTAATGGCAGACCAGCAGAGCTCACTCAGCAAACTTATACAGGTGGATGAAGACACTAGAAACTGCAGATGCTAGAATCTTGAGCAAAGAGAATGTTGAAAAAGCTCAGGCAGCATATGTAGAGGAATAGGACAGGTGCCAATTCGGTTCAGAACTCTTCTTCGGATGGATGAAGAATCGAACAAGAAACCTAATTTATTTGGCTTTCTACCACATAGGTTGGCACATTCATTCAAATGCTGTTATGTGAATTGGGTTGAAACCATGCTACAGTTATCTTAGTTATTGTTACTTTTCTTTAGCTTGGGGAGCTGAATGTGACAATATGGCACTACTGAAAAAGACACAAAGTGCTGCAGTCACAGCAGGTCAGGCAGCATCTATTGTGTAGGAAGGAACTGCAGATGCTGGTTTACACTGAAGGTAGACACCAAAAGCTTGAGTAACTCAGCGGGTCAGACAGCATCTCTGGAGAAAAGGAATAGGTGATGTTTCAGGCTGAGATTCTTCATCAGCTTGACCCATTGAGTTGTCGCAGTATTTTCTCTCTTTTAAAAAAAATAAACCAGCATGGCAGTTCCTGGTGTCTACATGACTCTATCATGTTGGCTGCTCATTCCGTGTTATTATTTTAAAGTGTTAATACGAGTGTTGACTAAATCCACAGCATTACTTGCAAATTACATCATTATTGTTAACCAAGTACAGCACCGTCAGTTTGGTTGTTGTTAAACCTTGGCACGGACTCTTATTTTTCTCGTTCTCAGTCCAGATGGAAATTACTTGTTTGTTCAGAAGAGGATCATGTCGCCGCTCCCCATACTTATTTTAAGATTAAACAAATGCACCTCTGATTAATTTGTATAGTAAATCAGTTACAAAATGGACAAATACTTTCAACAAATGTCTATGAGCCAAGAAAAGTTACTGTCAGATTTAGTGCAAAAAAAAACTGCTGGAGTAACTCGGATGATTAAGGGCCTGTCCCACCTACGCAAATTTTTTCAGCGACGTGTTGGCACCTGTCACCTCCAGGACAAGGGGTCACAGCTTAAGGATAAGGGGGAAATCCTTTAAAACCGAGATGAGGAGAACTTTTTTCACACAGAGAGTGGTGAATCTCTGGAACTCTCTGCCACAGAGGGTAGTTGAGGCCAGTTCATTGGCTATATTTAAGAGGGAGTTAGATGTGGCCCTTGTGGTCAAGGGGATCAGAGGGTATGGAGAGAAGGCAGGTACGGGATACTGAGTTGGATGATCAGCCATGATCATATTGAATGGTGGTGCAGGCTCGAAGGGCCGAATGGCCTACTCCTGCACCTAATTTTTATGTTTCTATGTTTCTATGTCACAGTAGCAGCAGGTTGCTGAAAATTTTCAAAATGTGGAAAATCCAGTGGCGACCAGAAAAAGGTATGACTCTTTGGGCGACTACTCACGACCATACCGGCATCACCCCGCGACATGTCATGCCATGTTGCAGGGTATTCAAGCAGAATATGAGGTGCTAATCTTCCAGTATGCATGTGGCCTCACACCGGCAGTGAAGGAGACCGAGGACAGAGAATTTGTTTTGGGAATGGGGGAGGAACTAAAATGGTTTGCAACCATGAGTTTTAGTTGATCATGGTGGAAAGAGTGCGTGTTCAACGATACAGTCACCTCGTCTGTGCTTGGTGTCATTGATGTTGAGGAGGTCACGTTGGAAATATTAAATGCAGTAGATGAGGTTGGGGGTGGTGAATGTAAACATCTGCCTCAACAAGAAAGGTCCCAGAATGGAGGAGAGGGAGCAGGTGTAGGGACAGAAGTTGCCCCTCCTGTGGTCACAGGGAACAGTACTTGGGGAGGGGCAGAGGTGGGTGGGGAGGGATGAATGCACCAGTGGTTCATGGAGGGAGTGGTCTCAGCATAAATCAGAAAGGACCGGCATTGGTGGTGGGATTGCATCGGCACTGGCAGAGATTTTGGAGAATGATGTGTTGAATGCAAAGATTGGTGGGGTGAAAGGTGAAGACCAGTGGATCTCCATCTGTGTTTTGTGTTGGGCAGTGGGCGTGAGCAGAGCTGTGGAAAACCGCAGGCTTCAACCTCAACTGTAAGAGGGAATTAGGAATAGGGTGCAGAATGAGTTGAGGATGGTGTGCTCAGTGGGTGTGGGATTTGAGTGGATGAGAGGAGTGGAGATGTCAAGACAATTGATGTTGTAAATGGCAGTAGGAAATAAAAACGGGTAAAAAAGTATAGAAAGCCAAAGGATAGAAGTCCACTACATCAAGAACATTCAAACCCAGTCTTGTCATCAATCCAACTGACAATGACAGTGTTGTTGTGGTCTGGCAGTCTGCCTCTATGTGGCAGAAGCTAGGCGTTAGCTCTCAGACACCTCCTCAAACCTACCCTTTCACTATGACCCCACAAACACCAGACCACCATCTCCCAAACCATCACTACCAGCAATCTCCCCTCCACGGCCTCTTTCTTCAACAAACGTGGTTTCCTCCTGCAGTTGCGGATGGAGCCCTCACTCATGTCTTTTCCTTTTCATGCTGCTCTACTCTCCCTCAACGCAAACAGTGTCGATTTTCCTCGTCCTTGCCTTTTACCCCACCATCTCCAACACATCATTCTCTGATATTTCCATCAAAGCCAATGAAATCTCATCACTAGTTACATCTCTCGTCCCTGCCCCTCCCAGCTTTCTATAGAGGAAGTTCACTCCGTAATTCCTTGGTTTGCTCATCCCTCCCCATGCAATGCTGCTCCTCCCTAAGCACTTTCTCCTACAACCAGAGGAGATGCAACACCTGAACCTACACTTCTTCCCTCACCTCTATTCAGGCATGACAACAGCCTTCTAGATGAGAGAAATGTTCATGCACCGTCTCTAACCTTGTCCATTGCATTTGGTGTTTTTGATATGGCTTTCTTAACGTCTGTGAAACCAAATGCAGACAAGCTGACTGCTACGCCAAACACGTGTTTTATATGCCAGGGCTTGATGATACATCTGATTGCGAACCATTCTAATAACCCTACCCATTCACCCATTGACCAGTCTGTCCTCTCCCTCCTCCTCCTCCAGAGTGAGGCCACAGGCAAACTGGAAGAACAGAAACCTTATTCCACTTGGATAGCTTACAAACCAACGGCACAAGCATAGAATTCTTGAATTTCAGGAAATTCCCAGAACCCGATTCATGCATATCTTCTTTTCACACTTTTTCTCATCTCTTTCCATATGTGCTCATCTTTTCACTCTATGTAGCTATCACTTGCTACTCCTGCCTTACCTCTTCCCCTCACCTCTTTCTACCAGCTATCTGCCCTCTACTCCATCAGCCTGACAGTCCCAACCGGAAACATCATCTGTCCATTTCCCTCCCAGGATGCTGCTTGACCCTCTGACTTCCTCCAGTAGTTTGTTTTTTTTGTTCAAGTTTCCTGCATCTGCAACATTTTGTGTCTTAATTCTAGATTTGTTGTTCTGTATATCTATGCTGTGAGATTCAATATTCCTGCATCTGCAACATTTCGTGTCTTAATTCTAGATTTGTTGTTCTGTATATCTATGCTGTGAGATTCAATATCAATCCATTTTGCAGTATCATCGTTTAGTGTTATATATGGTTACATTCTGATGAACTAGATTAAAGAGTTGACAGAGGTTGGCTTCAGTCATTTCTTGAGTTTACCTACATCATGGCTGCCTAGTCAGAAGTGGTTTTGCACAGAAAGTTTGATGGTAATGAGGCAGATGTTTAGCAGAGCATCATTGACTGTTTAAATTATGTTAGAATTAAATAGTTAAAAATCAGAGAGCAGGTTGCCCGCAGATGCATGCTATAACTTAATAGTTTTCCACAACATCTGTCAAACAGACACAAACTTATATAGATACAGAAAAATATTCTTTAAAGAAATTTGCATCAAACAATTTATAAAATGTGAAAATCAAAAACCCCAGCAATGTTTTCCAAGATTTTCCAAATAAATTCCACATTTTTGATAAGAATGGAGATTTATCTGTTGCCAATAAGGGGAGAGTGAAGGGGTGGAATAGATAGGATGAATACAAAAAGTCTAATATCACCTGTACAGCAGTCTTTCCATACAGACGGTGGTGGGTATATGGAATGAGCTGCCAGAGGAAGTAGTTGAGGCAGGTACAATAACATAGTTTAAAAGTCATTTGGGCAAGTACATGGAGAGGAAAGATTTAGTGAGATATGACCCAAATATGGGCTTGGAACTCGCTGCCAGTGGTGGTGATTGAGACAGATACGATAGAAACATAGAAACATAGGTGCAGGAATAGGCCATTTGGTCTGTTGAGCCAGCACCCCCATTCAATATGATCATGGCTGATCATCTAAAATCAGTACCCTGTTCCTGCTTTTTCCCCATATCCCTTGATTCCTTTAGCCCCAAGAGCTAAATCGAACTCTCTCTTGAAAACATCAAGAATTGGCCTCCACTACCTTCTGTGGCAGGGAATTCCACAGATTCACAACTCTGTGAATGAAGATAGTGGTATTTAAGATGATTTTAGACAGGCACAGGGATATGCAAAGAATGGAGGGATATGGGTCACATGCACACAGAGGAGATCAGTTTAGCTTGGCATCGTGTTTGGCATTGACATTGTGGGCTGAAAGCCCTGTTTCTGTGCAATACTGTTCTATTTTCTAGATGGAACTATCTTGATCAGCTTTGACGAGTTGGGTCAAAGTGTCTGCTTCCATGCTACATGAACCTATGACTCAAATAGTTGGTGGTTCATGGGATATGATGGATTAAGGAGGTAAATAGTGGAATGAGCCAGTAATCTAAGTATCTAAGCAATTATTTCAACCCTGGTCCACATCTAGTTTATTGATAGGATTAAGAAGAAAGAAGCTTAATGGTGAAACCCTGTGCTTTCCTCTCCACTCCCTTCCCCCACCTTGCCCGTCTCCCACATGTATTAAACCTTTGAGATTTTGAGTCTTTGTATTAATTGTAATATATCTTATTTTGTTACGGGTTGTTAATGCATCTGTTTCAGATCCAGTAGTTCTAGGCTTCTATGTGGTTTGGAGTTAAGACATCTGCACATTAAAAAAAGCCTTCTCCCAAATGCAAAACTAAGTTACAAAATGCGGGCCTGCTCACCTGATTCTGATGCGGCATAAGGCAGTGATTAATGGTCTCTGGGTTAGTAACTATTTTCACATTTAACCTGTTTTTCTTAGTGCCCTTTGGTTTTGTGTTAATGAAAGGAACTGTACTGTTGAACCCATATGCGGCAATGCTACAAAAAAGCTTTAATCAGTGCTGACTAGTGAATGGGATCATTCTTGAAACTATGTACTTTTAATTATGTATAAGTATTTCATCATCCACAATAATACACTACATTTTCCCTCAATGCTTCATAATTAATTGTATTTGATGTGTCCTTAAAAAGGAATGCAAAACTTCTATTCTTATAAAAATATCACATCAATCATTTCCACAAAACGTCTCTGGTAACATGGGCCTCACGGACTTCATAAACTTTGTTTTATCATTTGGTTTGTTTTCAATTCACATATGCTTTTGTTTTATTTACACTTTGACAGCACCATGAAAACTGGATACTGCACATATACTGTATCTTAATGAAGCCTCTTTTTAAATCAAGTATTAACTTTAATGCTTACACTTAGCACTTCCAAACAGAATCTTTGCTTATAACTTTGAATAAAAATGTTTCCATGATATCTTAAATACTCACAAATGTTCATCTATGCAAAAGGGAAAGATTAACGTGCAAATTATACAAATAGTATTGCCTCTTCTATTGTTATCTGAGGTTCACTCAAGAGAGAACTTACTTTAATTCCGTATTTTCAGTCACATATTTGCAGCCTGTGAATTCATCCCTATCATTTTAATCAACAGGAAAACCACATTGGCAAGCAGAATAATAGAATACAAGTATGCCTTGTCTTTGTTTCCATTTCTTTCAGATCATCTGGGAACCAAAACCAACCCCAGACCTCCTGAACAGAAGGTAATCTGCTAACTTCAGCTCAATGTAGATTATTATTGATATTGTGTGTTACTTCATTATGGGGGTCTCCAACAGAGGGACCAATGAAACATCACTATTGTGCAATGTTTCCCTTATGATATGAGTTGCATTTCATGTGAGTGGATGACATTGTGAGTTTTGAAATGCTAAAGGAAAGGATAAAATAGTGTTTTATTAATAGTTGCTGGCAAGGGCAGAGGGAGAAGGAATCTTGCTTGATTCTCTCTCTCTCTAAACTATCTGCTGATGCACCAACTTCCCACCTCTGCTGAATTTTTCCATCATTGTTCTATTTCTTTCATAAACATAAAGAATATGATACCATTCTTCGCTTGGGCAGTTTATACTCCAGCGGCATGAACACTGACTTTTCCAATTTCCGGTAGCCCTTATTGTCTCATCCCCTTCTCAGTTCTCCCTCAGCCCTCTGGTTCCTCCCCTTCCTTTCTTTCTTCTCCTGCCCCCCCCCCCCCCCCCACACCCTACATCAATCTGAAGAAGGGTTTCAGCCCGAAACGTTGCCTATTTCCTTCGCTCCACCCGCTGAGTTTCTGCAGCACTTTTGTCTACCTTCCATTCTCACATAATTCCAGTTAGTTAAAAAAAACTTCCCATGGCCTTGCATGAAATATTTGTAGGTCTGTCCGCTTTCAAAGTCAGAAAGTGATGCTGCACCTCTAACATTGCCACGCTGGAAAAAATTTAAATATTCTGTAATATAGAAGAATATCTGTTGTTCTGTTGTTGCAAATTTCAGCACACTTGCATTGCAAGAATTTACAAAGTGTTCACAGTGATAGAAAAATTACTTCCCGTGCGAAGGAATCTTTACAAGTAGAAAAATATTTGTTGAGAAAACAAAAATGATATAAAAGACGTTTGTATAAAGTAAAAGGAGAACACACCCAAAGACATTTGCATGGCTATCAATAAAACCATGCGACTGATGACATGAATGTTTTATGTGAAACACTGTGTACCATTGTATTTTAAAATGACTATGATTAAAGCACTTCCAATGGTATGTATCAACACACAGTAACGTTTAAGCTTGTACTATGTATTCTTTTTCAACTATTTAAATTAATGGGCAGAAAATAATTTCCAATGAATGCCTCAATTTCCTAATCACGTTGCTGATAGCTGAAGCTTGCCAAACACTTCTCTAATAATTAACTCCAAGGGTCATTTTAATACTCAATCACTACAAGAAAGGAAGATTATTTTCAAAAATGTAATGTTTTATCTTTTACTGATTATGGTAAAAAAAAAATCAGCAAGGTTTCATGCTGCTTTTACTGAGAAGCAAAAGGAAACAGTTGGCAATAGTCATCAGTGGAGCTGATCAAAGTTTGGTTGAAGGGATGGGCTTTGTTGTAAACGGAGGAAAGGTTTGTGGATAATAATCAATAGAAGTTGGGATGAAGGGAAGGGAACTGTGTAGAAGGTGATCAGTGTAATGGGTTATTCAACAACAACACAAGTCTTTCAGGGGAGAGGAAAAGTGCTTTGTAAATGCTTCAATGGTAGTTATTGTAAGAAGAGTTGCTGTCTCACTGCGCCAAAGGCCAGAATTAGATCCTGACCTTGAATGTTGCCTATGTGGAGTTTGCATTTGCCCTGTGCTTCCTCCTATATCCCAAAGAGGTGTGAACATTTAGGTTAATTGACTTCTGTAAACTGCCCCTAGTGTGTATGGAGTGGATGCGAAAGTGGAATAATTGATGGTTGGCGTAAAATCAGTGAGCCAAAGAACCTGTTTCCATGCTGTGTCTTTCAATCAATCAATTCATTTTGAGCTATCAACCGCAATGTGGACTAGAATATAAAGTGTTAAAAACTAGATAAAATAAATTATTTTAAGGTGACAAAATGTAAACAGAAAATGCTGGAAGCATTCAGCAGGTATGATAGAATCTGGAAAGAAAAACAGATTAACATTTCAGATTGAAGATCCTTCCTCTATTCTTTGACCTGAACTCTGTTTCTGTTGAAGGTAGACAAAAATGCTGGAGAAAATCAATGGGTGAGGCAGCATCTATGGAGCGAAGGAATATGTGATGTTTCAGGTCGAGACCCTTCTTCAGACTGATGTAGGGGTGGAGGGTGGGAAGAAGAAAGGAAGAGGCGGAGACAGTGAGCTGTGGGAGAGCTGGGTAGGGGAGGGGAAGGAGGGAGAAAGCAAGGACTACCTGAAATTGGAGGTCAATATTCACACCGCTGGGGTGTAAACTACCAAAATAAAATATGAGGTGCTGCTCCTCCAATTTGCAGTGGACTCACTCTGGTCATGGAGGAGGCTCAGGACAGAAAGGTTGGATTCAGAATGGGAGGGGGAGTTGAAGTGCTGAGCCACCAGGAGATCAGGTTGGTTATTGCGAACTGTGCGGAGGTGTTGGACAAAGCGATCTCCAAACCTGCGCTTGGTCTCATCGATGTAGAGCAGTTGACACCTAGAGCAGCGGCTGCAATAGATGAGGTTGGAGGAGGTGCAGGTGAACCTCTGCCTCACCTGGAAAGACTGCTTGGGTCCTTGGATGGAGTAGAGCAGGGAGGTAAAGCGACAAGTGTAGCATTTCCTGTGGTTGCAAGGGAAAGTTCCTGGGGAAGGGGGTAGTTTGGGTGGGAGGGGACGAATTGACCAGGGAGTTATGGAGGGTGCGGTCTCTGCGGATGCCAAAAGGGGAGCAGATGGGAAGATGTGGCCAGTGGTGGGATCCCGTTGGAGGTGGCAAAAATGTTGGAGGATTATCTTTTGTATGTGATGGCTGGCAGGGTGGAAGGTGAGGACAGGGAGACTCTGTCCTTGTTACAAATGGGGGGGATGGGGAGTGAGAGCGGAGCTACGGGATATAGAAGAGACCCTGGTGAGAGCATCATCTATAGTCGAAGAGGGGAGCCCCCGTTCCCTAAAGAATGAGGACATCCCTGATGCCCTGGTTTGGAACACCTCATCCTGGGTGCAGATGCGGCATAGACAGAAGAATTGGGAGTAGGAGATAGAGTCCTTACAGGAAGCAGGGTGGGAAGAAGTGTAGTCCAGATAGCCATGCTAGTTGACAAAAATGCTGGAGATTTCAATTGATTTTATCTGGCAAAATGAATTGATAATGATAATTGTCTTAAATGTTTCAGATTATTAGCTCGATTGAATTTGTTCAGCTGGCACGGTGGTATCTGAACATGTCTACAGATTGTTCTGGAAAACAAGTGTAGTAACTTAATTGTCATGTCACCTCAACGTCTGTGTCATGTGGCCATGGTATGTCACAGTTGTGGGATGCAACTATTCAGTGAAGCAAGAAATGCTTTGTCCTGGATGTGATTGCTACAAATGGCACTGTTTACTTTTGACAGCAAAGAACACAGAGCAGGACTTTCACACTTGCACAGGCACATTTCTTCAAGCATGATGCTGCTAGTATAAAATTGCCTGAAAATACAGGTTTTATGGTGCTAACTTGGTATATACCAATGGATTTGAAAGAGAGCCCATAATTATTTGACAATTGTGAATAAATTTTCACTGATGTTCAGCAGGTGGTCTTCAAGTAAATGACATAAACATAATAAAATGTATAAAGGATCTGCCCCTTGGCCACCAGCCACTCTGCTATCATCTGTTTTACATGATCACACATTCAAAATCCAGTGCAGAATCCCAACAGGCACCAACTAATTGATAACTGAGTCATGTTTTTTGCCATCTAAAATTTAGGAATAAATGTTGCTCAGTAGCCCCAAATAATTGTCTTTTTGCTTTTTAAATAATGCACAAAGGAATTTTAGAGAAAGCATATAAGAGCTTGATTTATCAACCTATCGTAACTCCGACAATGAGTTTAGCACAGAATCATGAACCCAGATTAGATGACGAATTTGTGTTGGATTTTGAACCAGACTCAGATGCAAGATTGCAATTTATGGAGTCATGAATCATTCCAAAAAAAAAATCCACTCATATATACTGTATATATACACAGTTTTCATGTATATATACTGTATATATAAAGGTGCTGGATAAATTGCATAATATACCACTAAAAGTGATAAATATAACTAATTTAACTGAATAAATAGTTTGCTTTTGTTTGAAGATGCAAATTAAGAGGCCTACGATATGACTTCAATTTTGCCATTGAATTTTGAGGTTATTTAAAAATACATTCTTGATACAATGGATTAATATTTCAAGTAAGAGCAGATTTATCATAAAATTGACCACTCTGTGTTTCCATGAGAGGTAGCTGATATGGAATAGCACCTGGGAAAGTTGGAGTGTGGGTATACAAACAGGCATAGGCGCTGGTAGTTGTTTATGAGGTGTAAAAGCATAGATACGGAGTGATGTTGCAACCAACTTGGATCAGCATTTACCATATACGCAGTGTTTGATATTAGCCTACAAATGATCAGATGTTGCTTTAGTAAAGACAGGTAAGCTAGTCTTGCACCAGTCATTCACAGTTCAATCAATAATGCATCTCTCAAGTAAAAAGGGAAGAATGTGAATTCAATTGTTGAATGAGAAACTCAGGACATTAAAAATTGTTGGAGCAGGAAGACACAAACACATTTTCTGCAACATTCAACAAATCATCATCATTCACAATACCACTGAGATGTCTAACAATGCAAATCCCAAGCAACGTGATTTATGTAACATGAACAAATGGGGGAAAACATTGCAGATTCAGTATAACATGGATAAATATGAAGTTATTTACTTGAAGGAGGGGGGTCCACACAGTCACAGAGCGAGCTGCACGCTCCACAAAATAACCATCAGTCAAGATTAAACCCAAGCCACTGGGACAGTGAGGCTGCAGCTCCATTAGTTCTGCCATTGTCACAACCTACAACCACCATTTGACCTATTTTCCTCATGCTCTGTTTTCTGCCCAATACTCAATCCGTGCCAGAATACTACCCCAAATACCATCTGGTTTAAATTTGTTCAATAATTTCTTGTGTGGCATCTTATCAAAGGCTTTCAATGTCAAAATACATTACATCAACGGCTTGTCCTTATCTATTATATCAGTTAGAAATATTACACAACTTCCCTTGCAGAAACAAATGTTGACTTTTTTCATTCCTATTTGCAATGGTCTGATCACTACTTACTTAATAATAGATTCTACCATGTTCCTTATTACCCCTACCATAATAAGTAGTTCATGGCTGTATGTTTACTTTAAATACTGGAGGTACATTTCCTTCCTTCCAATTTCTGGGAACTCTTCTAGAATCTGAGAAATTTAGAAACTGTATCAAACCCCACAGTTGCAGGTCACCAGCTCATGTTGGGTTTTTTTCTGTAATCTTACCTTTTGGAGTTCCTTGCTTCGTCCTCACATCCCCTCATTTGTCGCACACATGATGACATCATCAACCTAAGCCAACCCCTTCAATTACTGACCAGAATTGGAGGAAATTATTGCAACCAGCAACCTTTGTTTACAACTCAGAATAAAAAGTGGAGAACATGATATGTGAAACATGTGAGATCTTGTAGCCCTGTTTGGATAAGGTTTTTATATTTTGCAAACTCTTTCTGTCAATTTAGGGTCAGGTACATTTTATTGTCTGCATACCTGAGCATACTTTAATGGATTTGTCCACTGAGAGCCTCAATTCACAGATGCCCTAATCTGACCTCTGCCCCAATGCCACCTTTGCACTCTGCATGTGCCTTGGGGCAGGGAGACTGGGAATGTGTTGGGAGAGGCTAATCTGAAGATATGCGAGTCATCTTTTTGCTCCATCTCCCATTTCCCTTGAATTCCCCACCAATTTTCCCCATGCCCATGGCAGTTGTATTGCTTCTGTTTCTATGTTTCTATGTTTCTATGAAAGGGAAAAAAGCACAATGTCACAAGGATGCCCAAATGTTGTGACCATTTTCGATAATGATTGATTTGGTATTAGGGCAAAATATAGTGCCCATTTTGCATGTCAAGTTGGGTGATGTTCAATCTCTTAGTATATTTTAATTACCAGGGGTCCATGTGTTTTTAAAATTTATATTTATTATGACTTCATTTATTGTACCTTTTAAATAATTTTTGTTGCTACATAGTTACTTGTACAGCATGATTAATCCTGATTTAATTGGCCCTTTTGTGAACCTTCATGTAATATGTTAGTGTATGCTGTACAGAGTATGATGAAAGAATGAACAAATCAGTGGCAAAATCTACTGAGATTTGCTTCATTACAAGTAAAATTGCTCCCACATTTGAAATTACACACATACGCTGCCTTCCAGGAGCATGAGTATAAGAAACACTCGCAGGTCAGCCAAATCTATGTTCTCCTAAGCTTACAAGCTTTTTTTTCTATCCAGTAAATTTGTAGGTTTAAGACTACAAAGGTTACTCCTAAAACATATTCTAATAGATTCAACAGGTTTGTTAGCTATGTAAAAATGTGCAAATAATGAAATGCAGGGAACCCTTGTGGGTCTCTTCAGCATATGTTTTCTAATTTACTTGGGATACTTACAGCTTTGGATTTTTGGATTCCTATTATCATTACATCATTCTCTTGCAGATCTTTTACTCAGATTGGTCTTTAACATTTGCCTATAACACACCAAATGCCTTTAACATTCTGTGCACAACAATTTGTTGATTTAGACTGTGCCTTTCTTCAAATTTCAATTTAAAGTTAATTCCTTTATGCTTTAATATTAAATATGCATGGGCTTCCTGGGTTTCACTTGACTTGTGCTGTTGGTTGATATGAAAGAGAATGTATAGTTACGTTTAAAACTCACTGGCTCTATCAGTAGACCAGAGACTGGCTCCTGATGTAATCTTGTTGAATTCCGACAATGCAATAGCAGAGATTTTCCTCAAGTCATTTTTTCTGTACGCTGGGTGGAAATGAATATTGAAATATCAGGCAATAACGAGCACTCAAAATTTTCTGCATGAAGTGCCGAAAATTAAAAATGTGCTTCCATTATAAATTGGTTGTGCTGACTCCCAGGTAAATCTGTCCAAGTATGTGAATTAAGTTACTGTATGTCTGGGAACATTAAAACAACAATACCTTTGGTCTTGGTTTGCTGCTGCTGCTTATACACCCCTTCTCATTTTTCCCCCCCGGAAATATTTTTGCCATTAATCAGGTTGCATGAGCACTCTCCTGAAATTTAAAAGTCAGAATAATAAATAAATAAAAGTTGAAATGTTGAGTGGTTAAATTTCCACATGACAAAGAGCTCACAGATTTTGAAGTATTGAGACCCAAGAGGGAGCAAAGAGGAAACGCTAACTTGTAATTAGTAGAAGTGGGAGTACAGGTAACAGGCTCTGATGGAAGGATCTACACCTCAAACAAACCCCTCCTTCAGAAGTTGTGAATTGCTGTGCATTTCTGCCATTTTCTGTTTTTATTTAAATTTTCAAGAATTAGTCAATAAACAATATGTGCAGGGATAGGCCATTCGGCCCTTTGAGCCAGCCGCCATCCAATATGATCATGGCTGATCATCCCCAATCAGTACCCCGTTCCTGCCTTCTCCCCCATTTCTCCTGACTCCGCTATTTTTAAGAGCCCTATCTAGCTCTCTCATGAAAGTATAATCATTAATCTTTATTTCTGCAGAATATGTTTTATATTCTTATTATCTTTTATATTTATAAAAATGATATATTTTGTTAATGTATTGAACAACTTTTTAGTTAGAATGTTCAATTTCGGGACATATGACAATAAAACACACTTGACCACTTATTTTTACAAATACAAATTCAGAGTGTTTTTCTGAAACTAGTTTGTCAAATACAAACAGAGCTCAACAGTTGAAAACGATGCAAATGAAAGACTATAGACTCGTCGGACTTTAATGAATCCAATAAAGATGGTTTGATTGGAAAACCACAAAAGAATTGAATTGAATCGAATTGAATCCTTTATTTGTCATTCAGACCTTTCTGTTTGAACGAAATGTCGTTGCCTGCAGCCATACATGTAATAATAAACAGCACACAATAAACACAAATTAACATCCACCACAGTGAGTTCACCAAGCACCTCCTCACTGTGATGGAGGCAAAAGTCTTAGGTTGCTGTCTCTTCCCTCCTCTTCTTCCTCTGCGCTGAGGCGATACCCCACCGGGCGATGGTAAGTCAGTCCTGCGGTTCAAGCTCCGCGGCCCGGGGGTTGTCGAAGCTGCCGCCCTCCAGTCCAACGGACGCAGTTGTTGCCACGGGAGCTCCGGAAAACAGGCATCAACCTGTGACCCGCGAGCTCCTGACGATGTCATCCACTGGCCCGCGGCCGAGCCCCGGATTCAGGTCGCTGCCGCCGCCTCAGCCACCGGGGCACCGTCTCTGCCCCACACCGGGCCGCCCTCACGGGAGCGTCTCAGCCCCGCACCGGGCCGCCCTCACAGGAGCGTCTCAGCCGAGCACCGGGCCACCCACATGGGAGCGCCTACCAGCCGGGAGCCGGGCCGCCCACACGGGAGTGCCTTCCAGCCCCACACCGGGCCGCCCACACGGGAGCGTTCAGCCACCAGAGCACCTTCTCCGCCCCGCACTGGGCCGCCCACACAGGAGTGCCTTCCAGCCGGGAGCCGGGCCACCCACATGGGAGCGCCTTCCAGCCGGGAGCCGGGCCGCCCACACAGGAGTGCCTTCCAGCCCCGCACCGGGCCGCCCTCACGGGAGCGTCTCAGCCCCGCACCGGACCGCCCCCACGGGAGCGCCTTCCAGCCGGTAGCCGGGCCGCCCACACAGGAGTGTCTCAGCCCCGCGCCGTCCACCCTCACCGGAGCGCCGAGTCGTACCGCTGCCCGAATGCCGCCGCAGCTCGAAGACAGCCAGCCTCGCGTTGGTAAGTCCTGGCTGGCTCTACCTCCGGATCCTCGAGGTCGGTCGCAGGTTGGAGGCCGCCAACTCCACCATTAGGCCTCAGCTCAGACGGGGGAAGAGAAGGGGGATACGACAAGAAAGTCGCATTCCCACGAAGGGAGAGACAGAAAGCCCTGTTTCACTCCCTCCTACACACATAATACAACCTAATAACCAAAAGTTTAACAAAACAAGACAAAAAAAACAACACAATAAAGTAAAAACAGACAGACTGCAGGCGAGCCGCAGCCGTTTCACAGCGCCGCCACTTCCGGAATCACACATTTGGACAATAAATGTAGGATCTTCAGAATGTTATTTGCTTGCATAATATTTTACAAACCCAGGGGGCAAAAAAAAAAAAATCTGATGCATGCTTTAGGCTTTTACCATTCCGGGTGTTTTTTTTAAAATATATTATCGTTAGAGGGGAAAAAATGTTGGATACCTGTATAAGTTGTGATGTTAATGTGAGTCCTGTGACACTGGATCCACATTGACATTAACTTCCTCAGTTGTTTTTTCCAATTGTCGACAGTGCTTTTGTTCTAATTTTTAAGCTTCAAATTACATTTTAAGTACACACTAACTTTGATCCATTAATGGCCATTAATATTAATGTACTCTTGTTCTGAACTCACCAACAAGTAGGTACGTTTTCACACTGTCAGATAATTTTATAAATGTCTGCTAGAATATCTTTTTGGCCATTGTAAAATTGCCTTTAGGGTGTAGGAGTGGGGTTGAATCTGAGGTTGGGGTGGGGGAAGGGTGTTGACAATTAATGGGAATTCAAAGAGAATTGGGTTATGATAAGATTAGTGTAATTAGATACACAATAGTCAGCACTGATTCAGTCGGCCAAAGGGCCTAATACTGTACACATCTCTCTATGATGCCACATCAGTATGTCTGGCAAAGCCTTAAATGACATGTGAATGTCAACAAGCCAAAGACACAATTTTCATGTTAAAAAATTCTAGGAACAGAATAGGCCATTCGGCCCTTTCGGTCTGAACGACATTTTGTGCCTTGCAGTCATACATAAAATAAAATAACAAAAACACACAATAAACACAAATTTAACATCCACCACAGTGAGTCTACCAGGCACCTCCTCACTGTGATGGAACGCAAAAGTCTTAAAGTCCTTGTCTCTTCCCTCCTTGTTCTCCCCTCTCCGCTGAGGCGATCCAGGCTTCCGATGTCGTGACCCCACCGGGCGATGGTAAGTAAGTCAGTCCCGCGGCTGCATCTGAGCTCCGCGAATGGGCCGGTTCAAACTCCGCGGACCGGGGCAGTCAAAGCTGCCGAAGCTGCCGCCCTCCAGTCCAGGGAACGAAGCTGTTGTTGCGGGCGCTCCAGAAAAACAGGTCACCAACCTGTGACCTGCGAGCTCCCGATGATGTCGTCCACTGGGCCCGCGGCCGAGCCTCTGAGGCTCTGGTCGGGTCGCCGCCGCCGGAACACCGGAACGCCACCACAGCCCCGAAGTTGGGCCGCCGCAGCCAGAACGCAGCCACAGCCCCGAAGTCGGCCAGCCCCGTGCTGGTAAGTCCTGGCTAGCTCTGCCTCCGGAGCCTCGAGGTTTGTCCCAGTTGGAGGCCGCCAGCGCATGCCTCAGCGCAGACGGAAACGGAGATGGGGGATACGACAAGAAAAAGTCACATCCCCCCGAAGGAAGAGACCAAAAACATTTCTCCCACCTCCCCCCCCCCACACACACACACATACACAACGTAATAAACTAAATTTAACTAAAACAGGACAAAAGAAAACAATAAAAAAGAAAAAAACAGACGGACTGCAGGCGAGCCGCAGCTGCTAGGGCAGCGCCACCATTTCAGCCACTACCATTCAATCATTGCTGATCTATCATTACCTCTCAACCATTTCCTCTTGCCCTCACCCTATAACCTCTGACACCCTTACTAACCAAGAATCTATCTATCTCCACCTTAAAAATATCCATTGACATCCTCCACAGCCATCTGTGGCAATGAATTCCACAGTCACCACCCTCTGACTAAAGAAATTGCTTCTCATCTATTTTCCAAAGGTACTGTACATCCTTTTATTCTGAGGTCCAAGACTCTCCCACTAGTCCAAACATCCTCTCCACATTCACTATTCGGTAAGTTTCAATGAGGTCGCCCCTCATCTTTCTAAACTCCAGCAACTGCTGTCAAATGCTCATCATATGTTAACCCAACAATTCCTGGAATCATTCTCGTAAACCTCCACAGGGCTCTCTCCAATGCCAGCACATCCTTCCTCAGAAATGGATGCCAAAACTGCTCACAATACTTCAAATGCAGTCTGATCAGTGCCTTATAAAGTTTCAGCATTACATCCCTGATTTTGTATTGTAGCCCTCTCGAAATAAATGCTAGCACTGTATTTGCCTTCCACTGATTCAATTTGCAAATTATCTTTTTGGGAATCCTGCACCAGCAATCCCAAGCCCCTTTGCATATCCAATTTCTGATTTATCTCCCCATTTAGAAAATAGTCTATGCCTTTATTTTGATGGGAAGTTTCCACAGATGCCTTGGTGGTAAATTCCTGATTTAAATGGTTAGACATTTCTTTTAATTGCTCTTCATTCAAGCACAAAAGACAGAATCAAATATCTGCGTTAATGAACATGATGCGAATCCACTGTGCAGTATCTCTAGTTATTAATTCTTCAATTTTTTCAGATTAACCTGGGATTGTAAAAAAAAAAAGCATAAACCACAAAAGCTATTACAGGTACTTGATTACTTAAAACAAGAAATGCTAGAAATACCCAGCACCTCAAGCAACAGCAGCAGCAGCAGATAAATATAATGAACAATTCAGATGAGTGATCTTTCTTCATAAATTATTGATTGAGTTACCAGCTGTGGAGAAATTTACAGAAAATAGACAAATGTAAGAACTAAACTAAAAATGATGTCTATAAAGAGGTTTATTATCGTTCTAGCTGGGTTTTCAATACATTTCCAGACTTACAGAAGCAGTGTCATTGTATGTATGAATACATTTAATTCAATCCAGACACCTTTGCCCCACTGCACTTGGCTGTGCATGTCAAGTGGAAGGCAAATACTGAACCACGCCGTGACCTCATTTTCCAAGGGGAGTATGGGAATGTGTGCAAACAAATTCAATTACTGCAGCAAACTCGCTATTAAAAAGTTTACACCAAAATCTCACTTTGCGTTTGTTGTTCTTGCTATTCTTTTCCTATTAGCGTACCGTGAGGACTGATTCGAGTTGAATGCTTCCAGTCAAACTTAATTTCTCATAAATTTACCAACTCGTTCAAAGAAAGAAAATGTGCTGTATAGTTTTGTCCTGATTAAAGCTCCTTGAAAGTGTGAGGAAACAGTTTGCTCTTTTCCAAAAATCTTTAAGTAACCGATGATAAGGTGTACGTGAAGTCAAAACAATGAAAATGACTAGTTCTTGAGCTGGATGGTTATTTTTTTGTAGGATGGGAACGTGTCGATAGTTGGCTTGCATAGAAAGGGATCTTTTTAAGCCCTCCAGAAAGCACAGGAAGTGTAGCACTTGAAATCTGCAGATGAATGGACTGCCATCTCATTACTCAAGTCAAGTCAAGTCAAGTCAAGTTTATTTGTCACATACACATACGAGATGTGCAGTGAAATGAAAGTGGCAATGCTCACGGAACAACAAAACAACCAAACAAATTCTAAACACAATCACACATATTATTTTACGTAATAAATAATAGAAGGAAAAACGTTCTGTACAGTTAGTCCCTGGTGAGAAAGGCGTTTACAGTCCGAATTGCCTCTGGGAAGAAACTCCTTCTCAACCTCTCCGTTCTCACTGCATGGCAACGGAGGCGTTTGCCTGACCGCAGCGGCTGGAACAGTCTGTTGCAGGGGTGGAAGAGGTCTCTCATGATTTTATTTGCTCTGGAGTTGCACCTCTTGTTGTATAGTTCCTGCAGGGGGGTGAGTGAAGTTCCCATAGTGCGTTCGGCCGAACGCACTACTCTCTGCAGAGCCTTCTTGTCCTTGGCAGAGCAATTCCCGAACCAGATTGTAATGTTCCCGGACAAGATGCTTTCCACCGCTGCTGCGTAGAAGCACTGGAGGATCCTCAGAGACACTCTGAATTTCCGCAATTGCCTGAGGTGGTAAAGGCGCTGCCTTGCCTTACTCACCAGTGCTGAGGCGTGTGATGACCATGTCATATCCTCAGAGATGTGGACTCCCAGATATTTAAAACAGTTCACCCTATCCACAGGATCCCCATTTATACTCAATGGAGTGTACGTCCTCGGATGATGTGCCCTCCTAAAGTCCATGATCAGCTCCTTCGTTTTTTTGATGTTCAAGAGGAGGCTGTTCTCCTGGCACCAGAGTGCCAGATCAGCCACCTCCTCCCGGTAGGCCCTCTCATCATTGTCTGAGATCAGGCCCACCACCACAGTGTCATCAGCAAACTTAATTATTGAATTGGAGCTGAACCTAGCCACACAGTCATGTGTGTACAGAGAGTACAATAGGGGGCTGAGGACGCAACCCTGGGGCGATCCTGTGCTCAGGGTGAGGGACTTCGATGTATTCCCTCCCATCTTGACTACCTGGGGCCTGGCGGTGAGAAAGTCCAGGACCCAGGCACACAGGGAGGTGTTGAGCCCCAATTCCAGTAGCTTCCCGGCCAGTCTGGTGGGGACTATCGTGTTGAAGGCTGAACTGTAGTCTATGAACAGCATCCTCACGTAGCCCCCCTTCTGGCTGTCCAGATGGGAGAGAGCGGTGTGCAAGACCTGGGAGACCGCATCGTCCGTAGACCTGTTCGGACGGTATGCAAACTGCAACGGGTCCATGTTCCGAAGGCGCAGATGTGATTCTTCACCAGCCTCTCGAAGCATTTCATGACTACCGAGGTAAGGGCCACCGGACGGTAGTCATTCAGGCAGGCTGGGGAGGCATTTTTTGGTACCGGTACGATGATGGATTTTTTGAAGCAGGCAGGGACCACGGACTTGTCCAGGGAGAGGTTGAATAATGTAGTGAGCACTGGAGCTAGCTGCGTAGCACAGGACTTGAGTACTCGCCCCGGGATGCCATCGGGGCCTGCAGCTTTTCTTGTGTTCACCCGTGTCAGTGCCCTCCTCACGTCGTGCTCGGACAGCGAGAATGTGTGCATATTCCTCCCTTCAGCTTCGGTAGCCAGCCCGCTGTCGGTATTGTCGATAGTCGGCAGACCTGGAGTGGTGTTGCCCCTCTCGAAACGAGCGTAGAAGGAGTTCAGGTCGTCAGCTAGGGAGGTGCCGGCACATGCGGATGAGGGAGCGGTGCTACGGTAGTTGGTTACAATCCGTAGCCCCTGCCACAGGCTTCTGGTGTCCTGCTGCTCCATCTGTAACTCCATCTTGTCCCTGTACCTTCTCTTTGCGTCCTTCACCGCCCTTCGCAGTCGGTAGGACTCTGCCTTGTAGACGTCCATGTTTCCTGATGCCAGGCCCGAGTTGTAGGCAGCGGTGCGAGCATTCAGGGCCACACGAACAGATCTGTCTACCCAGGGTTTTTGGTTCGGGAAGTTGCTTACCCTTACCGTGGGGACGATGTTGTCGGTTACTGTTGCTATGAAGTCCATGACTGCTTCCGCGAACTCACTGATGTCACTGGAACTTGCTTCGAACATATTCCAGTCGACATCACTCAGTGCATCTTGCAGCATGGCCTCTGACTGGTCGGACCACCGCTTTACATCCCTCGTCTCTACCGCTTCCCGAACTATCCTCTGTTTGTACTCTGGCAACAGGAAAATAGCAGCGTGGTCAGATTTTCCTAGGGGAGGGAGTGAAACGGCCTTGTAGCCTTTCCTGAACGGTGTGTAGCAGTGGTCCAAAGTTCTCTCCCCCCTGGTGGCACACGTGATGTGTTGGTGGAAGTTCGGCATGACCTTCTTGAGATTTGATTTATTAAAATCTCCACTCTTAATGGTAAGTCCATGCTTCCAACTGCCATTGTGGCCCTGTCCTGACTTTGGTCTATTGTGCTAGATTGTTCATATTATGTTTGCACAGAGAGCTCATGTTAAAATTAGAGACCCTGCCAGCAAAAAGGAGCTCTCCAGTAGCCCCCAGGAAAGTCCAAGTTGGGAAACTGGGTCAATGAGCTTCCATCATCGCAGAAAAGCATTGATTGGCAGTAGTCATCATTACATGTTACAATGGTTAACCATATTACTTTTCTTATGGGCCTGTCCCACATAGGTGACTTTTTAGGCGAGTGCAGGAGACTCTGCGCTCACCACATGGTCGCCACATGTTCGCTGGTGGTCTCTGGTGAGTCTCCTTCATGGTCGCGAGGGGTTCCCGCATTCTGGGAACTAGTCGCAGCCTCAACATTCGTTGCCATGGAGATATCAATAATCCTGTAGTCATAGGTGCAGTTGTAGTGGGGTCGCCATGTAGTTGTAGGTAGTCGTAAATAGTTTTAGTTAATCGCCTTTGCTGACCGGTCATTTTCATTGGCTCATTGGGGAAAAAAACGTAAGCAGGAGTTTTCAGAACCAAGGAAAACCGACCGGTAATGTTAAATGTCTGCCGAACTTCACAGCTGTGTATCTCTGGCTTATTAAAAGTTGTCTGGCTTCTTAAAAGTTGTCTCCACTCCTTCTCCCCCCTTCGCCCCTCCCCCTCTCCCTCCCCTCTTTTAATGGACTTACCATACACTGTGCTAGCCATCTTAATTACAGCGCCAAATTTCCTGTTCATCGTGGTGTGTGTCTGTATCACCTTGGCTTTGTACCATGTTAATTTCAAACAGCGCTCCCCCCGCTTGCCCTGGCCCCCGCCTTTGCGATGTGTTTGTGTGTGTGTTCCATTCTGACAGTCGCCGTTCCAGTTCCCGGTTTTTCAGGCGACTGCCGGCCACTTGACTATCGCCGGCAGTCCGCTGAAAAATTACTTAAGTGGGACAGGCCCATTAGGCTAAACGTGACCCTACCAACTTTAAATAATTAGAGGCAATGGAACTGAATAGTCCAGAAATGGTGTCAGATTTGAAGGTGAACACATAATTGTACTGCTTTGAACATGCCGAGAATTGCAAACTGAAAGCTCCAGTGCATCTTGCATTGGCAAAATTCAAGGAAGTTCCAGAAGAGGTAAAATTAGAACTTCTTTGAACCGATTTAGAAGTAAGGATAAGAAAGTTAACTAAATGGAAACTAGTTTACTCCAAACATTATAATCTGTCATTTCCTGGCATCTGACCAATTTATGATGCAGTTCCAGCAGTTCTTGATTTTATTTCAGATTTCCAACACTTTCAATTTTTCCTTTTATTTTAATATGCTATAATTAGGAGATAAACCTAAATCAATGCCAACTGGCATAGTTCTTAAGATCTCTGCTGTTAAGTGAGATCATGCTGGAGGGTGTGAACATCATGAGGCATTGCCAATGAGGGTTGAGCACATCCGTAGATGTTAGGCGGAAATTATTTCAAGCAGAATATAAATAAAACAAAGAGAAAACTACTGGATATATTTCATAATGCTTAAATATAAAGAGGAATAAACAGCCACATTGGACATTGTGCTGGTGACTCTCCATTGTAAATAGTGGAGCATGGGAATTTAAATTCTACATTTTTATTGTTGCATTGAGGTTGAAGTACAGTAAAATTCATTGGAAAACACGCATCTGCAGTTCCTTGTGTCTACATCAATTATAATGTTCATTTGAACTGGGTGTATGTTGTTCTCTCACAAGGCAGCTGGACACACAGTCTAGGTTTTAACTAGTCAAGGTTTTCAACACAAGACTAGAGTATTGTGTTCTTCTTGTATTTGTACTGTGGAGTGTGACATAACTCACTTGAACTTGGAGCACGAGTGTATTTGAGGTGGTGATGGTTTCTAAGCTGACCTGAAGCAATGATTGTAGTAGTTAATCATGTGACATGTTTTTTATGATAGTAGCACCAATCTTGAGGTAACATTTGCATATGAAAGTTAAACTGGAGTCATAAACCAATGCACATAATATTCGTAATCTCTCTTTTGAAATAATGAACAACCAACACAGTTCAAATAGGTGAACTAACACTAGGTTAGTTAACCACTGTAAATCATCCTTTAGTGTAGATAAGTGGAAAAACTATCACAAATCAGTTGATGAACAATGTTGAACTAAGTTTTAGGACGGGGTAATTGGTGAGGGGGAATGGGACTGATGGAATGGAATGTGTGGAATAGGCCAAATAGCCTATTTCCCTGTGTTGTAAGTAAAACAAAACCTTAAAGAGTTGTATACACACAAAAGCACACATGTCTTAATTCTTTGAAACCTCAACAGTGCAGTTGTGCCTAATATATCTGTTTTGTTGCTGGTAATCTTCCCAGAACCTGTCATAAGTTTCTTTGATTTTGCATCTCAGCTATGCAGGGACCACAACTATATTACAAAGACCATTCCCTCAGGATCTTCTAACCCATGCTGATATTCATTTATATTGTTGGGGATTATTCAAGAGAATCATGGGATAGGAGACATTAATACAAATGATAATCAATCTCCAAATGAAAGAAACATCACCTACAGTAATTGCAGGCATAATGTTAAAAATTGAAAACAATAGTTTTTTTAAACAAGCAGTACTGCGTCCAGACCACAGGCTTCTGGGCCACTACATGAGGCTGGTTGCTTGAGAGATATGGTTTGCAAACTAACATGACCATGAGACATTCTCATATGTATCAGCCAAATGTAAGACAAGCGTCTGAAGAAAGGTCTCGATCCAAAACGTCACTCATTCCTTCTCTCCAGAGATGCTGCCTGTCCTGCTGAGTTACTCCAGCTTTTTGCTATCTAAGACAAGGGGGTAGGTTAATTGGCCTACATCAAACTAGACATCAGACACCTTCAGCTAAGTAATTATTCACCATTGTGATATAGATCAAGGAAGCCTCCAGACCACATTTATTTTGTCACATGGTCAAAGGCATATTTGCTCTGCCTTTCAAGTATTGGGATATATGTGAACCCAAGAGTCAACCCTCACACAACACTAATTTTAGGTAGGAAGGAATTGCAGATGCTAGTTTAAACAGAAGATAGACACAAAAAGTTGAAGTAACAGCAGGTCAGGCAGCATCACTGGAGGTAAGGAATAGGTGGGGTTTCGGGTCGAGACACTTCTTCGAACTTCAGGGGAAAGGGAACGAGATATAGATGATGATATAGAGAGATTTAGAACATATGAATGAAAGATATGCTAAAAACTTAACGATGATCAAGGAAAGGTGGAGCCCACAATGGTCCATTGTGGATGGCTGGGTTCTCCATCCTCTGAAGCTTTTAGACCATCCATGTAAAAGACGTCCTGGCAAAGATGTTTGAACATTCAGAGGTATCTTACGATGTGCTCACTTTTTAAGTGTTTGTCAAACTCAAAATATTGAAGAAAGCAATGTTGTTGTAGTGTAGGAAAGAACTGCAGATGCTGGTAGTCATTGGAATTGTATTGAATCACCTGCTGCTATCTTTGTTCTTAATAGTATGAAAACTATATACAGTATACTTTGAGTAATTAGAGAGAGACTCTATTGAGAGGATCTCCAAGAGAATGTCTGCTTGTCATGATGAATAAAGATTCTTTATATTCACCAGCTGCAATCTCTGTGACTTAGTCACAACAGACATCATTGTTGGCAATTTTTTTTCAGTTTAGTTTAGAGATGCAGTGTGGCAACAGGTCCCACCAGGTCCACACTGACCAGCAATCCCCATACACTAACACTATCCTACACACACACAAGGGATAATTTTACATTTAAATACCAAGCCAATTAACCTACAAACCTGTACATGTTTGGAGTGTTGAAGGAAACCAAAGATCTTGGTTAAAACCTATGCACTTATGGGGAGAATGTACAAACTCCGTACAGACAGTCCCTGTAGTCAGGATCGAACCCGGATCTCTGGTGCTATAAGGCCGCAACTCTACTGCATATGGACCTACTTGGAGTAACCTGTGTATCTAATGTATTAATTTCTGTACTAAGACTTCACCTCTGTACTCTAATATGTGGATCTATCACGAGTTCATATTCTGCTTTCCTTTTTCTATGAAAGTTTGAGTTATGGAGCCCAGTACTGTATGCCTGTTGAAGAGTTTTGCTGCCAACATTCTGGATGACTGGTCCAAATTTTCATATACAGGAAGATGACTATCCATCTCATTGCTCCGAGCTGGATTTCCTGGGGTAGAACATTGCTTTGAAGCTTCCTTGCTTTGAAGCATTTGCTCCTACTTTCATCATTCTGCTCATCAACCTTGATGGTTGACCGGCAGCTTCACACTGTAGATCGTACGTACTGTTTGGTGTGTCTACCTTCTCATTACTAAGATTGTTTCTAGGCAATAATATTCTCTTTATGTCCACGTCTTTCCCTGAGTGGTTTCATGCCAATTCTTTGATCTATCCAGACACCTTTTAACTTGTTATGTTGCACCTTTGCTTCATTAAATAAAAACAGAAAATGCTGGAAAGATTCACTGTTTTCCAGTCTCAGAACGTTAACTGTTTCTCTTCTCATAGATACTGAGGTTTGTCCCAGCATTTTCTGGGTTTTTTTTCTGTTTTTTTTTTTTCAGATTTCAAGCCTACAGTACTTCTGATTTTAATTTACTCCGCTTCACTATGCTGAATCAAGGATGAAGCATGTGACTTGGGAGAGAGCATGTGACCTGGACGTCCGGTGGTGCTGTTACTGGCTGCCTCCACCTTCAGTCTGCTATCTTTTTTATTTTTTTGTTATGATTAAAGTATGTTCTTTAGTTTTTTTGAGGTATTTTATGTGGGGGGAAGAGGGTATGGTAAGGGGGAAACCGTCCTTCAGTCGCTTCCTGGCGAGGATGTGACTATTGGCCGAGTTATAACCATATAACCATATAACAATTACAGCACGGAAACAGGCCATCTCGGCCCTACAAGTCCATGCCGAACAAATTTTTTTCCCCTTAGTCCCACCTGCCTGCACTCGTAACATAACCCTCCATTCCCTTCTCATCCATATGCCTATCCAATTTATTTTTAAATGATACCAATGAACCTGCCTCCACCACTTCCACTGGGAGCTCATTCCACACCGCCACCACTCTCTGCGTAAAGAAGTTCCCCCTCATATTACCCCTAAACTTCTGTCCCTTAATTCTGAAGTCATGTCCTCTTGTTTGAATCTTCCCTATTCTCAAAAGGAAAAGCTTGTCCACATCAACTCTGTCTATCCCTCTCATCATTTTAAAGACCTCTATCAGGTCCCCCCTTAACCTTCTGCGCTCCAGAGAATAAAGACCTAACTTATTCAACCTATCTCTGTAACTTAGTTGTTGAAACCCAGGCAACATTCTAGTAAATCTCCTCTGTACTCTCTCTATTTTGTTGACATCCTTCCTATAATTTGGTGACCAAAATTGTACACCATACTCCAGATTTGGTCTCACCAATGCCTTGTACAATTTTAACATTACATCCCAGCTTCTATACTCAATGCTCTGATTTATAAAGGCTAGCATACCAAAAGCTTTCTTTACCACCCTATCTATATGAGATTCCACCTTCAAGGAACTATGCACGGTTATACCCAGATCCCTCTGTTCAACTCTATTCTTCAATTCCCTACCATTTACCATGTACGTCCTATTTTGATTTGTCCTGCCAAGGTGTAGCACCTCACATTTATCAGCATTAAACTCCATCTGCCATCTTTCAGCCCATTTTTCCAAATGGCCTAAATCACTCTGTAGACTTTGGAAATCCTCTTCATTATCCACAACACCCCCTATCTTGGTATCATCTGCATACTTACTAATCCAATTTACCACACCTTCATCCAGATCATTGATGTACATGACAAACAACAAAGGACCCAACACAGATCCCTGAGGCACCCCACTAGTCACCTGCCTCCAACCCGATAAACAGCCATCCACCATTACCCTCTGGCTTCTCCCATTCAGCCACTGTTGAATCCATCTTGCTATTCCTGCATTTATACCCAACAGTTGAACCTTCTTAACCAACCTTCCATGAGGAACCTTGTCAAAGGCCTTACTAAAGTCCATATAGACAACATCCACTGCTTTACCCTCGTCAATTTCCCTAGTAACCTCTTCAAAAAATTCAAGAAGATTAGTCAAACATGACCTTCCAGGCACAAATCCATGTTGACTGTTCCTAATCAGACCCTGTTTATCTAGATGCTTATATATATTGTCTCTAAGTATCTTTTCCATTAATTTGCCCACCACTGAAGTCAAACTAACAGGTCTATAATTGCTAGGTTTACTCTTAGAACCCTTTTTTAAACAATGGAACAACATGCGCAGTACGCCAATCCTCGGGGACTATTCCCGTTTCTAATGACATTTGAAATATTTCTGTCATAGCCCCGGCTATTTCAACACTAACTTCCCTCAATGTCCTAGGGAATATCCTGTCAGGACCTGGAGACTTATCCACTTTTATATTTTTCAAAAGTGTCAGTACTTCTTTTACTTTGAACCTCATAGTATCCATAGCTACTCTACTAGTTTCCCTTACCTCACATAATTCAATATCCTTCTCCTTGGTGAATACCGAAGAAAAACAATTGTTCAATATCTCCCCCATCTCTTTTGGCTCTGCAGATAGCTGTCCACTCTGTCTCTCCAATGGACCAATTTTATCCCTCCTTATCCTTTTGCTATTAATATAGCTGTAGAAACCCTTTGGATTGACTTTCACCTTACTTGCCAAAGCAACCTCATATCTTCTTTTAGCTTTTCTAATTTCTTTCTTAAGATTCTTTTTACATTCCATATACTCCTCAAGCACCTCATTTACTTCATGCTGCCTATAATTATTGTAGATCTCCCTCTTTTACCGAACAAGATGTCCAATTTCCCTTGAAAACCAGGGCTCTTTCCAATTTTTACTGTTTCCTTTCAACCGAACAGGAACATAAAGATTCTGTACTCTTAAAATTTCCCCTTTAAATGTCCTCCATTTCTCTTCTACACCTTTCCCATAAAACAAAATGTCCCAGTTCACTCCTTTTAAATCATCTCGCATCGCATCAAAGTTAGCCTTTCTCCAATCAAAAATCTCAACCCTAGGTCCAGTTCTGACCCTCTCCATAGTTATATTGAAACTAATGGTATTGTGATCACTGGACCCGAAGTGCTCCCCAACGCATACCTCCGTTTGAGTTGCGCCCTCGCCCCCCTCCTCGCGGCCTACCATCTGGATTAGCGCGGCCTTTCCTACCAGGACCGACCGGAGCTTCAGCAGCAGTGGCGCAGCGCTCGATACATCGCGGATGCCTCACCTGGGATCGTCATTTGGAGCTCCGGAGTGTTGGGCCTGCTGCATCGACATCGCGGAGCTGTGGTTCGCGGAGCTCCCAATGCGGGCGGCGCTGACCAACATCGCGGAGTCCTGGGACCCTTTGTTGGGGGTCGCCAGCATGAATCTCCGCCCAGCTCGGCCTGTGGACTTCGGGAGCTGTGGACTCCGGTGGGAGGTGTACGATTCAGAGGTCCAGGCAGCTGAGGATGTCTTATCTTTTAACGTTGGGGTTCCATCGATCCCGGCGAGAGGGCCTGAACATCGGGCCGCCTGTAGCAGCGACTGTGGGGGGGCTCGGGAGGCCACTACCACGGGTGAACATTGGGGAACATCAGTGAGGAGGTTGACTGGACTTTGGTTCCTTCCCTCACAGTGGGGAACTTTGGTGCCGTTGTGGGGATGTTTGTGTTGTGGACTACTGTATTCTGTGTTTTGTGTTGTTTTTTTATTTGTATGACTGTAAAGAAAATAGTATTTTGTTGTTTCTTAATTGAAGCCAATGACAATAAATTGAATCCAAATCCAAATGAATCCAAAGAGGAGCCACCTGTCTAATTGTTCTCTTCATCTACACTGGGCTTGGCATTTAAACAGTGGTATTGCTTAATTGCTGTGATCTTATCCCTACCCTATACTGTAAATTTCCAGGTTTGGGTTGCCATAATTTTTCTGTCAAGAACATTTCTCCTGAATATGTGTACAATAAGACACTGTTTCGGGCCATTGGGACTTGGTTAAAGTTTAGTCTGGAAAGGCTTATCAGGTAACCACCACAACAGTATATTCCACAATGCTTATGCCAGATATATTCTAATACTTCAAATTTTTTGCTTGGTCGGTCAACTGACCTGCGTACTTATAGATTGCCTTATCTGGCATCCAGGTATGTATTTAGGATTTCTATCTGTGCTTTGCAACACCAATGATTGAATTAGTTTCATGTCAATGTCCAAGTGACCTTTAGAAAACAAAACTTCACCTATCCATTTTCTCCAGCGATGCTGCCTGACCTGCTGAGTTACTCCAGCAATTGGGTCTATCTTTGTTTATTAGCATGTTTTTCACCGACTCACTGATTATAACATTTTGCAATGTTTACAGACAAAAATACCAATGTTACCAAGAACATGCTTAATTTTCAATTTAAATGGTAAATGCCTCTAGGATTCTATCATATTTACAAAGTCTTTTGATGGATCCCAGCTGTGCTGTTTTTGCTACTTTTGTATTGAGCCCCATTTACACATGTTGCTTCTTCCTCCAGTATTGACAGATTTGCCTTTCTGATTTGCCATGCTTTTTTTTTAAATCACGAGCTTATCTGTCTTACTTGAGCAAAATTGACTATCCAGGAGATATCCATCTTTGTTGTCATTGTAATGAATTGGGTTTTACCTATAGTTATATTGTGAAGTATTACATCACACACCTGGATTGAGAATATTGAGGAAGCATATCTTTATATAAAAGGTACGGAATTAAAGCATTGTTACAAAGTTAACCACGTGACGCAGTTTAACTGGGTCATGTTGAGGACTTCATCTTTAAAGTGACAATTGCACTTAAAAGTCGAAGTACAACAAATTGACATCCACGTATTCACATATACTTTATTTTGTGCTACAGTGAAAAGCTTTTTGTTTGGATACATGTTTGAGTAAACTTAGTAACAATGACATGGGCATCTGATTACGTGGAAGCATGTTGCTTGATCAGTAAGCAGGCCTTATTGGGAAGAAGCAGACTTCCCAAGCACTGCTAAAAGGGACAAATCTTACCTTCACTGTGTGACGTTCTTGCCATGATTCAACTCTAGGAGAACAATGGCTTGGATTTCTTAACATTCTGCAGATAAGGCTTTCTATTTTCTTTTTGAGGGGCTTCTTCCCCCTCTCCTTCTCTACAATCGACCCCTACCCCCTTATGAAATCCATTGCTGGATATCGCTTGTTTCTAGGCAAGATGTTGAAGATAATGGTGCTTCCTCCTACTTCCATGACAAGCGTAACATAGCTTAACATAGCTAACAAACGTAGCTCACCTGAAGTAACCACATTCCTTCAGCAAGGGTTCCCATTGAGTCTTGCTATTTTGGAAGCATAAACCGTGAGAGACAACTAAAATTGGAAATGGGTGTTTTGGCAACTTTCATAATTACATGAGGTTAATTATTGTAATTGCAGTAGAGTTCTGGGATCTGCACTTCTTTTGTGCATCTTTTCTCATGTTTTGCAGACATAGAAATCATTCCCACATGGATAAAGCTGGCATGGGTCCTCCACACAGAACCATTTTAGCTTGTCTATTCATGCAATGTACAATTTTCCATGCTTAAATCTCTCTTCAATTTTGATGTGTTTGAGGAGGCGTGGGTAATATCATTAAGGCCAAACTCTTTTGGGAATAATTTCTGAAATGTGGACGTTCTGGGAGACGAGATTTTCCACTGGTAATTTGATTTAAAAAAATGAGCGATTGGGTCATAGAGTTGTTGCCATGAACCATTATTATAACTTGGCTTGGAAAGTGAAATGGGACTGAAGAGGCACAACCTTTAAAATATCATCTGAAGGTCCACCTTATCCCACTCACAAAACCCATTTCATCGATGGATGTCAAGTAACTAGTTTAGCAAATCGGCCGGTAAGAAACCCCAGCTACTTATAAAAGCAACAAATGGTTATTGTTACCATAAACTAACCATCTAATAACACTGCTACTGTTAGCCTTTACAAATCAACTCGGATAACAATCAGCTTGGCAGCAGGAGCATTTCTAACAACAGTTTCTGTTTCACTGCAAGATAGCATTAAACATTTAGGATAAGCAAAACATTGTGAAGTTTGTGTTTGCCAATAATTTGTGCATGCTACTGTAAAATTAAAATTATCCAAATTATTTAATGGAATTTGGAATTGGAGAATGTTGCCACAAAATAAGTTTACACAGAATTACACTGAAGTAAACAAAAATAACCACCTAACTATCTTGGCAAATTATATCTGAGGCAGGATGTGGACTTTATTTCTGGATGATATAAATGTTCTGGATCACTGGGTAACATTGATTTCCACATATTTAATAGTGAAGGCTGTCCATGTGGGACATGGTGGTTGAGATTAGAGGCCTGATATATATCCACTTTGGGCTTATTTATGTTGACATTTGGCACACAACATGAAGAAAAAAGGGTGCTTCACATGCACTTCACATGCACTTCTCATCGTGGGATACACTCAAGGGCCTGTCCCACTTTCACAACCTAATTCACAACCTCTGCCGAGATTGCCCTTGACTCATACTCGCAGCATGGTCGTCACGAGGTCGTAGGAGGTCGTAGGTAGGTCGTAGCAGGCCGGGATGCTAGTTGTGGGTTCTTGTGGCATCAGGTAGGTCGGGGCGTTTTTTCTAGCCTGATGAAAAATGTCCACGAGTAAAAAAGGTTGTTAATTAGGTCGTGAAATTGGGACTGGCCCTTCGCGGCATTTATTGGTTGTAGCTTCATATAATTATTTACAGCTTCACTGAAGAAGAGGCTAGGTGGTTATGCTCAAGTCTTCACTCTCCACAATGTTAAGTCAGGCATAGACTGGTTGTTGGTTTCTTTACATTTCATATGGTGAACAAATTAAGGAAACGGTCAGATATTGTATAAGGCAGTGAATAAGTGAGCTTTATCTTATCGAGGTGAGAAAATACGAAAAATTTGCCGATCCTTAATTCTGGACATAGTCCACACAGCATAAGGGAGCTTCCAAAAGCATTTGTGACTATTGATATTACCCCGAACAGGAGCTTATTTGCTGTTTCAATATACATGTCATTGAACGTAGTTGTTTGTTTGGATATCTTGACAACCCTGATGAGATCAGCACAGACATGCAGGGAAACTGCTTAAAGAAAGGTTAAATTACTTAGGGCTACACATTTTTCTCATGATGGAGAAAATGTTTGAAATGACTGGAAGTTATTTCTTATAGCCTGAGTGGTTAAGGGGCCTTCATAGAATGGATTTGGTCAACATGGTGCCTGACAGTCCCATTATGCTGGCCTCATTTTTGCTGGCACTGTAAAACAGTAAACAGTGCCAGGTTCAGACATCAGAAACATACAAAAGAAAACATCCAGTGAACTTTATATCAACTTAGTACAATGCCCAGGGAATCAAAATGATGATACGTTGTTACTGGAGAGCTTTTGCTTCACAAATAGAGAAAAAAAAATATCCATGATTTTTGGCAATCCACATTCCAATAATAAGCATACACAGATTTTTTAAATTATATTTTTTCCCATTCTACTTTTCTAAATCCTTGCAGACATACAAGATGGGCAGTTGACTCACTAGATCCTTGTGATATCCCTAAGGTGTAATCCCATTCACAGAGTCATGGAGTTAAATAGCACAAAAACAGACCATACATCCCTGCTTGTCCATGCCGATCAAGTTGGTGCACTGGGCTCATGCCAGTTGCATGAATTTAGCCCCCTGGTGCTCGAAATCCTCCCTATCTATGTATCTATCCAAATGCCCTTTAAAAGCTGTAATTGTATCCACTTCTACAGCTTCCTCTGGCAGCTTATTTCAGATATGGAATACTCTCTGGGTGAAAAGGTTGCCCCTGAGATCCCTCTTAAATATCCGCTCTCATATTGAGGCTCTGCCCCCTAGTTTCAAATTCCTTTACCCTGGGAAAAGGACAGTGAACATTCACTTCATCTATGTCCCTCATGATCTTGTACACCTCCATAAAGCTACCCCTCAGTCCCCTATGCTCGAAAGAAAGGGTAACATCCTGGTGAATCTCTTCTGAATTCTTGCCAACTTAATGAGGCCCCCTCCTATAGCTGGATGACCAGAACTGCACCAGTACTCCAAGTGTGGTCTCATCATCAATTTGTACAGCTGTATCATCATGTCCCAACTTAGGTACTGAATATCCTTTCCAATGAAGGAAAGCATGCCAAAGCCCTTCATCATCATACTGTCCTCCATTTTTTCGCCACTTTTAGGGAACCATGCACCTGTAATCCCAGATCTATCTGTTGTGCAACATTCTCCATGGCTCTACAATTAGTCCTGTCTTGGTTTGACGGACCAAAGTACAACACTTCACACTTGTCAGAGTTAAATTCCATTTGCCATTCCTTGGCCAACCTTCCTAACTGATCTAAATCTTGTTGTAAATAGAGATATCCATAATGTCCCAACTTCTGTACTCGGTATCCTGATTGTTCAAAGGCAATATATCAAAGCCTTCTTTACCATCCTTTCTACCTGTGATGCCACTTTCAGGCAACTGTGTACCTGTATTCCAAGATCCCTCGGCTCTGCAACACTCCCCAGGACCCTATTATTCACTGTGTAGACCCTGCCCTGTTTCAACTTCCCAAAATGCTACGCCTCACAATTATCTGCATTAAACTCCAGTAATAATTCTTCAGCCCACTTGCCCAGCTGATCAAGATCCTGCTGTATTTTTGATGACCAACTTTACTGTCTACAATACCACCTATTTTAGTATCTGCAAACTTAGCGTGTCTTGTACATTCTCAACTATATCAGTGATATGTGAAAAGTGAGGCTACAAGCAAGCTGGATGAGCTCAGTCAGTGGTTTCCAGGCAGTGCCGTGTCATTATAACCAGCATGGCATCCAGGAGAGAAATAAAAACTTGTTCATTTCCCCAGCACTTACAAAGAGGAATCTGGCCTTGTTTGGCCAGAGTTAGGATATACCAGCCCAGTCATTTTCTGGCTGCAAGATTGGTAAAGATAAGTTGAACGATATTTTGACTCTAATGATATACTTTGTAAAGCTTTCAATTAGTTAACAATGAATTCAAGTGTTTGTTGAGCCACAGAATCATATCATATAACCATATAACCATATAACAATTACAGCACGGAAACAGGCCATCTCGGCCCTACAAGTCTGTGCCGACCAATTATTTTCCCTTAGTCCCACCTGCCTGCACTCATACCATAACCCTCCATTCCCTTCTCATCCATATGCCTATCCAATTTATTTTTAAATGATACCAACGAACCTGCCTCCACCACTTCCACTGGAAGCTCATTCCACACCGCTACCACTCTCTGAGTAAAGAAGTTCCCCCTCATGTTACCCCTAAACTTCTGTCCCTTAATTCTGAAGTCATGTCCTCTTGTTTGAATCTTCCCTATTCTCAAAGGGAAAAGCTTGTCCACATCAACTCTGTCTATCCCTCTCATCATTTTAAAGACCTCTATCAAGTCCCCCCTTAACCTTCTGCGCTCCAGAGAATAAAGACCTAACTTATTCAACCTTTCTCTGTAACTTAGTTGTTGAAACCCAGGCAACATTCTAGTAAATCTCCTCTGTACTCTCTCTATTTTGTTGACATTCTTTCTATAATTGGGCGACCAAAATTGTACACCATACTCCAGATTTGGTCTCACATGGAAACAGGATCTTCAGGACATTGAGTCCTGATATTATGTACCTATATATACAAATCCCACCCGAAATATCATCCATTCCTTCTCTCCAGAGATGCTGCCTGTCCCGCTGAGTTACACCAGCATTTTGTGTCCCACATTCTACCACTTACTTACACACAAGGGCATTCTACAGTTGCTACTTAACCTGTCAACCTGCTTGTATTTGGGATGTGGAAGGAAACCAGAGTCCTTGGACACAGGGAGCAATTACAAAGTCTACACAGATACCATCAGATGTCAGTATTGCGTCTCTGGCAACAGTCCTTTTAGCTGCACCACTGTTCAATGTTTTTAGCTCTTTCAAGTGCAGTCCTTGTTCTGATCTACCCACATTTCCGACAGTGCAGCACCCAGAACTGGAAATGATCCTGCAGTGGTAACTTGAATTACTGCTTTAGTAAGGCTCATTGTGACTTTGCTCTTGTACAAATGCCAACGTTCATAGATGATCTAATTGGATGGGATGTAAATATTCTTGACCAACGAGTTCATCTTCTGGATTTCTACTCAGTAAGGGAAATTTGATACAACTGCTTGCTATAGTGGTCTGTGCATGCAGAGAGCTGCACTCAGCAAGAACCAGACCACTATCACAAGATCACTGAAAGGTACAGCACAGAAAAGCCCAATTGGCCCATTAAGTCCAAGCAAATTCATCTAGTCTCACTCTTCCACCCACTCACCATGGTCCTTTCAACATTTGTGCTTCGAGTAATTTTTGAACCCCTGAGTTGAATCTGCCTCCACCACCACCTCTGGCATTGCATTGCAAATTTTAACCACCAGTTGTGTAAAAAATAATTTCCTCATGTTACTTTCATTGTTTGTGCTCTGACTCATTGAAGAAGGGTCAGTGGGAAGTTATGTAATCTATTCAGTGTTGACTCTTTGTAAATTTAAACACCTTCTCAGACTCCTGCGTTTTGGAAGAGCCCCACATTTACTATTCTAGACAAATAGCTAAGGTTCCTCATCCCAAAAATCATTCAAGTACATTTAAACACCGTTTTCACATCTTTCATATAATGCAGTGCTCAGTACAGGATACAATACTGAAATGGTAGATGGACTAATGCCTTATTAAGGCACTTCTTGACTCATTTGATCTTGTACTCCATGCTATTTTGTTGAAAGTCGTGACTTGCGATCTATTGAGGACAGAGTTAAAATCCTCAGCCCATCTCTCTAGAGATCTGTTTCTTTTCAGTCTATCTGCACTTAGTAGAGGTGAACCACCAGATGGCCGAGAACCATGTACAGACTTTACAGCAGCATAGAAGTTGTTAGAGTCTTTCTAATCAGCAGAGCTCTGCATTTCATCTGCTCTTGCTAAACCCACAGAGCTGGCAGAAGTTCAAAAGCCAGTGTCACGATTATCATGTGGAAAACATCAAGGAACCAATGTATTATCAGCAGAAATCTTTGAAGAAGGAGGTCGATTGTATTTGAGAAACAGACAGAGCTGTTTCAGGTGCTGTGGAACAAGGAGAAAGTGCCCAGGACTTCAAGATGCTTCAATTGCACACCCATACATCAAAAGGGAACTGGCACCGGCGATACTCAGAAGAATCACTGCTGATAAAATAGACAGTCTACTCACCTTGAGGGAGGCCAACTTCCAGAAACTGGATGTGGTATATGTGAAGGTCTAAAGGTCATAGGGTTATTAGTGATAGGAGCAGAATTAGGCCATTCAGCTCATCAAGTCTACTCCGCCATTCAATCAATGCAAATCTATCTCTCCCTCCCAGCCCCTGTTCCAACACCGAAAGGGGCTGTTCCTTGCCTTCTGGCTGTACTTCACACCCACCATCCTCATCTTTGGACACCCTGTGCATAGGGTAGAGGGTAGGGCTGAAGATGTCCTGGATGGGTTGGCCATCCATGAGTCATGACGTCAGGTGGAAGAAGGCTCTGCCCGTGCCGGCTACTTGCCCCTTTTCCAGGGTTAAGTCAAGTCAAGTCAAGTCAAGTCAAGTCAAGTTGTACATGCAATTGTACATAATGGCAGTGCCCGGGTGGTTTTAGAAAAGGACTGCTAGACCCACTTTCCACGGGTGCCCTGGGGGATTTCAGAGGCCGCTGGACACTGCGGGGGGTGGAATGTATCCTTAGTAAGGATGGGGAAATAGTAATTTGAGAATATTTGATTTGCTTGTACATATTATTGTAAATAGGTGAATAAATTATTTTTGGTTTAAAAAAAAAAGAAACATTCTCCTGCCTTCTCACCATACCTCCTGACACCCTTACTAATCAAATCTATGTATCTGTGCCTTAAAATATGGTCATGAAACTGCAGAATGGTTTTTGCAGATAGAAAACACCAAGCGAGGTGCCAACATAAAATGCCAGCTTGTTCATTACCTTTGATCTGACAGCAGCTTTCAACATTGTTTATCTTGAGGATATTTGGAAGATCATGGCAAAGTATTGTTGTCACAAAATGTTTTTTACATGACTGTTTAATGTCCAGAATAATGGAGGAGAGATCCATTTCCGGTTATCAGTGGTGTGAAACAAGGCTGTACGCTTGCACTCACACTGTGCATGATAATCTCTGTAATGCTGTCTGAGGTCTCCTCTGATAAAGTGTATGGCATCAACCTTAGATACAGGACTGACGGTGCACTTTTTAACCGAAGGAGGCTCTCAGCCAAAACCAAACTGCACCAAACTACCTTAAGGGATTCCTCTTTGCTGACTCCGTCATGGTCAGCAACTGATAAGCAGGAAAGCTTGGACAAACTTGCCAGTGCCTGCGTTAACTTTGGCCTCACAAGTAGCACAAAGAAAACAGAAATTAAACACCAACCAGCACGAAACACCTCACACACAGAATCCAACATACTTGTGAATGACCAGAGATTTTCAGTAGTGGAGAGGTTCAGCATTCTCTCAAGATCACTCAACACCGAGCCAAAGCCAGCCCTGCTTTAGAATGTAAAACCACGGAACTGCAGATGTGTTTAAGAAGGAACTGCAGATGCTGGAAAATCGAAGGTACACAAAAAAGCTGGAGAAACTCAGCTGGTGCAGCAGCATCTATGGAGCCTGAAACGTTGCCTATTTCCTTCGCTCCATAGATGCTGCTGCACCCGCTGAGTTTCTCCAGCTTTTTTGTGCACCTAAGAACTGCAGATGCTGGTTTACAAAAAAAAGACACAAAGTGCTGTTCTGCTGCTTTTGGAAGACTGTGAAATGTGAGAATGAGGAGGAATCAGCCTAAAGACCAATTTAAATATGTATCTTGCGGTGTCATATCCATCTTACTGTATGCTAACAAGTTATGGACAGTTCACAGCACTGTCCAAAACAAACCTCCCCAACACTTGCACTTTGTTGAAAGAATCACAGATCAGATGGGTGGGACATGTCAGGAGAATGTCTGATGACAGAATACAAAAGCTGACGGAGAGCTGATTGTGGGCAAACAATCATATGCTGGACAGAAAAAGAGATTCCAAAACTCTCTTAGAATGTCCATAAAGAGTTTCAATATTGACACACTTCACTGGGAACAAGGATTTGCTCGTCCAATTTAGTGTACCCGTATAAAAAGCTATTCTCCTTCACGAGGAAGCTAGAATGGAGGAAGCAATGAGGAAAAGAAAACCACTGATGTACATCTACATGTCCGTCACACCTGAGAAAGGAACTTTCAAACCCAGATTTATATAATCTGTACCACTACACATTGCACACTATAAACTAAATGTCATGGTATTATTTGAGAACGAGTGACAAACAATTTCATGTTATTACTTATAAGCCCAAGATTCTGCCTGCTTATTCAACCACTCTAGTCAGATGACAAACAATTGTTTATGCATGATGTGCATACAATTTCATCTGTGTTCACATGGGTTAGGTCTGTGCACACCCTCTAAGTCTGCATAGGTCAGGTTTGTGCACAAATCCTCTGCGCTTGTGCAGGTCAAGTCTGTGCATAATCTCTGTGTCTGGGTCTGGGCCAACTGGCATTGTGCTGATATTCTGGATCTATGTCAGATGAGCACATTTCTCTGGCTCCAAGTGGGCCCCACTGTGTAGGGGCCCCATATCCACAGTTAATATGTTGCTTTTTGAAACAGAGACCTCCCCATGGATGAGGAATCAGCTGCAAGATCAGCACCATGGGGAGGACTCAAAGCTCAAAAACTGCAGGCAGTGCAGGGGATTCCTGTGGCTATTCCCCTCTCTAACGGCGATACCGTTATGGACACTTTTGGGGAAATGGCTTTATCAGGGGAATGCAACAGAAGCTAGATCAGTGACACAACGATTGGTTCTATAGTGCAGCCGGTAAGTCAAAGTCTTGAGGAGCAGTTGTAAGGAGGTCGAACAAACATTTCTGTGGCTACGAACATGACTTCAGGTTAATGTATTGCTTCCCTAGTGCCTGGATGCAGGGATAGATAGATAGATAGATAGATAGATAGATAGATAGATAGATAGATAGATAGATAGATAGATAGATAGATAGATAGATAGATAGATAGATAGATAGATAGATAGATAGATAGATAGATAGATAGATAGATAGATAGATCGGTCGATCCCATTAAACCTCACGTCAAAACCCTTGGTGTGATATTTGACTTGGCATTGAAATTTGACAAACAAGTCAATGCCGTGGTAAAAGCTAGCTTCTTCCAGCTTCGGACGATAGCTAAAATAAAACATTTCCTCCAGTTTGATGACCTCGAAAAGATCATCCACACATTTATCTCCTCCCGCCTAGATTACTGTAACTCCCTTTACACTGGCATCAGCCAATCTTCCCTGTCCCGCCTGCAACTAGCCCAAAACGCCGCAGTGAGACTCCTGATGGGCACCCGAAAAAGGGACCAGATCACCCCAATTCTAGCCTCTCTCCACTGGTTCCCTGTGTGGTTCCGAATACATTTCCAGATCCTTCTTTATGTTTACAAAGCCCTTAACGAGCTTGTCCCCATCTACATCAAAAGTCTGCTTACCCACCATACTACTTCTAGGTCCCTCAGATCGGCTGATTTGGGGTTACCGAACATCCCGCGGTCTAGGCATAAGCTCAGGGGCGACTGCGCCTTTGCGGTTGCGGCTCCTAGACTGTGGAACAGCATCCCTCTTCCCATCAGAACTGCCCCCTCCATCGACTGTTTTAAGTCGAGACTTAAAACTCATCTTTACTCTCAAGCATTTCTTGACGTCCTCTGAGGGAGGGCTATATGTATTTATGTATGTACTTAATCTATGAACCACAGTTGTATAACGTTAGTACCTCCACCAATGTAAAGCACGATGATCTACGAGAGTTGTTTTTTAAATGTGCTATAGAAATAAAAGTAACTTTACTTGAATTGAAATCCTTTATTAATCTCTTTCTCAGGGAAATTCAGAGCACAGAACATTCTGAGAGTGGAGGGTGTGCCACTACCTCATGCCACACATGAGGTAGTGAGTTTAGAAATAAAAAGATAGAACACTGAATGCATGGCTGAGGAGCTGGTGCAGTGGCAGCGCTTCAGACATTTGGGAAACCAGAATGTCCCTTGGGGCAGGGCTACTCTTACAAGAAGGATAAATTAGACAATAGACAATAGGTGCAGGAGTAGGCCATTCGGCCCTTCGAGTCAACACCACCATTCAATGTGATCATGGCTGATCATCCCCAATCAGTACCCCGTTCCTGCCTTCTCCCCATATCCCCGACTCCACTATCTTTAACGGCCCTATCTAGCTCTCTCTTGAAAGTATCCAGAGAACCTGCCTACCACTGCACACACTTACAACTCTCTGTGAGAAAAAGTGTTTCCTCATCTCCGTCCTAAATGGCTTACCCCTTATTCTTAAACTGTGGCCCCTGGTTCTGGATTCCCCCAACATCGGGAACATGCTTCCTGCCTCTATCGTGTCCAAACCCTTAACAATCTTATATGTTTCAATAAGATCCACTCCCATCCTTCTAAACTCCAGAGTGTACACGCCCAGCCCCTCCATTCTCTCAGCATATGACAGTCCCGCCATCCTGGGAATTAACCTTGTAAACTTACGCTGCACTCCCTCAATAGCAAGAATGTCCTTCCTCAAATTAGGGGACCAAAACTGCACACAATAGTCCAGGTGTGGTCTCACTAGTGCTCTGTACAACTGCAGAAGGACCTCTTTGCTTCTATACTCGATGCCTCTTGTTATAAAGGCCAACATGCCATTCGCTTTCTTCACTGCCTGCTGTACCTGCATGCTTACTTTCATAGACTGATGAACAAGAACCCCCAGATCCCGTTGTACTTCCCCTTTTCCCAACTTGACGCCATTTAGATAGTAATCTGCCTTCCTGTTTTTGATACCAAGGTGGATAACCTCACATTTATCCACATTAAACTTCATCTGCCATGCATCTGCCCACTCCCCCAACCTGTCAAAGGCACCCTGCATTCTCATAGCATCCTCCTCACAGTTCACACTGCCACCCAGCTTTGTGTCATCTACAAATTTGCTAATGTTACTTTGTATCTCTTCATCCAAATCATTGATGTATATATAAATAGCTGCGGTCCCAGCACCGAGCCTTGTGGTACCCCACTAGTCACTGCCTGCCATTCTAAAAGGGACCCGTTAATCCTTACTCTTTGTTTCCTGTCTGCCAACCAATTTTCTATCCATGTCAGCACTCCACCCCCAATACCATGTGCCCTAATTTTGCCCACTAATCTCCTATGTGGGACCTCATCAAATGCTTTCTGAAAGTCCAGGTACACTACATCCACTGACTCTCCCTTGTCCATTTTCCTAGTTACATCCTCAAAAAATTCCAGAAAATTATTCAAGGATGATTTCCCCTTCGTAAATCCATGCTGGCTCAGACCGATCCTGTTACTGCTATCCAAATGTGCGGCTATTTCATCTTTTATAATTGACTCCAGCATCTTCCCCACCACCGATGTCAGGCTGACTGGTCTATAATTCCCTGTTTTCTCTCTCCCGCCTTTTTAAAAAAGTGGCATAACATTAGCTACCCTCCAATCCTTAGGAACTGATCCTGAGTCTATAGAACATTGGAAAATTATGACCAATGCATCCACAATTTCTAGACCCACTTCCTTAAGTACCCTGGGATGCAGGCCATCAGGCCCTGGGGATTTATCAGCCTTCAGTCCCATCAGTCTACCCAACACCATTTCCTGCCTCATGTGGATTTCCATCAGTTCCTCCATCACCCCAGATCCTCTGGCCACTACTATATCAGGAAGATTGTTTGTGTCCTCCTTAGTAAATACGGATCCAAAGTACCTGTTCAACTCATCTGCCATTTCCTCGTTCCCCATAATAAATTCACCTTTTTCGGTCTTCAATGGTCCAACTTTGCTCTTAACTAATTTTTTCCTCTTCACATACCTAAATAAGCTTTTACTATCCTCCCTTATACTCCTTACCTTCGTACCTCATCTTTTCTCCCCGTATTGTCTGGTCGGTTATCTTCTGTTGCTCTATAAACGTTCCCCAATCCTCTTGCTTCCCGCTCATCTTTGCTACGTTGTACTACTTCTCTTTTATTTTTATACTGTCCCTGACGTCCCTTGTCAGCCACGGTCGCCCCTTACTCCCCTTGGAATCTTTCTTCCTCCTAGGAATGAACTGATCCTGCACCTTCTGTATTATTCCTAGAAATACCTGCCATTGTTGTTCCACTGTCATCTCTGCTAGTGTATCTTTCCAGTCAACTTTGGCCAGCTCCTCCCTCATGGCCCCATAGTCCCCTTTATTCAACTGTTAGAATAGAATAGAATAGAATAGAATAGAATAAAATAGAATAGAATAGAATAGAATAGAATGCTATTTATTGTCATTCAAACCTGGGTTTGAACGAAATTCCATTGTTACACTGACACCTCCGATCTACCCTTCTCCCTCTCCAATTGTAGATTAAACCTGACCATATTATGGTCACTACTTCCTAATGGCTCATTAACCTCAAGTTCCTTTATCAAATCCGGTTCATTACATAACACTAAATCCAGAATTGACTTCTCCCTGGTAGGTTCCAATACAAGCTGCTCTAAGAATCCATCACAAAGGCACTCTACAAAGTCCCTTTCTTGGGGTCCAGTACCAACCTGATTTTCCCAGTCTACCTGCATATTGAAATCTCCCATAACAACCACAGCATTACCTTTGCTAAATGCCAATTTTAACTCCTGATTCAACTTGCACCCTATGTCCAGGCTACTGTTTGGGGGCCTGTAGATTAGTCCCATCAGGGTCTTTTTACCCTTACAATTCCTTAGTTCTATCCACACAAACTCCACATCTCCTGTTTCAATGTCACCCCTTGCAAGGGACTGAATTTCATTCCTCACCAACAGAGCTCCCTCTGCCCACCTGTCTGTCTTTTCGATAGGAGGTATACCCTTGAATATTCAGTTCCCAGCCCTGACCCTCTTGCAGCCATGTCTCTGTAATTCCCACAACATCATACTTGCCAATTTCCAAATGAGCCTCAAGCTCGTTCACTTTGTTTCTTATACTTCATGCATTCATATACAACACTTTGACCTCTGTATTCATGTCCCCCCTCGCACCGCTCGCAATTGGCCCTGACCTTACTCTTTTATCTCTTCTCAAACCTTTCTTCCCATTAAATCGAGAATCTTTTGTAATTTTAGTAAATTAGAGTAAATTACATTCCTAATTACATTCCACAGTAGAGCCCAGGCTCTGATCAACAGGTGCAGCACATGAATGATCTTAGTGTATTCATGTATGGAAATCAGATTATAATCAAGCACTTGGCCCATGTTGACCAACCTGGGTCTCACTGCACACCTGGTACTACTCCTGACCCTGACTCCAGTTGCATACTGTAAACGAATCATTACACATGTGTAACTTTATAACAGTCTTTAATAAGGATCCAGGGTTAAACGATACATGAGTAGTCACTGACTCCAGTCTGTTACTGTACTGCGCAGAAGGAGAAGCAGGCGTTATTATAAATGATATCTAAGGCGGGGTTAGTAGTGCTGAGGTAGCTATGTGATTGGTTGCATGCATAAGCCATCTACATCCTTCCCCTTAGAAGATTGAACATGGTGGATAACCATGGCAACAAAATTGTAATTGTAATTGTAATTGTAAATCTTTATTGTCATTTCCTGAGTATTCGCATACTCAGAGGAAACAAAAAAACGTTTCTCGACCAGTGTCCATTCAGTTTTCGTTACAAAATAAATAGCAATTAAAGTTAAAATACATGTCATGAACAATTTAACCCTCTAATAACATTCAATAACATTCAACAGCCGTTCCGACCGGCAGCGGGGTGTTTGTGCGCGATACTTGGCAGGGGGGAAAGTTCATTTAACAGTCTTATAGCCTGTGGGAAGAAGCTGAGGAGCATCCTGCTGGTTTTGCAGCTGATGCTCCTGTACCTCTTCCCAGATGGGAGGATGGTGAAAAAGTCATGCGATGGGTGGTAAGGGTCTTTGATGATGGAGATGGCTCTGTTGATGCATCTCTTCTTGTATATGTCCAGCAGGAAGGGGAGTGGAGCACCAATAATCCTGCTTGCGGTCTTCACTATCCTGTCCAGTTGGTGCCGTTCGTACGCCTTGCAGCTCCCGAACCAGGAAGTGATGCCATATGTCAGTGTGCTCTCAACAGTCCCCCTGTAAAAAGTCCGTAGGTGTGTGATGGGGAGGCCTGCTTTCCGTAGTCTTCGGAGGGGGTGAAGTCGCTGCTGGGCTCTCTTGACCAGAGCTGTGGTGTTGGCCGTGGACGTCAGGTCATCAGACAGGTGTAGTCCTAGGAACTTCATGCCGCTGACCCTTTCCACATCAGCTCCGTCGATGTGCAGAGGTGTATGGTGTTGTTTCCCCGCCCTCCTGAAGTCAACCACCATCTCCTTAGTTTTTCCCACGTTAAGAATGAGGTTGTGGGATTTGCACCAACCCGTGAGCAGCTCCACCTCCATCCTGTACGCCGATTCATCGTTGTCACTGATGAGACCCACTACTGTTGTGTCATCAGCGAACTTGTTGATGAAGTTGTTATTGAGTCTGGCAGTACAGTCGTGTGTCAGCAGACTAAACAGAAGGGGGCTTAGGACACAGCCTTGGGGTGAGCCAGTGCTCACGGCTATCGTTTTTGATGTCCTACTGCCCACCCTGACTGTCTGCTGCCACTGCGACAGGAAGTTCAGGACCCAGCTACATGTGCCAGCATCAACCCCCAACAGCTCCAACTTCTCCACCAGCTGCTGCGGGATGATTGTGTTGAAAGCGGAGCTGAAGTCTATGAAGAGGATCCTGGCATAGGTGTTTTTCCGATCGAGATGTGACAACACGAGGTTCAGTGTTGTTGAGACTGCGTCCTCTGTGGATCGGTTGGCTCTGTAGGCGAACTGCAGTGGGTCTAGGTCGGCAGGTAGACTGTTTTTGATGTGCTGCATAACTAGTCGCTCAAAACACTTCATTACAATGGGTGTTAGTAAAATTAAACAAAATCACCATACCGAACAGGCGGCTTGCTGACACGTCCCGAGCGTGTACGGACCAACCCTTCCCCCCCTCCAGAAAGACCCAAACCCGGAGGCGACGAAGCCATAGGGGAAACAGAATGCGGTGGGGGGGGGGGGGGGAACAAATGTGCAGGAGGGGTGGAAAAACGGTTAGCAAGGGGCATCCCAAGTGGAGGTGAGCAAAACACACGAGGGGACTGAGGCATGCAGGGTCCGGTAACGGGATCAGCAGCGGACGGCTGGAACTGCAGCAGCAGAGCGTAGGGTCCCGCTGCCTGCGGGAGCGGCTCCTGTACTGCAAGCAAGTGCTGACGACTCCTGCGGTAAACAGTCCCTTCAAAGTCCACAAGGTACGAACGAGGCGCGTCGGCAATGCCAACCACGGTGGCCAGACGGGAATATCCACTAGCAGTCTGTAGACAAACGGCCTGTCCAGGCAGCAGAGGCTTGAGTGGTTTGCACGATCTATCATGTGACCATCTCTGAATGTCGTGCTTTTCCTGAATGTGCTTCTGGACGGATGCAGGCTCCAGCACTCGAGGCAGCAGCTTGTGTTGAGCAATTGCAATCGGTGGTCTTGTCATTCTGGACATCAGCCGCTGGGCAGGTGACCCCAGTGTTGCGTCCCTGGAAATGTTCCTCAGGTTCAGGAAGTCGAGGTAGGTTGGAATTCGCCAGGCGCGCTTGCTCCATTAGCAGTTTGGCACTGCGGACAGCCCGCTCAGCTAGCCCGTTACTCTGCGGGTACTCAGGGCTGCTCGTGAAGTGGAGGAAGTTCCATTTGTTGTCAAAGTGCTTGAACTCCTGGCTGGTAAACTGCCTGCCGTTGTCGGTCTGCATACGGACAGGCGAGCCGAAAGTGGAAAAATGTTTCCTCAGCTTGCAGATGACCATCTCGGACGTGAGGGAGGTCAGAAGGTCAACCTCGAACCAGTTCGAGTACGAGTCAGCCAGGACAAGGTAGTAGTTACCGCGCCACTCGAAAATGCCAGCGGCCACCGAGGTCCTGGCCAGGGAGGGCGCGGGTTGTTGCAAAAGGGGCTGCCTTTGCTGGTGGGGCGCAAGGCTGTTGCAGGTAGAACAAGATGAGACACGGTCCCGAATGTACTTAGCCATTCCAGGCCAGTAGAATTGGCACTGTGCGTGGGCGATCGTGGCATCAACGCCCAGGTGCCCGCTGTGGGCCACGCTGTAGTACTTGTCATACAGGGAGGAGGGGACCACGACCTTGTGGCCCTTAACAATAACGCCATCTTGGATGACCAGTTCGTCGCGAACCAGGAAAAAAGGCTGTGTCTCTGCAGGCACACTGGCGCGCTTGCTCGGACAACCCCCTTTAATCACGGAAGAAAGTCGCTGCAGAACGGGGTCAGTGGCAGTATGCTCGGCTAGGCACTGAAGCTGCTTAGTGGGGACAAAGTCAACGCCAAGCACCAGAAGGTCTTCCCATTCGTAGGGGTGGCGATCACAGGTAGCGCGGGGGGGGGGGGGGGGGGGGGGGGGGGGGGGGGGGGGGGGGGCGCGAGAGAGAGTGTCCGCAACGTGCATTTCAGTACCCTTTTTGTAGACAATGGTGAAGTCGAAATGCTGGAGCTGCATCATCATACGCTGTAGCCTGGCAGGTGCGGCATGGATCGGCTTGTTCAGGATGACCACCAGTCTCAACCGTGAAAGAATTCCCGAAAAGAAAGTCTTTGAACTTAGAGCAGGCGAAAACGACAGCAAGCAGCTCCTTTTCAATCTGTGCGTAGCATTGTTCGGTGTCGGTCATGGTACGGGAGGCATAGGAGACAGGGAGCAGGGAGCCACCGGCAGAGGACTGTAGGCAGGCTGCACCGAGCCCGAAACGCGAGGCGTCACAGGTGACGGTGATGGGGCGCTTCAGGTTGAAAAATGTCAGAGTAGGATTGCTGATCAGATTAGACTTTAAAGTATCGAAGGCCTGCTGGTGCTGCGGGAACCAGGACCAGGCGGTGTCTTTTCTAGTCAGTTGTCGCAGGGATGAGCTCAGTTCGCTGAGGTTGGGAATAAACTTCCCAAGATAGTTCACCATACCCAGGAAGCGCTGTAGACAAAGCACGTTGGTGGGGGCCGGCATCTCTGTGATAGCAGCAGCTTTCAAAGGATCGGGCTTGAGTCCGGCAGGAGTGAATACATGGCCAACGTAAGTGACCTCTGAGACCCGGAACCTGCACTTCTTGGGGTTAAGCTTGAGGTTGATCTGACGTGCCCGTTCCAGGACACAGCGTAGGTTCTGGTCGTGCTCCACCACGTATTTCCCGTAGACCAGGATGTCATCAACAATGATGGCGCACGGCAGGCCAGTGAACAGCTGTTCCATGGTCCTCTGAAACACATCGCTGGCAGAGTTGATGCCGAATGGCATTCGCAAGAACTTGAATCTGCCGAACAGTGTCGAAAACGTGGTCAGATCCGATGACCCCTTGTCCAGCGGTATCTGCCAAAACGAGCTCTTTGCGTCGAGGACAGAGAAGACGGTGGCCTGTCCGACCTGGGCTGCAACATCCTCAACTGTCCTCATGGGGTAGTGGGGGCGCCTGATGGCAAGGTTCAAGTCTTTAGGGTTGATGCACACACGGATATCATTCTTGTCCTTTTTTAACGTGGCAACTATGGTGGACACCCACTCTGTGGGCTCACTGACCGCTTCTAACACCCCCATGGTGACCATATCGTTTAACATGGACTCAACTTTGTCCTTCATGGCTTGAGACACTCTGTGTGGTGCACAAATTTCAGGTGACATCTTTGGATCAGTAGCGATTTTGTAGGTAATAGGCAGCTTGCCCAGTTCATCATTAAACAGGGGTCTTTACCGGGTCCACCGATATTATCACCTTGTGGACCATTCTGACGAACGACACCAGTCCCAGATCCTGGCATGCCTGGTTGCCCAACAGAGTCACACAGTCAGAGTTCAAAACATAAAAGGTCAAGGCACGCGTTGACTTTTTCAGCACACAAGTGAAAGTAGCTTTTCCCAGTGGTCTCAGCACCTCACCCCCGTAAGCGTGCAGAGTGGAGCGGTCTGCAATCAGTAGCTCATTATTCCTTATCTTCTTGAAAAGGCTTATTGACATTACATTCACTCTCGCCCTGTATCGAGCTTAGCGTGAAAGTCGGAATTGTTGACGGTTATCAGAACAGTTGGATCGGGTAGCGGGCCAGGTGCGTGGAGGAGTGAGTACACACTTGCCTCCCCTTGCGAATTAATTGGATCGGCAACGTGGGCAGCGTCGAGCAAGGACGGAGAACCACACTTGTTATCAACTTGCATCAGCATGTTTAGGTTAGGTCTGGAAGCTTGTGGTACTTTCCCACGAGAATGACAGGCAGCAGAGAAATGGTTTAATTTCTTGCAATAATTGCAGGCTTTACCATAGGCAGGGCATGGCGACTGCCTGTGGTGCATATAGTTGCAGTTCGGGCATTTGGGGGGCTCACCGCCAGATGCGGGGCTGGCCCGTGGCACAAATCTAGTATTATCCGTTCAAGGTCGCGGTCTATTGAACCCAGTCAGATTGATAGATTTATTGTCCGAATCACGCTGACTGTCTGGCGGGTCAATGACCTCAGCCATTCTGCAGGCATGCATGGCTTCATTTAAGGTCAGATCGGGTTTGCGGAAGAGCTCTGATCTCAGCTTCTGATCGAGCATCCCTGTCACCAAAATGTCTCTAGTTAGCTGGTTTGCCATCGCTTCGAACTGGCACCTCTGGGCTAGGTAACGTAAATCAATGATGAAGCACTCGACAGGCTCATCAGGCAACTGCTTGCGAGTAAAACATCGCGCCCTTTCTAAAATACGATTAGAGGGCAGGTCACAAATCTCCCTGAATTTGCGTATCAGGACATGCGGGTCGTCGGCTGTTACTATGGGTATCAGTACCTGATCGTCGGCACCCAGGACCGCTGGGGCGTAACTGAAAGTTCTCGCTCTTCTCATGCCATGGGGGCTGGCAAGGTTGAGAAGAAGAGAGGCTTTGACCTCATTGGGCTCGGTCCGAGGTGCGATAGTCATATAGTGGCGGTAGTCCAGTTCGAAGGTAGCCCAGCGCTCCGCAATGTCCGAATTGAAGACAAGCTGGGCAGGCTTTCGGCAAGAGGAAACCATCGTCAAAATGAAAATAAAAACTTAGCAAAAGAAATAGAAACCGGTAAACAGGAGACGCGAGTTGTCTCTAGCTGACACCATGTAAACGAATCATTACACACGTGTAACTTTATAACAGTCTTTAATAAGGATACAGGGTTAAACGATACATGAGTAGTCACTGACTCCAGTCTGCTACTGTACTGCGCAGAAGGAGAAGCAGGCGTTATTATAAATGATATCTAAGGCGGGGTTAGTAGTGCTGAGGTAGCTATGTAATTGGTTGCATGCATAAGCCATCTACACATACCTTCTCTCATTCCTGTCCCTGAGTCCAGCCTTACACCTGGCCCCCTAGTCTACCCTGATCATAGCTGCTTACCTGCTTTGGTTCCCAGTGCTGAACATACCCCTGGTCCCAGCCTTGACTGCACACCTAGTACTATTCCAGACCTTGACTCTGGATGCACACTTGGCCTTGCTCCTAGCCCCTTTGCACTGACAATATATCTGACCCACACATAAGGCCTCATATCTGACCCCCTGGACTTAACCTATTACGTTCAAGTCCACAGGTGCTTATCTAACGCAGTAATCCTTTATGGGGTACTTCACAGACCAAATTATGGATAACAAAATTTGCTACATTCATTGGCTTCCTTGTTATCTAACATGCTAATTACTTTGTAAAAGAAGTCATCAATTGGTTGAACACAATTCCCATCCATAAAATTATACTCACTCAGCAGTATAAGTATTCTGATACCATTTCTTTCATTTTCGCAACAAACTGTCCTGAAGTCATTTTCACACCCAATATTTTCAGTATTTTGCTGTCTTCCTCGCAGCTGGGACTTTTCCGAAATGCAAAGTCCAATAACTATATATTTAAGCAATATTATTCTATTAAATGTGATCTTGAGGGTACATAATATTTTCTGTGGTATTCATAACACAACAATGATAAAAAGATCTTTGTTTTGATTGCACCTAGCAACATGCATTACATTACATTAATTACATTACAGTTAATATGTACTGAGGGCAAATTTTTGTTCCAATGCTCCCCATTCCCAATTACTTTTACATTGAAGTGATTGAAATCCAAGTGAAGTTTAAATGGCATCATAAAAGTAAAACCTCCGGAATGGATGATATTCATTACGTGGTTGGTTGGGGTCAGTATCAGCACAATTACTGTATTAAACTTTGAATATTCAGATGTCCTGGTTCAAGCTAAAACTAAAGACAAATAATAATCTCCTCATACATTTCCCTGCAAGTATCTCTGTCACTCTTTTAAAATATGCCCCTTCTTTGAACAAGCTCTTAAATATCGCATCTGAATCAGTTTCCATCTGATTACACTCCTTGAGTATGTTCATCTACGTGTTCAATTAATAAAACAATGAGATTGGGGACATTTCTATTCAACCTGTTAAAGGAATTATGGGGAGGGGGGAGGGGTGGGGGGAGGGGTGGTTAGAAATAGTAATTGAGGTCAACAAACATAATAATTGATTGGCAAATGACAATAGTTCTACCTTCCCAATATTTAACTAAAGGAAATAATGGGTTATCAGGGCTGTATGTTGTGACAGACAGCCTGACAACTTGCATGTCATTTAATATTACACTTATCTCATCCGCCTGGATATTCCGGATTAATAAATTAAGGTTTTGTTAACTAATTACAAATCAGGCTAAGTACAAATCAATAACATTAGCCAACTCCGAAACACGAAGCGCTGAGCATTGGGATCCAGACATCACGGACAACTGGCCTCAGTACCCCGCTCACATCTGGCAGTGTTCTCCGTGTGAACCAGGGGCCATGGAGCTTTTTGAAAGTGGGGAGGCTGAGCGATCACTGATCACTGACCTTGGGGATACCCGGTGACGGAGTGGAGCATCCGAGTGGGGGGAGGGTGTGGAAGAAGGGTGTCCCCCCTCCCAGGGTAGGAGCTTTTTGAAATTTGATGTATTAAAATCATGTTTTAGTGCATTGTGGAAGATTGATTTCAATGTTTTTGTATGTAGTTTTAAAAGGTAACTTTCCACCCACTCTCTCCCCCTCCCTTCCACTCAATCTCCTCTCACCCATCTCTCTACGCCCTCCCCCCTCCCTTCCACTCAATCTCCTCTCACCCCTCTCTCTCTCTCTCCCCCTCTCTCTCCCCTTCTCCTCTCTCTCCCTCTCTCTCCCTCTCTGTCTCTCCCTCTCTCCTCTCACCCCCCCCTCTCTCCCCTGTCTCCCCCTCTCTCTCTCTCCTCTTCCCTCTCTCTCTTCTCTCTCTCCCCTCCCCTCTCTCTCTCTCTCCCCTCTCTCCCGCTCTCCCTCTCCCTCCCCTCCCCCCCTCTCTCCCTCTCCCCCTCTCTCTCCCCTCTCTCCCCTCTCTCCCCTCTCTCTCTCTCCCCCCCTACTCTCCTCCCTCCTCTCCCTTCCTCTCCCCTCTCTCCTCTCTCTCCCACCTCTCTCTCTCGCCCTCTCTCCTCCCTCTATCTCCCCTCTCCCCCCCCTCTCTCTCCCTCACCCTCTCTCTCCCTCTCTCTCCTCTCTCTCCCTCTCCCTCTCTCCCTCTCTTTCTCCCCTCTCTCTCTCTCCCCCCTCTCCCTCTCTCTCTCTCCCTCCCCCCCTCTCTACCCCTCTCTACCCCTCTCTGCCCTCTCTCTTCTCCTCTCTCTGTCTCCTCTTTCTGTTTGCCCCCCATCTCTCTCTTTCCCCGTTTCCCTCTTTCCCCCCTCTGCCCTCCTCCCTCTCTCTTTTACCACCCCTCTCTCTTCCCCTTCTCTCTCCCATTCTCTCCTACACTCTCCTCCCTCTCCACCCCCTCTCTCTCTTCCCTCTTTCTTCCCTCTCACCTTAGTTTAGGGAATTATGGTTGGTCAAGTGATGGAAGTGTCTTGGTTCTTGGTTCTTGGGTCCTCCAAAATATTCCAACTGGAATTTAAACTGGAGGTGGTGAAGGGAGGGATTAAGCCAGAAAGGGTATAAAGAACACACACTATAGAATTTGACATAAAACATCCCCACACAGCAGAATCAAAGTTTCCCACTGTGTGGGAAGGCACCAAAGTCAGTCTCTTCCTCCACTGTTCCTCGTGGTCAGGGCCTCCCCAAGCCCTCCGCAGTTGCAGCTACGGGCGGCCCGATGTCCAGGACCGCTCGCCGGGGTGATACAAGTCCGACGTCGGGGCTGCGGGACGTCCTCAGCGGCGTGGACACCAGAGTCGGCCCCCTCCTACCGGAGTCGGCGGCTTCCAAAGTCCGCAGGCCGCGCCGGGTGGAGACTGCTGCTGGAGACCCTCTGCAAGGCGCCCCAGGACTCCACGATGTTGTTCAGCGCCGCCCGTGTTGGAAGCTCTCCGCACCAGAGCTCCACGATGTTGGAGCAGCGGCCCAACTCTCCAGAGCTCCAAACGGTGACCCAGGTAGGCATCGCCCGCTCCGCGGTGACTCCAGCGCTGCGCCGCCGCTGTAGCAGCCCTGGTCCGGTTCCCGGTCCCCGGCAGGAAAGGCCGCTCCGATCCAGCTGGTAGGCCGGAAGGTGGGGCGGCGAGGACGCGACTTGGAGAAATAGTCGCGTCTCCGCCAGGAAGAGACTGGGAAACGGGAAAAACTTTTCACCAACATTCATCACAATTCAGTAAGCTTTTGCAAATTCATGGAAAGGGTTAGGTTTTAAATTGGGGAAGGATGACTTCCATAGCATGAGACAAAATCTGGCCAAAATCAATTGAGAGCAGTTGCTGAAGGGAAGAGTATCATCTGATAAGTGGGATGTGTTTAAATGTAAGCGTTCAGAATGAAAAAAAACAGATAGCACAATGGGCTTAGAGTTCGGCTGGCGACCGGAAGGTAGCCGGTTCAAATCCCGCTTGGGGTGCATACTGTCGTTGTGTCCTTGGGCAAGACACTTCACCCACCTTTGCCTGTAATGGAATGTTACGGCGGCAGGCACGGGCACACCGCGACGCCCTGTGTCTCCCTTTCAAGGGAGATGCTAAAAATGCATTTCGTTGTCTCTGTACTGTACACTGACAATGACAATAAATTGAATCATTTTTTTTTTTTTTTAACTCTCTCTTAAATCCATCCAGTAACTTGTCCTTCACTGCCCTCTGTGGCAGGGAATTCCGCAAATTCACAACTCTCTGGGTGAAAAAGTTTTTTCTCACCTCAGTCTTAAATGGCCTCCCCTTTATTCTATGACTGTGGCCCCTGGTTCTGGACTCGCCCAACATTGGGAACATTTTTCCTGCATCTAGCTTGTCCAGTCCTTTTATAATTTTATATGTGTAAAGGAACTCAGTCTGACACACTGTAACCTTTATTAGAGTCTAGTCTTTATTATATCACATGGCACACACGTCCCAGCACTGGCTGCATCCAGCCTTCAGGCGTACCAGGACAAAATGGGAGAAGGAAGGGGAGGAGATCATAGTTATACTGATATGAGAGGGCGTATTAATGGTGATGAGGTAGCTACATTATAGGCTGCATGCATAAACCATCTACATCCTTTCCCATACAATTTAAACAAGGTTGCAAGAATAGCAGGTTAATTATACAGGACCTGCAAAACAAAGCGAAGTCTCCGTAGCGATCCGGAGCTTTGACAACCCGACCCGAGCGAGTGCGCACAGCACCCTCACCCTCCCAACCCGAAAGAAGAGAGGGCAGAACGGGAACAGGAACAGGGGGGAAGGAGAAGGCCGGCGGGGACCCCGGCTGCAAGGGGGAACCGGCAGGCACCGGGGAACCAGGAGAGAGAGAGAAGGGGAGGAACGAACGGCAGGTGGAGAGAGAGAGAGACGGGCAGGAGGAGAGCGGACCGGAGAGCGGAGACCGGGAAGGGCAGAGGGAGGAAGGCGAGGGACGCAAACCGACCGACGCATGTTACGGGCAGAGGGCATGTTACTGGAGGGGGCACCGCAGGCGGAGGAGAATAAGGAACAGCAGGAGGAGGTTTCGGCTCTCTGACCGCCAACCGGTGCTGGCGGCTGCGACGGTAGATGGTGCCCTCATAGTCCACTAAGTAGGAACGCAGAGAACGCAGAGACCCCCACCATGGTAGCGAGCCTGGAGAAACCGGTAGACGTCTGCAAACGGACGACCTGGCCTGGCAGTAGTGGGGAGAGAGGACGGCTGGACTTGTCGTGCGAGCGGTGCTGGATTTCGTGCTTCTGAGCAATTCGTTGCTGGACGGCAGAAGGCTGCAGGACCCTGGGCACCAGAGACTGCTGGGCAATCGGCATCGGAGGGCGAATAACGCGGGACATGAGCCGTTGGGCCGGCGATTTCATGGTACTGTCTCTGGATATATTCCGAAGGTTCAACAACCCCTGGTAGAAATCACCATTAGAGAGATAGGACTGTTCGAGCAGGTGATTTGCACTGCGCACAGCACGCTCAGCCAGGCCATTGCTCTGCGGGTACTCCGGACTGCTGGTGTAATGATCGAAGTTCCACTTCGCAGCGAAGGCTTTAAACTCAGCGCTAGTGAACTGCCGGCCGTTGTCAGTCTGTAACCGGACAGGAGATCCAAACGTGGCGAAGTGGCGACGGAGCTTGCTGATGACCATCTCCGAGGTGATGGCAGGGAGAAGGTCCACCTCGAACCAATTTGAGTAAGAATCTACCAAAACGAGCTACTGCTTTCCACGCCATTCAAAAATGTCGGCAGCCAGCGAGGACCATGGCATGTCAGGTGCAGGCCGTTGTAGCAGCGGCTGACGCTGCTGATGCGGGGCAAGAGAGTTGCAGTCCGGGCAGGAGGCCACTCTGGCCTTGATGTACTTCACCATGCCAGGCCAATAGTACTGTTCCTGGGCATGCGAGACGGTGGCGTCAGCCCCAGGATGCCCCATGTGGGCAGCATTGAAGTACAGGTCGTATAGTGAGGCAGGAACAACAACCTTGTGGCCTTTGATGATAATGCCATCGATGGGCACCAGATCATCACGAACCAGGAAGAAGGGGTGAACGCCAGCAGGTAAAGAGGTGCGTTTGACAGGCCATCCACGCCTGATGACAGCGGCAAGCTGCTGTAGATCGGGGTCGCGGCGGTGTGTGCAGCCAGGCATTGGAGCTGCTTGGAAGGGACAAAATTCACGTTCAGCACCTGTAGGTCATCCTGCTCGAAGGGGTGCTGGACACGTGAGGTCCGGGGGGCCCGGGACAGCGCGTCCGCCACATGCATCTCGGTGCCCCTTTTGTAGACGATTTTAAAGTCAAAGCGCTGCAGCTGCAGCATCATTCGCTGCAGCCTTGCTGGAGCAACGTGGATAGGTTTGTTTAGGATCGTCACCAGAGGTTGGTGATCCGTCTCGACAGTGAAACTGTTGCCAAAAAGGAAGTCTCGAAACTTTGAACAAGCGAACACAACTGCCAGCAGCTCCTTCTCAATCTGCGCGTAGCCATGTCCTAGAGGCATAGGAGACTGGCTGTAGAGAACCATCATCGTGCGGCTGCAGACAAGCAGCACCCAGACCAAAACGTGAGGCGTCACACGTCACCACCACCGGACGCTGCAAATCAAAGAACCTTAGAGTGGGAGTGCTGATCAGCTTTTTCTTCAGCAGGTCGAAAGCTTGCTGGTGGTGTGGGAACCAGGACCAGGCAATGTCTTTTTTAGTAAGCTGTCGTAGGGGCGCGCTCAGCTCGCTGAGGTCAGGAATGAACTTTCCCAGGTAGTTGAGCATGCCCAGGAAGCACTGTAGACCGGCAATATCCGTGGGGGCAGGCAGTTCAGAGATTGCGTTCGTCTTTTGCGGGTCGGGCTTCAACCCTTTGGCCGTGAAAATGTGGCCAACGTACGGGACCTCAGGTACACGGAAACGGCATTTTGACGGGTTCAACTTGAGATTTACCTGCCTGGCGCGGTCCAGGATTCTGCGGAGGTGGCGGTCATGCTCAGCCATATCTCTGCCGTAGACCAGAATGTCGTCCACAATAATCGCACAGGGCAGACCTGCAAACAGTTGCTCCATGGAGCGCTGGAATACCTCACTAGCGGAGTTGATGCCGAACGGCATCCGTAAGAATTTAAACCTGCCGAAGGGTGTACCGAAGGTTGTTAAGTCAGAGGAGCGTTTGTCCAGGGGTATTTGCCAAAATGAACTCCTGGCGTCGAGGACGGAAAACACCGTTGCTTGTCCGACTTGGGCGGCGACGTCTTCAACGGTCCGCATTGGGTAGTGGAGCCGCTTGATTGCCAAGTTCAAGTCCTTGGGGTTGATGCACAATGTCATCAATGTCTGCATCAAAGACAAGGGGAGAAGGTTTCCTGCACGAGGAGGCCATCAAAACTGACAGGGAATACCTGGCAAGAATAAAAGAAAACCGGTAAATGGGAGGCGCGAGTCTAACTATCTGACACCATGTAAAGGGACTCAGTCTGACACACTGTAACCTTTACTAGAGTCTTTATTATAGCACATGGCACACACGTCCCAGCACTGGCTGCATCCAGCCTTCAGGCGTACCAGGACAAAATGGGAGGAAGGAAGGGGAGGAGATCATAGTTATACTGATATGAGAGGGCGTGTTAATGGTGATGAGGTAGCTACATTATAGGTTGCATGCATAAACCATCTACAATATGTTTCTATAAGATCCCCCCTTATTCTTCTAAACTCCAGTGAATACAAACCCAGTCTTTTAAATCTTTCCTCACATGACAGTTTCGCCATCCCAGGGATCAATCTCGTGAACCTACGCTGCACTGCCTCAATCATAAAGGATAATAATAATAATAATACATTTTATTTGTGGGCGCCTTTCAAAAGTCTCAAGGACACCTTACAGAATTTAACAAGAGTAAAAAACATATAATCGGAGTAAAATAAATCATAAAGACATCACCAATACACAAATTAAAGACAGAATTCGATCCAAAGACAAAAAAATAATCAAAAACACAATGTGAAGAGAGAGCAGCGGCAGCTAAACTGTGCCAGCGTACACTCTCCCTTCCGACAGCCATCTTGGACACAAACTAAAATAATCACTTACACACAAAAATCATCTCCCCACAATGGTTACCACTGTGGGGGAAGGCACAATGTCCAGTCCCCATCCCCAGTTCTCCCAAAGTCAGGCCTATTGAGGCCTCTGCTATTGCCTCTACGGAGGCCCGATGTTCCTGGCCGTTCTCACCGGGTGCTGTTGCCCCGGCGTAGGGAGAGTCCTCTCAGCGACTGGGCCACCGGGAATGGCCACTTCCTTACCGGAGACTGCGGCTTCCGAAGCCGACAAGGCCGCACCGGTTTGGAGCTCCCAGGCTCCCGATGTTGAAGTCGGCGCCGCCGGCTCCGCAGACCCGCAGCCCGGAGGTGTTGAACTCGGCGGTCACAGCTTACCAGAGCTCCAGCGCATCGATCCAGCGTGGCGACCCAGGCAAGGCATTGCCCGCTCCGCGATAGCGCTCCAGCCCTGTGCCGCTACCGAAGCCGAGGTGCTGGGCGGTCCCCACCAGGAAACGGCGCTCCACGCCCACTGGCAGGCCATGAGGACGTGTCAACAGGGCAGCCCAGAGAAAAAGCTGCCTCACCGATCAGGTAGGGACCTAGAAATATAGTTACCCCCTTCCCCCCACATTAAAAAGTCTATTTCTCCCACAAACAAAACGCAGGACTCATTAGAACTACAAAAAGAAAGTTAATTAAACGGACGGCTGCTGGTTAGCAGCCGTTCCCCAAGATGGCTCCTCCTCAAATTAGGAGATCAAAACTGTACGCAATACTCCAGATGTGGTGTTACCAGAGCCCTATACAACTGCAGAAGAACCTCTTTACTACTATACTGAAATCCTCTTGTTATGAAGGCCAACATTCCATTAGCTTTCTTCACTGCCTGCTGTACCTGCATGCCAAGCTTCAGTGACCGGTGTACAAGGACATCCAGGCCTCGCGTTACCTTACCTAACCTAACCCCATTGAGATAATAATCTGTCCACTTGTTTTTGCCACCAAAGTGGATAACCTGACATGTATCTATATTATACTGCATCTGCCACGCATCTGCCCACTCACTCAACCTGTCTAGGTCACCCTGCAACCTCCTAACATCCTCTTCACAGTTCATCACCACCCATATACCTGTGATCTCACTTTCAGGGAACTATGTATTTGTAGTCCCAGATGCCTCTGCTCTACACCACTCCCCAGGGCCCTGCTATTTACTGTGAAGGTCTGGCACTGGTTTGAGTTTTCAGCACCTCATACATATTCGAATTAAACTGCATTGAACATTCCTCAGCCCACCTGCCCAGCTGATCAAGATTCTTGGCAACCATCTTCATTGTCTACAATACTGCCTATTTTACTAACATCTGCAACTTTCTAATTATGCCTTACATATTCTCAGCCAAATCGTTGATATAGATGACAAACAGCAATGGACCCAGCAAAGGTCCCTGACGGACACCACAAATCAAAGGCCTCCATTCCGAAAAACAATCTTCCTGCATTACATTCTGCTTCCCACAATGAAGCCAATTCTGTATCCAATTTGCTAGCCCTCTCTGGATCCCATGCAAACGAACCTTCCGGAGTAGCATATCATACGGAACCTTATTCTAGGCCTCATCCAAAGGCACTACCCTCATTACCATTCTTGGTAACACCTTAAAAAAATGCAATCAAATTCATGAGGCATGATTCCCTGATGCAGAAACATAGAAACATAGAAACATAGAAACATATAGAAAACTATGAAGATTATATCTAATCAACCATTGTCTTTCCAAAACCATGTGCCGTTCATCCTTCTGAATCCTATCCAGTAACTTTCCTACCACAGATATCAGGCTTACTGGTCTTTTCCAGGATTTTCTTCAAGACCCCTTTAAATTAGAGACGCCATATAGACCACCCTCCTTTCTTCACGCACCTCACACATGTCCAACGAGGATTCAGAGCTCATTGTCACGACTCCTTCAATTTCTTCTCTAGCTTCCCACAGTGTTCTTGGATGTATCTGATCAGGCTTGGGAGATTTATCTAACTTCATACATCTTAGGACATCCAGCACTTCCTTGACTGTAACACAAACTGTCCTCAACACATTTCTATTAATTTCCCCAAGATTCCTTGTCTTCATGTCTGGTAAAAACAGAGAAAACATTATTGAGGACCTTACCCATCTCCTGCTGCCCCACACATAGATTACTAGAGAAAACATAGACAAATGGTCTTGCAAGTGATGGTACGAGAAGGCTTTAGTTATAAGGAGAGCTAGTATGGGCTGGGACTGTTCTGACTGAGTCAAAGCAGCTGAGGGGTGACTTTATAGGGGTTTATAAAATTATGATGTGCACTGATAGGATAAAGAGTTAGTCTTTTTCCAAGGTTTTCTCAAAGTAGTGAATATTGGTTTAAGCGAGAGGGAAAATATTTAAAGGAGATCTGAGGAGTGTGTATTTCACACAGAGGGTGGTGGGTCTATGGAACAAGCTGTCAAAGGAGGTGGTCAAGGCAATTACATTCACAACATTTGAAAAACATTTGGACATATAAATTGATAGGAAAGCAATAGAGATGATATGGAGCAAATGCAGAAAAATAGTTTAGCGTAGAGAGCTACCACAGTCGGCATGGATGATTTGGGACAAAAGGCCTGATTTGGTGCTGCATAATTTTATGATAATTTTGAATGCAGTCCAGATTTGAATCTTTGGGCAGCAATGAGAGCTACAGTTGCTGGAAGAATTCAAAGCTAGAATACCATCTGGGGCACATGGGCTATTGATTGTGCACAAGGGATTTAAAGCTTAGAGAGGGTATTCCAACCATTAGAGAGGGCCTGTTTGATTTTTAGACTGTATATTCTTTGAATATGTTAAAGAGAGATGCAATCTTTTTTTCATGTATTAAAGGGTAAGAGGGCTTCATTAAGATCATCTGGGATTCATAATTTACATGTATCAGTGGTTTCCCAATGTTTCTTGCATCTTTTACAGTTCATGTTATTTGCATTTTTCTTTATTTTTACAAACAACCTTTTATACAGATTTTACAAAACTGCTGCACATTATACATCTCTAAATAACACACGTTTAAACTCTGCAAATTACTATAAAACAAAAATTAAATTCACTGTACCTAGAGATAAACTGCAGCTTGTTGTAGACATATTCATGATAGAATGTTTTACACCACTTGTAACCTCTATTAGATGCCCAGCTATGACTGCATTACTAATATCTTTACAATGTACTGAGCGTGCCAGGCAATGGCAGCCATCCCAACATGTTGCTTTCATTTCCCCCTGCCATCTTTATATATAAAGAAAACTACTGCTTGCTGTATGCACCCATATCTGCATCCAGAACACTTCTGCTAAAATCATAAGTGCCTGATATGAATTCCAGCTGATTTAAAATCAATTCTTTAAAGACGTCATTCCATGATGACACACATCTGGTTTGGACTTGGTTGGAACGTTACAGCTCAAGTTCATGCCAATAATGTTCTATGCACTTTAAAATGTAGCATAATTTGCAAAAATCAGTGATACTCATAAAGATATTATTTAGGAGCCAGTACAAAAATAACAAACCCAGAGAATTGCTGAATGCAGCATTTGTATGTAACGTGTAATTGTATATCTAAAAGCTGAACCCTTGGCCAATGCTAGCCTTCTAGAAGAATTGTATGATATTTTTATCTTATACAAATTACACAAACAGAAATGATAATTACACGTTTGGAAAGAATATTACAACATTGTTCAAAAATTAATTTGTACAGAATCAGAGAGATTCTGTTGGAAGACTCCAATTGGCTGTTCTGTGGAATTTAAAAATGCAGCAATTAGTAGCTGATTTTACTTCGGAGTCACGTGAGTGACTACGTGAAGAACCCCGCCAGGACGCATGCGTGTCATATCACTACACGCATTGCGTAACAGTCAGGAGGGATGGAATGACGTTCCCCCGCAGCGGCAGTTTTAAAAGCGGGAACCTGCAGGTAAGAGATACTCTGCGGTCTTTTGTGTTGTTCCCATACTGATTTACAGGTGGGGAGTCAATGGAAAAGTCCAAGAAAACAACAAGGGCTGCGACAAAGCTGGCGAGGGAGGACCGCGGAGTTGCGGGCAACCAGCAGCGGCCAGCGGCACATGAATCACTTGTAATGGGAACAGCTGTGCCCGACTTCGCCTCCGCACCAGCCAGATCCACTCAGGGTGGTAAGGCAAAACAAAAAACTGACAAAGTCGTTGACTCAGATGAGTCCGACTTAGAGCAGCCGCAAGCGGCCAGCAACCGTGAGCGCTGGAGCCGGATGAGCGGTGTGTGGAGCAGTTGCTCCAATGTGACAGGCTCCGGGAGATGGAGTCTAGTCACTGTGGGCAATATATCACACCCACAGCAGCACCTCTTGTAGGGCTGCACAGTGCATTTCCCTCGTCAGAGGGGAGTACTGGGGGTCAGTTCTAGGCTGATCCTGAAGAGGGGTTTGCAGAAGAAAAATCAAGTGTGCAAGGGCTGCAGGAACGTGAAAATCTACTGGACATGGTGTCCAACTTCATACAGCCAGACCAGACTGGCCAAAACATGGAACAAAAACTAGCTGCCAGTATAGATTATATGTCCTTTAACCAGCTACAGGAACAGGCTGTATTGGACACCACGGCAAGACACTTGGCGCAGGGTAACTGTATATCCCTGAATGTTCCTGTTGTAAATAATTGCATATGGAAACATATCGGAGCAGGAGTTAGAGGCATAGATGTCAAACTCCAAAAGGTACTAAAGCTCCTAACAGCGGGAATAACAGCTTTCGCCCGCACAGTAGATGAGAAGGACATGTCGCAGGACCAACAGGATGCACTGGCACTGCTTTGCAACACACAATATGAAATAAACAGCATCAGGAAGAGTGCCATCCGACCTGCTCTAAACCCAAAATTCGCAGATCTGTGCAAACCTGGAAACGTAAAACCACCAATTTTACTATTTGGAGGTAACCTATCGAAGCAAGTCATGGAGCTCGATGAGGAGGCAAAAACCCTGGGGCTCATAAAAGCGACTTCAACAAAAACCTACTACGGCCATAAACAGCACCCTTACGCACCCACCAGTAGAACAAGACAAACTGGTGAAAGCTCAAAGGTCCAGTACACCGAACATGAGTCTTTTTTAGGCCATGGCCCAGGCCGGCCTTTTTGGAAAATACGCAAACCTCCAACACCAACCCAACCACAAACCCAGACACCGGCGCCTCAACATCAACGAAGGATTTACAAAAATAATTAAACCTGCCACTGGTAACTATGGAGGTAGGTTGGTCTGGTTTCCTACAAATTGCAGGGAGCATGGACGTTGGGGGGAGATTACACTTCTTTCTGGATGCATGGAGTATGTTAACTACCGACACTTATATTTTAAGCAGTATCCAGGGATATACCATAGAATTTATACACAACTACAGCCCTCCAGTTCAGCATGTACCAAACTGAATGTTCATACTTTCAGGTAAAGAAAAATCAGAAGCGCATGCTGAACTGGGTGGCTTTACGCAAAAGGGGTAATTGAAAAATCCCAACACGAATCGCTAGAATTCGTATCCAATATCTTTACCAAAAACAAAAAAGATGGTGGTTGTCGCATCATCATAGATTTGACCAAATTGAATACATTTGTACAATATATTCATTTTAAAATGGAAACCTTTGTTACTGCAAAACAATTGATTTCCAAAGGTTACCATGGCTAGCATCGATTTAAAAGATGCTTACTATTCAGTGTCTATATGAGGTGACCACAGATGTTACTTAAAATTCAACTAGATGGGACAGCTTTGGTAGTATAGAGCGCTGCCAAATGGGTTAACATCAGCCCCCAGGCTGTTCACTAAAATTTTGAAACCAGCCCTAGCGTTTCTACGGAAACGAAAACACATGGTCATGTCATATCTAGATGACACACTTATTGTGGGCAAAACTTTGGAATTGGCCAAACAAACCATAACAGCCACAAAACAGTTATTTGAAAAACTGGGTTTTATTATCCATCCAGTTAAATCTAAATTAATGCCTTCCACTACTATGGACTATTTGGGGTTCACCATTGACTTAGTTCACATGTCGGTGACTTTGCCAAAGGGAAAGGCTATAGACTTAATAGAGGCTTGCAATAACCTCATTGACATCAGTAAACCATCCATCAGATTGGTAGCAAAAGTAATTGGCAAAATGGTGGCTGCTTTTCCAGCCACACAATTTGGACCTTTACATTACCAAAATTTACGGAGAGCAAACATTTGGCTTTGTTTCAATCCAATCATTATCAGCAACCCTTCTATGGTGTTACAAACTAATGCCAGTGCACTTGGTTGGGGTGCTACCAATTCCATCTCCAGCTGTGGAGGTAGATGGACTGCACAGGAGGCATCATTATTACAAACACTGGGTAAAACCACCTGGACAGTTGGGTGCATCCATGGCTTAAAGTCATCCCCTATCACAAGATGTTAGACTACAGATTGACAATACCACCGTGGTGCATATAGCAACCACATGGGCAAACAAGATCGACATCACGTGACAATCTGGCTATACAATTGGCAATGGTGTATCCAGGACATATTTGGACCTCAGCTTACCTACTGGTAAGGCACTATAGGTGCATCAAATCCAGGACAAACTGACTCAGGAATAGTTGCTTTCCGAGATAAAAAAGTACTTGCTGATATTACAGCACGGTATGGAACACCAGATGCACTCTATTCGCATCCAGACCAATCACCAGTTATCAAACTATGTATTTCGTGGGATACCAGTATGGGCAGCAGCGACAGATGCATTTTCGCTGCACCTTGTTTATTCCCCCATTCCCTCCTTTCTGCCTCATCAGTTGGGTATTAAGGAAAATACAGCAAGACTCTGCGTCTGGTATTTTGGTACTACCCGATTGGCCTACTCAACCATGGTTCCCTGTGATACTCAACATGGTATTAGAACCATGTATCACCATCCCGAATAGACCAGACTTATTGGTTCATCCCGTAACAAGGAATAGCCACCCATGTCATAACTATATGAATTTATTAATTTGTAGAGTCTAAAAATACCTCTACAACAGCTGGGACACGGAACGACCTGGAACATGTTTTGGGGCCCACAGACCAGTCCACCAAAAAACAGTGTTTAAGAAGGAACTGCAGATGCTGGAAAATCGAAGGTACACAAAAAAGCTGGAGAAACTCAGCGGGTGCAGCAGCATCTATGGAGCGAAGGAAATATGCACAAGATGGGTGGCCCGAAAACGTTGCCTATTTCCTTCGCTCCATAGATGCGACATCACCCGACAATCTGGCTAATACAATTTGGCAATGGTGTATCCAGAGACATATTTGGATATCAGCTACTTACACACAGCATCACCTAAAGATCAATGAAATTTGTTCTGGAATTCCTGGCTGGCCTCCATTATGATGACGGGCTCAGTTAAGTGCCATCAACTGCGCCAGAAGTGCCCTATCAACTTATCTAAAGGAAAGAGCATCATTGCTGGGATATTACACAAAACTTATGGGGGGAATTTTTAATACCGATCTATTCGCAAGAACCAGGTACTCTCAATGGGATGTGAGTATTGTCCTGACGATGCTAAGGAATGGGAACCAGCAACAGCTCTGTCCCTACATAGACGGACACTGAAAACAGTCATGCTAATGGCTTTGGTCACGGCACCAAGGGTACAGTTGTTTACATAAATTAAGACATGGACAACTGACTTCTTCATCTGGAAATATTACGTTTCATCTTTATGAATTAATTAAGCAAGAACAGACAGCGTCTCAGGTCAATTTGGTAGTACCCAATAGATGATGGTCTCTATAGTCAACCATTTGTTTTATACATGGAGAACACGAAAATCATCAGAGGCAATGAAAAGGCACTTTTAATCAGCCACAAGCAACCACACAAAAAAGTGATGGTCCAGACCATCTCAAGATGGCTGAAACAGGTTCTAACACAGGCTGGGGTGGATACTAATATTTTTAAATCTCATTCCACCAGGGCTGCAGCTACATCGGCAGCTATGCAGTTGGATGTACCAATGGACCAAATCCTCAAGACAGCAGGATGGTCAGGGGAAAAAACATTCCAACTATTTTATCATAAATCAGTCATTAAACCTGGAACATTTGCAGAAACAATTTTAAGTTCTGTAATTTAATTTACCCCATATATAGGGGCTATAATTTGGTGTTAATAAATTTTTCATGGATTTCAATGTCGGATTCATGTCTAAATTATGTTGACACAATTCCTCCCACAGTCATTAAGGCAGATGTGATGCATGGACTCGTTTCCACGGCATGAAATCACAGAGCTTTGAAATCTTCACGTAGTCACTCACGTGACTCTGAAGTAAAATAGTAAGATTAAACGAGAACTTACCAGTTCGAAGTTTGATTGTTATTTTATGAGGAGTAAGTTGAGAGAATACGTGCCCTCCGCTCCCACCCATGATCATATACTCAACTGGTATTTCTTCTCTAATCTTACTATGTTCAGTCATTACATTTATCTGTGATTTCACACCGTTGCTTTGAAGAATGACACGCATGCGTCCTGGCGGGGTTCTTCACGTATTCCCTCAACGTACTCCTCATAAAATAACGATCAAACTTCGAACTGGTAAGTTCTCGTTTAATCTTACTATTAAATGTGACTAGTGTTTTATAAAAAAAAGATTGGTCAGAAAACAATAAGGGATAGACTGGAAAGGGTAACATTGGGCTTATATTAGGTTGTCCTATAGGTTTATAGTCTAGTTTTTTTAATAGTTATTTTTTAAACGTATTTTATACTCATATTCCTGTGCAGCTGGAGGACTGCTCCAACAAAATTTCATTGTCTTGTACAATGACAATAAAGATTATTATTATTACTATATTATTATTATTATTATTATTATTATTATTATTATTATTAGTATTATTATTATTATTATTATTAGTTAATAACAGAGTTATATTGCAGTTAGGTTTCCATGCATTGAATCAAAAATTTATTTCAGCTAATTAAATGATAACCTTTCCCATTTTGGCTTATCAGACACATAATTCTATTTGATATGGAAGATTCTACCGAGCTGTACTACAGAAATATAAAAAAAGTGATATGATGAGATGGTTTTGCATATTGCTCAGTGGAAGAAACTGAACTATGGGCACATGGACCAAAAAGAAAGTCACGGTTGATACCGTGTTGAGAGTAAGCCAAGCAAATAATTGTTGAATGTACAACAGGTCTTGCCATGAAAAATGGAGCGGTGGCAATGTCTGCCAAAATAACTTGGAAAACTGATCTTTTTCAAAAAACATATGAACAAAGAGTTGAGCATGATTAAAAGCAAGTATTGAGATGAAGTGCAAAGTTGTAATTACCTCATGATGAAAACAAATGTGATTATTTATTAAATTAAATTAAAACATGCTGGAAATATTCAGAAAATCCAGCAGAATCTGTGGAGATTTAGAAAAAGTTAACGATCTAGGTGATGAACGTCCATTTAAAATTCATTGCATGCATCCGCTGGAACCTTTATGAATTCCTTCTCCAATTTACCAATCTCTTTACAGATTTTTGCACTTTATTGCTGCCAAGTTAACAGTGCAGCAGCCAGGGAACATCTGTAGCCATGCCGTTATATCACAGCTAATCCAAAACCATAATATGGGCAGCTACTTCTCCAAAGTGTAGAAACAAAGAACTGCAGATGCTGGCTTATACCAAAGGTAGGAACAAAGTGCTGGCCCAACTCATTGGGTCTCTGGAGAAAAAGATAGTCTGTCAGTCTCAAGAACAATCCCGACCAAAACGTCACCTGTCCTTTTTCTCCAGAGATGCAGCCTATCCTGTTGAGTTAGGCCAGTACTTTGTTCTTATCTTTCCTTCTCCAAAGTGTTTGCTGAATGATTACCTAAACATAATCTTGATTACTTCAATTCCAACCCATATTAAAGCTAATGAAAAGATGAAACTGCAAACCAGGAAACATGGAAGAAGCAAGCATGGCATACATGTATGGTGGAGACATCCATGCTTGTCAAAGCAAAGTGCTTCAGTTCAGGAACTGTGTTGAAGATGGCCATGAAAAATCTAAATTATGACATTAATGAAGATTGGCGACACAAACAGTTTATTTTAGACAGGCAACATTTTTAGATTGACGAGGTAAAAGGTTACTTCTTCGATAATACAAGCTATAAACAAAAAGTGATGATGTTTCCAGCAGGTGGCATTGTAGCATTCTCCATTACCTCCTCCCATTATTTCCAGATATGGTGTCTTGGATGCATGTTCGCCAAAAAGATCAGGCAACAGTAATTCCGTTTCTCATCAAAACATTAATTGGGATTTAGATATGGGAGTCATGTTCCTTACACATTTTGCATAAAATAACAGAATGGATAATGTCCTAGACACCTTTGTAACAATTTGGCAAGCATTTTTGTTTAACTCTCGTCATCTCTATAGGGATGCAATTACCTTGGAAAACTATCAGAAAATATAATCACTGGCCATAACATTTGGTCAACTGAAATGCTTTCCTCTGTTTTGGCTTGTTTCAATAAATGTTTTTGACATAAAATCATAAGATTTTTATTGCATGCACGGCATATGTAAAATTTGAATTGCAGCCATTTCCACAACCTGCATGTGTTTTCAAAGATTCTTACATTTTTAATAACATGCCTAGAAAAGCAAATTAAAAGGTGCTATTGCCAAATTAGAGACTTTGCTTTTATTGACAGAATTCAATTTGAAGTTCACAATGTTGGTATGTTGGCAAATTCATGACAGTCTATGCATTTCTTAATGAAAATCTGCAGCCAAACATCCCAACTAGACATTTTCAGTCTGCTTTCAGATGCAATTCTTTCACTTGACATTTCTCCCAGATGACATCTAAAAAGCTAGAGTTTAAATCCTACTGATTTTTTTTCTCTATGCCTGCGATTTCCTCAGTTGCTCGATTTGCCTGATATCAGCAAGGAAAGAAAGTATTATTTATGTCAGACCTGAAATTACAATATGCCATGCATCTCACAAATCAATCCTCAGCAATTCCTAAAAGTCTACCCGATGAAAGCGCCTGAAAACTACTGGTGTAAAAAAAAATTGCTGGACCACATATTGGACAAAGGTAGGACTCTAACCACCTCGTTATAATTCTCAGTTCAGTTTAGTTTATTGTCACGTATTCCGAGGTACAGTGAAAAGCTTTTTGTTGCGTGCTAATCAATTAACAGAAAGATAATACATGATTACAATCGATCCATTTACAGTGTATAGATACATAATAATGGAATAATGTTTAGTGCAAGGTAACGTCAGCAAAGTCCGACCAAGGATAGTCTGAGGGTCATCAAAGAGGTAGATAGTAGTTCAGCACTGCTCTCTGGTTGTGGTAGGATGATTCAGTTGCCTGATAACAGCTGGGAAGAAACTGTCCCCAAATCTGGTGATGGACGTTTTCACACTTCTATACCTTTTGCCTGATGGGAGAGGGGAGGAGGCTAGGGTGCGACTCATCCTTAATTATGTTGCTTGCCTTGGCGAGGCAGCGTAAGCTGCAAATGGAGTCAATAAAAGGGAGGTTGGTTTGTGTGATGGTCTGGGCTGCGTCCACAATTCGCTGCAATTTCTTGCGGTCTTGGATGGAGCTGTTCATAAACCAAGCTGTGATGCATCCTGAGAAAATGCTTTCTATGACGCATCTGTAGAAGTTGGTGAGAGTTGTAGGGGATTTTACTTCGGAGTCATGTGAGTGACTATGTGAAGAACCCCGCCAGGACGCATGCGTGTCATATCGCTTTCACGCTTGCGAAACGACAGGCGGGGTGGAGCGTTCCCCCGCAGCGGTAAGTTTGAAACCGCGACCTGCAGGTAAGTGATTTACTCTGCGGTAGTTTTTTGTCCCCGCGCTGTTTTTACACAGGGGGGGAAGCTGGACAAAATAGTGTCCACAAGTGCTGCGAGTGAAGCTGGCTGGGGAGGACCGCGAAGTTGCGGGAGCCAGCAGCAGCTGAAGGCACAAGCCCCGTAAGTGGGATCAGCTGTGCCGACTTTTGGTCCCGCGCCGGCCAGAACACCACGGCCAGGCGGGAGACCATTCAGATGGGGCCGTCGACTTTGACAAGTCGAAAACGGCAGGAGGCGGGGTGGAACGACGTTCCCCCGTAGCGACAATTTAAATCAGGACCTGCAGGTAAGAGTACTCTGCGGTCTTTTTGTGTTTTCCCATGCTGATTACAGGTGGAGAAACCAACGGGCTGCGACAAAGCTGGTGGGCTAGCAGCGGCCAGCGGCACTTGAATCACCTATAATGGGATCAGCTGTGCCCGATGTCACCTCCGCACCAGCCAGATCCACTCCGCGGCCGGGCAGTAAGGCAAGGCAAAAAACCAGCAAAGTCGTGGAATCAGATGAGTCCGACTCTGAGCAGCCGCGGGCGGCCAGCGACCGTGGGCGCTGGAGCCGGATGGAGCGGTGTGTGGAGCATTTGCTCCAACGTGACAGGCTCCAGGAGGTGGAGTCGAGTCACTGTGGGCTCTATGTAAAACCCACAGTAGCACCTCTTGTAGGGCTGCACAGTGCTTCTCCCTCGTCAGAGGGGAGTACTGGGGGTCAGTTCTGGGCTGATCCTGAAGAGGGGTTTGCAGAACAGAAATCAAGTGTGCAGGGGATGAAGGAACGTGACAATCTACTGGACATGGTGTCCAATTTCATACAGCCAGACCAGACTGGCCAAAACCTGGAGGACACCTGACGCCGGGTGTCTGTATATCCCTGAATGTTTCCTGTAGTAAATAATTGTATATGGAAACTCCTAAACAGCGGGGATAACAGCTTTCACCTGCACAGTGGATGAGAAGGTCCAACAGGATGCACTGGCAATGCTTTGCAACACACGGCCATAGACAGCACCCTTACGCACCCACCAGTAGAACAAGACCGACTGGTGAAAGCTCGAAGGTCCGGTACACCAAACATGAGTCTTTCTTATGCCATGGCCCAGACCAGCCTTCTTGGAAGATACGCAAACCTCCAACATCAACCAAACCACAAACCCAGACACCGACGCCTCAACATCAACGAAGGATTTACAAAAAGAAGTAAACCTGCCACTGGTAACTATGGAGGTAGGTGGGTCTGGTTCCCTACACATTGCAGGGAGCATGGAGGTTGGGGGGGGGGGGGAGATTACTCTCCTTTCTGGATGCATGGAGTATGTTAACTACCGATACTTATATTTTAAGCAGTATCCAGGGATATACAATAGAATTATACACAAGTACAGTCCTCCAGTTCAACATATACCGAACCGAATTTTCGTACTTTCCGGTAAAGAAAAATCAGAAGCGCATGCTGAACTGGAGCGGCTTTACGCAAAAGGGGTAATTGAAAAATCCCAACACGAACCGCTAGAATTCGTGTCCAATATCTTTACCAAAATCAAAAAAGATGGTGGTTGGCGCATCATCATAGATCTGACGAAATTGAATACATTTGTACAATATATTCATTTTAAAATAGAAACCTTTCTTACTGCTAAACAATTGATTTCCAAAGGTTACTTCATGGCTAGCATCGATTAAAAAATGCTTCCTATTCAGTGCCTATACGAGGTGACTACAGATGGTACTTAAAATTCAACTGGATGGGACAGCTTTGGCAGTATAGAGCGCTGCCAAATGTGTTAACATCAGCCCCCAGGCTGGTCACTAAAATTTTGAAACCAGCCCTAGCGTTTCTACGGAAACGAAAACAGATGGTCATGGCATATCTGGATGACATACTTATTGTGGGCAAAACTTTGGATTTGGCCAAACAAACTGTAACAGCCACAAAAAAGTTATTTGAAAAACTGAGGTTTATTATCCATCCAGTTAAATCTAAATTAACGCCTTCCACTACTATGGACTATTTGGGGTTCACCATTGACTCAGTTCACATGTCGGTGACTTTGCCAAAGGGAAAGGTTATAGACTTAATAGAGGCTTGCAATAACCTCATTGACATCAGTAACCGTCCATCAGATTGGTAGCAAAAGTAATTGGCAAAATGGTGGCTGCTTTTCCGGCCACACAATTTGGACCTTTACATTACCAAAATTTACAGAGAGCAAAAATACAAGCACTCAAAATCAATGCTGGTCATTTTGACAGACCAATGAAGCTACCAATCAAAGCTATAATGGAACTAAAATGGTGGATAGATAACATTTGGCTTTGTTTTAATCCAATCATTATCAGCAACCCTTCTATGGTGCTACAAACTGATGCCATTGCACTTGGTTGGGGTGCCACCAATTCCATCTCCAGCTGTGGAGGTAGATGGACTGCTCAGGAGGCATCATTATTACTAACACTGGGCATAAACTACCTGGAAATGTTGGGTGCATTCTATGGCCTAAAGTCATATTGTACTGGGTCATATCACCACCATGTTAGACTACAGATTGACAATACCACCGTGGTAGCATATATCAACCACATGGGTGGAAACAAATCGACATCACGTGACAATCTGGCTAATACAATTTGGCAGTGATGTATCCAAAGAGATATTTGGATATCAGCTACGTGCCTACCAGGTAAACTAAATTTAGTGGCAGACACCAGGTCACACAAATTTAATGAAAACACCGAATGGATGTTGAATAAAAAGTATTTGCTGATATTACAGCACAATATGGAACACCAAATATTGATCTATTCGCATCCAGGCTTAATCACCAGTTATCAAACTATGTTTTGTGGGAACCAGACCATGGGGCAGCGGCGACAGATGCATTTTCGCTACATCGGGGGGGGGGGGGGGGGGGGGGGGGGGGGGGGGAGTTAGGAGGTGGGGGGGGTGAAGGTACAGTGGGGGGGGGGGGTTATTGATTTATTGGGCATATGCCATTCCCTCCTTTCTGCCTCATCAGTCCCTGGGGTATTAAGGAAAATAAAGCAAGACTGCATCTGGTATTTTGGTAGTACCCGATTGGCCTACTCAACCATGGTTCCCAGTGATACTGAACATCGTATTAGAACCATGTATCACCATCCCGAATAGACCAGAGGGGAGTTATTGGTTCATCCCTTAACATGGTGGTTCAGGGGCTAGCCACCCATGCCTTAACTATTTGAATTTATTAATTTGTAGAGGGATTAAAAAATAGTAATTGGGGACTCTATACTACACGCTGGGACTGACGGACCCCTCCCTGAACAGTGAACATGATTTCGGCGGGAGCCACAGACAGTCCACCAAAAAACAGTATCTGCTCTATATCAGGAAGTGGGAGATGTATTGTCACAAAAAGGAGCATCAAATGCTGGCTTACAGAGATGCAGATGGCAGGGATTCATCCCGTCTGGACTTCTGGAATACCTGGCAATTTTCCAGGCCACCATTATGATGAGGGGCTCAGTTGAGAATAAGGGACGGCGAGTGCTCATCAACTGAGAGTCTGGGAAGGATAGAGCCCAGAAGTGAAGCGACTGCCCTATCAAGAATTGGAGGGAAGAGGGGGGTGTTATCTATGGCAAGGAACAGAGCATCACTCTTTCTGATGTGTCAACATGGGACTCACCCACATAGAATTGACAAGGGGCAAGAGTGGAGGTGTAACATTGCTAGTCAGGGAAGATATTACAGCAGGCTTTGGTAACAAAAGAGCAATACTTAGTAGTAAGCACAAGGTAGGGGAATTTTTGAATAAAGGGCTGGATGGGTTGGAGTTTGTATATCCCAAGAACCAGGTACTCCCAAATATAGGATGTGAGTATTTTGATTGTCCTGAAGATGAACTCAGGAATGTGGTTTAAAGGGGAAATTTTTAAGAGTACAGAATCTTTATGTTCAGCACAGTAAAAATTTGGAAAGAGCAGCTCGGAAAATGAGGGAGATCCAATAATATAGGCAGCATAGACTGACATTAAAAACAATGCTAATTAGAAAAGCATTGGTCACGGCACAAAGGGTACAGTCATTACAAAAGGATAAGGGATAAAATAAGAGACTGGACAACATCTGCACTTCTTCATCTAAAAAATATTGTTACGTTTCATATTTATGAATTAGTGAAACAGAACAGACAGGGATCAGCAGTCCTCAATATAGAATTTAGAAAAGAGTGACGGTCCAGACCATCTCAAGATGGCTGAAACAGGTTCTAATACAGGCTGGGATGGATACTAATATTTTAAAATCTCATTCCACCAGGGCTGCAGCTACATCGGCAGCTATGCAGTTGGATGTACCAATGGACCAAATCCGCAAGGCAGCAGGATGATCAGGGGGAAAAACTTTCTTTCCAACTATTTTTTCATAAACCAGTCATTAAACCTGGAACATTTGCAGAAACAATTTAAGTTCTGTAATTTAATTACCTCATAAATAGGGGCTATAATTTGTGTTAATCAATTCATGGATTTCAATGTCGGATTCATGTCCAAAATATGTTGACACAATTCCTCCTACAGTCATTAAGGCAGATGTGATGCATGGACTCGTTTCCACGGCATGCAATCACAGACCTTTGAAATCTTCATGTAGTCACTCACGTGACTCTGAAGTAAAATAGTAAGATAAAACAAGAACTTACCAGTTCGAAGTTTGATCATTATTTTATGAGGAGTACGTTGAGGGAATACGTGCCCTCCGCTCCCACCCACGATCATATACACAACTGGTATTTTGCTTCCCTAATCTTACTATGTTTAAGTCATTACAGTTATCTGTGATTTCACACCGCTGCTTTGAAGAATGACATGCATGGATACTAATATTTTTAATCCTCATTGCACCGTCCTGGCGGGGTTCTTCACGTATTCCCTCAACGTACTCCTCATAAAATAATGATCAAACATCGAACTGGTAAGTTCTCGTTTAATCTTACTATTCTAATTTTCTGGGGATTTTTCTGTCTGGTAAAATTGGTGTCTATTTGCATTGCCTCTTGTCCACCCATTTTACTACAATTTCTCAAGGCAAATGATGACTAATTTAGGAATGCAAGGACAGAAGGAGGCCTTCAGTCCATGGAGCAGTTTATGATATTCTACTGGATGAACATCACCATTTATATGTCTACCATTCATTTGCTGGCTTTCACATAATAATCTTACAAAATATAATCAAACTGATTTCACTCTTGAGCCAGCATGTATAATAATTGAAAGAAGACATCTTCAAATTTCAACTGGTGTGAGAAATTACATCCTGGTTTCACTTAAACTGTAACTTTAAAGTTATGCTTCCATGTTATTGATTCACCACTGGGGGAAGTAGCTTTTCGCCTTCTGCTTTTTGAATCCCTTTATAGTTTCAAGCACTTCAATGAAACAATATTTATAGGATTCTGTGTCACATCAGAGTGCCTGAAATACAGAATTCCTCTTTTGTGAATGAAAAAAATTGAAATTGATGAGGTCTTTAGGAACTTCCTAATTCCATGCAGATCCATTGTGTATTCCCTGGAGCAGTTTATGAAATTCCCTTGCATGATTCCCTTTGCACATCATCTGTTCTTGGTATAGACAACAAAACTATCAGGGTGGCTAATGGTGTCTCTGTGAGAATGACAGCTAACACCCAGAGCGTGTTAAATGAAAAAATAAGTCCGCACATGCAGAGTGAACCCCCTGAGATAAGTGTTTAAAGTGTGATAAAGATGAGTTTTGTTTCATGTCAAAAAGACCACATTAATATTATTCATTAATCCAGTACTTTCCTTGTTCTCAAAACTCTTTATGCGTACTGAAAAGAGCCCACCTTGCAACAAGGCACCTTGGAATTTCTATTTCTGGTTCCTGTGCTATGTTTTGAGGTGATATCGCAATGGCTTTCCTGCAGATTTGATGCTAAACCTATGACAGAATTTTGGTGCTAATAAATCAAGGAATTTTCTTAAGCTAAACACAAAGTGCTGGCAGAACTCAGCGGGTCAGACAGCACGTGTGCAGGGAATGTATAGACAATGTTGTGGATCAGGATACTTTTTCAGTAGTGGGGAGAAAGCCTGTAGGGGTGGGACAAGGACTGGAAAGTGATAGGTGGGTACAGGCATGTTCGGAGGTTGATTGGCAGATGGGTGTAATACGTGACAAAGGCTAAAGGTAAAAAAGGACACAAAAGAGTTCCAGATAAGGAAAGGAGGAGTGAAATGAAAATTTGGAGGGAAGGAAGTGAGGGACTTGTACATTGGTGATGCGAATAGGGAGGAGGGGGAAGGGGTAGGTTGACTGAGGTGGTAGGAGATGGTGGGCTAAATATGGACACACTGGAGTTGGGGGATTAGGTATTACTAGATATTGGAGAATTCAATATTCATTCTGTTGGGATGTGAGCTCCCCAAGCGGAATATGAGATCCTGTTCCTCCAGTTTGCATGTGGCCTCACTCTGGCAATAGAAGAGGCCAAGGATAGAAAGGTCAGCATGAGAATGGAAAGGGGAGTTAAGATGCGTAGTAACCAGGAGCTCAAGCAGGGCTTGGCAGACAGAGCACAAGTATCAGGTGAAACAGTCGCCTAATATTGGAATGGGAAGAAGTATTAAAATACTTAGCAACCTGATGGTCCGGTAGATCTTGGTGGGCGGACAGAAGCTAGGTCATTAAGAGCTGTGAACAGTGGGCCTACTCTGCACTCTGTGGTATTTGGAAGAGAGCAAGCAGTTCCTCTCAAACCACATGTAATTTCAACTACTATCTTCCAATCACTTGGAGTTAAATTCTCAGAAAGCCATCCTAGCTTCAGGATATCCAAATAGCTATGCCTTCTCCAAATTACACCTTTGAAGAGATATGCCACAAACCAAGCCTAGCCTGCTGGTAACCATGACAATGCCAGTGACTATAACTTTGCATGATGTATGATCCTTCCAATTTACATTCCAAAGTATGTTTTGGGACAAGGCTGGTTTACCAGGTTTTTCTATTTCTGCAGTTTAGCTTCACATTCTCATGGCAACAAGTGAAGTCTATGTCTGAAGTTATTTTGATGCACATCATGGTCATTTGAAAAGAGCCTGTTTATCACATTAGATGGTCTTTAATCCATCAACACATAAAGCAGGTGACTGAAACTATATGCACTAGAGTAATCTTTTCTATCACCTTTCACAGGGAAAGAGGCGATAACAGGGAAAAGGCTGTTTACAAGGCGGCTCCCAGAATTTTAGGATTCAAGCTGCGAGGTGCGTACCATTTCTTTATGCTCTCATTTTATTTTCTATTTTCTATTCTTTGCTAATGGACTAATTACTGGGGCAAAATACAGCATTCAGTATGTTTACACATTGCAAAGAAAAATATTCCAGATTGGAGATTTTAACCAAAGTAATCTGTTGCTAATATCAAAAATGAAACATAATTTGGCTTCTAACTACTCAAATTGACTATTCTCAACCTCCTGAAAATACTTAAGATAAGCTCAGTTAATGTAAGAAATGAAAACATTAATGTTACATTGATAAGAAGTGCACGTAAATGCAAAATTCTTTGCAAGCAGTTTCATGATTTCTCCCACACAATCTATGTTAAGTCTATGACCTGCCATCTGCAAGCAAACTTTTCCCACCAGCACCTTTGACTGCAGGCAATTGCTAGCTTCTGCAAATTTAGCAGGAACTCAGCAAGCCTGATTAAATCCACCACAGATTTGCTGACTCTTCTCTGATACCCACTTTTTCATAGTCCTTCTCAAACATGATACTTTTTAAACCTAAAATTCAAAACAGGACATACAAAAAATGAAAACAATATATGTATGCCACTTGATCTGCTGCATGTTTCCTTTAATGTTAGCTTTCATTTCAGTTTCCTAGCATTTATGGGTTTTATGCATGTTGCAAACCACTCAGAACAATTTTGCCCTCTTTCGGCTGTGGGCCGAGCATCAAAAATGTGTCTAGAAATCAACTTTTGTGACCCATGTCTCGGAACTACATTAAATTTTGCACAGATTTATATAAAATATAATTGAGAAGGAAGTCATAACTCGTCAGTGCCAAAAGTTGCACATTAATTAATTAAACTAATTAGAAAATGAGATTGAAAAAGTAAGCCCCATCTAGTGTCCAATGCCCATATTACACCATGGGGAGCCTATTTCCATGTTGCAATCTATTTAAACCATATATTATTATACCTATATGTATGTATAAATGACTTGTGAATATGACTGTAATCATATATAATTATGTATAATTATATTATATAAAAATAATAGAATTAATATAATTGTGATTGTGTTTTTTGAATGAGACTACCGCAGAGGTCCGGCTCCTGAACCAGCCTAATTAATGGGTGTGAAGGCAGTTCCTGTGGGTTCCCCCGTTTACTGAACCCCACTGACTGTCAGTGTGCAGAGTGGGGGTCACGGCCATGAGCAGCACTGCCCTGCACGCCGCCCGGGCCGCCTTCAGCACCACCATAGAGATGGCATGGGCAGTCCGCCCGCATGCTCGCTGCAACACCGGCTGGCTAACAGCCCTACCAACCCCTCATAGCACCCACTGGTCGTCTGACCACTCGCAGCACCCACCGGCCATCTGACCACTCTCACCACCCACCAGCAGCCCAGTCCGGCTCTCACGACCCACTGGCAGTCCAGCCACTCTCACCACCCACCGGCGACCCAGCCCACTGGCGACCCGGCCACTCTCACCACCCACCGGCGACCCGGCCAGGCTGACCACTCTCACTACCCACCGGTGGCCCGACAGCCCGACCAATCCTCCACAGCATCCATCGGCCTACCGACAAGCCAGACCGACTGACCCTAACCCTAATCCTAACCCTAACCATAATCCTAGCTCTACATTTATTATTTATCATTTTTATTTAACAGTTCACATCATAACTTTATAAAGATAAATCATTTGAAAAACAAAATGATCAGCAAGGTGAGCATTACCTTTATTCCTCGGAAACCTTGTTATTGTTTTGATGTAATTAGGAGGCAGCCATGATCACAGGGTCCTTGCTGCCTAGCGACCATAAAACAAAGCGCAGGATTGGTCAATTTGCATCCGACCTCAATGTCAAACGTGTATTGATTGGACAATTACTACTCAGAAAATTAGAAGTTTTTCTCATAATTTATAAAAATGTTCAGGTTTTGGTCTTGACAAGTTTCAGGTATGATTTATATAATATTTTTACACAATATGTTAAAAATTCAGGTAGTTCTGTGAGTTGGATCATGAACTTGAACAAAAAAGCTCCTGGGCCCACAGCCTACATCCAAACAATCGTGGTAAAAATTGAAAACGGTTAGGTGTTGCTTTAACTTGGCAATAATTCCTTTAGTTCAGTTTGTGAGTGGCACATGTTCCTGCTGGAGCTGTATTTCGGTGGGAATACACTGGTGAGTTAAGGCTGAGAATATACTAATAATCTCGGCTAATTTCAAGCAAGATCGAAGAAATGAAAAGGAGTGGTGCCGAAGGCAGAACCTTCTTATGCTGGGCATTCATGCATCCATACCTAGAGTAGGTGGATTTGTGCCATGTTGTCACACATAAGATCTGGGACCTTCGGAAGAGGCAAGGCTGTGATTGTGGTCTTGACTACACAAAAATTTGAAGACGGTCTTTGGGGTCACAGCAACTTTTTGGGGAGAGATGGGGGCACCTGTTGTTTGCCCAGAACTGACCTTCCTGTTTCTGGTTCCTTCCAGTGGAGGAATGGCAATGTATAACTTGGGATGTACTACATTAATACAAGGCAATGAGGTGGCATTCACTTCTGGTAATGTCAATAAAACAGCTGTAATCAATTGTATCCTGTGTATATATAGTCTTTTTCTATTAGTGGAGAATGTGGAACTGATTGCTGCTTTACTGTTAACTTTTTCCTGCTAATACTGAAGTGGAAATACACATAAAATGCAAATTTAAAAAAAAATCCATAAGTTGTAATTTAAAAAAAAATCCATAAGTTGTACCTTATATTAATATTCCAAGTTTCAATGATTGCCTGCAATGTTTGGGAAGAAACCAAACTACCAAAGACTGTTTATTTGTCTTGATTCTTGAAGTTGTTCAGATGAACGAAGCTCCATAAATGTTTCTGGAGGTGAATACTGAAGCTACATGAACCTGTGATGTATGGTTTTTGAGATTCTTATTCAGGTCTTCACCTCAGTTGACAATGTTCCTTTCTTCTTCAAGACACATGTTCAATGTTTGTCAATCTCTTTGGTGCGCTTGGTGTGAGTCATTGCATCAACGTCACACATTACAGCTCTGTTTAGTTGTTCAGCAGCACTAATCCTGATTTGATCTGAGCCTACATACCCAAATACATCCCAATACAATAAAAGCATCTGAGCTCCAGGTCAAAACCTAATCAGATTGGGCAGCATGGTGGCGCAGCGGTAGAGTTGCTACCTTATAGCGCCAGAAACCCGGGTTCAATCCTGACTATGGGTGCTGCCTCTACGAAGCTTGTAAGTTCCCCAGGTGACCCCGTGGGTTTTCCTCGGGTGCTCCGTTTTCCTCCCACACTCCAAAGACATACAGGTTTGTAGGTTAATTGGCTTTGGTAAACATTGTAAGTTGCCCCTGGCATGTAGGATAGCGCTTGTGTCTAGAGATCATTGGTCAGCGCGAACTCCATAGTCAGAGGGTCTGTTTCCACGCTGTATCACTAAACTAAATTAAACTAATTACATGACTGTTGAAAAAAAAATCTAAATCAATCTTTAGTAACATGATAGCTAATGCAGTCAAAGAGCTCCAATGTTTTTCATTTGGTGACTTTGACAACATATTTCCATTCATGTGTAAACATTTACAAGGAGGGAAGAGGCTATGCATTTAATGGGGTGAATTTTGAAGTTTCTCACATGGGACAGTAATGCCAAAGAATAATGTGGATTTTCACACAGATGGTTGTGAATTTGTGGAATTCTCTGCCTCAGAAGGCAATGGAGGACGGTTCACTGGATGCATTCAAAAGAGAGTTAGATAGAGTTAGGGCTAGCGGAATCAAGGGATATAGGGGAAAAGGGTTCTGATTGTGGATGATCAGCCAACATCACATTGAATGGCGGTAATGGCTCATAGAGCCAACTGGCCTTCTCCAGTACCTATTGTCCATGTATCTATGGATGGATTACCATTAGGGTCCTCACTATTCTGGCTATTTGTTGGGTTCCACCATTTGCAGTATAATGTGGATAAATGTGAGGTTATCCATTTTGGTGGCAAAAACGGGAAAGCAGACTATTATCTAAATGGTGGCCGATTGGGAAAGGGGGAGATGCAGCGAGACCTGGGTGTCATGGTACACCAGTCATTGAAGGTAGGCATGCAGGTGCAGCAGGCAGTAAAGAAAGCGAATGGTATGTTAGCTTTCATTGCAAAAGGATTTGAGGAAAGGAAGGAGTAGGGAGGTTCTATGCAGTTGTTGGGTCTTGGTGAGACCACACCTGGAGTATTGCGTACAGTTTTTGGTCTCCAAATCTGAGGAAGGACATTATTGCCATAGAGGGAGTGCAGAGACGGTTCACCAGACTGATTCCTGGGATGTCATGCCTGAAAGAATTCAGAAGGATAAGGAGATTCTAGCAGTTGTACAGGGTCTTGGTGAGACACCTGGACAAACACTGGATAGACTTGTTTATAACTCTCTAGAATTTAGAAGATGAGAGGGGATCTTATTTTAAGGGGTTGGACAGGCTAGATAGGAAGATTCTTCCGATGTTGGGGAAGTCCAGGACAAGGGGTCACAGCCACTTCTTTTTTCACACAGAGAGTGGTGAATCTCTGGAACTCTCTGCCAGTTCATTGGCTATATTTAAGAGGGAGTTAGATGTGGCCCTTGTGGATAAAGGAATCAGGGGTATGGAGAGAAGGCAGGTACGGGATACTGAGTTGGATGATCAGCCATGATCATATTGAATGGCGATGCAGGCTCGAAGGGCCGAATGGCCTACTCCTGCACCTAATTTCTATGTTTCTATGTTTCTATAAAAGATGCCTGAAAAAGATTCACAAATAATTTTGACATTAAAATTAGGGTCTCCTCTCATCAGGTATGCCACTTCTGGTTTAAACAGTGGGCACTTTGCTTTCCATCAAGTGGATGAGGACCAAGGTAGAATCAATCAATTGCATTTCTGTTCCCCCAACTGCCTGTGTTTCACTGAAATGGTTTTGTCTGCATCGCTCCATCTCTCACTCACACCTTGCCAAATGTCACAGCTCCAACAATAATTTTACTTCGGAGCCACGTGAGTGATTCCGTGAAGAACCCCGCCAGTCCACATGCGCGTCATTACGTCTGACGCATGGCAGACCGGTTGGGAGGCGCATCGGTCCTCCAGCGGTAAGCTTAAAAAAGTCTCAGGTAAGTGTGAAACTTAGTCGGAGGTCGTTTTCTGCGCTTGATAAATCTTGTTTCAGGAGGCAAGTCCAAGTATGGAGAAAGTGTCGAGAACAAGGCGAGCTATCGCGAAAGTAACTAGAGAAGACCGCGGGAGTGCGGGTAGCGGGCGGCCGCCTAGTTCACCTACTGAGTAGCTAGCGGTACGACCAGCGACTGCAGACTTGGTGTCTGAGAGCACCATGGCTGCACCTTTGGGGGGTAAAGCCACTAGACAGTCTGCACGGCCCGTAGACTCAGACCAGTCGGGCCGGGAGGGTTCCCCTCCGATAATGGATAACGTATTTGGTCGGTTATCCAGGATGGAGTTCCTAATGGAGAGAATGCTCCACCAAGATACACTCCAGCAGGAGGAGTTGTGTCAGCGCCGGCCTCTTCTAGAGCCCGCGCCAGCGGCACTTGCTACAGGGCTGCTTAATGTCTCCCTCTCGCTGGAGGAGAGCATAACGGGTCAGTATGATTCTGATGCCGAGTCTGAGGGTTTAGCAGTGGCGTCTACCCCAAGGGATGAAGGGCACGAGTCAGAGGTACCAATCCTGGCAGCAAGATTTGCCATCCCAACAAACTCAGGAGAGCCGCTGGGTGAAGAGTTGGCTGCAAGTATTAATTACTTGGCCTCACACCAGCTTCAAGGGCTGCCATGGATGAAAAGGCCAAATAGTACGACACCCCGGCTAATTGTACCCTGCTTAAAGTGCCGGCAGTGAACCATGCCATATGGGGTCATATGGGCGTAGGCATCAGGGTTCAAGAAATGAGGCTCCAGAGGGTGCTGAAGCTGCTCGCTTCGGGCATTACAGCGTTCGCCAGGTCGGTGGATGGTGAGCACCTGTCTGATGTACAGCAGGATGCCCTGGCTCTCATGTGCAATGTGCACTTTGAGATGAACTGCTGAAGAAAGAGCGCCATTTGCCCTACCATCAACCCGAAGTTTGCTACTCTGTGTAAGCCCAGCAATATCCAGCCACCGAATCTGCTGTTTGGTGAAGACCTCGCAAAAAGGGTGAAGGAGTTGGACGACGAGGCAAGAATAGTCGGGACCACTATGGTCGGGACCACTATTTCTGGAGCCACCTCCCTGAGGACCCTGGGAAGCAGTCCATCAGGCCCAGGGGAGTTCTCTTATCAAATTTGGTTCATTGGACAACACTAAATCCAGAATTGCCTTTTCTCTGGTCGGCTCCATTACAAGCTGCTCTAAGAATCCATCACAGAGGCTTTCTACAAACGTTCTTTCTTGGTGTCCTGAACCAACCTGATTTTCATAGTTTACCTGCATATTGAAATCCCCCATCACCACAGTGGCATTACCTTTGTTACATGTCAGTTTTAACTCCTGCTGCAACTTACACCCTACATCCGGGCTACTATTTGGGGGTCTGTAAATAATACCAATTAGTGTTTTCTTGCCTTTGCAATTCCTCAACTCAATCCACAGTGACTCTACCTCGTCAGTCGCTATGTCTTCCCTCGCAAGTGGTTATAAAAGTGGTTATAATTACGGGAGAGCCATTTTGATGTCACTTCATTAATCAGCCTTGGAATTCTTCACTCGCATCCCAATAAGTGTTAATGACTTTACCTGCAAACACTGGTGCATTTAATGTTGAGGTGTGTAGGAAGGAACTGCAGAATCTGGTTCAAACCGAAGATAGATACAAAAAGCTGAAGTAACAGCAGGACAGGCAGCATCTCCGGAAAGAAGGAATGGGTGACATTTCAGGTCGAGACTCTTCTTCAGACTTAGTCTTGACCCAAATCTTCACTCATTCCTTCTCTCCAGAGATGCTGCCTGTCCCATTTGAGGTCTCTTTCACAAAGTTCCATTTCTCGATACATTGTATACTCCATTCCTTATTTTGTTCTCGCAATATGCATCACCACACATTTTCCATTAAAGCACATCTGCTTCCTGTATATCCACGAACCAACATGCTCCTTATGTGTTTTTCAATGTTCTTGCATTGGCAGCAATATTTGACACTATGTTCCACATGCCCAAATCCTTCTGTATATAGAGTCAAAACTTACCCAGCACTACAGCTAAGCAACACTGTTGACAGCCCGCCTTTAATTTGGGTATTTTTCCTTCCTTAGCATTAATCTTCTTCCCTGTGTTGCTAATGCTTTGACTTGGCTGAATTTCTGTAACAATTTCCAGCAATTCACTTTGTCCAACAACCACTGGAAGTCTTTGTAGAATTCATTATAGTATCACTTTTCAATACGATTGATTACTTTAAAATCTATTTTAATTGAACTTTGGACCTGCTTTAATGAATCAATATTGGTAGGTAATAACTAATGATCCTTTAGAGATGGCATAAAGTTAATTTCATATTATAATTCAAAGAATTTTTTAATTTTTTCTAATTTCTCCATTTCTGAACAGAGATGTTTTATTGGGTGCTCTGCAATATCCCAGCACCATTTTCTTATTTGAAGGGGATTGAAGAATTGTGTTCAGATCCATTACTATTGAAGATTTTTTTCAAGAGCCAGAACAAATGTCTCTGAGGTGATTTAACGTCATCATATATTTTGAAATGAACTGAGAAATAGAGTCTGCAGCAGCGTGCGTGGACTATAAATCCTAGTATGGAAAATTAAATAGACTAAATAGCTTATTTTGCTACAGTACGGGATTCAGTGAACAGTACTTCCTCTATTTTGGAGCGGATGAAGAACGTTCCGTGAACCTTGATGCATTCTGGAAAGGAAGGACTTTTATAAAAAGAATTACATTCGGCATCAGCAAATAACAACTGGAGCTGAGCCACAAAACACGGTGCACATCCAAACACGAGCAGTCCAGAACAGATATAAAAGTGACTTTACAGTACCTAAATAAGCCATCGTCAAATTTGTCCATATCAGGATTTATACTCCACACGACTCTTGACATATACTTCTGACTTGATTTTATCTTGATTCTAATGCATCTGTGCTATCTTGTTCAAACAAATCATGAGGTAGTAAATTTTGCATTTAACAGTTTTCTGGATAAAGATGTTCATCCCAAATACTCTGAGGATTTATTGATGAATTTCTTACACCTTTGACCTCATGATTATTGGACTCCCCTCAAAATGGAAACATCTCTATTTCTTCCAAACCCCGTCATTAGATTTGGCTATCATGTTTGTTTATAAAGAGTGTCAATTACTCAGATTTCAATAATTGGCTGTGAAATCTTTTGAGACACCCAGATTACTGATCCTAACCATAGCTGTATGACAATATTTTGGGGAAAATGCAAGTTTTAACAGCCATCTTTACATTATCACATTGAAAGCTAGAAAATAATGGACTTAAAAATTGTATTTACTGCCATTGTTTACGTGCTCAAATTACCAGCTACATTTTCCTGGGGTGAGTTCAGACTGCAGAAATTAGGACCGATAACCTGATTGTATCCTTGGTTCTGTGTGTAGCTTGAAAGATGTACATGAAAATTTGAGTACATACAGAATATGGAATCATCAAGTTATAAGGCATCAAAATAGACCCTTTGGGCCACCTTATCCATGCCAATCAAATTGGCATTTCTGGGCTAGTCCCATTTGCCTGCATTTGGCCTGTAGTTCTCAAAACCATTCCCATCCATCAATCTGCCCAATCTTTCCAGTGTTCACACTTACAATCATAAATCATTAAAAATACAAAGTAGTAGAAATTCTAAAGCATTCAAAAAGGAGGCACATTACATTGCATTGTTAAAAGGGTTAACTCCTTGCATTTCAAGAAGTGCTTTGCGAGGCTGGTCATGACGCATATCAACTCCAGCCTCCCAGAGAGCCTTGATTCACTTCAGTTCACCTACCATTGCAACAGGTCCACAGCAGAAGTCATCTGCCTGGTCCCACACTCATCGCTGGAACATCTGGAGATCAAAGATATCTACATTTGATTCTTATTTATTGATTAGAGCTCTAACTTCAATACCATAAACGTAATCAAATTAATTTCCAAACTCCCGGACCTAGGGATCAGCAGCCCCCTCTCCAAGCGGACTTCTGATCCATAGACCTCAATCGGTAAAGACAAGTGACAAAACATCCTCCGTGGATGTTCTCAACACCAAGGATGCATTCTCAGCTCAACACTCCCTATACTTGTTATGCACTCTTAATCACATGGCCAAATTCTGCTATATCCCCATTTACAAGTTTTTAGATTACACAATCTGCATGGTTCTTCCATAAGCTAAGGTACTGTTTAATTTGAGAACATTTGACTTTAGTTGGAACTATGTATGGTGTATCTATTCTGTTTGGATAACAAGCAAAATATAGCTTTTCACTGTCCCTCAGTACATTTGGCTTTAAGAAAGTGAGTCACCTTTTGGAAGGAATTGCAAGCTTGGAGGTAATATTGAAGAAGCTGCCACCTATCCATTCCCTCCATGGATGCTGGGGTCTGAAGAAGGGTTTCGGCCCGAAACGTTGCCTATTTCCTTCGCTCCATAGATGCTGCTGCACCCGCTGAGTTTCTCCAGCTTTTTTGTGTAACCCTCCATGGATGCTGCCTGATTCACTGAGGTACTCCAGCACTTTATGTTTTGCTTATTGAAGAAGCTATGGCTGGCTGTTAAAGGCAATTTACTCACTGGAGACACTTGGATGAACCTAGGCCTTGTGAATGGTGTAAACTCACTGTGAAGTCACTTGTCATAGGAGATTCTCCTGACCTGGTGTCATAGCCATGGTATATTATACTTACCTCTTTCAGTGTAGATGAGATTGTATAAGACAATGTGCCATATATTCTTTTCTCGTGGAGATTTAGTTGGCTTTGTTTCTCTCTCTAGTTGATTTGTTTCCGATTGGCAAAAATACCCTCTGGGATGCAAGATGAATTATAATTCTAAGTCAGAACAAGAATTGTAGCTTTATGGTTAGTTTCTATGAAAAAAAAATCCCATGAAGATTAGGGTTTCCCAGTCTGGAGTCCAAAAGTTGGAAATTACAGCTACCAGGATGTATTTGCCCCTTGCAGTCAAATCACTAAATGGATAATGATCATGTTTGAACCATTTAGTTGACTTAAACATATGAACAAACCAGCTCCTCTCCAACTCCTCCAAAAACCAGAAACTTAATAATGCATTCATTTGGATACAACATAATCTAATTATTAATATAGTGTGGAACGCAATTTTTTTTCTTCACTATTTAGTGAATACATGTGTGGTGGTTTTTGGCCAGCGGAAAAAAAGTCAGAACCACAAAGTGAAAACAGTTCCTTCTTTCCACTCCATGGAGTTGGGGGTGGGATTTTTTCCAATAAATATTGGAAGCAGATGTGCCTCAATATCCGGGCTCAGTATGTTTGCAACTACTGAAAATCTGCTTTATTGCAGATGGTGACTAATAGAGTACTTTTTACCCACAATTAATAATTCCTTCCCCAATAGGATCTCTTTCACTATTGATTAACAATTCTCTCTTCTCCCAAAGAACAGCACAAGGAAAATTACAATCAGTAAATATCACTATGTATGTTCACATTTTCAGCTATGTTTTCTGAGTAAAGACAAGAGTATTGTTCTTTGTTTCCAGATCACTTCACCTGCTATTTGCAGGTCTTATTCATCGGCCAACCATCTCAAAACAACAGAGGGCCTACTTTTAGTCACCATGCTGACTGAAATCTTCCATTAGTTTCATTTTGAATAGACCTCATTTAAAAAAAGGTACATTTTAAACTGATCCATTAATTATGCTTTCCAATATCACACACATACTAGATATTTAACCTTTTGGAGCAAATGCTGCAATGGAAAAATACCTGCCCCCTTGAATTAGATGTATATCATTTATTTGTTATTACTCTCATCAATTCTAACAAAATATTCTTCAAATTCCATAAATATATTGACAGAATTAACTTGAATACATATTTATGGCCACAGTCTATATTTAAGCACAGCGGTAATCAGATTGACCATTGTTATACTTATTGGGAGAGCTTGTGCATGGCACATCATTTGTTTTTGTTACATTTATCTATATATTTTGTGCCAATAACAATATTACTCTATCATAGAAAGAATGGCATGATGGCACATCTCTTTTCAAATTCCAGCTATTTGTGTGGACGTAGTATAAATTCACAGCATAAACAGCATTGTCCCAGCGGCATGAAATACTTCTATTCCTGCTTCATGTTTCTAAATGGACAAGAGTTCAAACATTCAGAAAATGTTAGTTAAAATATATTAAAGCAATGTTTTATGGAATCAACAAATACTGAATGAAGGTCCTGATCCCCGTGGCAAATTCACTTTCTATTCCTGCTCAAAAACCTAAACAACAATGTCGATACTAAAATAAGTCTCACATTTTCCAGACGGCCTTTGTGCAACTTATGTGCTGCTGCATAAATTGAAAATATTGAGGGTTGGCAATGCACTGATTTAGAACACTGCCCTGGATCCTGGCTTCAAGCCTGCCCCATCTGCTCAGACAGAAATCTCCTCATCCTAAAGGTTGGTAGGATCTCAAATGAAACTTCGCCTGCAAAACAACCACAGTCATCATTTTGCACTAATTGGCACAAGGTTGAAAAGATCCTTGGACAGCAGTAAGTGTAGCTGGTATGGAAACAAGAAAAACATTCTCCCAGATGGTGATCAAATAATGCCCTACATATCCTACTGTTTTCCTTCTGCAGTCAGGAATAAGCGGCGCTGACAGTGGATGTGAATAATCTCATTGATCAAACAGGTCCCGCAGAAAAACTGAATGGTTCAAAACTGAACTATGAAGCATAGGGATTGCATAAGAAAGCAAGATGCAAAATTCTCTGCCAATTATCAATTCTCTGCTGAGATTGATCCCTGGGTGGCGGGACTGTCATATGAGGAAAGATTGAAAAGACTAGGCTTGTATTCACTGGAGTTTAGAAGGATGAGGGGGAATCTTATAGAAACATATAAAATTATAACAGGACTGGACAAACTAGATGCAGGAAAAATGTTCCCAAAGTTGGGGGAGTCCAGAACAAGGGGCCACAATCCTAGAATAAAGGGGAGGTCATTTAAGACTGAGGTGAGACAAAACGTTTTCACCCAGAGAGTTGTGTATTTATGGAATTTCTGCCACAGAGGGCAGTGGAGGCCAAATAACTGGATGGATTTTAGAGAGTTAGATAGAGCTCTAGGAGCTAGTGGAGTCAAGGGATATGGGGAGAACGCAGGCACGGGTTATTGATAGGGGCCGATCAGCCATGATCACAATGAATGGCGGTGCTGGCTCGAAGGGCCAAATGGTCACCTCCTGCACCTATTTTCTACGTTTCTATGTCAAAAATATGGAATTACAAGTATCTACATTTCCAAAGATAGGATCCTTTGATCACACTACAAATAGTGAACATTCATGTTATATATTGATGCTGGCATTGAAGTATTCATTGCCTATCTCAAACTGATTTGGTATCAAAGATTGTTACCTGTGGTGTAATGCCTGTCACAAGTTGGCAAAATCAGTAGTTAGCCACAGCTTTGAAAAATGGGTTGAACATTTAACAATAATGACATATTGCACTGATTGCTGCTTGACCAAAGTTATTTTCATAACTTGCCATTGTGGGATTTGAACTCAGAAGCTTGGAGTTCCTATTCCTACGTAACGACCACAAGTTTTCTATTTATTTGTACAATTTGAACAAAATAACTTCCTTGTGTATTTATTCAGTTGAATTATTCTTGAAACAAAAACAAAGCACTGAAGGAACTTAGCAGGGCAGGCAGCATCTCTGGAAGACATAGAAGGTGACATTTTAGATCGGAACATCTTTAGTTGAAGAAGTTAGCCCTAGCTGCCTCTCCCACTAAGTTCCTCTTGAACTTTTCTTTTGTAAACCAGTGTCTGGAGTTTCTTGTGTCTGAATTATTTTATTCAAGTCAAGTCAAGTCAAGTCAAGTCAAGTCACGTCACTTTTATTTCTATAGCATATTTAAAAAACAACTCTCGTTGGCCAAAGTGCTTTACATTGGTGGAGGTACTAACGTTATACAACAGTGGTTCATAGGTTAAGTACATACATAAATACATACATGTAGCCCTCACTTAAAGGACATCAAGAAAGGCTTGAGAGTAAAGATGAGTTTTAAGTCTCGACTTAAAGGATTCGATGGAGGGGGCAGTTCTGATGGGACGAGGGATGCTGTTCCACAGTCTAGGAGCTGCAACCGCAAAGGCACGGTTGCCCCTGAGCTTATGCCTAGTCCGCGGGATGTTCAGTAACCCCAAGTCGGACGATCTGAGGGACCTGAAGGTGGTGCGGTGGGTAATCAGACTTTTGATGTAGGTGGGGGCAAGCCCAATAAGGGCTTTGTAGACATAAAGAAGGATCTTGAAATTTATTCGGAACCGCACAGGGAGCCAGTGGAGAGGCCAGGATCGGGATGATGTGGTCCCTTATTCGGGTGCCTGTCAGGTGTCTCGCTGCAGTGTTTTGGACCAGTTGCAGGCGGGACATGGAAAATTGGCTGATGCCAGTGTAAAGGGAGTTGCGGTAGTCGAGGTGGGAGGAGATAAATGTGTGGATGATCTTTTTGAGGTCATCAAACTGGAGGAATTGTTTTATTTTAGCTATCATCCGAAGCTGAAAAAAGGTAGCTTTTACCACGGCATTGACTTGTTTGTCAAATTTCAATGCTGAGTCAAATATCAGCCCAAGGTTTTTGACGTGAGGTTTGAGTAGTGTGGTAAGGCTTCTTATCCATTTTGTATAATATATTAATGTACTATTATTAACTATATAATCAATTAATAACAACCATTGATTTACTATTAATAATTTAATAATATATTTTAAAGCTATTCTATACCTGATTTGAGAGAAAAGGATTTAAAAATTAAGATGCTCGAACTCTAAAGTCGAAACAGAAAATGCCTGAAATACACAATGTTCTTCACTTGGAAAGAGAAGACAAAATTGGTTTTTGGATATAATAGGCATCATGTCACAAAATGCTTTTGGATGCCAAACATGCCACTCTCAAATAAGCAACTGATCTTTTCCACTCCATTACAGGGCCTAAGAGTTTCCTAATTGAGTTTGGTACTCGATGTTTTTTCAACTAGTTGTTCCAACAGCCCACTGCAGCTGTTGATCACACTCTACATGGTGAGAATTCAGCCTTCTGCTGGAAACAGAATCAACTTTGATAAATATCACCCTGGTTATTTCGGAAAAGTTGGTATGAGACATTTCCATTTAAAGAAGAGGCAGTTTAGTCCTAGGATTAACCAAAACATTGACTTGCTTTCCTTTTTTTATTGCTTATGAACTGCAGTTTATTTCAAATCTTAATGATCTAACATTATCTCAATATTTATGACATAGTGTCATAGTTATGCAACATCCAATTTGCCCAAGGCAACCAAGGTACCTACTTGTGCTGGTCCCATTTGCCTGCATTTGCCCATATCCCATTAAACCTTTGCTATCCAGTTACCGGTCCAAAACAATTGTTGCAATTGTTCCCATCCCCACACTTCCTCTGGCAGCTCATTTCATATACCCACTGCTCTCTCTGTGTGAAAAGATACCCCTTCATGTTCGCTTTAAATATTTCCCTGTCACGTAGCTTGAGGATTCCCTAACCTTAGAACAAGACTGTGACCAAGACTTCACCTTGTCTATGGGCCTCTGGATTTTGTATCTCTTTATAATGTCATCCCTTAGCTTATTTTGCTCCAGTTTAAACAATCCCACCCCATCCCATCCAGTCTCTAATTATAACTCATCCCTCCAGTTCTGGTAATACCCTGTGAATTTATTCTGTATCCTATCTAGCTTAATTATAGCCTTCCTATAGTTCAGGGGCCAGAACTGCACACAATACTCCAAGTGTGGTCTCACAGTTGGAACAGGACATCCTGACTCTTGTACTCAATGCCCAGACTGACTAAGGCATGCGTGTTATCAGCCCTCTTCCTCAGCCTGTCTAAATCATTTTTTACACAAAGAGTGGTGAATCTGTGGAATTCTCTGCCACAGAAGGTAGTTGAGGCCAGTTCATTGGCTATATTTAGGAGGGAGTTAGATGTGGCCCTTGTGGCTAAAGGGATCAGGGGGTATGGAGAGAAGGCAGGGATGGGATACTGAGTTGGATGATCAGCCATGATCATATTGAATGGGGGTGCAGGCTCGAAGGGCCGAATGGCCTACTCCTGCACCTATTTTCTATGTTTCTATGTTTCTATGTTTCTATGTAAATGTGTCACCATTTTCAAGGAAAAATGATACTACGTTGTCTCTCTTCTGAATATGTACATGTACTATCGTAGTTTAACTTTGAAAATGCATCAATTCACACAAGTCTAAATTAAATTCCATCTGTCATTCCTATGACTACTTTCCCAGTTGACTGTGGTAAGTAGCTTTAGTAAACATGTTTCCTTGTCCACTACACCGCCACCGCAAATCAAATGTATTATTCATTCCATCCGCTAATATACAGTATATACCAAACAAACACTGATCCCTGTGGCATTCCTTGTCATAGACTCAGAGCACTACAACATAGAAACAAGCCATTTGCCCCAACCCATCCATTCCATCCAATGTGCCTACCTGAGCTACTGTCATTTTCCTGCTTTGGGCATTTGTCTCTCTAAACCTGTCCAAATGTCTTTTAAATATTGTTATTTTACCCACCTCTAACACTTCCTCTGGCAGCTTGTTCCATAAAGCTTTTCCTGTCTGTGTGAAAAACTTATACCCCCCCCCCCAGTTTCCCTTTAAATCATTCTCCCATTAACATCCAAGTGAATTTTCTTTTTGCACCCTCATTATCTTAATCACATCCTCCTCATAATATCAGGACCAGAGCTGCACACAAGTGCGGTCTCACCAGCATCTTGTACAGATATAACACAATGTCCCAACTCTTGTACTCAATATCTTGACCAATGAAGGCATGAATGCCAAACACCTTCTTCACCACGTTGTTAAAGAAGGAACTGCAGATGCTGGAGAATTTACACAAAAAAGCTGGAGAAACTCAGCGCCACTTTCAAAGAAGGGTTGGGCCCGAAACGTTGCCCGCCCTAGATGCTGCTGCATCTCTTTTTGTGTAACTACTTCACCACCCTGTTTCCTACCCCACTTTCAAAGAAGCTGTGTTGCCCCCCTTGCTATGTTCAACAACGTCCCCAGCCTTGTCATTTGCAAAGTCATGCCTTGGTTTAACTTACCAAAATGCATCACTTTGCGCTTATCAGAGTTAAATTACAAATGAGGTCCACATTTCCAGTTGATTTAAATCCTCATAATCTGAGATAACATTTTCCACTGTCAACTATGCCACCAATTTTGGTGTCATCCACAAACTTATTAACTCTGCAAACTACATTCTCATCCAAATTGTTAATATAGATGATGAAGAATTGTAAATCCAAAATTGATTCCTGTGGCACACTGCAGGTCACAGGTCACCAATCTGAAAAACTACCCTCCACTATCATCCTCTGACTTCCTCTATCGAGCCAATTTTGAATCCTTGGATCCCATGTGAGTTAACCTTCCAGATCAGCCCACCTTGGAGACCTTGCCAAAGGTCTCATTAAAGTCCATGTAAACAATGTCTACTGCCCTCAATTCATTAATTATCCAATACACCTCCTCAAAAACAGTTACATTTGTGAGACATGCTGACTACCTGTAATCAGTCCTTGTTTTTCCAATTATAGATAGATCCTGTCTCTCAGAATCCCCTCTAATCAATACCCACCACCCCCCCCCCCCCCCCCCCCCCCCCCCCACACACACACACACACAAATATGAAGCTCCATGGCTTTGTAGTTTCCTGACGTCCATTCAGTCCTTCTTAAATAAAGGCACAACATTAGCCACCCTCCAATCTTGCAATAGATCAACTGTGATAAACAAAAATGCAGAAGTCTATGCAAAGTTTCCTGTAATTTCTTCACTTACATAAGATCCCTGGATATACTTGGTCAGGGCCTGTGGATTTATCCACTTTTATGCTCATCGAGGAAGCCAACATCTTTTCTTTCATAATATGAACATGTTTTAGGACTACACTATTCTCTTCCCCGAATTCACCAGCTGCCACAAACTTCCCTATGGTAAAAACAGATGAGAAATATTCACTTAAGACCTTGACCAGGTCGCATGGCTCCACACACAAACAACCACATTGTTCCCTAACAAGACCTATTCTCTCCAAGGTTACCCTTTTGCGTTTAACATACTTATAGAATCTTTATCTATACTTCATCTGCGAAAGCTATCTCTCGTTCCCCTTTATGCCTCCTACTGTTCCTCTTCAGTGTACTCCTATAACCCTCATACTGAAGGAATTTGTTTGATACCAGCGGCCTATTCCAGTCTTATGGTGATCACTTTATTAAAAATAATGTCACAGCTGTGTGCTCGTGCAGATTACACTTCCGTATCACTAAGCTGCAGTTTTACTAAGAATAAAGCCAGTGATTATTGTAAATCTGAGTACATTCTCATTTCAAAGCAAGCTTCAGAAGATCAGAGAGTCATTGTGAATCCATTGTGAGTCATTAAGTGCAAGTGAAATGAATTTGCCAGCAGCGGTACAATGAAAAAAAAAACACAAAAACACAATAAAAATTTAACATAAACATCCACCACAGCATTCATCACTGTGGTGGAAAGCACAAAATTTGGCCAGTCCTCCTCAATTTTCCCTACCGTGGTCGGGACCTCAACCCTTCGCAGCCGCCGCTGCGGGCATCCAGATGAGTAAACAAGGTAGACAAGACAATAAGTTCAGATTCGGAATGGGAGGTGGAATTGGTGCTGAGCCACCGGGAGATCAGGTTGGTTATTGCGAACTGAGCGGAGGTGTTGGTTGAAGTGATCGCCAAGCCTGCTCTTGGTCTCACTGATGTAGAGCAGTTGACACCTGAGTTCTCCCCTGTACTCCCCATTTTGTCCTCTATTTTCTTTCCACCTGCTGATGTGACACTGCTTGAGAGGATTGAATAATATCAGTGAAGTGGAAATGGCTAATCCTACAAGAAGCAAATCCCACAATCCGTACCCACAATGTACCTCCCAGAAGGATTCCCTCGTGTAGTAACTCTAGATTACAGCCTCAAGCCATGATGGAGGGAGGGTTTGGGAACGAAACATAATTTACCATTTCAAGGTAAGAATGTGGTTGTGGTTTCTCATTGGCCTGTCTCATTAGTTGGGCTTATGCGGCTCAGAGGGGAATGGAAATCCTGTCCAGGAAATTTAAATAAAAAGCAGCAAATAATAGAAGCGTGGTGGAAACTTGCTAACCAAAGGAATTATGTAATGTGAGTAGGACTTTTCATCAGTACTGACCCAAGCAAATTGGAACAATTTCATTATGGAAATGACAAGGACAAATCAGGCCAGGCTGAAGCATGAAAACAAAAATCTAATAATATCCAGAGATGAAGAGTTCAGTTAAATTTACTAGTTCATGGGGAAACAACGTCTGATAGATTACTAATCTTAAAAACAAAGCAGTGAGCTGTGAAATGTGCAATATTATTTGAAACAGATTATTCAAGATTATAAATGGAACTATATAAAAGATCATTCACATACTGTGCAGGACCTTTTGAGTTACATATCTGCAGTCGCAGCATAAAGTTAACTTCATTCTCTCTCCATTTCACTGAATGCATATTGTGTGATACATGGATATCTCAGTATTTTGAATATATGATTTTTCTCTCAGGATGTTTGTCAGTGTGGAATATTCCCATGTTCTGCACTGCCGATTAGTCATGCTCATGGTGAATAAATTACAATTGTTATAGGAAATGTTTGACAAATGATTGGCTGAGAAATATCCTTAAAAATGCACAGAGGATGAAATATTAACCAATTTACGTCAGCTGCCATTTGCTTTGTGGCAAAAAGTTACAATTCTTCTTTTTTTTGAAAGCCATAAATTTCCACAAATCCCTGGCTGAATATATTCAACGGTTTGAATTCCTCCAGAGGAGTATTTTTTTCAGTATTAAGCAATGAATGTCTGATGAAGGTCCAAAACTTTTTGAGGTTCACTGTTGCACAATATTATACTTGACAAAAAGCAAAGTCAACTTTCCGAAAGCACGAAGGTAGATAAAAATGCTTGGGGAACTCAGCAGGTGAGGCAGCATTTATGGGGCGAAGGAATAGGTGATGTTTTGGGTCGAGACCCTTCTTTCAGATTGCACCCTATCTTTCTCTTTGAGACACTGACAATTCACTGTGGAGTTTTTTTTTCTTCAGTTTTTGACTCAAATCTTCAGAAAATAAATCATACTGCAAATGATTGATTATCCTATACTCACAGTCACATCCTTTAAATATTTTTAAATTTGCCACAAACAAATCAAGTGCATGGCATTATTAATCTTTTGCACAAATCACCTGCAATAATCTTCCAGCCATCAGGCAAAATTCAGATTTTACTTCGGAGTCACGTGAGTGACTACGTGAAGAAGCCCACCATGACGCATGCATGTCATATCGCTTTCACGCTTGCGAAACGACAGGTTGGGTGGAGCGTTCCCCCGCAGCGGTAAGTTTGAAACCGCGACCTGCAGGTAAGTGATTTACTCTGTGGTAGTTTTTGTCCCCGCGCTGTTTTTACACAGGGGGGGAAGCTGGACAAAATTGTGTCCACAAGTGCTGCGAGTGAAGCTGGCTGGGGAGGACCGCGAAATTGCGGGAGCCAGCAGCAGCTGAAGGCACAAGCCCCGTAAGGGATCAGCTGTGCCGACTTTTGGTCCCGCGCCGGCCAGAACACCACGGCTGGGCGGGAGACTATTCAGAATGGGGCCGTCGACTTTTGACAAGTCGAAAACGGCAGGAGGCGGGGTGGAACGACGTTCCCCCGTAGCGACAATTTAAACCAGGACCTGCAGGTAAGAACTGCGGTCTTTTTGTGTTTTCCCATGCTGATTACAGGTGGAGAAACAAAGAAGACAAGGTCTGCGACAAAGCTGGTGAGGGAGGACCGCGGAGCAGCGGGCAGCCAGCAGCAGCCAGCGGCACTCGGATCACTGATAGTGGGATCAGCTGTGCCCGATGTCGCCTCCGCACCGGCCAGATCCACGCGGCCGGGCCGTAAGGCTAGACACAAAAACAAACCAGGTCGTGGACTCAGAGGAGTCCGACTTTGAACAACCGCGGGCAGCCAGCGACCGAGAGCGCTGGAGCCGGATGGAGCGGTGTGTGGAGCATTTGCTCCAACGTGACAGACTCCGGGAGATGGAGTCGGGTCACTGTGGGCCCTATGATAAACCCACAGCAGTACCTCTTGAAGGGCTGCACAGTGCTTCTACCTCATCAGAGGGGAGCACTGCTGGTCAGTTCTGGGCTGATCTGGAAGAGGGGCCCGCAGAAGGAAAGACAAGTGTGCAAGGGGTGCAGGAACGAGAGAACCTACTGGACTAATAAAAGGGACTCCAACAAAAACCCACTACAGCCAAAGACAGCACCCCAACGCACCCACCAGCAGAACTGGTGAAAGCTCGAAGGCCCGGTACTCAAAACATGAGTCTTTTTTAGGCCATGGCCCAGGCCGGCCTTTTTGGAAGATGCGGGGACCTCCAACGTCAACCAAACCGAAAATCCAGACACCAGCGCAACAACAGCAGCGAAGAACCTACAAAAAGAAGTAAACCTGCCACTGGTAACTATGGAGGTAGGTGGGTCTGGTTCCCTACAAAATACAGGGAGCATGGAGGTTGGGGGGGGGGGGGGGGGGGGGGGGGAGATTACACTCTTTTCTGAATGCATGGAGCATGTTAACAACCGATACTTACATCTTAAGCAGTATCCAGGGATATACAATAGAGTTTATACACAAGTACAGCCCTCCAGTTCAACATATACCGAACCGAATGTTCGTGCTTTCTGATAACGAAAAATCAAAAGTGCAAGCTGAACTGGAGCGGCTTTACGTAAAAGGTGTAATTGAGAAAACTCAACACGAACCATTAGAATTCGTGTCCAATATATTTACCAAAAACAAAAAAGATGGTGGTTGTTGCATCATCATAGATCTGACAAAATTGAATACATTTGTTCAAATATATTCACTTCAAAATGGAAACCTTTGTTACTGCTAAACAATTAATTTCCCAAGGTTACTTCATGGCCAGCATTGAATTAAAAGATGCTTACTATTCAGTGCCTATACGAGGTGACCACAGATGTTACTTAAAATTCAACTGGATGGGACAAATCTGACAGTATAAAGCACCGCCAAATGGGTTATCATCAGCCCCAGGCTGTTCACAAAAATTTTGAAACCAGCCCTAGCGTTTCTACAGAAACGTAAACACATGGTCATGACATATTTGGATGACATACTCATTGTGGGCAAAACTTTGAAATTGGCCAAACAAACTGTAACAGCCACAAAACAGTTATTTGAAAAACTGGGATTTATTATCCATCCAGTTAAATCTAAACTAATGCCTTCCACTACTATGGACTATTTGGGGTTCATCATTGACTCAGTTCACATGTCGGTGACTCTGCCTAAGGGAAAGGCTAGAGATTTAATAGAGGCTTGCAATAACCTCATTGACATCAGCAAACCATCCATCAGATTGGTAGCAAAAGTAATTGGCAAAATGGTGGCTGCCTTTCCAGCCACACAATTTGGACCTCTACATTACCAAAACTTACAGAGAGCAAAAATACAAGCACTCTAAATTAATGCAGGTCACTTTGACAGACCTATGAAACTATCAATCAAAGCTAAAATGGAACTAAAATGGTGGATAGATAACATATGGCTTTGTTCCAATCCAATCATTGTCAGTAACCCTTCCATGGTACTACAAACTGATGCCAGTGCACTTGGGTGGGGAGCCACCAATACCATCACCAGCTGTGGAGGTAGATGGACTGCTCAGGAGGCATCATTATTACTCACATTGGGCATAAACTACCTGAAAATGTTGGGTGCATTCCATGGCCTAAAGTCATATTGTACTGGGTCATATCACCAGCATGTTAGACTACAGATAGACAATACCACCGTGATAGCAAACATTAACCACATGGGTGGAAACAAATCGACATCATGTGACAATCTGGCTAATACAATTTGGCAATGGTGTATCCAGAGAGATATTTGGATATCAGCCACTTACCTACCAGGAAGACTAAATTTAGTGGCAGACACTAGGTCACGCAAATTTAATGAAAATCCCGAATGGATGTTGAATAAAAAAGTATTTGCTGATATTACAGCAAAATATGGAACACCAGATATCGATCTGTTCGCATCCAGACTTAACCACCAGTTATCAAATTATGTTTCATGGGAACCAGACCCTGGGGCAGCGGCGACAGATGCATTTTCGCTGCATTGGGGGGGAAATTGTTTATTTACTCATTCCCTCCTTTCTGCCTCATCAGTCGGGTATTAAGGAAAATACAAGTCTGGTATTTTGGTAGTACCCGATTGGCCTACTCAACCATGGTTTGCAGTGGTATTAAACATGGTATTAGAACCATGTATCACCATCCCACATAGACCAGATATATTGCTACACCCCGTTACAAGGGATAGCCACCCATGCCATAAACATTTGAATTTATTAATTTGTAGAGTTTAAAAACACCTCTACTACAACTGGGGCTGACGGACCGAACAGTGAACATGATCTCGGCGGCCCAAAGACAGTCAACCAAAAAACAGTATCTGGTCTATATCAGGAAGTGGGAGATGTACGGCCATAAAAACAACATCAACATCACCTACAGAGACATGAACATCCCATCTGTTCTGGAATATCTGACAGGCCTCCACTATGATGAGGGGCTCAGTTACGTTGCCGTCAACTGCGCCAGAAGTGTCCTATCGACTTACCTATGGCAGGGGACAGAGCGTTACTCTGTTGGGACTCACCCACTGGTAACAAAACTTATGAGGGGAATTTTTAATACTAATCCCCCAAGAACCAGGTACTCCCAAATATGGGATGTAAGTATTGTCCTGAAGATGCTCAGGAATTGGTCTCCAGCAACAGCTCTGTCCCTACACAGACTGACATTAAAAACAGTCATGCTAATGGCATTGCTCACGGCACAGAAGGTGCAGTCACTGCATTAACTAAGTCTGGACAACATGACTTCCTCAACAGAAAATATTACGTTTCATATCTATGAGTTAGCAAAGCAGAACAGACAGGGATCAGCAGGCCTCAATATACAATTTAGGTCATACCCAACAGATGACCGTCTGTGTATAGTAAGACATCTGTCGTTATACATGGAGAACACGAAAATCCTAAGAGGCAATGAGAAGGCACTTTTTGGTCAGCCACAAGCAACCACACAAAAGAGTGATGGTCCAGACCATCTCAAGATGGCTGAAACAGGTGCTAACACAGGCTGGGGTGGATACTAAGATTTTTAAATCTCATTCCACCAGGGCTGCAGCTACATTGGCAGCGATACAGTTGGATGTACCAATGGACCAAATCCTCAAGGCAGCAGGATGGTCTGGGGGAAAAAACATTCCAATTATTTTACAACAAACCAGTAATGAAACCTGGAACGTTTGCAGAAACAATTTTAAGTTCTGTAAATTAATTTAAACCCATAAAAATGGGTTATAATTTTGTGTTAATAAATTTTATGATTTCAATGTCGAATTCATGTCCAAATTATGTTAACACAATTCCTCCTACAGTCATCAAGGCAGACGTGATGCATGGACTCGTTTCCACGGCATGAAATCACAGAGCTTTAAAATCTTCACGTAGTCACACACGTGACTCCGAAGTAAAATAGTAAGATTAAATGAGAACTTACCAGTTTGAAGTTTGATCTGTATTTTATGAGGAGTTACGATGAGGGATTACGTGCCCTCCGCTCCCACCCTTGATCATATACTTAACTGGTATCTCTTCTCTAATCTTACTATGTTTAGTCATTACAGTTATCTGTGATTTCACACCGCTGCTTTGAAGAATGACACGTATGCGTCGTGACGGGCTTCTTCACGTAATCCCTCATCGTAACTCCTCATAAAATACAGATCAAACTTCAAACTAGTAAGTTCTCGTTTAATTTTACTATTTAAGTACACATTGACATACAAAGAGAACAATTAGGTTCTTGGAAGTCCTGACGGGATGGATGTGGAGAGGAATTTAGTTGGAAAATGTAAAATATAAGGATTTGTGTTTAAAACATATATGATTTCCCATTTAAGGCATTGATTAGGTGAATGTCTGTGGCGGCATTGTGACGCAGCAGTAGAGTTGCTGCCATCCAGCACCAGAGATGATGGTTGACCCTGACTATGGATGCTGTCTGTATGGAGTTTTGTACGTTTTTCTCTGTAACCATGCAGGTTTTCCCCAGGTGCTCCGATTTTGTCCCACACTCCAAAGATGTACAGGTTTGTAGGTTAATTTGCTTGTTAAAATTGTGAAATGTCCCTAGTGTGTAGGATGGTGCTAGTGTCACTGGTTAGAGTGGACTCAGTGGGCCGAAATGTCTATTTCCACACTGTATCTCTAAAGTCCAAAAGTAATGTCAATAAAGTCTAAAGAATATTTTTTCTCTCAGAGATCAAAGGATTTCCTCATGGAAGCAGTCTGACTATTTTTACGGCAGAAGTAGATGGAATCATGGTAAATAAGGAGATGAAAGATTACTGGCTATAAGCGTGAGTGAGTAGTCAGGATTATAATGGGATCAACCATGATCTGTATTAATGTGGGAGCATACGTAAGGGACTGAATGCTTTCCCCTTGCTCCTAATATGTGTTATATATGTTTGTATATATACTTACAAAATTCTTAAGGGGTTAGACAGGCTAGATGCAGGAAGATTATTCCCGATGTTGGGGAAGTTCAGAACTAGGGGTCACAGTTTAAGGATAAGGGGGAAATCTTTTAGGACCGAGATGAGAAAATCATTTTTTACACAGAAAGTGGTGAATCTGTGGAATTCTCTGCCACAGAAGGTAGTTGAGGCCAAAGACCCTGGTTCCATTCTTTCCTCAGGAAAATTCAGTGAATTGGTTCCTGGGAAGACAGATTCATCAAATGAGGACAGATTAAGCAGGCCAGGAAAAGATTAGAAGCGAGATGATTTCATTGAAATTTCCAAAAAGGGCAACCTCTCTACTAGTTGTGCCACTGTGCTGCCCATATACCCCTGCTCTTATTTTATGAACTGATTAAATACATCACAGGAGTGTAAGTTTTGACTTTCCAGGTAAGGAAGAAAATAGATTCAGCAGTGGGAATCTGTGGCACATACGTCCAATGAAAATCACTAGATTCAGTGGATGTGGTGTATCTGGACTTTCAAAAAGGCCTTTGACAAGGATAACCTAGATGACTATTTGCATGCTAACACAGAAGCAGATCTACAATCACATATTACAATCGTCCTCACTTTTAAATTTCTACTTCAACAGCAACATTTCTTACTTTAACTATGATTACCTTACACTAAAATGTATTCCCTTATCATGTATCTATACACTGCAAATGGCTCGATTGTAATCATGTATTGCCTTTCTGCTGGCTGGATAGCACACAACAAAAACATTTCACAAAAATGCTGGAGAAACTCAGCGGGTGCAGCAGCATCTATGGAGCGAAGGAAATAGGTGACGTTTCGGGCCGAAACCCTTCTTCAGACTGAACAAGGGTTTCGGCCTGAAACGTTGCCTATTTCCTTCGATCCGTAGATGCTGCTGCACCCGTTGAGTTTCTCCAGCATTTTTGTGTACCTTCGATCTTCCAGCATCTGCAGTTCCTTCTTGAACAAAAACATTTCACTGTACTTCGGTACATGTGATTATAAATTAAACTGAACTGAACTGAATTGTGTTTGTTTTTTTCTGTCACTAACTTCCATCATTAATCAACTAATCACTTGGCTCTGAAAATGTCAGGATCTCCTGGGCAAACCTGACCTCAGCTTATTAGACATATTATTTTTGTACTAGCCAAGCTCCCACACTCTCTAAGCAATTCAAAACTAACATTTTTTCACTTTCCAAGTTCTGACAAATGGTCTCAGACCTGAAATATTCACTCCTCTTCTCTTTCCACAGAAGTAATCTGATCCATGACACATTTCCAGTTTGATTTTCTGTTTTTATTTTGGATTTTCAGCATCTGCAATTTTTTGATGCAATTTATTCTATTTTGTATATGTGCCACAAACCATCACATTGCAGATAATGCATCGCCCAAAATGGCAACAGAGACAGCAAACGATACTGCGCCACCACCATAAGCTCAGTACCATTTGTGCAAACACAGGATCATAAGAATAATCAAGTGTTAACAAACACTTGTGCTCTATAATGTCCCATTTTAGATTGGCACAGTGCAATTTAGCAGAGGGCAAAGAATGCTTGCTTGTTCCAGGACCCTACCTTAAGATGACATTAGTGCCTAAGTTATGGTAATGCACAAGCCTTATTGTCAAATAGGGTTCAAATATGTTGCTGCCTTGGAATCAAAGTTGTGGTATTATTATTATTTTATTAAAAAAATTATTTCAGACTCACGGTCCAGATAAAAGACGAAATTACATAGAATACGTTACATATAAAAACACCATAAAATACATATAAAAGCTTAGTAAATTACTTATAAGAGCATCATAAATTATATACAAAAACACAATACATGGTTTAAAATCCGGAATAAAAAGAAAGATCAGTGTCCTACAATGAGACAACTATACCAATGTCTCCACAGCTGGGATTGGTAGCGTGTAGTGCTAAACCTTATGTTTGATAAGACCAAGATAATTTAATTTTCAGAGTCATTAATCCTGCTCTGGTTACCAAAATTAATTATTCCAGAAAACCCAGCCAATTGCAGAAATAATGGGATGTGGATAGAAAGAAGAAGAGCTTACATTTCCTTGTTCCACTCCCTCCTGTTGAGGACTAATGGGAGGAAGGACATGAAAGTCATCCCTGATGTGCAAGCAGTGCAAATCTAAATGTGAATTTGGATATAAAGGAACTATCTTCCCATTTCACCACATGAGTGTTACATTTGAAATAGTGTTTTCCTATTTTAACCACTGATTTTTATTCTGCCTTGTCTAACAACATGATGGTTGATATTCATCAGATTGTCATTGTCTACTTTTCACATTTGCCCTTATTGAGCTTATACCATGTAATCATGATTATATTTTATTTGCCAGAGCATTTGGAAGTACAGAAAATCTCAAAAGATCACAGCTATTCTATTAAAATATTATTCCAAAAGTCATCCTGTTGAGTTTGATTTTAGCATTTGAATATAAATCTGTTTAGTTTTTTTGTCAAGCGGGGTCAAAACTTTTAACGTGTTCATAAAAACTGACCACCTGTTTTTAATCTGAACTGTCTTTTTTGCAAGTCAGCACTGTCTACTTCTCCATCAGTGAAAAATGAATTTGATATAGAGAAGCATGCTGTCGCATTCAGTTTGTATTACAAGCAGAATTTATCTGAATGACAGAGAAGTTTTGCCAATTTGCAGACAGCAGGTTTGGGAAAAACAATCCTTATTATGTTTTAAAAACGATAGGGTGGAAATTGCTTTAGGCCTGCTTCCTGTCCTGAAGTGCACACCACACAAGGAGCCTGCAGCTCAAATGGGAGGCCCAAGTCCAGTCTAAAATTGGGCCTTGGGCCTCAGTAACAGTAGCCGGGAGAACCTCGTTTCCATCCCTCCCTTCCCCCCAACTTTCCTCAGTTGCAGTTGTGCCTGTGCAGGCAGCTCGTCCATTTAAAAAGCACACATTCTGGGCTATTTGCCTAAAGTTAAGTCCCAGAAGGAGACGGATGGGTTGAATAAATACATTGTGCTGAAAGGGAAGAACTCCTGTTCTGTCTGGTTTCACGGAAGCACTAAAAAAAAACTCATCTTGTGTTTGCGACTGCTTCTTTGGTAGTAGCAGCTCCTGACAATTCAGAGTGGGTCATCTCCAGGTCTTTATTTGTAAACCAGCATCTGCAGTTTCTTGTTTCTACATTACAATCTTCATTTTCGCAGGAATTCAAAACAGGTGTTGGACCCTTTATATACAAATGTAATGCACCGAGTGTCTATTTTAATTGGCTACTAGGCATATGTAAACCTCCCCACAATCAGATTTAAGGCTTTTTCAGTCCTATTGTGTTTGGGACCTTCTTCTTGGAAATCAATATTTTGTACCTATTTACACCTATTAAATAGTCAAAGCTGTTTTGGTTCATTTGTTTTTGGGATCTGAATATTTTTAGCAAAGTCTGTTCATCTCTGAATACAACAGAGCGGCTCCGATCTCACGTGGCTCGTCACTCTGTCTGTGAGTTGATGGACACTGTGGCTTCAGCGGGGAGTCACACTGGTGCCTGCATGACTGGTTGCTTCACCCTGAGTGGGACACTTCAAATCGTACTTGTTAAGCTCTTTTCGACTGGCAGACACCATCGCTCTGGCCCTGTTGAAGGTATTCCCACATTGCTGTTGGTTGAAACTTCCAGGATAAGAGCAAGAAAGGAATTGAGGGCCTGTCCCACTTAGGTGATTTTTTCGGCGACTACAGGCGACTAGGCTGTCGCCACATGGTCGCAGGGTGACACCTGCATGGTCGTGAGTTGTCTCCTCAAGTCGCCTAAAGAGTCGTAACTTTTTTCTTGGCGCTGCTGGATTTTGAAATGTTCAAAACATTTCGGTGACTGTGGGCTTGACGTAGCTTGATGTAGCTTGTCTTCTCATGTCGTGGGTTGTCGCCATGGTGATGCAGATTGTTGCCAGGTGAGGTAGGTTGTGGCCGGGTGATGACTTCGATGAATTCCATTGGTGATTACCTACATCAACCTACGTCAACCAGCGACAGGAACCGGCAACTGAATTGTCTTCCATTGGCTTCAGTAATCACCAACGGGATCGTAGCTTGTCGCGGGTGGACTTAGGTTGACTTCGGTTGTCATAGGTTGTCGCCTGTGTGGTCATAGGTTGTCGTAGGTGTGGTTGTAGGTGGACGTCGTAATTGGTCGCCAGTTGTCGGTAGCTTGCCATAGCTTGACGTCGACTAGGTGGTAGGTTGTCATAGACATTGTCGTGGGGGGATCCAGTCGGCGTTTTTTCAGCGATCTGCTACGACTGTGACTGTCACCGGCAGTCACCGAAAAAATCGCCCCAAGTGGGACAGGCCCTTTAAGTGGCCATTCTATCACTTTGCACAGAGTTAAGGACATATTCCTGCCATCTAATGCATTGTTAAAGACATATCAATCAATATTTGGTGTGTTTATAATTGAAAAAAGTGTGGCTGAGGTTTTATGTTCAGAACACTTCAAAACATTCACAGGTGTCTGAATATTCAAAGATCACTTGTTCTCTGGAATTTCTCCTGTTTGTATAATTTTATATATCTGTATGTCCACATCCAGAATGTTGGAGTAAATTGTAATTTTTTCTATTGAAACTGTATATTACCACTTGCTGTTATATTTGTGCAATAGGCATAAAACTCAATGAACTGTTGATATTCTCTGGAGATTCTCTGAGTATTTCTACCAAAATGTTCACTTGCTGTGTTGAAAAAATACCTTTTACAACTACAGTTATGGTCTCCATGTGCCTCATTCACAGTTACAAAATCGGGCGGCATGGTGGCACAGAGGTATAGTTGTTGCCTTATAGCTCCAGAAACCCAGTTTCAATCCTGACGATGGGTGCGGTCTGTACGGAGTTTGTATGTTCTCCCCGTGACCATGTGGGCTTTCTCCAAGATCATCGGTTTCCTCCCACACCCGCTGTATCTCCAAACTAAACTAAACTAAACTAATATGTTTGACAACTTGGGATTGAAAAGAAGTAAAGTCTCTTCATTTAGAGGATGTTTGATATTTCTTCGCACGTGATTTACAGAACCTCAGTCATGGATTGTTTTCAAACCCAAAATGGATAGATTTGTGGATATTAGAGACAAATATGTCAATGTATTATTTATGTCATGCTTAAATTTCAAATCTCTAATTAATATTAAATCTGCAACTTTTCTATCCTCCAAAATACAGTAGAGATGAAAATCTATGCAGCTGGAACTCTGGCATTATCTTATGTCCTATCAAATTCAAGGGACAACAATATTTTGCAAATATTTTCACTGGCTGCAAATGCTTATTACATGACTGATAATTTGTACGTTAATAATAATTTGATACCTTTTCTACAATAACATCAGAGAGAAATACACATCACAACATATTAACAATAATGTTGAGCAGTAAATATTCTCAGTTTAAGTCGGATATGAATCTTGTCATGAAATTCAAATAAAATAAACAAGGAAAGCAAAGAGCTTGATAATAAACAAACATCCCAAATTAATAATGTAATTCTGTGAATGGAGGAGACTGCAGGTCTGGGTCATTTCTCCTAGGGGATCAATTTGTTCACTAACTGTCACTTAAGCCTCAGATGCTATCTGCTTAATACAGCAGGCAATAGAATTGTACATGAATGGTAACGCCAGTAAGGACTGATTCAAATAAAGCTTGGAACGCGATGCTGCATACTATTATAATGTGTCGAAAATTAAAAAACCTCTAATTAAATACCATAGGAAAAAGGGGAGAAAGTGCCATTAGCCTCAGCAACCCCTCAGATCAGTGAAAACAATAAAAAGAGAAAGAGAACCTTTTGATATATTCCAAAATAAAAACCTGCAATAATTTCTTGTTGATTCTGGAAAACCCACAATTCCATGATGCAATGTGAAGGGCAAACAGAACCCCATTTAATCTCGGTCATTCTGGTAAGAACACTGCATGGATTATAAACAGAAAATGTTGGAACGTGAATCAGAAACATTGCATCGATTTGGCTCAATGAAGGTGCATTGGGACAGGCAGTAGAGGTGGTACACCATGGCCTCACAGTGATGCCTTGTGCAAAGAAATAGGCTTCTATTAGGTTACCCCTTATACACATTATAAGTAAATTAAGGGCAGGGGGGTGATCAGGAAAAGAGTAGTGTCCGTTAGAAATTACTAATGAAAATGGAGCCTGGCCATCCAGTTGCAGTGCAAGGCCCTGCTGCTGCTGTTGGAACCACTTTATAGGGTCCCGAAAAGCTGCATGTGCGGCGGTAGTGTCCCGGGGAGCTGCGCGGGCCCGATCCACCCGCCAAACAACCGCTGTGCTGACAACCAGAACGACGACCAAAGACCAGAACGTGCCCTGGTAGGCATGACTCACCCCACATGCCTCCCAGGGGACTGCGATGAAGCCAGTAGGCACGGCCGGTCTGGACCGGAGGAGCCTCAGCAGTGGCGGTGATGGGAGCACTTGGCGACAGCAGCGGGAGACTCGGCGGCGGCAGTGGGGTCTCGGCGGTGGCGGGAGCCTCGCCAGCAACATGGGCCTCAGTGGCGGTAGGGCCTCGTGGTCAATGAGTGTGAGGGGGTGAAGGGAAGACAATGGGGACCCAGCGTGGGGGGACTGCCGTGAAGGACAGTGGGAGAACAAAGGGGAACCCAGGCACTCTAGTTTAGAATCCTCTGCCCAGGGGACACGTCTGCATTTGTTTGTTTGTTCATCTGTTCCGGTGAAGGCACTGTGCACACGGCAGCCAGCCAACAGTCGCTTGTCTTTTTCTTTTTGTTTTCACTTTTAATTTCAAGTTTTTGTGTACCTCGTGCGTTGTGACTGTCGGCAGACTAATTTCCCTCCGGTGATGAATAAAGTTTTATCATATAGTATCGTATCGTAGGTGCGGTCTTAAATTAATTCTTCCCATCTGCATAAGATTGGTGTAGATGTAGAGCTGCGGCTTCACTGCTCAGTGGCCTAGCTTGGATCTCCATCTTCGGTGCCACTTACATGGAATCCACACAAACATCCTGTAACAGTATGGGTTTTCCTTGATGCTCCAGTTTCTGCCAGCGTACAGATTAATTAGCCACTGTAAATTGCCACTGGTGTATAGGTTAAGAGATAGAATCTGGGGAGAGTTGCTAAAAATGATGTGAAACATAAAATAGGACGAGTGTAGGATGCTTGATCTTTGGTCTGGATTCAGGGCTAAAGGGCCCTTTATATGCTTTATAACTGAAAATATATGGTGTATTTGACAGTGAGGAACATAATCCTGCAACAGGATAATATAGATCATTTGGTAACATGGCAGAGCGATGGCTTTTGGCACATTGGCCTTCATCAGTTAGTGTGTTGAGGATAGAAGTTGGGAGGTCATGTTGCAATTACCTAAGACGTTGGTGATGCTGTAATTAGATTATGGTGTTTAGTTCTGGGAACCAAGTTATAGGAAAGATGTTGTCAAGCTGGAAAGGGTACAGAAAAGGTTTAGAAGAATGTTGTCAGGACTCAAGGGTCTGAGCTATAGGGAGAGGTAGAATAGGTTGGGGCTCTATTCCTTGGAATGCAGGAGGATGAGGGTGGTCTTATAGAGGTGTATAAAATCATGAGATGAATAAATCAGGTACATACAAAGAGTCTTTTGCCCAGAGTAAGGAAATCAAGGACCAGAGGACATAGGTTTAAGGTGAAGGGGAAAATATTTAATAGGAATCTGAGGGGTAAATTTTTCACACAAATCGTACGAGGTGCCACAGGAGGTAGTTGTGGCAGGGACTATCCCAAATTTTAAGGAAAAGTTAGACAGGTACATGGATTGGACAGATTTGGAGGGATATGGGCCAAATGCAGGCAGGTGGGACTGGTGTAGCTGCAACATGTTGGGTTGAAGAACCTGTTGGGCTGAAGTGCCTGTTTCCATGCTGCATCACTCTATGACTATGGCAGATGGAATTTATCCTGATTTGTATTAGGTAATACATTTTAGGAGGATAAGGTGATAAAGGTGGCATTCGGGATACTTACTTTCACTAGCTGCGGCACAGAATGTACAAGTAGATAAGCTTACTATACAATTGTATTAAACATTGGTTGTCACAGCTGTGACACCATGTAGCATACTGGTTGCCTCATGACAAGGAGGATGTGATTATACTAAGAAGGTGCAGAGGATATTCACCAGGATGTTGCCAGGAATAGAGTGGTGACACAGATAAAAAGGGTGGTGAAGAAGGTGTTTGGCATGCTTGCCTTCTTCGGTCAGGGCTATGAATGCAATAGTGGGGACATTAAATTAGAACTGTACAAGACGTTGATAAAACCAGACTTGGGGAATTGCGTGCAGTCATCAGGCTGTGGGAGGGATGTCACTAAGTTGGAAAGAGTGTGACTAAAATATCACAAGCACGTTTCCAGGACCAGAGGATTCAAGTCACAAAGAGAACCTGGATAGGCTGGAGTTATTTGTTTCCGTGGAGTGAAGGAGATAGAGAGGTAAAAGATCATGAGGGGCAGTAGCAAGGTAAACAATGTAATCCTGATCCTATGTATCAATATCATTGTTATGTTTATCATTATTCTTTTTTTGTTTTTTGGAAAAAAACGAATACAATTATTTTAAAGGCAAAAGATCCGCGAGCTCCGGGATCAATTGGAGCAGATATCTTATAGCGCGCAGATGGTGCACTGCTGCGAAATACAATGGACTGATGTGTCGTACGCACCAGAGCGTAACTTCCGTCATTTCAGTAAACCCTGACCCAACCAGTTATGCCTCTCGCAGCAATCAATGATTAAAATGATTTAAAAAAAAATATTTTTAATCGGCACATACCTTGTACAGGGAGGAACTGCAGATGCTGGTTTAAACCGAAGACAGACACAAAAGGCTGGAGTAAATCAGCGGATCAGGCAGCATCTCTGGAGAGGAATAGATGATATTTCAGGTCGACTTTTTCGATAGCTGCCATGAGGGGAGAAGCTCCGGCATCAAGTGCGAGCGAACGCGCGGACAGACGGACGAAAGCAACGATCATAGAGTGGCATAGGTGGACATTTCGGGTCGAGACCCTTCTTGAGACAGACAGACAAGGGAAAGGAAAACGGGAGATATAGGCATATCTTCCATTCATTTGTCCTTAGTACTGTCTATATCTCTTGCTCCTCTTTCCCCTGAGTCAGTCTGAAGAAGGGTCTCGACCCGAAATGCCACCTACAAAGATCTTTGGTCACCTATTCCGCTCTATGATCATTGCTTTCGTCCGTCTGTCTGTGGGCTCGCTCGCTCTTGGTGCCGGCGCTTCTCCCCTCAGACACCGCCAAACAAACACACACACAAATACACACAGCATGTCCGGCAGATCGGTGCGGGCCAAGACCAGGAGCAGCTATGAGAAGCAGGGCGAAGGATGACATCAAATGGGTCATGGCAACTATCGAAAAAGTACGGAAATGGTAAGGGGGAAATGTCAGAGGGAAGGGAGGGGGGGAGGATGGTTTTAGTTCCTCTTTCCCCTGACTCAGTCTGAAGACGGGTCTCAACCAGAAATGTCACCTGTTCCTTTTGTCCAGAAAAGACATGCGACTCGCAGCATTTTTGTCTATCCTTTAATCTCTCAGCTTTGCTTTGGACTAATCTACTTTCAGCTCGAGTAGATCTACCCCGGGTGGAGGGGGGAGAGAGACTAGAGGGATAGAAATGGGTAGACGGGGAGAGGCGTGTGAGGGGGAATGGAGAAGGGGGAGGTGCCCTCACGGTCCCGGGGCAGCGATCCCGCCCCTCCAGTCACCGTGCTTAATGCACACAGCTCCGGCTCCCCCCCCCCCCCCCCCCCCCCTCTCTCCCCCCCCGGAAGACGCGGTGAACAATACAGGGAGGGCCGGGCCAGGGTTTGGAGAAACGTTTACAAACCTTGGCCTCAGCTCACACCCGGACCCCGGCATCCGTTCCCGCCGCCGGCCCTCTCCCTCCGTTCTCTCCTTCCCTTTCCTCCCTCCCTTCCCTTCTTCCCTCCCTTCTCTCCTTCCCTCCATCCTTCCTCTCCCGTTTCCCTTCTCTCCTTCCCTCCCTCTCTTCTTTCTGTCTTTCCCTCCCTCCCTTTTATCTCCACTTCCCGCACTCCCTTCTCTCCTCTCTCCCTTCTCTCCCTCCCTCCATTCTCTCCCTCCCTCCCTTCTCTCCTTCCCTCCCACACACATAACGCACAGACAACTAACATACACACAACTAAGACGCACACACACACACAACTAAGTTTAGATGGGGTAGAAGCTCAAAGGGTAGGATGGGGCTGAAGCCCAAAATCTAATGCGGTCTGACCAACGCTTCAACATTACATATGCTTGATACATTAACTGTTTTGTTTTCCATGTTCCCGGCTGTAACCGTCAAATTCTCCACAGGTCCATTCCACAAGTAACATGTTGTCGAGATAAAGTTCTTCACCAGCTGGTCCAGATCCCTCCAACTCCTGGGAACAGTCTCCATTCATGCCCTTACCATCATTGCCGCATGCATTGTTTCACCAGCAAAACCAGGAAGGTTAAATCCGTGCTGCTAAAATACCTTGCAACAGATCATTGCAGAACATGGTATTGAAATCAATAAAGAAATGTTATACTGAGAAATGTGGCAATCTTGATTTTTATGGGTCTTTCAGAAAACATGAGTATGACCATAAATCTTATTTTATCATTAAAAAGTGTTAAAACAATTTGAAGGCCTCAATTTCTTTTGCTCATCCACATCTTCTAACTACTTGCCTATAGAACATTTGCTAATTTATCTCTTCTTGGTCCAAAATATTCTCATACTGAACTCCATCAGTCATAGTTCTGCCCATAGGTGCAATATCGCATTTGGTGAGCTCACCACATACTTATCAATGCACACATTTCCACTTTCTAACCATCTCCCATTCCATCACAATAAGTTGCCTACAATATGATGTACTCTCTATTCTTACCAATTGTTTGCCAAATGTAACCTGAAGTCCTTACCAGTAACAATCACACTCTTACTGTTCTATGCCCTGTTTGCTACTTATTCATAAAGGTTTGTTTGATATGTCTTGACCTTTACAAATCCAGGGTGACTTTCTTTGAACAGCTTACATTTGGCTGAATGCAAAATGTCGCTCTGATCTATAACAACAAACTCTTGTAACCGTGAAAACTGAAGTTAAACTAAGGACCTAGTATTTCCTAGTTTATATCCTTTACCTTTCCTGAATAGTATCAGTAACAGAGGCAATTCTGCAATATCATGGGACATTCCTGAACAGCAAATGTTTTAAACACTGGTCTCAGTGCTCACCTGCCAGAATGTACATTTCCCAGAGTTGGAGGCCAGGAGAGGCTGACGCTCCACTCCCAAGTGGAGGCAGACTGGGCTCCGAGAGGTAAGTAGGCCCCAAGATATTTAGAAACGAGCCAAACATAATTAAGAAAAAGACTAATAGGCAAGGTGATATCAAGTAAAGTAAGATCTCAAACACCTGTGCTTCTCATTTTCCACGCAGTTGGCAACTCCATTCAAATAATGGCATTGATCCAAAGGGCTATTTGCAAAGTGTTTCATCCCCTCTCTCCAGTATCCTTACTCTGGGCTCCATGGGTCCAGCAGAAGAGCTGGAGTCAGATGGCCCAATTTCTGCCTCATTATCATTATGTATATTGGTCCCAACGTCTGAGTTACGATTAGACGGAGTGACTGACAGCCTATTTTGACCAGTTAGTTTCTTTATTACCAAACGTTTGCTTTTTCCTTTACAACAAAATGCACGTTCCGTTTGTATCTGCACTCATTTTTCTGCCAATTTTATTTGGATTTCTGGAAATGCAAAATTGAGTACTCTGCTATGAAGACTCATACAAAGTTGCTACCAGTAAGTCTGCCATTTTCGTGTTTCCTATTGCAATATCTACTGAAAGAAAACTGACAGGCTTTTGCTATTGGGATTGCTTATTATACCTCTGAAACTTCTCAAAATGTTTCATATATGAAAACAGCAAAAAGAAGCACAATGATTTTTGATTCATCTGCTTGTAGGCAGGTTAATGCAATGGAAATTTCATGCATAAAAAGATTCACAGTTGATAACGTTGACACAAAGGATGTCTCAAATATATATTTTTTTCTAATATCGCTAATATGATCCATTTAAACTCATGACTTGTGTTTACATCCATAGGAGGATTTGGAATATCCTGCCTTTCGCTCCGTGACCTGTCTGTTTAATATTTTCTGGAAAAAAAGGGGACTAAATAGGTTACAAGATCAATCACACTAATTGATATTGCTATCGGAAATTTCTTTTGTTGTGCATATTCTCCAATTTTTATACGTCATCGTTATCTAAAGGCCACAAAACAATAGGAAACATCCGGTCATTTCCTTTACATGTACATTTTTTCAGATACTGTTCAAATGCAACGGTGCCATTTGTGATCTCCAGATTATAATAATATGTATTTACAACTTCATCTGAAAAAGTAGATTAGTGCATTAATATTACAACTCTGTATAGTTGGTCATTAATTTTTTTCAAAATTTTTCTCACTCGATTCATTTTAATTCACTTGAGTTTTAGTGTGTCAGTATGGCAAGTTAAATAAAGGAAAGCAGTATAATTATGTAATCAAACCCATCAGCAGGAACTCGCATCACTTCATATATTGCCTTAATGTTAAAGACTGACATTATAGAATTACAGCACAGGAGGAAACTAGTTGCCTCATTGTGGCTAGCTCAGTGCTAGCTATTTAACTGGGAACTCCTATTGTTTTTTGTAAGTAAGTTGCAGTTTTGTAGTTTGATCTACTTTAATTCTTCCACCATTTAATGATACGATTTTAAATATTTGTAACTATCTTCTGTCCTGCAAGAAAACTACAAGGTCTCTTATTACATGATGTTCTCTGGCTTCAATCTATTCACATGTTCATTTCTCATAAATCTAGATAATCTAAATTTCAGAGCATGTGTGCAAATGCAAACTAAATAGTCCAGAACTTCCCCCTGCTGCTTTGTCCCTGCCATGACCTTGTCCCAAATCCCAAAGGTCGGGTTAGTACCATATTAACAAAGGAATCCATGTCACTGCAAGTGAGAGGAGAACAAGCCTATCTGTACAAATGTTGATTGTTTTCTTAATGAACTCAACTGATCAATCCTGTCCAATTATTCAAATCAGAACCTGACTAATCAATACCTAAACTTGTATCAACCAATTTTATTGCATATCTCTTTGCTCCCTCACCTTCCAAAAAAATGCTTAACCTTCGTTCTGAAATTGTAATTAACCAAGTATCCAGTATTTTAAATTTCTGTTAATCTTCATGTGAAAGAGTGATGGACAATGTCACTCCTAAAATACCTGATTCCAATTTAAAACTTTTAGTTCTATCTTTTGTGATTATCCATCCTGTGTAAATGAGCAGTCTGCATCCATTCACTGAATCCTTTTTAGCAACTTTGATTCGATGGCCAACTCTTTATCATGTGACACACACGCAATTCTAGATTTTCCAGGTTGAGGAACCAACCTTTCTACATCTCCCCTGTCAATTCCACGCATGTTGAATCATAGGCTACTCTTCCAAACCCCGTTGAGAAACTTCTCTTTGCTGCTCTATCATCTTATTGTTCAAATCGAAGCAAATCTGCATTACACCGACACCATGGGTAGGATGATCATAGTTGTATGTGCTACTTCAAACATAGTTTCACTATAACGCCATATAATCTTTCTCAGAGTTACGTGTATATACTACCCACCTTGGAATGGAAGACATTTGTCTCTCTAATTGCATCACACTTCATGTATGATGCATGGACCAGAACACCACACAAACTAGGTTTCAACATGTAAAACAATATTCTGTTTTTCCTATTCCTCTAAGCAAAGTGAATGGCCTCTCATTTTCCTTTGTAGTGCACCATTGACCAACTTTGTTGCAACTTTAAACTTATGTGTAAAAATATTGCGAAGTAGTTGCATTGTCCTCACAGCGTCTGTTCCCATTCAGATTTGCATCATGAGCAAACTGGATACTCCACCATTTTATATCATTTATACAAGGTGAGAATAGCTAGATAACTCAGTCTGTGGACCAGCAGTAGGGTCCATCTGTGGTTAACAACAAGAGATGAGTGGCATCTAGAAAGGACCCAAGGCAGAGACAGTCCCTATTCTATAACAATATTTAATTTCCAGCCCAATAGACTAACGTGTTCAATTATCAAAATCTACCCCATGTTAATGCTTCAGTTTTGCTGCACTCAACCCATTTGACTTGAATGTTTTGATTAGAAATGATAGGAGTCAGCAAAAAGACGGCCAAATTCTTTGTTTGCAAAAGCCTGGCCTGATCCCCATATGCTAAAAAGATCAGAGCCCTCATCTTTGTCCCACGTGAGATCACAATACACTGAAGTTTATCATAGAGTCTGACACAGCTGCTTGGAGCGATGCACGCCAAACTGTGACATAATAGTTTCCCCCAAGTGGAGAGGCAAATTAAGATAGACTGGACCCAGGACAAAACAAGTGGATTCAGACCCCATTTCAGTTCAGTTTAAATTACTGAATGATGTGAATTTGTCTGGCACAGATTGAAACTCCTCCGGAACTAAATTTGTCGATTTAGAAAGTCAAAAGGTAGTAGAGCATAAACTTTGAGGTTTGTGTCGGAATATTTCTATGACTACCCTCAAACATAAGATTTAAGTTCTTATGACAACCTGGTTAGTGTAAATATCCTTTCTGCGCTTTTTGAAAGCAAGCCTATTTAATTCAGATGACAGATGTGGGTGATGTTGGTATTGCCCACTCTAATTCCCCTTTAACTACTGCAGCCCACCTAGTGAAGCCATGCCCATCGTGTTGTGGGCAGAGAGTTCCCAATTTAGACTCAGTCATCGTGATTCATCGCTAAGATTTGGAGGGGAATGTCACAAACATCAATATCAGGGAGACCAAGGTTTGTTCCAAAGAAAATTTGATTTTTACTAAGAGGAAAATAAAGTAATTAGATAAAACTCAGTGATACAAATACTTTACATATTGTGTAGAAAGGCACTGCAAATGCTGGTTTACACCAAAAGAGAGGCACAATATGTTGGATCAGGCAACTCAACGGGTCAACTCAACAGGTCAGGCAGCATCCCTGGAGAAAATAAATAGATGATGTTTTGAGTCGAGACCGTTCTGCAGACTTGAATTTTGCTTTACTTGCTGCTTTCCCAGAGGCATACCCAAGAATTCTCTTGAATAATGGAAATAAAAACGATGCTTGCATGATTTCACTGACAACTGAAATAGTAAGTACAGATTTATCCATAGGTCTGTTTGCAAAGAGTTTGCCAATGGTGAACTCTTATGAACATGCTACCCTTATCTTTCATGGTGGTTGAGGGAGTGTGTTTTGTAGCTGTTGTCAAATTGCTGCAATGTAGTCATGGATGGACCAGCAAAGAATGGAGTGAATAGGGATCCTCTCTCTGGTCTGGGTGTGCAACCCAAAATCATCTTCCATGCTCCTCCAGTGCCTGTACCTACCAGTACAGAAACATAACTGGACTTTTGCTGGATCTCTAGTTCCTGGAGATGTCCAACAAGGTGCAGTGAGGCCTTAAACCCCCTTTTAACGGTGCGACTTGACGCAAGAGGTAACCAGAGTTTGACATCGTGGGAACCTCGTGCGGTAACAATACGGCATTCGTGGACCACCGTGGCGCTAACGGCATGTAATCGTGTACCTTGGGTACTCGGGAGAAAATTCAAACATGTTTGAATTTGTCCAAGAGTGTCTTGTGCACTTGTGGTTGAGCATTGCAACATTTTATGAACGAAGTGTCCCGTGCGATATCCGTAGTAACTCTTGCGGTCTCCGTGGGAACTCCTGCCAACGGTGAACCCGGAAGTTGGATAGAGTGAATCCAGCCAGTTTGCTATTTACATACAAATCTAATAAAACTAGCTAAGCATTTCATTAATGTCAGTGTGTCTCTTTTTGTCTGAAAGATGGGGGTGTCTTCATTTACTGGCGGTGGGTGTCTGTCACTGAAACAGGCAGGTAAGATTTCGCATCCACCTTGTGTGTGCGTCTCTCTCTCTCTCTCTCTCTCCCTCCCTCCCCCTCACACAGGCGTGAATGGATGAACTCCGCGGGCCAGGCAGCATCTACAGAGAGAAATGGACAGACGAGAGAGAGAGAGAGCGCGAGGCAGTCCTGGTCAGTCCTTTGAAGATAGACACCAGTTGCTTGGAGCAACTCAGCGGGACGGGCCGCATTTCTGGAGAGAAGGAACGTAAATGCTGCCTGGCCCGCGGAGTTCCTCCATTCATGCCTGTGTGAGAGTGAGGGAGGGAGAGTGTGAAGAAGGCTCTCGACCCGAAACGCCACCCGTTCCTTCTCTCCAGAGATGCTACCTGTCCCACTGAGTTGCTCCAAGCAACTGGTGTCTATCTTCAAAGGACTGACCAGGACTGTCTCTCTCTCTCTCTCTCTCTCTCTCTCTCTCTCTCTCTCTCTCTCCCTCCCTCCCTCCCTCTCACACAGGCATGAATGGAGGAACTCCGCGGGCCAGGCAGCATCTACAGAGAGAAATGCTGGAGAAACTCAGCGGGTGCAGCAACATCTATGGAACGAAGGAAATAGACAACGTTTCGGCACCGCTGCACCCGCTGAGTTTCTCCAGCATTCGCGTGTGTGGGTGGGAGTTGGGGGGGGGAGAGAGACATAAGGCAGCCTGAAGAATGGGTCGTCTGTCCATTTCTCTCTGTAGATGCTGCCTGGCCCGCGGAGTTCATCCATTCATGCCTGTGTGAGAGAGAGAGAGGGAGGGGGGGAGAGAGAGAGAGATAGAGAGAGAGAGAGAGAGAGGCAGTCCTGGTCAGTCCTTTGAAGATAGACACCAGTTGCTTGGAGCAACTCAGCGGGACAGGCAGCATCTCTGGAGAGAAGGAACGGGTGGCGTTTCGGGCTGAAAGTTTCTTCAGACTGAAAGTTTCACCTCTCAGTAGATCATAAAATAACACAATAATCACGGTCAATGTGAGATACAGTCTTTATTCATATTTGACAAAATAAAAAGACGACTTCTTGCACGTATTGAGAGAAGGTGCATCACACCAAACAACATTTGTCTAAAAAAAACAGATTATTCTTCAGCTCATTAAAGAGCTCGGGTGAAAAAAACGAATAGAGTGTGTGACAACAAAGTAACATCATTTGTGCCACGTGATTAACTACACTACAGTCCACGATGTTCATTCGGGAAAGATCGGGAGACGGACAAGTCACTCGCACAAATGACAGAATTGCCGAGTACCGTGGGAACTCTTGGTCTACCCCCCCGTTATATCGTGTGATATCGTGCTAGACCAGGACCACTCCACTCTGGCTACATCTTGCGTCAAGTCGCCCCGTGTAAACTACCCATCAGCAGTGAGTTAGCCTCATTTGGTATTGACGTGAGGTTCTGCTACAACACCCCTCCACTCAGCATTTGGTGGAGACACAGCTAAGAATAGAGCCTTGCCTCTTTCAAAGCAGAAAAGTAATGTCAAATATTTTAAATGCTTCTGACATTCAGAGACTATTAAAATCAGTAGAATAGAATAGAATAGAATAGAATGCCATTTATTGTCATTTAAACATACAAGGTTCAAACAAAATTGTTGAAAAACAGCAAAAACATTACAAAATAAAAACATTATACATAAGAAAATTAATGTAAAATCACTTAACTTTCCTATTCAAATACAAGGAACCTCCAATTTCACACTAGTTTGGCCTCACCGAAGCACTGTATAACAATTCCCTAGTTAATGCCAGGGAGTTGCAGTAAAATTGTATTCCACAGTCAACTACACTTGGCCATGGTTCTCCTGAAGTTCAGGACTTATTGTGAATGACTGAAAGTCAGCAGGTCTGAGCAAAGAAGATTTAATGCACTGGTTAGAGTATAGGGGGAAATGGCAATCAAGCAGGCTGCTTTGCGTCGGATGGCAATGAGCTTCTTTAATGTCATTGGAGCTGTGCTCACTCAGACAAGGGAAGTATTCCACTGCCCTCTTGATTCTTGTCTCATAGATGAGACCATGACTAGGGTGGTGTGGGTCTTTGATGCTATAATCTGCCTTCTTGAGCCAGCCCTCCCTGTAGATCTCTTTGATGGTGGGGAGGTTAATATCCAGGTTATGAACCAGGTAATTTCCACCACTTCCTGCAGCCTCCCTAGTCCTTGGGCATTCATATTATCAAACTAGGGTATGATGCAACTAGTCAATGTGCTTTCCACTATACACCTGCCAAAGTTCGATAGGGTATTCGGTGGCATGCTGAATCTCCTCAAACATTTAATGAAGTAGTGACATTGAGGAGCTTCTTTGTGATTGTATCACTTTGCTAGGATCAGGCATATCAACAGACATATACAAGCCCAGGAACTTGAAGCTGTTGACTCTCTCCACTGCCGTCCCATTGACAAAGATACTGTAAGTTCATGGATGCTCAGCTTACCCCTCCTGAAGCCAACAATCAGCTCTTGATTTTGTTAATGTTGAGAACAAGATTGTTATTTTGGTCACCATTCATTCAAATTATTGATCTTCCTCTTATACTCTGACTCATCATTACTCATTATTCATCCATCAATGGTGGTATCATCGGCAAATTTAAAGATGGTGTTGGAGCTGTTACAGAGAGTAGAGCAGGAGGGTTAGCACATGTGCTAATGGTCACCATGGAGGAAACGTTGCTGCCAATATATACTAATTGAGATCTGCTGCTGAGGGTCCAATGGCACAGGAATGCGCAGGGACCGTTCCCCAAGTTTGACGATGGATTTAGAGGGGATGATGATGTTGATTGCTGGGCTGTGTGGTGCAGTACAGAGTGTAGAGACATCATGTGCAAGAAGGAACTGCAGGTGCTGGTTTAAACTGAAGATAGACACAAAAAGCTGCAGTAAGTCAGCGGGACAGGCAGCATCTCTGGAGAGAAGGAATGGGTGACTTTTCGGGTCGAGACCCTTTTTCAGACCCTTCTTCTGAACAAGGATCTCAACCATGAAATGTCACCCATTCCTTCTCTTCAAAGATGCTGCCTGTCCCGCTGAGTTACTCCAGCTTTTTGTGTCTATCTTCAGCAGAGCCAACATGATTGCATCTGCCGATGATCTGTTGTGGCGGTAGGTGAATTGTAATGACTATAGAACCTTGCTAAAGCAGGATTTAATATGCATTATAACCAAACTGTCGAAGTACTTGATCGCAATGGACCACCAGTCCGTAGTCATTGAGGCACTTCAATTTGCTCTTCTTGGACACTGGTATTATGGATGTCCTTATGAATGTCCAGATGGGGACCTCGGAACGTAGTAGAAAGATGTTGATTTTGTCCAAGAAATCTCGAACCCAACTCCCAATGGTTGATGCAGGTTTTGAGAATGCAGCCAAGTACCGCATCAGGGCCAGACATGTTTCAAGGGTTCACCCTCGTGAAGGATCGTTTGACATCAGACTTGGAGACTGAGATCACAGTGTTGTCGGCAACTGTGGGGGCTCAAGAAAGGACACCGTTGTTCTCTATTTTAAGCAAGGAGCATTGAGCTCATCCAGTAGTGATGAGTTGCTCTCAATTGAGCTACTTGTTTTCATGTTACAGGAAGTAATGGACGGCATGTCCTACCACAGTTGCTGAACATCTATGTGATACTCAGTTTAGAGCAAAAGTGTCTCTTTGCTTATTCAATGGCCTTCCCAAGGTCGTACCTGGATTTCTTAACTCATATATTATAGCCAGGCATGAATGTCTGAGATCTGATCCCAAGATCAATTTTGAGTTTTTCACTAAATACGTAGAGTGAAATAATTGCTTTGTTTTTCCCACTACAAATATTTTTAGTGGCAGCTTCTATTTTGAAAGCTGACATAAAAAACTTATATTGTGTAATTTGCCCAAATCCATAAGGATTTCCTAACAGCTGAATTTATTCAGATTTTCTGGATTGCTTATTTTCTTTTCTGGATTTTAGGTGTTCAAAATGATATTTGGGAAGTATCCATGCATTCACTAGATTCATTTTGTGCAGTGTGGCGTGAATGATTAAAGTCTTCAGTGCACAGGAGCATCAGAATGCACAGCTTGTATTTTACAAGGGTAATAAAGTTTTATTTTGCATTTATAGAAGAAATGTGATGCAGTAAATTCCGATTACACCCAATTAGCTGAAAAACTATGCAAGCGAGAATCCTGAGATTTACTGGCAAAACAAGTTTTAGTTTTTTATATATTCTACAGATTTTAATTACAAACTATTCCATTTATATATTTTTGAACTGAAGACATTATTTCTCTAATACTTCCTACTTTCAACTTATCCAAACCTTGTTAATTTTCAACCCAGCCTCTGTTTGCTGCTTCATCGCTCCTTTAAACATTGCTCAGAAATCTGACATCAATTAGAGCATTTCACACAACATAAACTTTTACAACCACATTGCTATTTATTATTACAAGAATTGTTTCCTTTTCATTAAACATGGCCAATTCTTTACCATTTATTCAATGATATTCCAACATGAATTACCAGAAGATGAAGTGGTATTTTATACATATTTAACTTAACTAAAAGCTTATCTACACTTTCAATCTATCTCTGCCATTCTGTTTAACATCTCTTTAACCGTGTATTACCTTTCTTTGTTTGATATATAGAAAATAGGCTAGATTATGTTTCAAGACTGTAAAATCAATGTAGTTATCTGACAAAAGAGATTATAACGATCAAATATTGAGTTCCTTACTTAGTGCAATAGTAAGTCTGGGATACGGATGATGGACTGTTATTTTCTTTAACATATATGCACAATGTACATGCTTGCTCTGTTTTTATTTAGGTGTTATTCTCAAGGGACAGGAGCATGTTGTTATCAACCATGGATGTTCTTTGGATGGTCTTAGGAAAAATATTGCCATGGTATTTGAACAGTCATTGAGTTTCCAAGAAACTATCTGGCGACAAAATGCCCTTTGAAGGCACTCTTTAAAATAAGAGGGGAGGGTAACACAGAGCTAATGACAAATACATTCAGCTATATTTTATCTTGCCTTGGAAAACTTCTCAGCTATCTCAGAACATGAAAGTCGAGATTTTTAAAGCAATGAATGACAACATGTGTTAAATCTGACTTAATCTAATGAAAATGTAAAATGCAGTACCCCTGAGAGACTTATTGGTGAAAGAGAAAGCACCACGTCCCATCAGATTGCTGCTCTCACCAAGGCCCTAATTTATGTTGGATGTGGTTCCACTGATGCCAGTAAGTCTCTGGAATCTTAGTCAAATTATAGGACTTCATCTGTGAGCCTCCTCAATGACATCCATTAGTAACTTGATGAGGAGACACTGCAGCAGCCCAAACCTAGTGCCACATTTTTCTGCATAGTGTCAATGAAAGTCACAGGATGGGAACGCAAAGGAATCCTGATTGATCAGTTGACATAAAATGCAAGCCGGAGTTCAAGGTAGCTTGTGTGGAAAGTGAAAGCAATTCAGGGCACTTATTGAATGTTTAAATCACCCATGTTTAAGCATGCCTCTCCTGCTCCATTTTTGCTATTCACACAAATTGCACGCATAGTTGTTATTATTCCAGGCGAAATATGGCTAAGCTAGAATCATTCTCCAGATATTTCCTCTGTAATTCCATGCCTTATAGGATTTTGTATTTGAAGGTGATTTGTGCTGCTTTTGTGAAGCATTTGACAATAATTTCTTAGTCTCTGGAAAGGCACATTTATGTAGTAATGTTCAAGCCAGATTATTTTATTTTATATACTTCAATGGATGCAGTAGAAATATCAGTGCAACACATTTTTATATTACTCATCACTTGCTATTCTTGCCTTTGATCTCGCTCAATCAGAATCATTTCCTGGCCAACAACAGGAGTGTATTGGATCACCCTTGAGAAAGGTCAGGAATATAATCGATCTAAAGGAGTCCAGGATTTGACTCTCAATCAAATAACATTCTATACTTGGGCAAAGCATTTTAATTGACAGACATTTGAACATTATGTGGAGCATGCATTGGGAATAGCAGGACTTAGACCCTCCAAGAACATAAATGTTTTGCTATCGGCAAGTTTAAGAGTGTCCATGGAATGGCTTGGGGGTGGTGGTGGAGGGAGGCCATGACACTGGTGGATGACCTTGAGCCCTTCAATGTGCATGTGTGTGTACACGCATACAGGAGTTTTCACCCATTCTATTGTAAGGATATGTGTTTGTACCCATATGGTGGAGCCTTGATCTCCACTTTATCTAGGACACATTCTGGCCGGTGCTGGCTGTGAGAAGTGCTTTGCGGTATGGGTGGATAGGGTGTTTGGAAATTGAGCAATTGTAATACTTACAATTGCTTTAAATCCTTACATTTTAAAGATCTCTTTGAAGTGTGCATAAATATATTTGAAGTCATATTTTGATGCAGTTTCTGCGACAGTGCTTCTGAATATTTGGATGCTTCTTTCTTGTGCAATGGTACATCTTCAAAAAGTGCCTGCGGTTTGTGTTCAGCATCATTCACTGTTATGCAACGTTTGAAAGCCTTGTAGTCTTGTTTGTTGCTGGAATTGCTTATTTCTGCACATACATCTTTTCATTTGAAATCATTGCAACATGTATTTGTTCTTTAATTGATTTAATTGGTTGGAGTATTGTGTGGTTTCTAAACCCTCAATGTTCCTTAAAGTTGCCAATGTTCATGAACTCCTGATCTGTAATATGGATCAAAGTTTGTTGTGTGAAGTGTATCTTCTGATTGTGAATGTCTTCACTGTTCACCAAGTCTTCAAAGAGATTTTAAACTAAATCCTAAAGTTTGAAGCTGTAATTCCAGAAAGTAGAATGTTTTCTCTTGGCAAATGGAGTTTTTGACCAGAAAGTTAAAATGTAGTTATACATACTGGTATATATGACTAAATGGTAGTCGATGGAGGTTTTTTAAATGCTGTTTTAATAAGGTATAGTTAAGAAATTAAATTTCAATAAGTGAAATTTTGGACTTTAGAGATAAAGCACGGAAACAGGCCCTTCAACCCACCAGGTCCGTGCCAACTAGCAATCCTGCACACTACCACTATTCTACACACTAGGGACATTTAACAATTTTACAGAAGCCAATCTATATACTTAAAAGTTTGATCTTGTATGTGGATGTATTTGTTTGTGTGTTTGTTTGTGTATAATCACATCTTCTCGTAAAAACAACACGCTAACGGTAAAATGTTTACATATTCCGGTAGGGATTTTCCCCCTGGAGTCAAAAATCGCCTTATTTGAAAATGTCATGCTTTATTTCTCGAGTTACTAATGAAAATGTTCAAAAATTGGACAAAACTTTGAGTTAAAAACGATTGTCTTTTGCTGTTGACATCACAATGGGTCTGCTTGCTGCCGTCATTCACGCGCTGCGAGTGACGTCACCCCCCCACCTCTCCATCCTCCCCCCTATGATTCAAAAGATGCTGCTGGAGATGAATCCTTTCTCCCACACCCCCGGGCCTCTCCCACTCCCCCTGGGCCTCTCTCCCACTCCCCTCTCTCTCCACCCCTCTCTCCCCCTCTCCCCGCCCTCTCCCCCCCCTCCCCCCTCCCCCCCCATATTCCCCCCTCTCTCCCTCCCCTCTCTCCACCACCTCCCTCTCTCCCCCTCCCTCTTTCCCCGCTCTCTCACTCCCCCTCTCACCACCCCCCCCTCCTCCTCTCCACCCTCACTTCCCCTCTCCCACTCCCCCCCCTCTCCTCCCCCCCCGATCTCTCCCCCCATCTCCCCCCATTCCCCTCCGCTCCCCCTCCATCCCCCCCCCCCTCCCTCCTCTCCCTCCCACCTCCCCCCTCCCACTCCTCTCCAGCCTCCTCTCCTCCTCCCCCCTCCCTCCTCTCACCCCTCCTCTCCTCTCCCCTTCCCATCTCCACCCCTCCCCCCCCTCACACTCCCCTCTTTCCCACCCACTCACCCCCCTCTTTGCCCCTCTCTCCCCCCCCTCCTCTCCCCCTCATCTCTCCCCCTCCTCTCTCCACCTCCTCTCATGCCCCCCTCCTCTCCCCCCCCTCCTCCCTCCTCCTCCTCCCCCCTCCTCTCCCCCTCTTCTCCTGTCTCCCCCTCCTCTCCCCCCCCTCCCCCCTCTCCCCCTTCCGCTCCTCTCCCTCTCTCTCCTCCCCTCCTCTCTCCCCCCCCTCCTCTCTCCCTCCCTCCTCTCCATCCCTCATATCCACCCTCACTCTCCTCCCCTCTTCCCCCTCTCTCCAATCTCTTTCCCCCTCCTCTCCCCTCTCCTCCTATTCTTTTCTTCTTTAACGAAGGGCGGCCATGGCCGTTGTCCTGACAATGGGTGTTACTCCCCAGAAAATGCAGCCAGAGATGCAGTGGCTTGTCTGCAAGCATCAGCTGCAACATAGTGCCACAATTTAGGGCTTGAGGCATTCCCTGATTGAGGCTTGCACTAGGCACCTGTGTTGAGTTCCTGGGCAAAACTATCCAGAGCGAAAGTTGCTTGGGAGCGGGGCAGTAATCAAATTTAGGTTATGAAGAAGAAAGTGAAATGCTTAATGGCCTTTGCCGCATTCAGGGATTAATTTTGACCGAATTTGCCAGTACAATAAAAGGTCCACATAGACCTTTAACTTAGAAATAGGAAAAGAACCAAGGGCCAATATGTTGGGAAATGTCTGGGCATAATTCACTAAAGTATACAAATTTGATTTCAAAGTTCAAATCAGGAAGGACGTGGATAAGAATAGGTAACTTTCTCTTGGTGAAGTTTACATCTTTGTCCATGAAGTGGGATGGTTTGCACAGGATGGCTCCTGAGGCATGATGCTGGGATATGGCGCTAGAAGATTTGAGAGTAAAGCAAGAGTCTGTGGAGGTGCATGGCAAGTTAGTACTGAGAAATGGGTCACTAGCACTTGCAGCAACTGATTGTAAGGCAATGGGTGTGGATCTATTGCATAGATCAGAGAGAGGCTGACTTTGAAACAATCGGAGCCAAAGCATAGAGATACAGTACGTTATGAAAAATCTAAATTAGGATAAAAGGACATAGATTTTAGAAAGGTCAAGAGTCCCGAGTGTTTTATTGTCAAATGTCCCAGATAGAACAATTAAATTCTTACTTACTGCAGCACAACAGAACATGTAAACAATAGACAATAGACAATTGGTGCATGTGGGCCATTTGGCCCTTCAAGCAGGCACTGCCATTCAATGTGATCATGGCTGATCATCCACAATCAGTATCCCGTTCCTGCCTTCTACCCATATCCCCTGACTCCGCTATCATCAAGAGCCCTATCTAGCTCTCTCTTGAAAGTATCCAGAGAACCTCCTCCACCGCCCTCCGAGGCAGAGAATTCCACACTCACATCCCTCTGTGTGAAAAAATGTTTCCTCATCTCCGTTCTAAATGGCTTACCACCTTATTCTTAAACTGTGGCCCCTGGTTTTGGACTCAACATAGTACACAACGGGAGAAAAAAAAGTTCAGTGTGTATATATACACATTCACATGCACTCACTAAATAAACAAATATAGTGCAATAATAATAATAGTCTGTTATAATTCAGAGCTTATTTGCTGTTGTGTTTAATAGCCTGATGGCTGTAGGGAGGAACCTGTTCCTGAACCTGGTTGTTACAGTTTTCAGGCTCCTGTACCTTCTTCCCGATGGCAACGGTGAAATGAGTGTGTGGCCAGGATGGTATGGGGTTTTGATGATTTTGACCACCTTTTTGAGGCAGTGACTTCGATAGATCCCTTCAATGGTGGGGAGGTCAGAGCCGGTGATGGACTGGGCATTGGTCATAACCTTTTGCAGTTGAATCAGGATAGGTGATACTTTGCAGTGATCACTTTTGGGATGAAGATATTTGAAACGTCACCTACTCCTTCTCTCCACAGATGCTGCCTCACCCACTGAGTTTCTCCCGCATTTTTGTCTACCTAAGATATTTGAAAGGATCACTTAAAATAATCATTTTTTGCTATATGTTAATATGTACAGGAATTGAAATAGAGCCGAAAATGGTTGAGTGCGCATTTCATCAATATCACAATAAGAAAGAGCAATATTATAATGCAACAATAATTCATGTCCACGGGGTAATAAAAACTGTCTCATCAACGATTCTCCTTTGCATGTATCTATTGAATGAATGGAGATTTGCCAAATCTGTAACTCTAGACAAGTGGTCTCCACCCCCCACCCCACAGCAGTGTAGTCATCATTCCTGACCAACAAGAATTATAAAAGGAGCTCATGTCAACTGAACGATAACAAGGCTCTGAGTGGATGGTATCTCTGCTGAAATTGAATGCCAACATGCCAGACATCAAGGCTGTAATTACATTCAGCGAGCCTCACTGGATCACATCTTTCCCACATTCAGCATCATAACCAGACTTGCAAACAGGCACTGTAATACAAGGTCCATCGTGGCAAGCTACTATCAGGGAAACATGGCTAATGGGATTAAGGATGTTTGCAAGGCCTCCTTAAAAGTATAATTCCCCCTCCAATTGATGTGATCCCAAAACCAATTCATATCTGCCTGCACATGATCCATATCCCTGCATTCCCTGCATATCCACATGCCTATCCAAAAGCCTCTCTAATGTCACTATCGTATCTGCCTCCACCATCATCGCCCTTGGCAGCGCATTCCAGTTAATCACCACCTTCTGTGTAAAGGACCTCTCCTGTACAACTCCTTTAAACTTTGCCCCTCTCACCCTAAACCGATGACCTCTAGTATTTGAAGTTTTCATACTTGGAAAACGGTTTTGGCTCTCTACTGCTATTTGTTCTTCTCATACTTTTATAGACTTCAATTGGGTCTCCTCTCCAGCGTTTCAAAGAAAATAAAATATATGTTCCTCCAATCTCTCACTGCTGTTAATACCCCTTAATCCAGGCATCATTCTGGTAAACCTCCTCCATATCCTTTCCAAAATGCCACATCCTTCCTGTAATTGGGTGACCAGGACTATATGCAATACCCCAAATGCTGCCCAACCAAAGTCCTATAAAGCAGCATAATTACTTCCTGACTTTTATACACAATGCCCTGACCATTGATGGCAAGCATACCATTTGCCTTCCTTAGCACTCTATCTATCTACTTGTGTTGCCACTTTCAGGGAGTTATGGAGTTGGATCCCAACAGCCCTCCAACATCAATATTGTTAGTGGAGTCAAAGGATATGGGGAGAAGGCAGGCACGGGTTATTGATAGGGGATGATCAGCCATGATCACAGTGAATGGTGGTGCTGGCTTGAAGGGCCGAATGGCCTCCTCCTGCACCTATTTTCTATTTTTCTATGTTGAAGGTCATGCCACTGATCGAATATAGGAGCAAAGAGGTCCTTCTGCAGTTGTACAGAGCCCTAGTGAGACCACACCTGGAGTATTGTGTGCAGTTTTGGTCCCCTAATTTGAGGAAGGACATTCTTGCTATTGAGGGAGTGCAGCGTAGGTTTACAAGGTTAATTCCTGGGATGGCGGGACTGCCATATGCTGAGAGAATGGAGCAGCTGGGCTTCTACACTCTGGAGTTTAGAAGGATGAGATGGGGATCTCATTGAAACATATAAGATTGTTAAGGGTTTGGACACACTAGAGGCAGGAAACATGTTCCCGATGTTGGGGGAGTCCAGAACCTGGGGCCATAGTTTAAGAATAACCATATATAACCATAAGGAGTAAGCCATTTAGAACAGAGATGAGGAAACACTTTTTCTCACAGAGAGTGGTGAGTCTGTGGAATTCTCTGCCTCAGAGGGCGGTGGAGGCAGGTTCTCTGGATGCTTTCAAGCGAGAGCTAGATAGAGCTCTTAAAAATAGCAGTCAGGGGATATGGGGAGAAGGCAGGAACGGGGTACTGATTGGGGATGATCAGCCATGATCACATTGAATGGCGGTGCTGCTCCTGCACCTATTGTCGATTGTCTATTGTCTATTGTCTATTGTCTATAATATTATATATATAGTTCCCCCTACATTCAACCTGCTAAAGTGCACCATCTCACATTTGCTCGGATTAAACTCCATTTGTCATTTTTCCGTTCATTTCTGAGGCTAATCTATATCCTACTCTATACTTTGACAGCTTTCCTCCCAGTCTATGACCCAGCTATCTTGAACCAACCTGTGTACATTTACGTCCAAGTAATTTATATATATCATAAATGGAGGTCTCAGCTCAGATCGCTAAGTACGCATTGATCACTGACCTCCAGCTTGAATATTGTCCTGCCACCACTGCCCTCTGTCTTCTACCAGTAAAGCCAGTTCTGAATCTATATCACTCACTATTAATCCTGTGTATCTCAGTTTTCTAGAGCCTACCGTAGGTGACTTTATCAAACGCCTTACTAAAATCCATGCAGATGACATCAACTGCCCTACCTTCATCGATCACCTTCTCAAAAACCTCGATCAAGTTAGTTAGACACAACCTGCCGCATACAAAGCTCTGCTGACAGCCCCTAATTAACCCATTCTCTTGGGAGTAAACGGGAGTAAATCTTACCCCGAAGAATCTTCTCCAATGGCTTTCTTACCCATTGAACTGAGGCTCACTGGCCTACAATTCTCAGAATTCTCTCTATTTCTCTTCTTACACTGTTAATAGTATAGCACAAAGCCACTGTAGTATTTGCATGGGCTTTTCATATTATTTTTTGTTTTGTTTTGTACGACCTCACTTAGAACATAATAGCAGCAGGAGGAATAAGCAAGTCTACTCCACCATTCAAAATGATCTGAGCTAATCTGGCTCAGGTCTTATTACCTCTTCTGTGCCAGTGCCCTAGAGCCCTCAATTCCCTGCTCTTTCTAAACCATAATTAATCTCTCATTAAATGCCCTAATGATCTAATCTCCACAACCGTCTAGAGTGGTGAATTCCACAGAAGTTCCTATGTGCCTCAGCTTTAAATGACCATCTCTAAAGGGTAAACATCAATGTTTTATAATCTGTTACTGACAATATGTCCATTCCTTCTATCCAGAGATGCTGCCTATCCCGCTGAGTTACTCCAGCATTTTGTGTCTATTTTCGGTGTAAACCAGCATCTGCAGTTCCTTCCTACACATGTTTTCATTGTTGTTTGTTGACAAATAATTATATTGGCCTGTTATTTTGTCATTTGTTGAATAAACAACTTTTTTTGAATAAGCCCAAGCTGACATATGCATTATATGTTGACTCCAAAAATAATTTGATAAGGATTATAGAAACAATCTATACCCTGTATACACCATGCATACATATGAAGTGCTGTTTTCTACTCCATCACTCCCCTTTGTATGATGAGTCTATTGGGACCAGTAAGCATTTGCTGTAACTGTTTAGCTGTATTATCATTGCTGAGACCCACCGGCTGTGGAACAAACCTTCTTAATTTACCAAAGCCAGAGAGTTCTGAAGATTTCTAATGACTGCCATTCACGTAGAATTGAATAAAACCCACATTTACTCATTTATATCATACCTGGTTTCTGTTATGGAGGCAGAGAGCTGTCAGCTTCACTGGTAAACTAGTGATTTTTCTCATAAAACTTTACTGTGTTTACACAATAACTGCAGCTAAAGCTGTAAAAGAGCATTTACCCCTCAGCAGGGTCCCACAGTATTGTGTGACCAAAAGACAAGTATGGCAGACAGACATCACATTCGCTTGCAGTTTAAGAGTCTAATTGACTTCCATGTGCCGATTGAAAGTAATACCCTTTCATGGTGGCCAGACGCTTAATGATCAAAACCACTTCTCTTCCAGATGTGGAAAAACTTTTAGTTTGTAATGGGCAGGTGTGGTTTTAAAGATCAGCCTGCATTTCTGCACCAGGGTGTAAAATGTTTTTGCAGAACTGGAAAAGAACCAAAAACATTGCTAAATCTATGCTGAATTGGCAGCAGTGGAAACAATGTACTTAGTCCTTGTTAATAACTTGGTACCATAATGCAAGGAAATCTTTAAACAGGCCCAGTGCAGGTTTTAAAATATCCAGCTAGGAATTATGAAAACATTTCTTCTGTTAAAACACCAATACATAGAGCTGGCTCAAGAACCTGAACTCAGATCCAATCTAAAGGCATAAATGAGTAAATGATCTGTGATAAAACAGACTAGCTTAAATTTGCGCAACACTACAACAATGATTGCAAAAGTACTTACTTTGCTCCAAAGTACTTTGGAACATCTTGCTAGTTTTCCAAGTGTTTTATCATTGCAAGTTTTACTATGTTCTGAAAATCATAGTTTCATTCCAGTGTAAAATATGATGAGCATTGTTTAACAAAGATGCAAGAACTGATGGAAACTCTCATAAAGTCACTTGCATGACTGTGGTTATGTCATACATCCAAAGCCCTACTCCTACCTTAGAAATTATAAATCATCTGTAACTTGTCATGATTCTTTGTATCTGGGGCAAAACGCTAAAGTAAGTAAGCTTTAATTATAATGCAATAAAACTTACGTAATTCTATCAAAATTATTATTTTCTTTCGTCTTAGTAAATGTATTTACTCATTTATTCGTTTTTTTGGTGGGATATTTAATGTCTTCTCAAGAAATCTCTGTCCTATTCAATTCCACTCCTGAATTAGATCCTACTCTTTATTTCAGAAATATAACTTTCCTTCTCTACATTTATAAATTCTATCACAAAACTTTTATTCCAAATAAAGCGATTATTTCCTGAACAGAGGAGAATGTACCCCTGGTGCTTTAGTTAAAGTGAGGATGTGTTTATGTGCCCTGATGATCTACAGAACCTTATGAATCACTCTGCAGTAATCGGAGTCACACTTAGGAGCTCATAAAATTGATGAACTCTTACCCCTTCCTAGAGAAGGGGTCATGAGTTCAGCACTGGCTTCACATAGAAAAGCCGGAAGTCTAATAGGGTTCCAGTGCAGCTTCAGTATAATTGTGCTGGCGTTCTTCATTGCTTCCAGGTTAACCAGCATCTTGCATTACAACGTTACGACGACTGATAACACCAAGACAGCAGTACGTCAGTTGTTGGACCGTGCAAGATGCAGAGCAGACACTATTTTACTTCTTTTAATTGTGTTTACTTAAACCTTTCAGTACACTTAAATCCAGGCACTTTAGATTTGAGTTACATTATTCGTAGGTGGGTGCACATGAGTGCGGTGAGCATAGAAACGTTGTCCCGGATTGAACATCCTTTTACTTTTCAAATCAAATTTAGTCTCTTTCTACAGTTTATAAAAATATAAGCAAATCAAAAATCTGGGTTTATGGGTTTAATCATAATTTTGTTTTCCACAAATGTTAATTCCCACTAGAGGCTAATTCCACCAATGGAAATTTATCAAACAGGCTTTCTGAAAGCAGCAACACAAGTAGATTGAGTGGTAAAGGAGACTTTTGGTACACTTACAATCATTGATCGGGGCATTGTACAAGAGTCAAGAAGTTATGTTGAAGCTTTATAGGACTTAGGTTAGCCGAATTCGGAGTAGTGTGTGCAGTTTTAGTCACCCCATTACATGAAGGATGTGGAGGCTTTGGAGAGGGTGCAGAAGTGATTTACTAAGATCTGCTTGGTTTAGAGGGCATTATATGTAAAGAGAGGTTGGACAACCTTCGATTGTTTTCTCTGGAGCATTGGAGGCTGAGGAGAGACCTGATAGAAGTATATAAAATTATGAAAGGTATAGATAGGTATAGTGTCAGAACCTTTTCCACAGGGTGGAAATGTCAAATACTAGACAGCATAACTGTAAAGGTGAAAGAGATAATGTTTAAAGGAGATGCGCAGGTATTTTTTATACAGACAGTGGTAGGTGCCTGGAATCCTCTGCCAGGGATGGAGGTGGAGGCAAATATGAAAGTGACATTTACGAAGCTTTTAGATAGATACATGGATATGGGAATAGAGGAATACAGATTATGTACAGGCAGAGGAGCGATTAATTTAACTTGACATCATGTTCTGCAGAGACCTTATCGGTTTAGGAATCTGTTCCCATGCTGCACTTTTCTATGTTCTAAAGTGCTCAAATTCCTCAGTGCAGCTACCTACAATACACAGACAGTTATACTAATATATAGAATGGACCAATATCTTCTCAAGACCTCCTAAAAATGTGTTACTCTGGTGGAAAGAGTGTGGAAAATTTATCTTTTTTTTCAATATACACATTTTTTTGGGTCCAGGCACCACCGGCAAGACTAATATTTATTGTCGGTGCACAAAAATGCTGGAGAAACTCAGCGGGTGCAGCAACATCTATGGAGCGAAGGAAATAGGCGATGTTTCGGGCCGAAACCCTTCTTCAGACTAATATTTATTGTCCATCTCCAATTGCCCTGGTGAACCTAGTGGTGGGCTGTCACTATTTCCCTGATCATTCTAAAGGTAGTCACACAGTGCAGTCCAGGGGAGAGCCCAAGGAATTAAACCCAGTGATGATAGCAAAGATGATTTATTTAGATTAGATTAGATTAGATTCGTTTATTGTCATTCAGACCTATCGGTCTGAACGAAATTTTGTTTCCCTGCAGTCAAACATATAATTTAAAAAAATGACAAAAACACATAGTCGACACAAATTTAACATCCACCACAGTGAGTTCACCAAACACCTCCTCACTGTGGTGGAAGGCAAAATCTTAAAGTCTCTGGCTCTTCCCTCTTTGTTCTCCCTCTGCGCCGAGGCGACGGTTCAAACTCCGCGGGTGGTCGCTGCCGCCGCCACAGCTCCAGGGCCGAGTCAGGTCTCCGCTGTTGCTGCCGCTGCCGCCGCTACAGCTTCGGTGCCGAGTTGGGTCTCCGCTGCTGCTGCCGCTGCTGCCACCACAGCTCCAGGGCCGAGTCAGGTCTCCGCCGCTGCTGCCGCTGCTACAGCTCCGTTGCCGCCAGCTCAGCCATTAGGCCTCGGCGCAGACGGAGATGGGGGATACGACCAAAGAAAAAGTTGCATCCCCCGAAGGAAGAGGCCAAAGCATGTTTCTCCCACCCCACCCACATACATACACAACTTAATAAAACAAAATTAACTAAAACATGACAAGGAACAAAACGACAAAAAAAACAGATGGACTGCAGGTGGGCCGCAGCTGTTAAGCCAGCGGATTCTCGAAACCATTCCCAGTCAGGATGGTGTATGACTTGGAGGGAAGAGTCTTCAATATGCCTGTTGCACTTATCCTACGCTAACATATATTGTGGGTTTGGGACATACTATCAGAGTATCCAATCCAAGTCACAGCAGTGCATTTTGTTGGTTGTATATATTGCAGCCACTGTGTACTGCTGGTGGAGGCAATGAATATTCGCTTCCTGTGGTGCCGACGATGGCTGCCACAGTGTACTGCTCCTTGCTGTTTTGTCTATGTTTGTTTGTTTATGTCGTCTGTGAAAATCCCACAAAGATCACTTTCATGAGAGAGGTACTCATTAACATCAGATATTCGGTACCTCCAAACATTGTTCCGGATTTCACTCACTCGCTGGATTATTTGGATATACTTGTCGGCGGGGCTGTGGCTGTGGCTGTGTTCAAGGTCTTCAGACAGAGGAGGACCCGTGGGAAGTGCTTTGGAGCACTCGCGTAACTCCAGCGACAAGGATTACGCACACCGCTCCCGAGTATATTCCTTGCAAATCTACGTTCTCTCAACAACAAGGTGAACGAACTGCAACTCCTGTGCCAAAAAACAAGGACTTCTCTCGAGCCGCTGCTCTGTGCTTCACCAAGATCTGGCTGTGTAAATCGATGGTGGACAACGTACTGCAACTGGCTGGCTTTCAACTACACAGAGCGGACCACGAAGCGGAGGCAGCGGGGAAATCAAGAGGTGGTGGAATATGCTTCTATACTAACCAGAACTGGTGCAGCAACATCACGGTACTGTCTAACTTCTGTTCTCTGAGTCTGGAATCTTTTTTTATAAATTGGAAATCCTTTTACACTCCAAGGGAGTTTACCTCTTTTATTCTCACCAAGCCTGCATACCTCCCTCCCCAAGCCTGCACATGTGAGGCGAAAATGCAACTTCGCTAACCAGGTAATGAGAGTAGAGAGTGGTGCATGGTCATTGTTTTGGGGGATTTTAACAAGGCTAACCTCAGCCAAGAGATTTCAAAATACAAACATCACGTTACCTGCCCCACCAGAGGGGAGAGAACACTCAATCATTGTTACACTACAATTAAGAACGCATATCGCTCTGTTCCCTGTGCGGCTCTGGGACTCACTGGTCATTGTTTAGTTCACCTTATTCCGACCTACAGGCAGAACTAAAATCTGCTAAGCCTGTGGTCAGAACAATGAAAAAGTGGTCAAGCGAGGGCATTGAAAACCTACAGTCCTGCTTTGACTGCGCTGATTGGAATGAGTTCAGGGAAACAACCACAAACCTCAATGAATATCCAGACACTGCGACATTATATGTGTTCAAGAAGGAACTGCTGATGCTGGAAGATCGAAGATACACAAAAATGCTGGAGAAACTCCGCGGGTGCAGCAGCATCTATGGAGCGAAGGAAATAGGCAACGTTTCGGGCCGAAACCCTTCTTCAGACTGATGGGGGGTGGGGGGGAGAAGGAAGGAAAAAGGGAGGAGGAGGAGCCCGAGGGTGGGGGGATGGGAGGAGACAGCTCCAGGGTTAAGGAAGGGGAGGAGACAGTAAGGGCTAGCAAAATTGGGAGAATTCAATTTTCATGCCATCCGGACGCAAGCAACCCAGGCGGAATATGAAGTGCTGTTCTTCCAATTTCCGGTGTTGCTCACTCTGGCAATGGAGGAGACCCAGGACAGAGAGGTCGGATTGGGAATGGGAGGGGGAGTTGAAGTGCTGAGCCACCGGGAGTTCAAGTAGGTTATTGCGGACTGAGCGGAGGTGTTCGGCGAAACGATCGCCCAACCTCTTGATAGTCTCACCGATGAAAATCAGCTGACATCTAGAGCAGCGGATGCAGTAGATGAGGTTGGAGGAGATACAGGTGAACCTTTGTTGCACCTGGAACGACTGCTTGGGTCCATGAATGGAGTCGAGGGGGGAGGTGAAGGGACAGGTGTTGCATTTCTTGCGTTTGCAACGGAAAGTGCCCGGGGAGGGGGTGGTATGGGAGGGAAGGGAAGAATTGACAAGGGAGTAGCGGAGGGAGCGGGCTTTGCAGAAGGCAGACATGGGGAGAGATGGGAAGATGTGGCGAGTGGTGGGGTCACGTTGGAGGTGGCGGAAATGGCGGAGGATTATGTGTTGGATTTGCCGGCTGGCAGGGTGAAAGGTGAGGACTAGGGGGACTCTGCCCTTGTTGCGAGTGTGGGGATGGGGAGAGAGAGCAGTGTTTTGGGGTATGGAAGAGACCCTGGTACGAGCCTCATCTATGGTGGAGGAGGGGAATCCCCGTTCCCTGAAGAGCGAGGACATTTCCGATGCCCTGGTGTGGAACGTCTCATCCTGGGAACAGATGCGGCATAGGCAGAGGAATTGGGAGTAGGGGATGGAGTCTTTACAGGGGGCAGGGTGGGTCCAAGCCATGTGTAAGTGTATGTCCAGATAGCCATGTGAGTGTCGGAAATGGTCCAGGTTTTGTGGAAGTGTATGAAGTGGATGGTCAGTCAGTCTGTCCCCTGCGATGGAGAGAGGTGAGGTCAAGGGCCCTGGTGCGGGAACAAGGATGTCGGAAATGGTCCAGGCGTGTGGGGCCCATTGGAGCTGCCTTGGATGGAAGTTGGTGAGGAGAAGTGAATGAAGTCAGTCGCCAGTTGAGGAGAGTGTGCAGTGGCTGGGTAGGAGGTGGCACCAAAGAACCGCAGGCCGTCAATGTAACGACTGGACAGGTAGAGCCTAGAGACTGGAATGCGTTTGTGGATTTTGGGGAGAAGGTAAAAATGGGCCGTGCGGGGCTGGGGAACGATGAGGTTGGAAGCTTGATCGGGCAGGCGTGGGAATTGATGAAGTCGGTGATGGTGCTAGATATGGTGGCCTGGTGCTCGTCAGTGGGGTCATGGTCCAAGGGTAAGTAGGAGGAGGTTTCCGAGAGTTGGCGCGTGGCCTCAGCTTTCTAGAGATCGAGGTGCCATACTACCACGGCACCTCCCTTGTCGGCTGGTTTGATGACCCAATCTGGGTTTTTGCGGACTGATTCAATGGCAGTGCATTCAGGGGGGCAGAGATTGGAGTGAGACAGGGGAGTGGAGAAGTTGAGGCGGTTGACGTCGCGGCGGCAGTTCTGGATAAAGAGTTCCAGAGCCGGGACATTACGAGGGGGGTTCCACGAGGAGGGGGTGCATTGGAGACGGGAAAAAGGGTCATCATTGGGTGGCGAGGACTCCTTCCCATGGAAGTGCGCTGTGAGGCGGAGGCGACGGTAGAACCGCTCCAAGTCATGGTGGGCGCGGAACTCATTGACATGGGGACGGAGGGGGACAAAGGTGAGACCTATGCTGAGGACAGACCGTTCAGTGTTGGAGAGGGGGAGGTCGGGAGGGGATGGTGAACACCCGGCAGGGATGGGACTTGGGGCCAGAGGAAGGCAGGTGGGTGGACTGGGGATGGGGCGATGTGTAGGGGGGGGGGGGGGGGGAGGTTGTGGGTGTTGGAGGGGTCGTGGGTGGTCAGGGGGTGGGGGGGGTGAGAGGGCTGTAATGTGGGTGAGGAAGAGCGGGGGTGACATAGTTGGAGGGGGATGGGGGAGAGTCAGTGGAACAGCCACTGAGGTTAGCAAGGCTGGGCAGACGGGCACTAGGACCCAGTGGAGTTAAGCCCAGGAGAGTGGGAGTGAGCAGCGTGGAGGCTTCAGGCCCAGTGTAGAGTCCAGGCTCCAGGTAAGGCGACGGCTGGAGGGTGGTAGAGTGCCGGAGGGGGGTGGAGTGGCGCGGGTCACCGGACCCGATGGTCGGAGTCCTGTGGCAGTTAAGTCGGGGTCCGCGGGCGATGCGTGGGAGGTCCCGGTGGGTGGATAGTCGGCTGGGCGGCGCGGGTCGGCCATAACGGTGGGGCGGCGAGATGAGTCGGGTGCGTTGCGGCGGCCATATTGTGGGAGCCCCGGTTCGGCAGCGATGTTGGGTAGGTCAGGTCCGGCGGCGGTGTCCGGTAGGTCAGGTCCGGCGGCGATGTCTGTTAGGTCGGGTCCGGCAGCAATGTTGGGTAGGTTGGGTCTGGCGGCGGTGTGTCCGGTAGGTCGGGTCCGGAGGTGGTGTTAGGCGGGCCCAGTGCGGCGGCAATGTTAAGTGGGCCCAGTCCGGCGACGATGCTGGATGGGCCCAGTGCGGCGGCGATATCGGGTTGGCCCGGGGCGGCGATGTGGCTAGGCGGTCCCGGAGGGCGGCGAGGGTCGGAGGAATCAGCGATGGGGAGGAGGTCCAAGTTACCGTAGAAGCGGCGAGGCTGGGCATCATCAGTAGGCAGGTGAGGGTCAGCGTCGGCATCGACGTGGAGGTCGGTGAAGGCGGCGTCCTGGTGAGTATTGAAGGTGCTCCTCGTGGCCAAGATGGCGTTGCGGGACTCTGGCAGGCGATGCAGGCCAGAGTTGGGGCCGGGAGTCTGCGGGTGGTCGAGTCGTGGGGCGTCGGGAGCGGCCTGGAGGCGGGATAATTTAAGGTCCCTGGTGGAGTTTAGGTAGGCCAGGAATTTTTGATTGAAGAGGTGGATCTTCCGGCTGATGAAATATAATTGGGGTCCGTTGCAGGTATGGGTTAGGGAGGCCTGTTCAGGGAGTGTCGATGTGAGGTCCTGCTGGTGCCGGCGCATCGCAGCCAGGGTGGATCTCAGTGCCCGGTTGGAGAATTGCTGGGTATGCCGGTGGATGGCCAGTCGGTACCGATGGTCCGGTTGGGGTCCAAACTGGGAGGTAGGGAACTGGAGCTGGAAGCCATGGGGTATGAGATGGAGGCGCAGGCAGGCCCCGAGGAAGCAAATGTGGCTGTGGTATCGAGTCTGGGTAAGGATGTGGTCGTACAGTTGTAGGGCAGGGGGGATCACAGAGGGTGTGCAGTTAGAGAGGAGGTTGTGAAACTGTCTCCGGAGAGAGGAGGAGAACTTCTTCAAAGTAGGCATACCTTGAGGAGATATCACAGTGGAGTAGACAAAGTGTTCAAGAAGGAACTGCAGATGCTGGAAGATCGAAGGTACACAAAAATGCTGGAGAAACTCAGCAGGTGCAGCAGCATCTATGGAGCGAAGGAAATAGGCAACATTTCGGGCCAAAACCCTTCTTCAGACATGTCAGCTTTTGTGTGGACAGTTGCATTCCCACTAGGACCCAGATCAGGTTCAAAAATGACAAACCCTGGTTTACAGCAGCACTCAGACAGCTCCGCCACTCTAAAGATGAGGCCTACAGGAGCGGGGATGCAGTCCTCTCACAGGCAGGCCTAATACAAGCTGAGAAGAGAATCAGAGCTGCCAAGGAAAGGTACTCTGAGAAGTTGAGGAGCAAGTTCTCAGCTAATGACTCTTCTTCGGTGTGGAAGGGCTTGCAAGAAATCATCAGCTACAAGAGGAAAACCTCTCCTTCATTCATTAGTAGTTTAATTACCCACTATCATTCAGGGCTAGATGTGGCAGGACTGCTGAGCTTTGATTTGATTTGTAAATTATGAGATTGCTTATCTCTGTCTATGCATGCTGTTTTGCTATTAGCTACATGGGATTGCACATTCACTATGTTAGTCTCTCATTAATTTATAGTATATCTGATTCAGCTTCGAATATGTGCTTCCGCATATTCAAAGCTTTCTGGTACTGGACCCCAAGAAAGGGAGTTTGTGGAGTGCCTTCATGATGGATTTTTAGAGCAGCTTGTGCTGGAGCCTACCAGGGAGAAGGCAATTCTGGATTTAGTGTTGTGTAATGAACCGGATTTGATAAGGGAACTCGAGGTAAAGGAGCCATTAGGAGGCGGTGACCATAATATGATGTTTTAATCTACAATTTGACAGGGATATGGGAAAATTGGAAGTATCAATATTACAGTTGAATAAAGGGGACTATGGAGCCATGAGTGAGGAGCTGGCTAAAGTTGACAGGAAAGATACACTTGCAGTGATGACAGTGGAACAACAGGTATTTCTGGGAATAATACAGAAGGTGCAGGATCAGTTAATTCCAAAGAGGAAGAAATATTCCAAGGGGAGTAAGGGGTGGCCGTGGCTGACAAGGGAAGTCAGGGACAGTATGAAAATAAAAGAGAATGGTCTGCATCCCAGGGTACTTAAGGAAGTGGCTCTAGAAATCATGGATGCATTGGTGAACATTTTCCAATGTTCGATAGATTCTGGATCAGTTCCTGTGGATTGGAGGGTAGTTATTGTTATCCCACTTTTTAAGAAAGGCGGGAAAGAGAAAACAGGGAATTATAGACCAGTTAGCCCGACATCGTTGGTTGGGAAGATGCTGGAGTCAATATAAAAGATGGTATAGCGGCACATTTGGATAGCAGTGGCAGGATCGGTCTGTGTCAGCATGGATTTACGAAGGGGAAATCATGCTTGATTAATCTTCTGGAATTTTTTGAGGATGTAACCAGGAAAATGGACAAGGGAGAGCCAGTGGGCAGATGCATGGCAGATGCAGTTAAAATGTGGATAAATGTCAGGTTATCCACTTTGGTGGCAAAAACAGGAAGACAGATTATTATCTGAATGGTGTCAAGTTGGGAACAGTGGAGGTACAATGAGATCTGAGGGGTCCTTGTGCATCAGTCACTGAAAGTAAGTATGCAGGTATAGCAGGCAGTGAAGAAAGCGAATGGCATGTTGGCCTTTATAACAAGAGGAGTTGAGTATAGGAGCAAAGAGGTCCTTCTGCAGTTGTACAGGGCTATAGTGAGACCACACCTGGAGTATTGTGTGCAGTTTTGGTCTCCAAATTTGAGAAAGGACATTCTTGCTGTTGAGGGAGTGCAGCGTAGGTTCACAAGGTTAATTCCCGGAATGGCGGGATTGTCATATGTTGATAGAATGGAGCAGCTGGGCTTGTATACTGTGGAATTTAGAAGGATGAGTGGTGATCTTATTGAAACATATAAGATTCTTAAGGGTTTGGACACACTAGACACAGGAAACATCTTCCCGATGTTGGGAGAATCCAGAACCAGGGGCCACAGTTTAAGAATAAGAGGTAAGCCATTTAGAACGTAGATGAGGAAAAACTTTTTCACAGAGGGGGTTGTGAATCTGTGGAATTCTCAGCCTCAGAAGGCAGTGGAGGCCAATTCTCTATATGCTTTCAAGAGAGAATTGGATAGAGCTCTTAAAAATAGTGGAGTCAGGGGATATGGGGAAAAGGCAGGAACGGGCTACTGTGTGTGGATGATCAGCCATGATCACAGTGTATTGCGCTGTTGGCTCGAAGGGCCGAATGGCCTACTCCTACACCTATTTGTCTATTGTCTATTGTCACACTGAACCAGAATTAACAGCCTGGTTTTCTTGTAATGCTAGAGTGAGGATATGCTGGCCCATAAGGTTACAAGTTCCGGTGGTGTATATCTCTGTTGTTATCTCATACATCCCCATGCTTTCAGCTGCCACATCTGTTTTAGGTCTACTTCATTTACCTGGATTGTCATGCCACACATCATTTTAGTTTAGTTTAGAGATACAGTGTGGAACCAGGTCCTTCGGCCCACCGAGTCCGCACGGACCAACGATCCCTGCACACCAACACTATTGTACACACTGAGGACAATTCACTATTTTGTCAAAGCTAATTAACCTACACACCTGTAGGTTTTTGGAACGTGGGAGGAAACCGGAGCATTCAAAGAAAACTCACCCGATTAAGGAGAGAACGTAAAACCTCAGTACAGACAGCACCCATGGTAAGGGTCAAACCCAGGTTCCTGTTGCTGTGAGGTAGCAAACTCTACCTTACCCTATCCATATCCATATCGACTTTATCCTACCTTCTTCAGGCATGGCGAAGACTTTGCAAGATCAACACAGTTTTAGCAAATTTGGTGCAAAGGTCAAAACCAAGCAGACTAGCGAGTTTTAACCTTTCTTGGAACAAAACAGTACAGAACAATAGAGTGACTTATTTAGAGAACAGTCGAGTGAACAGAGAATTTCACAGAACTGTTAAGAATTAATCACAGGGAGTGAGTCTGGTGTTGCAGGAACACCAAACTAGTTAAGAATGGCAGATTTGCTCTCCAGATGAGTTTTAAAACAATCGGTAATTTTTGTAATCATGATTTCTGAGACTAAATTATTGTTTTTTTTCCAAATTCCAGGTAACTAATCTGAATTTATATTCCATGTTTTAAAGGAAGGATGTAGAAGAGAAATGGAGGACATTTAAAGGGGAAATTTTAAGAGTACAGAATCTTTATGTTCCTGTTCGGTTGAAAGGAAACAGTAAAAAGTGGAAAGAGCCCTGGTTTTCAAGAGAAATTGGACAACTTGTTCGGAAAAAGAGGGAGATCTACAATAATTATAGGCAGCATGAAGTAAATGAGGTGTTTGAGGAGTATAAGGAATGTAAAAAGAATCTTAAGAAAGAAATTAGAAAAGCTAAAAGAAGACATGAGGTTGCTTTGGCAAGTAAGGTGAAAGTAAATCCAAAGGGTTTCTACAGCTATATTAATAGCGAAAGGATAACGAGGGATAAAATTGGTCCATTGGAGAGAAAGAGTGGACAGCTATCTGCAGAGCCAAAAGAGATGGGGGAGATATTGAACAATTTATTTTCTTCGGTATTCACCCAGGAGAAGGATAGTGAATTATGTGAGGTAAGGGAAACTAGTAGAGTAGCTATGGATACTATGAGTTTCAAAGTAAAATAAGTGCTGACACTTTTGAAAAATATAAAAGTGGATAAGTCTCCAGGTCCTGACAGGATATTCCCTAGGACATTGAGGGAAGTTAGTGTAGAAATAGCCGGGGCTATGACAGAAATATTTCAAATGTCATTAGAAACGGGAATAGTCCCCGAGGATTGGCGTACTGCGCATGTTGTTCCATTGTTTAAAAAGGGTTCTAAGAGTAAACCTAGCAATTATAGGCCTGTTAGTTTGACTTCAGTGGTGGGCAAATTAATGGAAAAGATACTTAGAGATAATATATATAAGCATCTGGATAAACAGGGTCTGATTAGGAACAGTCAGCATGGATATGTGCCTGGAAGGTCATGTTTGACTAATCTTCTTTAATTTTTTGAAGAGGTTACTAGGGAAATTGACGAGGGTAAAGCAGTGGATGTTGTCTATATGGACTTTAGTAAGGCCTTTGACAAGGTTCCTCATGGAAGGTTGGTTAAGAAGGTTCAACTGTTGGGTATAAATGCAGGAGTAGCAAGATGGATTCAACAGTGGCTGAATGGGAGAAGCCAGAGGGTAATGGTGGATAGTTGTTTGTCGGATTGGAGGCAGGTGACTAGTGGTGTGCCTCAATGATCGGTGTTGGGTCCTTTGTTGTTTGTCATGTACATCAATGATCTGGATGAAGGTGTGGTAAATTGGATTAGTAAGTATGCAGATGATACCAAGATAGGCGGTGTTGTGGATAATGAAGAGGATTTCCAAAGTCTACAGAGTGATTTAGGCCATTTGGAAAAATGGGCTGAAAGATGGCAGATGGAGTTTAATGCTAATAAATGTGAGGTGCTACACCTTGGCAGGACAAATCAAAATAGAATGTACATGGTAAATGGTAAGGAATTCAAGAATACAGTTGAATAGAGGGATCTGGGCATAACCGTGCATAGTTCCTTGAAGGTGGAATCTCATATAGATAGGGTGGTAAAGAAAGCTTTTGGTATGCTAGCCTTTATAAATCAGAGCATTGAGTATAGAAGCTGGGATGTAATGTTAAAATTGTACAAGGCATTGGTGAGACCAAATCTGGAATATGGTGTACAATTTTGGTCGCCCAATTATAGGAAGGATGTCAACAAAATAGAGAGAGTACAGAGGAGATTTATTAGAATGTTGCCTGGGTTTCAACAACTAAGTTACAGAGAAAGGTTGAATAAGTTAGGTCTTTATTCTCTGGAGCGCAAAGGTTAAGGGGGGACTTGATAGAAGTCTTTAAAATGATGAGGGAGAGACAGAATTGATGTGGATCAGCTTTTCCCTTTGAGAATAGGGAAGATTCAAACAAGAGGACACGACTTCAGAATTAAGGGACAGAAGTTTAGGGGTAATATGAGGGGGAACTTCTTTACTCAGAGAGTGGTAGCGGTGTGGAAGTGGCGGAAGCAGGTTCGTTGGTATCATTTAAAAATAAATTGGATAGGCATATGGATGAGAAGGGAATGGAGGGTTATGGTATGAGTGTAGGCAGGTGGGATTAAGGGAAAAAAGTTGTTCGGCACGGACTTGTAGGGCCGAGATGGCCTGTTTCCGTGCTGTAATTGTTATATGGTTATATGTTATATGGTTATGTTGTTCAGTGGGATTTGGACACAAGCTGCTAAATCCAGATTCTCTTTAAATTCCCCCCACATAACCAAGCCTTTGGTCTCCAAATCAATGTTTTGTTTCCATGTTCACTTTCCTCTCAAAGCAAGATTGATGGAGAAAAATGAACATAGATTAGCTGATATATGGTGATTCCATTATAAGGTCAATGGGGGTAAATGGGGGGTTTATCTAAAACTGTAAATGGCGGTTTCATCTAAAGTGTGGGTGCACTTGAGCTGGGTGGGGGGGGGGGGGGGGGGGGGGGGGGGGTGGGGGGGGGGGGGGGGGGGGGGAGATTAAATATCTGTCTCTGCGTGTGCACTTCTGGAAGTTGATGTCAGAGTTTTTTTTAAACTGTAATGTTGGTACTGGCTGTGATTTAAAAATTCTGTGAAAAGTGACTCAGCTAAGAAAGATTGAAAAGTTGAGGATGGCAGCATTGCCATCGCTATGATTTCAGCATTTCAGCTGTTTGTGGTATTTGCGCTCTTCTCAATGGTTACCACAACTCTGCAATAATCTGCCTGCTGGGCTGGAGTTCATGGATTCAGTTAACCTTGACAGCATGTGCAGATATGGTTAATGGCATAATGATGAGGACGGATGGTTTCTCTCTTGTGGCAACTGACCTCCATGGCATCAATGCTTTCATGTATAACAATTCAATCATGAAAAGAACAAACCAATCATTAATTTTAATGTGACCTGGTGGCTGCCAGTGGACTCTGTAGCTTCCACTCAAATGTCTTGTTCCCTGAACACCAGTGAAATTTTGTAAGAGCTCCTTCATAAAGTTTCCTCTTTGTTAAGCTCTTCCTGTCCATTGAAGCCTTGTAAATGCTTCAGTTTCAGTCAGCTTGCAGTTGATTAAACAGACATTTGGTTATTTCTCCTTCAACATCAATGTGGCCTTAACAACTGAAATATTACAGAGATGAATAAAGGCACAAAAAAGGCACTAACCAGGAATTAAAATAAAAACAGAATTTTATCATCTCTGGCACATACCAACTCCCAAGGAAAACCAAGAACCGGGTGATTGTATTAAAATGAGCCAATCCTGCTGTGCCTCATTAAAATTATGTCTTTGCAACCTAAATGTTTAGGTTTTGCAAACATAAATGTTTAACAGGATAAATATCATCCAGAAGCCAATAAGAGTCAGGCAGACATTGAATGGAAGAGTGGATATTTTGGTACTCAGTCACATCCCCTGTGTTGAACAGGACTAAACTCAACAAATGGACAGGAAATATCTCAGGTGAGAGAAAGTTACTGCAAACCTATATGTTCGGCTGGTAAATGTCTCTGTTACCTCTGAAACAGCATTGGTGAGTTTATATGGGAAGGATTTTTGTTCATAGAAACATAGAAAATAGGTGCAGGAGTAGGCCATTCAGCCCTTCAAGCCAGAATCCCCATCCATATGATCATGGCTGATCATCTAAAATCAGTACCCCGTTACTGCTTTAACCCCATATCCATTGATTCCCTTAGCCCAAAGAGCTAAATCTAACCCTCTCTTGAAAACATCCAGTGAATTGGCCTCCACTGCCTTCTGTGGCAGAGAATTCCACAGATTCACAACTCTCCGGGTGAAAAAGTTTTTCCTCATCTCGGTCCTAAATGGCCTACTCCTTATTCTTAACTGTGACCCCTGGTTCAGGACTGCCCCAACACCAGGAACATTTTTCCTGCATCTAGCCTGTCCAATCCTTTAAGAATTTTATATGTTTCTAGAAGATCCACTCTCATTCTTCTAAATTCCAGCGAATACAAGCCCAGTAGACCCATTCTTTCACCATACGTCAGTCCCGCCATCCCAGGAATTAACCTGGTAAATCTACGCTGCACTCCCTCAATAGCAATAATTTTCATCCTCAAATTAGGAGATCAAAATTCACACAATACTCCAGGTGCGGTCTCACCACAGCCGTAGGACCTCCTTGCTCCTAAACTCAAATCCCCTCGCAATAAAGGCCAACATGTCATTGGTTTTCTTCACTGCATGCTGTACCTGCATGCTTACTTTCAGTGACTGATGTACTTACACCCAGGTCTCGTTGCACCTCCCCTTCTCCTAATCTGACACCATTCAGATTAAAATCTGCCTTCCTGTTCTTGCCACCACATTTATAACCTCACATTTATTCACATTATACTGCATCTGCCATGCTTCTGCCCATGCACTCAACCTATCCAAGTCATTCTGCAGCCTCATAGTATCCTCCTCGCAGCTCACACTGCCACACAGCTTTGGGACATCCGCAAACTGAGAGATGTTACATTTAATTCCCTTGTCTAAATCGTTAATATATATTGTAAACATCTGGTGTCCCAGCATCGAACCTTGTGGCACCCCACTAGTCACTGCCTGCCATTCTGAAAAGGACCCGTTAATTCCTACCCTTTGTTTCCTGTCTGCCAACCAGTTCTCTATCCATGTCAATACTCTACCCCCATTACCATGTGCTCTAATTTGCCTCAATAATCTCTAGTGTGGGACCTTGACTAAGACTTTTTGAAAGTCCAGATACACCACATCCACTGGCTCTCCCTTATCCATTCTGCTTGTTACATCCTCAAAAAATTCTAAAAGATTAGTCAAGCATGAATTCCCCTTCACAAATCATGCTGACTTTGACCATTCCCGTCATTGCTTTCCAAATGCGCTGCTATAACATCTTTAATAATCGACTCCAGCATCTTCCCCACTACTGATGTAAGGCTAACTGGTCTATAATTCCCCGTTTTCTCTCTCCCTCCTTTCTTAAAAAGTGGAGTTACATTGGCTACCCTCCAGTCCACAGGAACTGATCCAGAGTCGAGAGAACATTGAAAAATGATCACCAATGCATCCACGATTTCTAGGGCCATCTCCTTGAGTACTCTGGGATGCAGACGATTAGGTCTTGGGGATTTATCTGCCTTCAGTCCCAACAGTTTACCAAACATCATTTTCTGACTAATGTGGATTCCCTTCAGTTCCTCCCTCCCACTAGATCCTTGGTCCCCTAGATTTCTAGATCATCTATATTATTAAATCTCTGATCTTGACCGCTTTTGGCCCACTGTGCTGCGATTTCCGACAGAATGCCGCCACCTACGGCCGTCATTTTTTGCCACCTGGCTCAGAGCCCCGCTCCGCCTTATGGGTGTGGAGGATGTTTCCCATCGATGAAAAATCAGAGAGATATTAATGTTTTTTTAAAAATCACCATTCCCTCTGCTGCCCCTGATGGAGGGAGGGGGAGGGACTATAAAACCAGGAAGTGGTGTGCCTCACTTAGTCTCTGCAAGATGGCTGAAGCCAAGGGTCACATCTCTATGAGCTCTGAATAACACTGAACAAATGTCTACACAACTGTGAATACCCTTAATGTGGTTTGAAAATTAAAATATGGTTTGTTTGAAGTAAAAAGGCACTGCCTGCAAATGGTTGTTTGGGTGCTTTGGCTTGAAGTTGAAAGGCACTATTTACTGTAAATGGTGGCTTGGGTGCTTTGGCTTGAAGTTGAAAGGCACTATTTACTGTAAATGGTGGCTTGGGTGCTTTAACTTGAAGTTGAAAGGCACTACTTACTGAAAATGGTGGCTTGGGAGCTTTGGCTTGAAGTTGAAAAGCACTACATACTGCAAATGGTGGGGGGTGATTTGTTTGAAGTTGAAAGGCACTACTTACCGCACATGGTGGTGGGTGATTTGGCTTGAAGTTGAAAGGCACTTCTTACTGCAAATGGTGGCTTGGGTGCTTCGGTTTGAAGTTGAAAGGCACTACTCACTGCAAATGGTGGCATGAAGTTGAAAGGCAGTACTTACTGCAAATGGTGGCTTGGGTGTTTTGGCTTGAATTTGAAAGGCACTGCAAATGGTGGCTTGGGAGCTTTGGTTTAAAGTTGAAAGGCACTACTTACTGCAAATGGTGGCTTGGGAGCTTTGGCTTGAAGTTGAAAAGCACTACATACTGCAAATGGTGGGGGGTGATTTGTTTGAAGTTGAAAGGCACTACTTACCGCACATGGTGGTGGGTGATTTGGCTTGAAGTTGAAAGGCACTTCTTACTGCAAGTGGTGGCTTGGGTGCTTCGGTTTGAAGTTGAAAGGCACTACTCACTGCAAATGGTATGGTGGCATGAAGTTGAAAGGCAGTACTTACTGCAAATGGTGGCTTGGGTGTTTTGGCTTGAATTTGAAAGGCACTGCAAATGGTGGCTTGGGAGCTTTGGTTTAAAGTTGAAAGACACTACTTACTGCAAATGGTGGCATGGGAGCTTTGGCTTGAGGTTGAAAAAAATCACCATTCTCTCTGCTGCACCTGCTGGAGGGAGGGGGAGGCACTATAAAACCAGGAAGTGGTGTGCCTCACTCAGTCTCTGCAAGATGGATGAAGCCAAGGGTCACGTCTCTATGAGCTCTGAATAACACCGAACAAATGTCCACACACCTGTGAGTACCCTTAATGTGGTTTGAAAATGAAAATATGGTTTGTTTGAAGTAAAAAGGCACTGCCTGCAAATGGTTGTTTGGGAGCTTTGTCTTGAAGTTGAAAGGCATTACTTACTGCAAATGGTGGCTTGGGTGTATTGGATTGAAGTTGAAAGGCACTACTTACTGCAAATGGTGGCTTGGGTGCTTTGGCTTGAAGTTGAAAGGCACTACTTACTGCAAATCGTGGCTTGTGTGTTTTGAAGTTGAATGGCACTACTTACTGCAAATGGTGGGTTAGATGTTTTGCTTGAAGTTGAAAGGCACTACTTACTGCACATGGCCGCTTGGGTGATTTGGCTTGAAGTTGAAAGGCACTACTTACTGCAAATGGTGGCTTGGGTGCTTTGGCTTGAAGTTGAAAGACACTACTTACTGCAAATGGTGGCTTGGGTGCTTTGGCTTGAAGTTGAAATGCACTACTTACTGCAAATGATGGCTTGGGTGCTTTGGCTTGAAGTTGAATTGCACTATTTACTGCAAAAGGTGGCTTGGGAGCTTTGGCTTGAAGTTTAAAAAAAATCACCATTCTCTCTGCTGCACCTGCTGGAGGGAGGGGGAGGGAGTATAACACCAGGAAGTGGTATGCCTCACTCACTCTCTGCAAGATGGATGAAGCCAAGGGTAACGTCTCTATGAGCTCTGAATAACACCGAAAAAAAGGCTACACAATTGTGAGTACCCTTAATGTGGTTTGAAAATGTAAATATGGTTTGTTTGAAGTAAAAGGCACTACCTGCAAATGGTTGTTTGGGTGCTTTGGCTTGAAGTTGAAAGGCACTACTTACTGTAAATGGTGGCTTGGGTCCTTTGACGAAGTTGAAAGGCACTAATTATTGCAAATGGTGGCAGTGATTTGGCTTGAAGTTGAAAGGCACTTCTTACTGCAAATGATGGCATGGGTGCTTTGGCTTGAAGTTGAAAGGCACTACTTACTGGAAATGGTGGCATGAAGTTGAAAGGCACTACTTACTGCAAATTGTGGCTTGGGTGCTTTGGCTTGAAGTTGAAAGGCACTACCTACTGCAAATGGTGGCTTGGGTGCTTTGTTTGAAATTGAAAGGCATTATTTACTGCAAAAGGTGACTTGGGAGCTTTGGTTTAAAGGCACTACTTACTGCAAATGGTGGCTTGGGAGCTTTACTTTGGCTTGAAGTTGAAAAAAATCACCATTCTCTCTGCTGCACCTGCTGGAGGGAGGGGGAGGGACTATAAAGCCAGGAAGTGGTGTGCCTCACTCATTCTCTGCAAGATGGATGAAGCCAAGGGTCACATCTCTATGAACTCTGAATAACACTGAACAAATGTCTACACAACTGTGAGTACCCTTAATGTGGTTTGAAAATGAAAATATGGTTTGTTTGAAGTAAAAGGTGCTACCTGCAAATGGTTGTTTGGGTGCTTTGGCTTGAAGTTGAAAGGCACTACTTATTGCAAATGGTGGCTAGGGAGCTTTGGCTTGAAGTTGAAAGGCACTACTTACTGCACATGGTGGCTTGGGTGCTTTGGCTTGAAGTTGAAAGGCACTAATTACTGCAAATGGTGGCGGGTGATTTGGCATGAAGTTGAAAGGCACTAATTACTGTAAATGTTGGCGGGTGCTTTGGCTTGAAGTTGAAAGGCACTAATTACTGCAAATGGTGGGGGATGATTTGCCTTGAAGTTGAAAGGCACTACTTACTGCAAATGGTGGCATAAAGTTGAAAGGCACTACTTACTGCAAATGGCGGCTTGGGTACTTTGGCTTGAAGTTAAAAGGCACTACTGCAAATGCACTTACTTCCTGTTTGCACTGTATATTGATTTAAGATAAAATGCTACCACTTACGGCTGTAATTTTTGGCCATCTTACTCAGTCCCCCTTCTGCTGAGCAGATGCAGAGAATTCTTCCCATCAATGAAAAATAAAAGTGTTATTAGTTTTTAAAAAATGTTGAGAATCTCTCTCCTGTCAATCATGCCCTGAAAGCCACACCTTTTCCGGTGGGAAGGGGAGGGGTTATAAAACCCAGAAGTGTGGGTGTGGCTCAGTCTCTGCATGATGGGGGAGGGAGAGGTCATGACTCTGTCTGAGCTGTGAATCAACTGAACACACTGAATGTCTACTGAACTGTGAGTTTGGTGTTTTGTGTGGTTTTATGGTGGTTTCACCCTGCATGAAATGGTATGAAGCTGCATATGAATTTGGTGGCCTTCGACCCCACGGTCGAATATCCCACGGTCTAGGCATAAGCTCAGGGGCGACCGCGCCTTTGCGGTTTCAGGCCCTAGACTGTGGAACAACATCCCCTTTCCCATCAGAACTGCCCCCTCCATCGACTCTTTTAAGTCAAGGGTGATAAGTAAAGACTTATCTATACTCCCGCCTTTCCTGACGTCCTCTGAGTGTGGGCAACATGTATATATGTATGTATTCTGTTTAGTTGTGCTATTCGTATAACAAATGTAAAGCAATTTGGCCAACGAGAGTTGTTTTTTAAATGTGCTATATAAATAAATGTGACTTGACTTGACTTGACCCTGCTTGATGTGGAATGAAACTGCACTTGAATTTGGCGGCCATGGATCCCGCTTGAAGTGGTATGAAACTGCACTGAATTTGGTGGCCTTGCACCCTGCTGAAAGTGGTATGAAACTGCACTTGAAATTTGGTGGCCATGGACCCAGCTTGAAGTGGTATGAAACTGCACTTGAATTTGGTGGCCTTGCAGCTTGCTTGAAGTGGTTGGAAACTGCACTTGAATTCGGTGGCCTTGCGCACTGCTCATAGTCGTAAGAAACTGCACTTGAATTTGGTGGCCTTGCAACCTGCTTGAAATGTTAGGAACATGGATTTGAATTTGGTGGCCTTGCACACTGCTTAAAATGGAATTTCAAGGAATAGTCATGAGTCAACTGCCAGTCCACCAGCCGTGAGTTAGCTGCCAGCAGATCAGGCTTGAGGGACTGAGCTGCCACCCCAAGAACCCATACCAGCACTCCAGAAAGCTCCCCCACTGGCCACCAATATTGGAATTGGTGGAGAGGTGGAATATTGCGTCGGGGGACCAGCCCTCCTGTGTGAACATGGGACCCAACGGGTCCCACTTCGTCTAGTAGATCATAGATTTCTAATAAATTACAAATCAACTTTATTCAATTTTATGATGCTAGTTATATACCTAAACTACTGACAAGGTAAACAATACTAAATTAAAAAAATTCCCACACAAATCTTGTCAGCACAACTGTTTTAGTGCATTACTAGGACTGGGATTTCTGCAAAATCAGTGATTGTGAACATTTCTCCACAGACAAATGCCCACATGTATTCAAATGTTACAATCTAATCTGCACAAGAATTACCAAAAGGAGTGGAACAAAATAATAAACAGAAGAAAATGGACTGTTCTTAAAATCACTTTAATTATGTGGTAAGTAAGCACATCTCTGTAAGAAGGAGGGGAACACAATAAAACTGAGGTCACAAAACCAAAGAGTCCTGTGATCACTCTGACTGCTGTCTGAGTCAGCAGAGGATGAGTTATTCAGGCCTTTCAGAACAAATTCACAGTATTCCTTCAGTTATGGAGGATAATTACAAAATGATTATCTCAAAGATGTCAAATATAATGTGAATGACCTTCCCATGATCATCCAACTTGCTGAGTTCACAAGTGTATATCACTGGGAGTATACCATTTCATCATGCTCCTGGATGTACTCTCCTGATGGGAGATAAGACCCCATATTTTCATATGCAATACACTTTCCAGTCATAAATGGACAGCTTAAGCCCCTAATGACCTCAACAGAGAGGGTTTGGAATTATCTGGCACTTGGACAAAACATACTTATGTTGCACTTTAGTGCTTAACCGTTCAGAGAGCAGTAAACCCTTGCAATAATGGACCTCTATATAGTGGATTTTGGTTTTAGTGGGCCGAGTCCTGTTGCATCATTCCTCCACTTCCGCCAGTTACCCATTGTGCTGGAGCCACGTGGCAGTTACCCATTGTGCTGGAGCCACATGGCGGTTACCCATTGTGCTGGAGCCATCTGGTTGTGGGAGTACGGAGAGAGAGCAATATGAAGGCAGCTCCCCGCCATGCAAATTCTAGCTTGTTTACCACCCACCCCCAGCTTCCCCCCCCCCAATGCCACCCCCTGGTCTTTACCCCCTCTCACTCGGTTCTAATGGCCAATTGTCAATAAGGGACACCATCATCATCGCCTGCCCTTGTCTGTGGTCCGTTATTAGGAAGGTTAACTCGAGACATAGAGTGATACAGTATGGAAACAGGCGGCCCTTCGGCTCAACTTGCCCACACCGGCCAATATGTCCCAGCTGCATGTTTCACCTGCCAGAGTTTGGTCCATATACCTCCAAACCAAACTGTATTGATAAAAATGACAACAGCACCAGTGGTGACAATGAGGCAAAGAGTACACTGAATGCAGGTTACACAGAAAAGCTGGAGAAACTCAGCGGGTGCAGCAGCATCTATGGAGCGAAGGAAATAGGCAACGTTTCGGGCGAAGAAGGGTTTCGGCCCGAAACGTTGCCTATTTCCTTCGCTCCATAGATGCTGCTGCACCCGCTGAGTTTCTCCAGCTTTTCTGTGTAACCTTCGATTCTCCAGCATCTGCAGTTCCCTCTTAAACACTGAGTACACTGAATGCAGTCTATTCTAGAGCAATTGTTTTCAGTTTTACCTGGCAAGAAGTAAAGAAACAATTTTGTGGCATGTTGTCTTAAGCTTCTTGTCACAGAATGCAAATTAATTTACTTAGACGTTGGCTGAGATCTGAGAACACAGATCATTGATGGATATATCAAAGCAACTTAAACAGAAATCCCTCAGAAAGGATACCGTATTGTTTGAGCTGCTTAAATGAGCAAAATCAGGTCACCTACTGAAAATACATTTGAGGTATAATGATCACAAGATACTGCTGTAAATAGAATTGGAAGACAAAACACACTTTACATTTGAAATCGTTATGAGAGAATCAGTGAAATAAGCAGAACTCAATATCGTGGTGGAACTTAATATTCAAATAGACTGCTCATCTATTTGACTATTGATAAAACGCTAAATAATGTAAAAAGTTCACTAATTTCCCAAAGGTTTGACATTCATCAAACCCAGTGCGTGAGCATAGAGAGGCCACTATAGAGATAATAACAATATCGATGTTCCTTAATGCACATTTAATATTTTCCAAACGCACCATGACGGGTAATAGAGCATAAACCTCTGTGGAAACGCTGATGCCTCTGCTCACAAATATACCTTGTCAATTCAGATCAGTTTTTACAAACTGCGACTATTAATTCTTGTAACTGTAATTGATTATGCAGAGTTGTTGTCAAGGAAGATGTAACCAATGGCTATTTTCTCTACTGCCACACCAAGAAATTGGGTAGAGTCAGCATCTTGCACTCGATACAGTAGTGTTTTGATGATTGTTTTATAAAACAGACTGACCAGTACCTTACAATCTGTCACATTTCAGAGTTTTGCCGATAGAGGCAGAGATGAAAATGTTATAAGTCTCAGTGCTTCCTGCTCTAAGAATGAGGGGACAATGGTTGTCCCACAAGGGTTTATGATCTACTTACCATCATGGTGAGTATGGAGAATAACAAATAGACTATTAAATAACAAACAAATATCCATTACCACATCAAACCGAAATCTTGGAAAATGTTTTACATTTGAACCCTTATCAGAAAGGTTTAATAACGACTATTTATGAGTTGATTTTGAAATTACAAATAGATATATTTGATAAAATTAAGAATGACTGGGAAAGTGAAGTCCAAATTTCTCTATCTATAGTGAAATGGGAGAGGATTCTTCAATTAGTCAATACTTCTTCAATGTGTGCAAGACACGCTCTGATACAATTCAAGGTGGTTCATAGAGTTCATATGTCAAAAGATAAGTTAGCTCGTTTTTATGGTCATATAAATCCTACCTGTGACAGATGTAACTCTGAAGTGGCCTCACTGACCCATATGCTTTAGGTCCTGCCCAGTTTTGGAAAAATATTGTAAATACATTTTTGATACTATTTCTGTAGTTTTAGGTATTGATTTACAACCTCATCCTATTACTGCAATTTTTTGGCTACCAATGTTAGATTCTACTCATCTGTCCCGTTCCGCCCATCGGCTGATTGCTTTTACCACATTAATTGCCAGAAGATCTATATTATTTAAATGGAAAGACGCCAACCCTCCGACCACACTCCAGTGGTACTCTGAAACGATATCATGATATAAATTTAGAAAAAATTAGGAGTGACATTGTTGAACCCTTGGTTAAATTTGATAGGACTTGGGGCAGCTTTATTCAACATTTTCACTTGACATAAATTGTGCCCTCTCCAATTGTTATAATAATTATTTTATCTTTATACGGTGGAATGGACTTGACGACAAACAGGGACTTAAATTGTTTAAAATCTTTGCAGCCCATATTCTGTTTTGCTTTTTTCTTTAGTTTAGGGGGTTTTGTTTTTCTCTTTTTTCTCTTTTTTTTTTTTTTTTTTTTTTTTATCTTTTTGTTTTTATATATATGTAAAACGACAATCATCATCAGCCTAGCAGTGGAAAGGTTTGGAGAAGTAGAGAAGAAGCGGCCAGAACACCTTTCACCATGAACCAACGAGCAACGAAGATCCACAAGATCCGGCAGGAGCTGAAGTCCCTCAAGAAGCAGTATAAAGAGGCCAGGGAAGAGCAACGTCCCCCCTTGGCTGAGCTGCGAACCATCCTGAGGAAGAAGCTGATGACCCTCCGTAGAGCTGAGTGGCACTGAAGACGCCGGAAGGAAAGAGCCAGGAAGCGAGCATCCTTCATAGCCAACCCCTTCGGCTTCACCAAACAACTACTCGGGCAGAAGCGCAGTGGGAGTTTGGCTTGCTCTAAGGAGGAGATTGACCGGCACATCCAGATGACCTACAGTGACCCCGTCAGGCAGCAGGAGCTGGGCCAGTGCAACATCCTGATAAAACCACCTCCACCCATCAAGGAGTTTGATAGTAGAGAGCCACTCCTGAAAGAGGTCCAGGACGTTGTGAAGAGAGCAAGATCTGGCTCAGCCCCTGGCCCGAGCGGAGTCCCCTACAGGGTCTACAAGAACTGCCCCTTGTTACTGAAACGGCTGTGGAAGATCCTGAAAGTCATCTGGAGGAGATGAAAAGTGGTGCAGCAGTGGCGAATCGCTGAAGGAGTCTGGATCCCAAAGGAAGAAGATTCCAAGAAGATCGATCAGTTCAGAATCATCTCCTTGCTAAGCGTTGAAGGCAAGATTTTCTTCAGCATAGTGGCGAGGCGGCTGATCAACTTCCTCTCCAGCAATGGTTACATCGACAGCTCAGTGCTAAAGGGAGGCTTGTCTGGAGTGCCGGGGTGTCTAGAGCACACGGGAGTGGTGACCCAGCTCATCAGAGAAGCCAGGGAGAACAAGGGAGACCTGACAGTGCTCTGGCTTGACCTGGCCAATGCCTACAGCTCCATCCCGCACAAGCTGATCCAGACAGTCATGGCCAAGCATCATGTGCCGGGCCAAGTGGCAGATCTCACCCTGGACTATTACAACCAGTTCAGCATGAGAGTCTCATCATGGTCAGTAACATCAGAGTGGCACAGACTGGAGGTTGGGATCATCACAGGCTGTACCATCTCTGTGATCCTTTTTGCTTTGGCGATAAACATGATTGTCAAGTCTGCTGAGCCAGAGTACCGGGGTCCTCGGACCAAGTCAGGAATGCGCCAACCACCAATCAGAGCCTTCATGGATGACCTGACTGTCACCACTGAGTCAGTGCCAAGAGGCAGGTGGATCCTGCAGGGGTTGGAGAAACTGATTGGATGGGCAAGGATAAGGTTTAAGCCAGGAAAATCAAGGTCACTGGTGCTGAAGAAGGGTAAAGTCATGGACAGGTTCCGCTTCAGCATCGAAGGGACACCAATCCTAACTGTCTCCGAAAGGCCAGTGAAGAGTCTTGGCAAGGTGTTTAACAGCAGCCTGAAGGATACAACATCTGTCCAGGCAACCTGTCAGGAGCTGGAGTGTTGGTTGAGAGCAGTGGACTGGTCGGGGCTTCCCGGCAAGTTCAAGGCATGGATTTACCAGCATGGTATCCTGCCAAGGATACTCTGGCCACTGCTTGTCTACGAAGTCCCAATATCCATCGGAGAGAGATTGGAGAGGAAAGTCAGCAGCTTTCTCAGAAGGTGGCTGGGACTGCCCAGGAGCCTTAGCAGCATCGCCCTTTACGGAAATAACACCAAGCTCCAGCTGCCCCTGAAGTCCCTGGAGGAGGAGTTCAAGGTGACTCGGGCAGTGAGAGGTGATGATGTACAGGGATTCCAGCGACCCCAAGGTGGCTCAAGCAGGGGTGGAGGTGAAAACTGGGAGGAAGTGGAGAGCCGGCGAAGCCGTGCTGCAAGCAGAGTCTCGGATACGCCACAGAGTCCTGGTGGGAGCAGTGACTCGGGGAAGAGCTGGCCTGGGAATCTTCCCATCTCCCCAGTTTGACAAGGCCAAGGGGAAGGAGAGGCGCAGGCTGGTCCAGGAGGAAGTGAGGGCAGTGGTGGAGGAGGAGAGGTCTACCAGGGCAGTTGGATTGAGGCAGCAGGAAGCCTGGACAAGGTGGGAGCAGGCCATGGACCGAAAAGTCACATGGACTGAGCTCTGGCAGGCTGAACCACAGCGCATCAAGTTCCTGGTCCAGGCAGTGTATGATGTCCTGCCCAGCCCATCGAACCTCTCCATCTGGGGCAAAGCGGAATCTCCAGATTGCCCACAGTGCTCAGGCAATGGGACGTTGGAGCACATCCTGAGCTGCTGCCCAAAGGCTCTTGGGCAGGGCCGGTATACATGGCGTCACGACCAGGTTCACAAACCCATTGCAGTAGCCATCAGCATGGGAATCAGCAGCTGTAGACGAGAACGCCCCACCACCCAGATGATCACCTTCGTGAAGGCCGGAGTGCAGCTGCCAAAAACCACAGCAGCCAGGAATCTGTCAGGAATCCTGGCGACTGCGCAGGACTGGCAGCTTTCCGTAGACCTGGTGAAACAGCTGAAGTTCCCACAGCACATTGCCACGACCACCCTGAGGCCAGATATCCTCCTGGTCTCAGAGGCGACCAAAAACATCGTCTTGTTGGAACTGACTGTGCCGTGGGAGGACCGTCTGGAGGAGGCCCACGAGAGGAAGATGGCCAAGTATGAAGAACTGGTCATAGACTGCCGCAAGCAGGGCTGGAAGGCAAGGTGTATGCCCATCGAGGTTGGCTGCAGAGGTTTTGCAGGGCAATCGCTCTACAAAGCCTTGAGTGCACTGGGCATCAACGGAGTGGCAAGGAGAAGGGCCATCAAGAACACCACAGAGGCAGCGGAGAAGGCCTTGAGATGGTTATGGATCAGGAGAGGAGGTCCATGGGGAGGAGCGAATGCCACCTGAACACAAGTCGTGGTCTGATCAACCACGGCTGGGTCGCCTGGGTGAGGGTGTCTGATGTTGAAAGACCCAAAACACCCAATGACCCCAGGTTACATCACTGATGATGTGTTCAGGAGCATCTATCGATGTATTTGTATCAATCTCTTTTAAACACTTAACTATATTTACATAGAGACTGGGAGGTCTATATTCAATGTGTATTTTGACACTTTACTCATATTTAGGTTGTACCTGTTATTAATGTAATCCTGATCCCTATGTATCAATATTATTGTTATGTTTATCATTATTATTTGTTGTTGTTTTGTTTTTTTTGAAAAAAAACGAATAAAAAGGTTTTGAAAGAAAGATTAAATGTGCAATTTTATCTACTCTGAGATAATACTCATACAGACAACATGTTCAATCTGACTGAGATTGGATTAATAGATCTTTTATCCCCTTTGCTCATGTAAACTGTAATAGCTGATACTCCTGTTGCGAGTTGACACCAGAGGTAACCCGAGTTAAAACTCGTGGTAATAACGTACGATTAACGTACGGACCTCGTGGACGCAACTTAGAGATTCGTGGCGCTAACGGCAGGTACTCGTGTAACTTGTCGACTCTTGAAAAAAATCAAACATGTTTGTAATAATGTAGTGGCCCGTGCGTTTACCTTAGTGTATCGTGAGTCTACCGTGGGAACTCTTCAACTCAGCGGGCAGGCAGCAGCAGATTGTGGATCCCTTCGGTTTCCCAGCGACAATCACCTGCCATAACGCGAGAGAAATCATGCACTGTTGTAGGTCTCCTTTGCACGTCGGTGTTTCTGTTTTTCTCCACTCATTGTTGGCCCTATCTGTCACCACCCCCACCTACACCTCTCTGCTTCCCGGCCATGTGTGTGACCCCTTCCCTCCCCTCTCCAGCTCCCCGCCCATTGCACCGGCGCTTTGCACTGTCTTCACGTCGGCGATGCCAACAGGTCGATGCCAGTCGCCCCGGGGAAGTCGCTCCCTTCAGTTTCCCAGGGGGTTGGGATGGGGCTGGAGTTGGGAGGGAAAGGTGGTGGTGGTGGGTGGGTTAGGTGAGCAGGAGAGTGGGGTTGTTTACAGTTGCAGAGGGAGGGGGCAAGGGCAGTACAGTTCCCAGTCTCTGCTCCTATCCAGGGGGGTGGCCGGAGATGTCAGGACCAACGGGACACCGATCCCCAGGCCCACTGCAAGCACGGAGATCCCAGAGACCCACAGCCAGCAGCAACACCAGCCCAGCCCCGCTCCAACTCCAGAGGAACACGCTCCCCGTAGGGGCTGAAGCTGATGATGTGCAAGGTACATCTTGTTCTTGGGGTGGTGGATGAGGGGGCGCAGCTCGGGCTGTGGGCGAACTGCCACTTGTCGCCGTAGCGGCCCATCAGGGAGCGGATTCCTCTGGAGTTGGAGCGGGGCTGGGCTGGAGTTGCTGTTGGCTGTTGGCCTCTGGGTTCTCCGTGCTTGCAGTGGGCCTGGTGGGCCTGGGGGTCGGTGTCCCGTTGGTCCTGACGCCTCCGGCCACCCCCCTGGACAGGAGCTGAGACTGGGAACTGTACCGCTCTTGCCCCCTCCCTCTGCAACTGCAAACAACCCCACTATCCTGCTCACCTAACCCCCCCCCCCCCCCCCCCCCCCCCGCCCCCCCACCTTTTCCCTCCCAACTCCAATGGGCGGGGAGCTAGAGAGGGGAGGGAAGGTGTCACACACATGGCCGAGAAGCAGAGGGGTGTAGGTGGGGGGGATGATAGATAGGGCCAACAATGAGTGGAGAAAGACAGAAATACCAACGTGCAAAGGAGACCTACAACAGTGCATGATCTCTCTCGCGTAATGGCAGGTGATTGTCGCCTGCCCGCTGTTTCTGACGCTAAAGCCTTGGGATCGTTGCCCTTCGTGTTGGCGTGGAGGGGGAGGGGGGTATTGTGCTGTTTGATTGCCCCCTGCTATCCCAGGGACAGGGAGACACAGCGGCTTTTGAGACTGGTGGGCAATCACTTCCAAAGTTCTGCCCACACTTGTCTCCCACACTAAGATCACCCCGCAGAGAATGATCCCGGCCTAACCCAAGAGCCATGTCACCCCAGACAGATTAATGATGCCCCCCCAACCTCTCTCCATCTCAACTCACGCCTGGGCACCGAAGCAACTCAGGAGGCGAACCATGAGCTCCGTCTCACAACAATCTGATGTGCACATCCGTCCACATTCAAAGATTTAATCTCCCGTCTCCCCGCAGTGTGTAGACATGGCAGTAAATTCAATTAAAACATATCAAACCTGTGTGTTTCAAACAAATCATAAGTATAATTGCTCTGGCACTGGATGGTGCGCATTTTCCCTTTGTAGGTCACATCAATAGATGCGGCCGTGCTGAATTCTATCTTTAAAACAAAGCCACAGGATGGAGATGTCTTCTTTAACACTGTTGCTTATTAAAACATAACACTGTTGCTTATTAAAACAAACCTTCAATCAGGATTGGCTCATGAGTAACTCGGGAGACGAACTTGGAACATCGCAGAAATGACAAGTAAATGGTAAACTTGTCATACACGTGGGAACTCGGTTAAACTCTTGATCATACACTTGGAATCTCGTACACAACCACGAGTCTTTCACTCGGGGCACCTCTTGTTTCAACTCGCAACGTGAGAACCAGCCTTAACTGGTTACTCCTTGAACATGAGATTAATTGCATCGAATCACTGTTTCATACAAGCAATGGTAGTTAGTTATGATATTGGAGTTGGTTTATTGTTGTCATTTGTACCGAGTTATATTGAAAAACGCCTGTCACATTTCAGAGTTTCAAATGTGCTTCATGTGCTATCCAGTCAACTTAAACCGTACAGAAGTATATCGGTGCAATGGGAAAAATCAACGGAGTGCAGAATATAGTGTTACAACTACAGAGAAATTGCAATGGCCACAAAGCAGTACGTTGGGAGATCAGGACTACACTCTTAGCTTATGAGAGATCTGTTCAACAGTCTGATAACAACAGAGAAAAAGCTGTTCCTGAATCTGGTGGTATCTCTTCTGTCTGAAGCGAGGGAGTAGAGTGAATGAAAGGAAAGTGAATAGTCGTTGCTTGGTCTGGCTGCTTTTCCGAGGCAGCATGAAATGCCGATTTAGTCATGGGGGGTGGGTGGGGAGGGGAAGCTAATTGACGTGCTGAATTGGGCTGCATCCACAACTTTATTCAATTTCATGTGGTTTAGTTTAGTTTAGAGATACAGCATGGAGCCAGGCCCTTCAACCCACTGAATTGACACTGACCATTGATCAACTCTTCACATCAAAACTATGTTATCCCACTTTCCCACCTACTCCTTACACACTATGGGCAACTTCCAGAGGCCAAATAACCTACAAACGTGCACGTCTTTGGGATGTGGGCAGAAACTGCAGCACCTGGAGGAAACCCACGTGATTGCAGGGAGAACGCAAAAATTCTACGCAGACATTACCTGAGGTCAGGATCAAATTGCCACTGCGAGACAGCACCACTATCAGCTGCGCCACTGTATTCATGGGTATATCAGTTACCAAACCAAGTTATGATGCATCTTGGCATACACTACAGAGCAGAGAAATAGGTAAGAATCATTGGAGATATTGAATTTTCCTTTGTCTTCTAAGGATGGTAAAGCATGGTGTACTCCCTTGGCCAGAGAGTCTATGTGGTTGGAACAGTTTCTTTATTGCCATGCCTGAGACATGGTATATGCTCCGAGGACACAACATTTTAAAGCTGAAATATACAATGTAATTTTAAAAAAAAGGAAATGTACTAGCATAACACAACCATAGTTTCCAAGCTAGATCCTCTTCCTACCAGGTTGTCAATAAGCTAAGTCATTGAATCTCATGAGCAACACACCTCGTAACCTGACCCACCAGAGCTGCCATGTGAACGAACACAAGCTTTGCTGTTGGGTTGGTAGCAGCCCATGGAGTGCGGAGCCAATAGTGATGGTCAGGCTATGGGATGCTGGAAATGCTTCTCCTCTTGCTTTCCAGCATGACCTTCCTGATCAACAGCGCTGTGGGATCAAGCTGGTAATTCCTCCACTTTTTGCCATTATCTGGCAGCAAATAAGCTGCTCAGAACTGGTTATATTCACCTCCAGCTTTAGTCTGGCAGTGGCTGCAGGCAGTGGCTCGGAGAGCTCTGAAAAGATTAAAATAGAGTTTCAGACTTCCTTATAACTAGGAGGAGGCCATGCAGCCCGTCGTAGTTGTGCGGAGAGCAGTCCCATTCCACCATTGGCTTTCCATCCGCATTCCCATTAATTCCACCACCCACCTCACTGGAGGCAATTTACAGTGACCAGTTAACTGACTAACCAATATTTCTTTAGGATGCTGGAGGAAATCAGAGCAACGAGGGAAATTAACATGGTCACAGAGCGAACTCCACATGCAGATAGAGCAGCAGGTCAGGATCAAACCCTGGAGCTGCGAGGCAGCAGAACCCCCAGTTGTCACCTTAGTGTGACTGCAGACTGTGATTTAGTCACTTTGAACTTCTTCCCATTTTTGTCCAGACAAAAATACATGGTCTTAAAAAATACAAATTTGCTCCAGAGTTTCAGATTGTCAAGTTCTGCAAGACTAGGCATTACAGTGATGTCCCTACTGGATAGATGGGAGATTGGCCAAAGAAGTGATGGATGTAGGTACTCAAAAGTCTATTCCACATGTCAAGTCAATATGTCCTAGCATTTACAATCAGAACTGCTGTCAGCAGTCCGGCAATGTTGTCCAAAGTGACTTTGATCTCAATACAAGTGCTCTGGAATTTCCAGTTTAAACTTTCTCTCTCTTTAACTTGTTCAATAAAACCTACTTTTCTGTGCCAATCTTTCATCACGTGGTTCGATGTCAATGTGCTCTGAAGACAGAACTTGGGTTGTTTTGAAATGCCGAAGCAATACATAAAAACAACTCCATTAACTCCACACTGAAAATATCTGGCAAATTGACCTTCTGACTGCCCACATGTTTAATGCAGATAGCTCATTAGATAATGCAGGAACAATCAGGGAATTTATCGAGCATCCAAATCCTGCAATTAACTTCCAAACTGTAAATGTGGTAATGCCCTTGGTTCAAAGTGCAAAAATACTCTTATACAGAGAGACAGGTCATTCAGCTCAACATATCCAAGTCGGGCTTTATGCCTCTCACAAACCTTTATCATTAAAAACAACTGAAGACACAGGAGATATGACAGCAAGCTGAAACATGCTGAGGACCCAAGTTCTCTCTAATGGGGCTGTCCCACTTAGGCGACTTTTTAGGCGAGTGCAGGAGACTGCGCTCGCCACATGGTCGCCACATGTTCGCTGGTGGTCTCTGGTGAGTCTCCTTCATGGTCGCGAGGAGTTCCCGCATCCTGGGAACTAGTCGCGGCCTCAGTATGGTCGCCGCAAATATTTCAATTTGTTGAAAAACTTTCTGCAACCAAAAATTTGTCGCCATGGAGATAATCGATAATCTTGTAGTCGTAGCTGCATTTGTAATGGGGTAGCCATGTGGTTGTAAGTAGTCGATGTAGTCATAGGTAGTTTTAGTTAATCGCCTTTGCTGACCTGTCATTTTCATTGATTCATTGGAGAAAAAAAACGTAAGCAGTAGTTTTCAGAGCCAAGGATAACCGACCGGTAATGTTAAATGTCCACCGAACTCCACAGCTGTGTATCTCTGGCTTATTAAAAGTTGGCTGGCTTATTAAAAGTTGTCTTCATTCCCTCTCCCCCCTTCTACCCCCTCCCCTGTTCTCCCCCTTCTCCCCCCCTTCTACCCCATCTCCCCCCCCTCTCTCCCCCCCTTTTTAAACGACTTACCGTACACTGTGCTTTAGCCGTCTTAATTACAGCACCAACCTTCCTGTTCATCGCAGTGTGTGTCTGTGTCACCTTGGCAATCACAGTGGTGCTGCGGTAGAGTTTCTGCCTTACAACGAATGCAGCGCCGGAGGCCTGGGTTCAGGAAAGATGCTTCCCCATAGCTGATGTTTTGAAAACCAAAGGTTTATGTCTCAAAATAAAAAGGATGGCCAATCAGGTATTTCTTCACCCAGGGAGTAGTGAATCTTCTGAATTATCTGCCCAAGATTGCTGAAGTGATTCGATCATTAATAATATTCAAGCCAGAGTTAGACTTTTGTACATTAAGGGAAACAAGACTGATGAGCTTCATGCAGGAAAGTGAGTGGAACAGAGGTGAAGTGCTGAATGACCTAATACTGCTATTTTCTTTGACAAATAATGTGCTCATTATTTGTTCTCTTTGAACTCTGTGGCAAAGGGATAACTAGTGGCCGTTACTATATATCAGCCGGGAAGGAGAAAGCAGGCATGTAGGGAGTTGAGGGGTAGTTAGTAGTGGAAGGCTCGAAACGCAACGGAGGAGCATAGGGGGGCCGCAGGAGGAGGCTGAGGCTCGTTGACAGCCAACAAGTGCTGGCGACTACGGCGGTAGATAGTTCCTTCAAAGTCCACCAAGTAGGATCTCGGTGAATTATCCACCCCAACCACGGTTGCGAGTCGGGAGAATCCGGTGGCTGTCTGCATGCGGACGACCTGGCCAGGCAGTAATGGTGAGAGAGGGCGGCAGGACTTGTTGTGAGAGCGGCGCTGTACCTCATGCCTTGAGCAATCCGTTGCTGGACGGCAGCAGGCTGGAGGACCTTGGGCACTAGGGATTGCTGGGCGATCGGCATCGGTGGGCGAAGAACGCGGGACATCAGACGTTGGGCAGGGGATCGCATGGTAGGGTCCCTGGAAATGTTACGAAGGTTTAACAGACCCTGGTAGAAGTCACCATTGGAGAGACGAGACTGCTCGAGCAAATTCTTGGCACTGCGGACAGCACGTTCAGCCAGGCCATTGCTCTGCGGGTATTCAGGGTTGCTGGTATAGTGAGTGAAGTTCCACTTCACAGCGAAAGCCTGGAATTCTGCACTGGTGAACTGACGGCCGTTGTCGGTCTGTAAGCGGACCGGGGACCCAAAAGTGGCGAAGTGTCAGCGCAGCTTACTGATGACCATTTCAGAGGTGATAGCAGGGAGAAGGTCCACCTCGAACCAGTTCGAGTAGGAGTCGACCAACAGTAGGTATTGTTTTCCTCGCCAGTCGAATATGTCAGCAGCCAGCGATGACCAGGGCATAGCAGGCGCAGGCTGCTGCAGATGTGGCTGGCGCTGCTGATGTGGGGCAAGAGTGTTACAATCAGGACAGGAGGCTACTTGGGCCTTAATGTACTTGGCCATGCCGGGCCAATAGTATTGTTCTTGGGCATGTGAGACAGTGGCATCAGCTCCGGGATGCCCCATGTGGGCAGCGTTGTAGTACAAGTCGTACAGGGAGGCAGGGACGACCACCTTGTGACCCTTGATGATGATCCCGTCCCAGAGCACTAGTTCATCTCGAACCGGAAAGAAAGGGTGGACACCAGCAGGCAGCGAGGTGCGTTTGCTTGGCCACCCCCGCTGGATGACAGCTGCGAGCTGTTGCAGGTCTGGGTCGTTGGCAATGTGCTCAACCAGGCACTGGAGCTGCTTAGAGGGAACAAAGTTGACATTGAGTACCTGCAGATCCTCCAGTTCATAGGGATGTCTGTCGCAGGAGGACTGGGGCGGCCCTGGACAGCGCGTCGGCCACATGCATCTCAGTGCCCCTCTTGTACACGATCAGAAAGTCGAACCGTTGGAGTTGTAGCATCATGCGCTGGAGTCTGGCTGGAGCAATGTGGATGGGCTTATTGAGAATTGTCACCAAGGGCTGGTGATCCATCTCGACGGTGAACTTGGTACCGAAAAGGAAGTCCTTGAACTTGGAGCAGGCGAATACAACCGCAAGAAGCTCCTTCTCGATTTGTGCATAGCGCTGCTCAGTGTCTGTCATGGTGCGCGAGGCATAAGAAATGGGCTGCAGCGAGCCGTCATCATGGAGTTGCAGGCAGTCAGCACCGAGTCTGAAACGGGAAGCATCACACGTAACTACAATCGGACGTTGCAGATCGAAAAACTTGAGAGTCGGCGTGCTGATCAGCTTTGTTTTGAGGAAGTCGAAAGCCTGCTGGTGTTGGGGAAACCAGGACCAGGCAATGTCTTTTTTCGTCAGTTGCCTCAGGGGTGCGCTCAACTCGCTGAGGTCGGGGATAAACTTCCCCAAATAGTTGACCATGCCCAGGAAACGCTGCAGGCTGGCAACATCTGTCGGGGCAGGAAGCTCGGAGATAGCGTTGGTCTTCTGCGGATCAGGTTTCAGCCCGTGGGCCGTGAAGATGTGTCCAACATAGGGTACTTCAGCTACATGGAACCTGCACTTTGACGGGTTAAGCTTTAAGTTGATCTGGCGAGCGCGGTCTAGAATCCGTCGGAGATGGTGGTCATGCTCAGCAGCATCTTTCCCATAGACCAAGATATCGTCCACAATAATGGCACATGGCAGACCAGCAAACAGTTGCTCCATGGAGCATTGAAACACATCGCTAGCGGAGTTTATGCCGAATGGCATCCGCAAAAATTTGTTACTTCCGAAGGGTGTGCCAAAAGTGGTTAAGTCTGAGGAGCGTTTGTCTAAGAGTATTTGCCAGAACAAGCTCCTGGCATCAAGGACAGAAAACACAGAGGCCTGACCGACCTGGGCAGCAACATCTTCTACAGTCCTCATAGGGTAGTGGGGACGTTTTATTGCCAGATTCAAATCTTTGGGGTTTATGCACACCCGTATTTCATTCTTACCCTTCTTCATGGTGGCGACCATGGTGGAGACCCACTCGGTGGGATCACTGACGGCTGCAAGCACCCCCATGTCAACCATGTTCTTCAGCATGGCTTTGACCTTGCCCTTGATGGCAAACGACACCCTGTGTGGAGCACGGACCACTGGTACGACCGATGGGTCAGTTGCGATCTTGTATACGTGGCAGCTTCCCCAACTTATCATCGAAGAGGTCAGGGTACTCGGAGAGTGGATTCAGCATCACCCGCACTTCGTGGACTGTACGGTCGAAAGACACCAGCCCGAGATCCTGACAGGCCTGATTGCTCAACAGAGTCACACAGTCACAGTCAAGAATGAAAAACGACAGGTCACGGGATGATTTCTGCAGCACACAGTGGAAGGTGGCCCTCCCCACAGGTGTCAGCTCCTCTCCCCCATAAGCACGCAATGTGGAGCGATCAGCAGTCAACAGCTCATTATTTCTTATCTGTTTGAATAGGGATGTTGACATAACATTCACCTTCACCCCCGTGTCTAGCTTAGCAGTGAAGGACTTGTTGTTGACAGTAATGAGTACAGAAGGATCCGGAAGGCGAGATCGGCCATGAAGGAGAGTGTAAACACTGGCATCTCCCATAGAACAGCTGGGCTCAGAGTCAAGGGCAGTGTCGACAGAAGACTGGGAATCAAAATCGTTATCAGCTTGCTGAAGGTTGTTTAAAACTTGTCTAGGAGCTGAGGGAACGTTCCCACGGGAGCGACAGGCAGCTGAAAAATGGTTCATCTTCCTACAGAAATTGCAAGCTTTACCAAATGCTGGGCACTGCGACTGCATAGAGTGGACATAATTGCAGTTGGGGCACTTCTTGACAAGCGGGACCCGAGCGGCATGTCAGCCGCGCTGCAGGGCGAACGTTGTCTTGCTTGCAACAGGGCATAGCAACACCACTCAGATTAATAGCCCGATTGTCAGATCCCCTCTGCCCATGTGGCGGGGCAACTACTTCAGCAATACGGCATGCATGCATTGTCTGAGTCAGGGTGAGGTCTGGTCTTTGCAGCAGATCTGCACGTAGCTTCTGATCTAGCATGCCGGTGACAAGGATATCTCTGGTGAGCTGATCACGCATGGTCTCGAAACGGCACCGCTGAGCAAGGTAGCGCAGGTCAGCGATAAAACATTCGACAGGCTCATCAGACTGCTGTTTCCGTGTGAAAAATCTAGCCCGCTCCAATATGCGGTTGGAGGGCAAGTCACAAATCTCCGCAAACTTGTGTAAGAGACATACCAGGTCATTAGCAGATTCCGCCGGCTCGACGACCTGGTCGTTGTCATCCAGGACCGCTGGATTATAGTTGAAAGTCTGAGCTCGTTTCATAGCATCGGGACAGCAAGGTTCAGCAGGAGCGAGGCTTTGATCGCATCAGGGTAATTTCGGTGCACAATGTTGATGAAGTGGTTGTAGTCCATCACAAAAATAGCCCAGCGTTCCGCAATGTCAGCATCAAAGACAAGGGGAGAGGGCTTTCAGCATGAGAATGCCATGATGAATAGGGAATTAAACACTAGTTGGACTAGGGACAAATAAAACCCGATAAACAGGAGGCGTGCGTTTAACTTGCTGACACCATGTAAAGGAGTGGAGTCTGACACACTGTAACCTTTACTGAGTCTTTAATTAAGGCACATGTTACACATGTCCCAGTACTGACTGCATATAGTCTTCAGGCATACTGGAACAAACAGGGAGGAACAAGGGGAGGATATCACAGTTATACTGATATGGCTGGGCGTGGTTAGTGGTATTGAGGTAGCTACATTATAGGTTGCATGCATAAACCATCTACAGGATCCATGATGACTTGGTAGTTTGGATTCAGAGATTTACCCTATGAAGGCCGTAGGTAGTGGTGGAAGGGTGTTGATCTGGCTGGAGGACACACACACACACACACACACACACACACACACACACACACACACACACACACACACACACACACACACACACACACACACACACACACACACACACACACACACACACACACACACACACACACACACACACACACACACACACAGACACACAGAGTGATGAGTGACTGATACTTGCTGCCCGGGGTGATGGGGGAAATCAGGCACAATAATGCATTTTATCAGCTTTTTTGATGGCCATGTAGATATGCAGGGAGTGGAGGATTATGGATCACATGCCAGTAGAGGAAATTCGTTTGACTTAACATCATGTTCGGCAGAGACATTGTGGTCCAAAGGCCCTGGTCCGGTGTGATATTGTTCTAAGTCGTATGCGCTATGTTTTAAAAACCTTGGAATTCAATTCAATCCAACTAGCTATTGACATTTCAAACCCCTTCTGGCCCTCCTAATACTTTGCTTGTGTTCTTTTCTGCTTTCTTTATATTCTCCGAAGGCCCCTGTCAGATTTCATATTCCTAAACCTTGCATATTCTTCCTTTTTCTTCTTTGATCTAATTTACAACTTCTATCATTCTCTACCTTGTCATTCTTGTCCCTGCTCCTTACTGGAGCATGCCGACCCTGAACTCTAATCAGCTGGCTTTAAATGATTCCCACATGTCAGATGTGGACTTAACCAATACCAGCTGTTCCCAATTTACTTTTCCTAGCTCCTGCCTAACAATGTTGTAATATTAGTATCCCCAAATTTAGCACTCTTCCACAAGGTCCAGGCTTACCCGTACTCATAACTATCTTAAAACAGCGAGTTGTGATCACTGTTCCCAAAATGATCTCCCACGGAAACACTAGTCACCTAGCCGCTCTTTCTGCCCAACTCAAGGTTCGGTATGGCAGTTCCTTGAGCTGGAATATTTACATAATGTCTCTTGGATTGACCTAACAAACTCTGCCCGATCTAAGCCTCTTGCACTAAGGAAGTCCCAGTCAATATCGGGGAAGTTAAAGTCGTTCGCTACAACTACCCCTCTGCTTTTACATACTTCTATAATCTATCTGTTCCTCTTTCTGCTGTTGACTATTGGGAAATCTGTAATACAGTTCTATTGGAGAGTTTGTAGCTCTTTCTTTTGCGATCTACCCATGTTGCCTCAGTAGACAATTCCTCCAGTATGTCCCAATCTGAGTGCAGCTGTGATATTGTCTCTGATTAGCAATGAAACTCCTTCACGTCCTTTACCTGTCTCTCTATCACATCTGAAACATCGGACAGAACGTACAGAAGCTTGAAAGTGTGCACTACCAGACAAGAACAGCTCCTTTCCCTCTGTTATCAGGTTTCTGACCTCTCTGTTATCAGGCTTCTGAATAGTCCTTCCATAAGCTAGGGCGGTGCTTCTTAAACTATTTAACTGCCATTCACCCTTGAGTCTTTATCACAAAATCTCATTCACCCTCGACTAAATTTTCTTATGTTTTTTGGTAATTTTTGTCTTATTCTCCCTTGTGTATATTTTGATATATAATTTATTTTGTCACATGAGCAAAACATATTAATTAACTCATTTCTTAAGTGTTTATTTCATTCAACTTTTTGACCATATTGAAAAATATGTAAAATAAACTAGGTGATAAAAAAAAAGAGATTTATTTACCACTGGAGTTGGGAAATCATTCTATTAGAATGATAAAAAAAAAACATTCCAACATCTAAACTCTGTGCTTCAGCCCCATCCTACCCTTTCGGACTTTGATTACTGCAGTTTTTTCTTGGAAAACTGGCTCAAAAAACATGGATTTAATATATTAGTATCCAACTAATATAATTTTCTATAACTCTCCCCGACGAAAGCTCACAATACCACCAAATATCAACTTTGGTACCTAAATCGTTACACAAAGTAAAGTTACAGTTCAACAGTTGCCTACGGCGATCCTCCAGTGTTGCCATTTATAAAATTACTTGACTAAGTGTGACCCAAGGGTCTCTGTCACACGAGAGGCCAGGTCCCCCAAAGCAACCCATTCCCCAACACAATATTCTACCACTCACCTGTTCCCTCAATGCAACCCATTCCCCCAATGCAATATTCCACCACTCACCCTTAGCCCCCAACTGCGCAGGCGCGGCTCATTTCCTCTCATCCCCGGCACTCCCTTACCCTCCTCTTCAACCTCCCTCTTCTTTCCCCTCTCCTCCTCCCCACCCCAATACCTCCTTCACCTCTCCCTCCCTCTCCTTTCCCCTACCCTCAGTCACTCCCTCCTCCCCTCCATAACTTCTCCTCTCCCTACCCATCTCCTATTCCTCTATTCCCCACTCCTTACCTCCCCCCACCTCCTCTCCTCTCCTTCTATTCCCCCCCCTCCACCACACCCCCTTCTCACCTCACTCACTCCCCCCCCACCCCCCCCCCCCCCCCCCTCTCCCTCAAGGAGGAATAGAGGGAGAGGAGGAGGGGGGGCGGTAGGGAGTGGGAAATAGAGGCAGAGGAGAGCAGTGAGGGAGGTGAGGAGGGATAGTGGGGTGGGGGGTATAGGGAGTGGTGAGGAGTGAGGGATAGAGAGAGAGAAAAACTACTAGCTTGTCTGGTCTTCCCTACTAAGGTTATATTACAGTCAATTTGGGAAATATCCTGCTACTTTGAAATTAGAAAACCATAGGTAGAGAGAAAAAAACATGTCCAATTTCCAGCTCCACTGCCATTAAAACCAATAAGAGCTTACTAACCACTTTAATGGCAATGCCTTTTTTAAGTATAGAAATATATATATAAATCTGAATAAATGAAGTAATTCACCCTTCATTCACCCCTCTAGTTTAATTCACCGCAAAATAATTTGATTTGCCCTTGGGTGATCCATTCACCAGTTTAAGAAGCACTGAACTAGGAGGTTGTCTGATTTACCTCTATCCTAGTGCGGACATTGAACTTGGTCTATGGAACATTTGCGTTCTAATGCTGCAAAATATATTCTGCACTCTGTATCTTTCCTTTTGCTCTATCGATTGTACTCAGGTTCAACTTGATTGTAGTTAACACTCTGATTGGATAGCATGAAAAACAAAGCATTTTATTGTACCTCGGTACCCATGACAATAATAAACATAAACATCGAATAGCTGGGCTTGCCAGTAATCCAGATAAATTTAAGATGTCTTTAATTTTGTAGGCAGTGAATGGCAGGGTTCTGGGCAGTATTGGGGAGCAGAGGGATCTAATGCCCCTGTCCCACTTAGGAAACCTGAACGGAAACCTCTGGAGACTTTGCACCCCACCCAAGGTTTCCGTGCCGTTCCCGGAGGTTTTTGTCAGTCTCCCTATTGGTCGAAAGTGGTTTCCGTTTCTTCTATGTTCCGGCGATTATTTCAAAAAATTCAAAACCAGCCGCGACTAAAAATAGGTTGCCATTTTAAAAATCGGTAATTTTTTAGTCGAAGCGGGTTGCGATGCTAGTTGAAGGTGGTTGCCGGAGGTTGCAGGTAGTTGCTATTACATCTAGGCTGGATTACTGTAACGCACTCTATTTTGGAGTTGCTCGTTCTTCACTGGCTCGTCTCCAGTTGGTTCAGAATGCTGCTGCTCGCCTTTTAACAGGGACTCGAAAGAGGGAGCACATATCGCCAATTCTGGCCTCCCTCCACTGGCTCCCGGTGCACTTTCGAGTTCATTTTAAGATACGTTATTTTGTTTTTAAATCTCTGAATGGGCTCGCCCCGCCTTACCTCTCTGAGCTGCTCCACCCCATACACTCCTGCCCGGTCTCTCAGGTCAGCTGGTCAGCTGCTCCTGGAGGTACTGAGGTCTAGTCGGAGGCTCAGAGGGGATAGAGCCTTCTCTGTTGCTGCTCCGGCACTCTGGAACACCCTGCCATTGCACATCAGACAGGCCCCCTCACTGTCCATCTTCAAATCCAGTGTTAAAACACATTTGTACTCCCTGGCTTTGACCGTGCCTGAGACTTTGCTTCTGTTTTTGGTGTTTTTGATGTTTCTTTCTTTTACAGTTCTTTTCCTACTATTTCTTTTGATTGTTATTTTTGGTGTGTATTAACTTTTTTTTGTCAATGATTAGTGATGTACAGCACTTTGTTGCGGCTATGTTTGTTTTTAAAGTGCTCTATAAATAAAATTATTATTATTATTAGAGTGCAAGTGCATAGCTCCCTGAAGTTGGAGTCGCAGGTACATCGGGTGGTCAAAAAAGCTTTTCGTACAGTAGTGGAGTTGGCCTTCATCAGCAATAGTATTGAGTATAGAAGTTGGAAGGTCATGTTACAGTTGTATAAGATGTTGGTGACGCCAAATTTAGAGTATCCTGTTCAGTTCTGGGCACCGTGTTATAGGAAAGATGTTCTCAAGTTGGAGAGGGTGCAGAGAAGATTTACGAGGATGTTGCCAGGACTAGAGGATCTGAGGTATAGGCAGAGGTTGAGTAGGCTGGGATTCTATTCCTTGGAGCGCAGGAGGATGAGGGTATAAAATCATGAGGTCTATAAGATCATGAGAGGAATACTGTAGATCAGGTAGATGCACAGAGACTCTTGCCCAGAGTGGGTGAATCGAGGACCAGAGGACATAGGTTTAAGGTGAAGGGGAAAAGACGTAATAAAAATCTGAAGGGTAACATTTTCACACAAAGGGTGGTGGATGTATGGCACAAGCTGCCAGATGAGATAATTGAGACAGGGACTATCCCAATATTTAAGAAGCAGTTAGATAGGACAGGTTTGGAGGGATATGGACCAAATGCTGGTAGGTTGGACTAGTGTAGTTGGGACATTGGCCGGTGTTGGACCAAAGGGCCTGTTTCCACACTGTATCAATCTCTGACTGTTCCAAATCGCTAATAATCAAGATTAATATGCTCTTAATTTTCCCAATTGTTTGAAATGCTTACATGTTAACATGCAACAATTTATGCAAAACAGGAGTTCCATAAGCTCCATGCCAATAGATTTCTATCAAATTGGTGGGTCCACCAATTGCAGCAGCAGTTTCATTGCAGATTCTGACAATAATGCTCCTGATGTTCTACTCACTGCATTTGCTTCCACACCACAAAGTCAGGCAATTAATGCCAGAAAACAGGAGCATAATTCAGCCATTCAGCATCTTGAGTCTGCTTCATCAGTCAAGACAATAGGAGCTTATCTTCTCACTCAACCATATATTTGTGCACTATCCCCATATCCCACAATTGCTCTCTTATCCAAAAATCTGTAAACCTCCATTTTGAATAAATTCAATACCGAGCTTCATAGCTTCCAGGGTAGAAAATTCCAAAAAATTCACCTTCCTTTGTCCGAAGAACTTTCGTCTTATTTCAGTCCGAATTGTTCTGGCTGTTATTATGAGACTGTATTGTATATCTTTATTGTCATTTCCTGAGTATTCGCATACCCAGAGGGAACAAAAAAACGTTGCTCAACCAGTGTCCATTCAGTGTGCATGAAAAAATAAATAGAAATAAAAAAATACATGTCATGAACAAATTTAACACTCTACTAAACATTCAACAGCCGTTCCGACCGGCAGCGGCACAACAGTGGCTCTGCTGCAGTGTGGGGGTTTGTGCACGATATTTGGCAGGGGGCAAAGTCCATTTAACAGTCTTATAGCCTGTGGGAAGAAGCTGAGGAGCATCCTGCTGGTTTTGCAGCTAATGCTCCTGTACCTCTTCCCAGATGGGAGGATGGAGAAAATGTCATGCGATGGGTGGTAAGGGTCTTTGATGATGGAGATGGCTCTGTTGATACATCTCTTCCTGTATATGTCCAGCAGGAAGGGGAGTGGAGCACCAATAATCCTGCTTGCGGTCTTCACTATCCTGTCCAGTTGGTGCCGTTCGTACGCCTTGCAGCTCCCGAACCAGGAAGTGATGCCGTATGTCAGTGTGCTCTCGACAGTCCCCCTATAAAAAGTCCGTAGGTGTGTAGTGGGGAGGCCTGCTTTACGTAGTCTTCGGAGAGGGTGAAGTCGCTGCTGGGCTCTCTTGACCAGAGCTGTGGTGTTGGCCGTGGACGTCAGGTCATCAGACAGATGTAGTCCTAAGAACTTCATGCTGCTGACCCTTTCCACATCAGCTCCGTCGATGTGCAGAGGTGTATGGTGTTGTTTCCCCGCCCTCCTGAAGTCAACCACCATCTCCTTAGTTTTTCCCACGTTAAGAATGAGGTTGTGGGATTTGCACCAACCTGTGAGCAGCTCCACCTCCATCCTGTGACTCCATAATGAAGACTTCTCATTCAGCGGAAACATTCATATCTATCTGCTAGCATGAATTAAGGAACTGGAAGCTTCTAGCCAAATGTTTTCTCAATTCCTCCAGTTTTAATTAGGGGTCAACAACCTTTTTGCAACTGCCAATGATGCCTTTAAGGTCCTGTTATTTAGAATTTAGAAATGCATCATGGAAACAGGCCCATCAGCCCACCGAGTCCACGCTGACCATCGATCACCCATACACTAGTTCTTGTTACACATTAGGGGCAATTTACAGAGGCTGATTAATCTACAGATCTGCACATCTTTGGAATGTGGGAGGAAACTAGAGCATCCAGAGGAAACCCACACGGTCAAAGGGAGAACATACTAACTCTGAACGGATAGCACTTGAGGTCAGGATCAAACCCAAGTCTTTGGCACTGTGAGGCAGCAGCTCTACCACTGCGCCACCCTTGAGAACCTTGTAATTATAAAAGAGCTGGTTCAACATATAATGCATGCAGGGTACACCAACTTTTAGCTTGGAATAGCATTAGATCCATACTAGGATATTCCAGGCAACAGTAAGGAAGCCTCAATAGAAACCATAAATCACAAGGCATTTGAATCCATTACTCTTCCTGTAGCGGCAGATTTTTATATCGTTCAAGAGATTACTCCCTCTAGCCACCAAGGAAATTACATGGTTAAAGGAGAATGTCGTAATACGCATGTGAGCTCTCCGTGAGACCTTCAGAGCTTCTTCACAGATAAATCTTCATAACACAGTCTTTTGATTAATAGTTTCTTTATTGTTCAAGAAACACAATAAGATACATCCAACCTTATACTCCGACTCGTACACTCTAATCTTCGTCAAACTTCAGCATATCACTTAAATCTTAGAAAGCTCCTCGTGTCTTGGTTAAACTTAACATGGTCGAAGAATAAACCTTCCCAAACGTGTTCAAAACTAAACTAAAATCTAAGCTTCTGCACAAGAAACCTAGCACTATACACACCCTAGAATACGTAATAAATGCCACCCACATAATAACAGACAATTTAAAATTAAAATGCCATAATTAATGACACACAAAATAAGCCAAATGGCCACTACATACGGCCCCTAATTGTTCCGAGTATATAATGAGGCAATTATTAATAAACATCAAAGAAGTAGCCATTAAGGCTTAACATATATCAAAAGCAAAAAGTCGGGGAATTGAACCCCGGTCTCCTGCGTGACAGGCAGGGATACTAACCAGAATACTAATGAGAAAAATAGCACGCACTATATATCAGCAATCAGAATTCTTCATCGACTCTTCCATCTTCACTTTCGCCTTCTAGAAGCAAGCATAACTTGATTATTGATCTTTTTAAAACATTGTTTTTAGTTTAAAGTCGTACCGTGCGCACCAAACCCTTAAAATCAGGCATGATACCCAGTATATAGTCCAAAACATAACAATCCAAAGCTTCACTAGCATGAAACATCTTCCTCCATGTCCGATCAACTGATAGATGTGTTGTAACAACAATGTTGAAGTGTGAAAATCTTTCGAGAGAATAACAGGATTTTTAACAATAAAGTTCACCGTTAGGTTTGATTAAATTTCCAGATCATTAACAGATATTTCAAATCCCAGCTCAAGCTTTGTCCATTCTCTGTCTGGCTCACAGAGAGACTCTAGTTCATCGATCCATCTCTTATCGCTTAAGAAGCAGTTCGCTGTCAGTTCTCTAGAAACTTCATCCTTAGGATTTCCTTTTGTGTTAATATATTTCAATTGTGCAACATTAGTAACTCCCAATGCCCTTTCCATTGGCAGATTGTCTCTCTCCAAATCCCACTCTCTGGTTTATTTGGCTCTATCATCTGGTAGAATGCTTTCACAATTGTTGCTTATCCACTTGGAAAGTGTGAATCCTCATTGCAAAGAGAAGTCAGATGTTTTACTAGATGTATTGCTTCCTGCTCAGTTGACATGGATTTTAAGCGATCATCCATGTAGTTATTATTCTTCAAAGAGATTATTACTTCATGAAATTATGTATTCTCGCCAAACTTGCATTTCAAATTCTGGATGTGTTGCTCTGCCATACAACGATTATTCGGCAGATTAACACTTTCTTGTTTGAAAGGTAAGTCCAGGCAATAGTGTCCATTAATCTTTACTGAGTAGTTCGTAATATCCACGAACTTCAACTCTTCATTCGACATCTCTTCAGATTCCTTATTGGTGCTTTCATTGAAGTCATGATTGTATTGCTTCATTGCCAGCTTTTCTAATTTATCAGTAGATATTTGATTAACAGCAATGGTTGGATAGTTCTTCTGATTCCCGCTTTCATTGTTCCTTTTCAAGGAGCCATAGATAACCCATCCAAGTCGGCTTTTCGCAGTAAATGGTCCATCACCTTGGCTCCTAACAATCTGTATAGGTTCCAATGCCTTCAAACCATTCGTTCCGATAAGTAGATCAATACTAGAATTTATTTCAGATATTTTGACATCCTTCAGGTAAGGCCATTGTTTCAAGTCTTCACATCTGGGTCAATTTTGACAACCAACGGACATGGTTTCATGTGTAAACATTTCAGATATTGGTATAAAATTATCTTCATCCAGACTGGATATCTCCATACTTGTAATGTAATGACTCATGCTCTCTATATCTTTATTCATGGTACGCAATCGAATCTTAGTCTCTTCTGTAATGTTCAGTCTTCTCGTCAGGTTTTCAGTGCAAAAGGTAGTCGAACGTCCGTGATCCAAAAAAGCATTTGTTTGCAACACTGTATTTGTCTTGCTATTCCTTACCTGTACTGGTAAGATTCCTTACCTGTACTGGTCAAGATTTCTCATCGAGCTGCAACAACCTCTAAGAAATATTGCATAATCACTCGTTGCCTCCCCATCTTCTGGCTTGATTTCTCTCCAAGCATGGGCCTTCTCCATGTATGCATTAGCAATCCTCTGTTCATTACCATAACATTATTTAAGTAACCTTCTCGCCTCTTTATAGCCTTGGCTGTCAGGCTCATTTTGACAAATTTCTTCAAGTACCTGAACATTTCCACTTGTGTACTTCACCAGAAATCATAAGCGTTCCTTTACATCCATAATTTTTGTTTCTAATACTTCTTCTAATTCCCTTACGAAAGTTTCATACCGCAAAGGATGTCCAAAACATGTAGGAATTTCTGCTGGTGGTAGAGTGAGAGAGGTATTTTGTCGAGCTGTGATCTGGTTGAATTCAGCTTGCCTATTCGCCAATGCAAATAATCCATCCTGATAACCTAGGCTCAAACTGGCTTGCTCGAATCTGTGCACTTGGCCTCAGAAAAGCGTGACCCGCTATTGGTTTGCCCCGAGCATCTCAAGTGGCTCCATAAGTAGTTTGTTTCGATCTAGCACTCATTACCTGAGATGAAGTTTTACCCATTCTACTCTGTTCCAATGGGTTTTCAAAGCCGTGAAATCCGGTGGACCTCGATTGTGGAATTGACCCAACTGCTGACTCACGTCGAGCAGTTTTCTCTCTTGGTCTAGAGTTCATCGACTTCGATGCTCTAGAGCTGCTTCTTGAACCTTCACATTCCAATATCTTCTTCTTTGATTTGGCTACCGCCATCTTTGTGTCTAATTCCAGTTGTTCCTTTCGTCGCCTCATCTGCTCCTTTTGTCGCATCATCTCTTCTTTCTGTTGCGTCATCTCATCTTTCATCTGTTCTTCTTGCTCAATCTCATGTTTCTTCTTCAAGGCATACGCTTCTATTGAGAGAGCAGCTACATCAGCTTCAACTCCCAATCGAGCAGAAACCCTTGATACCAAACTGGCTATAGAACCAGATTTATGTCCTGACCTTTGTGTAGATACATTCAAGATATTATCTTGTGGTGTAATTTTATCTTCCATTCTGGAACCTCGTTGCATCGCACTTCCAGCTGTTAAGCGCGTAAGTTGCGGTATAATTTCGGATAACCACTCCTCCGCCTCATCCATGTAATCATTGAATATCTCCGCCCTGTCTTCCCGCCACTGGGTGTATCTTTCGTGTTCTTCCAGAGATGGCTCTGAGTCCATTATGTGCATTATGTTTGTCCTTGAGCCTCCTGGAAGAGGTTAAGTAGTTGGCACATATTAGATTCCACTTTGATTGTGTTCTTATCCAATTCTATTAGTTTTTTCTGTTTCTCAACTAATTTAGTAACCTGTTTCCATAATTTGTGTCTCACCTTCTCGACTTTACCAGAAATAGAACTCGGCCTTTGTCAGTGAATTTAACTTGTCTCCTTAGTCTTTCATCGCCACCTCATGCTTCCTCAGACGTGACACTTCCTTCATCTTCTGGCTCCATGGATTCAAACAGATCTTTGGCAGATTGCCAAGTCTTTAAATTGAATGAACAAAGTCTTCTTCTGGCCTCTTTAATTTTGTCGATAAACATCGAGTGGCTATTTTGAAAACAATTTTCTCAAGAACAATAACAAACTGGATTCCACACATCACCCCTCATATCATCCATGGACTTAATAGTGACGTTAGTTCAATAGGAATGTATGTCTTATCTAGACTTCAAAACAATCCAAGGTTGGACGTCTGGATTTCTCCAGGCATATTGGAAAAATACTTTCTTGGCTGTCATTCAGTGGCTAGCTTTCTGGTTCTTCTTACAGAAGCCATTTAAAATTAATGAATTTCAGCTTCAATTCAAAAGGAATAAGTCGACATCTACTCACGATTTTGTGATAATGTCTTCAGATCTTCAGATAAGTCGTATCGCTGTAGATAAACCTCTAGGCCATCTCCGGCCAAGATCTTTTGCCTTCAGTTCCCAGCTGGAACCGGTCTTCTGGCCAGAACCTCTTTCGAGATCCTAGCCTTTCTTCTGTCTTACTCTCTGGGACGAGCTCTCACCTCCTGTTAGAGGTATTCTTTGACTCATATGTGGCAGATGTTTATATCGTTCAAGAGATTACTCCCTCTAGCCATTAACAAAATTACATGGTTAAAGGAGAATGTCGTAATACGCATTGAGCTCTCAGTGAGTCCTTCAGAGCTTCTTCACAGATAAATCTTCATAACACAGTCTTTTGATTAATAGTTTCTTTATTATTCAAGAAACACAATAAGATATATCCAACCTTATACTCCAACTCGTACACTCTAATCTTCATCAAACTCCAGCATATCACTTAAATGTTCGCAAACTCCTCATGTCTTGGTTCAACGTCACATGGTCGAAGATTAAACCTTTTACATGTAAGTTCAAAACTAAACTAAAAACTAAGCTTCTGCGCAAGAAACCTAGCACCAAACATGCCCTAGAATACGTAATAAATCCCACTCACATAATAATGGGCAGTCTAAAATTTTAAGACACGCCATAATTAATGATACACAAAATAAGACAAATGCCTGCTACACTTCCAACCAGTTTTGTTCTGTTCAGTGACTGGAACTCAGTTGTTAAAAGGTGGACTTTGTTTTATTTTCTCATCATCCTGAAGATATGTGCCATCAAGTTCAGTGTAAAAACCAACTTCCATTGGAGACAACCACACTGAGCTGGTGTGCAGTGGATGACTGGTAGTTTCAGTGGGAAAGCACAAAATTAAATAACATCTGAGAGACTCAACATGACCTTTGGAACATTAGACCCAGTACTTTCCTGTTAACTTTATTTGGTTTAACCAACACGTTGTATTTATATCTTCAAAAGGTTTTTATAAGTTGGCCCCTTTGTAAAATCGATTGACATCCTGTAGAACTGGAAAATCCTGTAGATTTCAGGTTAGATAAAGATCTGGTTACATTGTAGCTGGCATTGTTATGAAGAGCAGATAAACTGGTGGCATGTCAACTCCTACCGTAGGTGTTTGGACCTTTGATGTTTATTGACAGTACAAATGATTTGGAAAGATATTGAAGAAATTGCATATTAAAACAGGGCAAAATATCTGTACCGATGTCAGCATTTTATGGGAAGAATAACAAATTGGAGTTCAAAATCTGATGCAATGGGAATGGGCCAGTGTCCAGGAAACGACATTTCATTCAGATGAATAAGATTACAGCATGTGATATCATATCTTGTAGGAATACAAAACTTAAAGCAATAGGGTGGAGAAATATTTTGATGTTGCAATGCACGAGTTTCTATAAAGGTTTTGATTATTTCCCTGAAACTAAAGTTTAAAAAGCTTGCTTTTATATATCATCTGCCACAAATTGCTTTGGAGGCAATAGTGTAATCTTTGCTGCAATGTCAGTTAATTTGCGCACAGCACAGTCTCATAAACAACATGATTATAACCAGAAAACCTGTTTTTTAATGAAGTTGAGCGAGAGTTAAATATTTGCCAAGACACCAAGGATCATGTCCTTATTTCCAAGAAGTAGCAGCTTTAGATCATTAACGCTCATCAGAGGAGGCAGATGTGGCCTCATTTTAACATCTCATTCCAAAGATAGCACCTTCAACATCACAGCCGGGTACTTTGTAATTTGATCCACACTCTGACTCAGAGGGGAGTTTGCTTCCTTGGAGTCAAAGCTTACAGTTAAAACAAAAAATATTAGGACGTACTGCTGCAATACATATAAAACTACTATGACCCACAAGAGCTCAATGCTGGAAATCGGTTGAATAGCTGTGTTTGCAACGAGTAGCATATTTAAGATAATAGAGTCCCACATCAAAGTTTGACAATGATGGATAGCCAAAAGTTCAGTTAAACAGATATTTTAAAGGATGTCTTACATTAAAAGGGGAGGAAAATCAGAAGGCTATTTACCCTTTGATCTTGCATGCCATGAATAAGATTGCGACATCTATTCCATCTTTCCCACTTTTCTGGATTCTCTTGATATCAGATGATGAAAGATGATTAGAGAGACAAGGTGCTTGAGAAATGAATTTGAGGCTTAGAGCCATGGCATCTGAGGGTATGGCTACCAATGATGGCGCAATTAAACTTGGCAATGCTGTAGTCAATGTCAGTAGTTGAAAAAACACATGTCTCTGAGAGCTGGGAATAAACACAGAGTAAAAGAACAGGAAGTCCACAGAGGAACTGGAAAAGAAGAATTAAAAGAATGTAGCTTGATTGGGAGACAGTGTAGGTCAACAAGCACATGGATACACAAAACAGTGTTTATTAAAACATGAACTGTGGAAAATTGTTGAACTGTCTTAGAGGTAACAAACAATGAAATTACCTTTTCAGCGAGAGGAATGCACTTAATATGGTAACAACGTACAGAATAGAAGAGCTGTGTAATTAGAGTCCTGGATTCAATATTCATCCCATTAACCAGCGACTCCCAAATATATCATAAACAACAAATCTTTCTTTCTGCATCCTCCATCACCAACATTGGAAACTCCAAACCACACCATGAGAGTAGTGTTACCAATGCAATTTCCTTTGATTGAATACCTCCCAGTCTCAGATATGGATAAAAAATACTTCAATACACTGGTACATTGCACTTCTCTACCTAACATAACTTCAAGAAAAATGTTAAGGGGAAAGACACAACCTCTCAGGGCAAATGGAGAGGGGCCATATATTGCATTTGTTAGCAATGATGTTGCAAACACGATTATATCCCATCTCTCATAGTAGTTGTTTCACGCCAGGTTCCTTATAACAACCTCGCAAACTCGGTCAGTGTCAGCCATGGATTGAATTATTAAATGAAAGGATTGGGAGGGCTGCATTTCTGTGGCTGGATCATCCAGTGCAATTCACTCAGTATTTTAGTCAATTTATTCAGTGCAAAATAAAAACTAGTGTAAGTCCATAATTTGTCTTTGTTTTAACCTAATCACAGATCAAAACCACTGAACATTAGAAATAAAAGCATGAGTAAACCATTCAGCCCCTTGTGCCTACTCCATTAGTCAATAAGTTCAAGCAGTGCTGAACTACTATCTACCTCTTTGGTGACCCTCGGACTATCCTTGATCGGACTTTGCTGGCTTTACCTTGCACTAAATGTTATTCCCTTATCATGTATCTATACACGGTAAATTAATTGATTTTAATCATGTATTGTCTTTCCGCTGACTTGTTAGCACACAACAAAAGTACCTGTACCTTACACGGTACCTTTCAAGTGACAATAAACTAAACTGAACTGAAACAAATCTAATCATACAGAATTCCCCTGTTTAAAAGGAAAAACAGACACAGGAGGATGAGGTATGGTCTTACAGAGGTGTATAAAATCATGAGAGGAATAGATCGGGTAGATGCACAGATCCTCTTGCCCCGGATAGGTGAATCAAGGACCAGACATAGGTTTAAGGTGAAGGGTAAACGATGTAATAGGAATCTGAGGAGTAACTTTTTAACTTGGTGAGTGGGTGGAACGAGCTGCCAAAGGAGGTAGTTGAGACAGGGACTATTGTAACATTTAAGCAATAGTTAGACAGGTACATGTTTAGGATAGGTTTGGAGGGATATGGGCCAAATGCGGGCAGGCGGGACCAGTGTAGCTGGGACATGTTGGCCAGTCTGTACAAATAGGGCCGAAGGGCCTATTTCCACGCTGTATCACTCTATGACAATGACAAAACCAGCATGAAGTTTACCTGGAATCATTGTTTGAAACTTGTCATTTTCGTACTTTCCCCATGACCTTGATAAATAGCTGAATGCGACCCACAAAGAGAGTCCACTGCACTGCAGCCATTGACTAGCAGCAATGTATTCTGGGTAGTTGAACACTCCACTCACTCTGACATCACAAACCAGCTTGCAGTGTTACAGCTTTTGGCTCAAATATCTTGTACAGCCCTGGATAAAATGTTGTAGAGATAGTAAAAAAAATTTGGAACATGCTATGAACTTCATTTAAAGACTTTAATGAAAATAATAAAAGACTCAAGAGGCAGTGGATAGATTTAATCACATTACAGTGAAAAATTAAAGATCTTTTATTGGAGAACACTAAAGCATATAAATTAGACCAAATGAAAAACAAAATCATTTTCAAACCGTATACTCAGAATCTAGAAGGCAGACAGACACATGCATGACAGACACAAAATAGGGAACCATAATGTAAGACATTCCACCTTCCATACTTAAAAAGGGTTGATTGATTTGATTAACCCCGTGCAGAGACATGTTCTGACGCCTGCCTTGTAAATTCACCAGTTACCCATCGCAAGAAAGATTAAAAAATATATATATATATTTATTTTTATTAGAAGCAGTGTACATAGAAACATAGAAACATAGAAATTAGGTGCAGGAGTAGGCCATTCGGCCCTTCGAGCCTGCACCGCCATTCAATATGATCATGGCTGATCATCCAACTCAGTATCCCGTACCTGCCTTCTCTCCATACCCCCTGATCCCCTTAGCCACAAGGGCCACATCGAACTCCCTCTTAAATATAGCCAATGAACTGGCCTCGACTACCCTATGTGGCAGAGAGTTCCAGAGATTCACCACACTCTGTGTGAAAAAAGTTCTTCTCATCTCGGTTTTAAAGGATTTCCCCCTTATCCTTAAGCTGTGACCCCTTGTACAGTAGTATAAACCGTGGCAGATGACCAATACATTTTCCATTTTAATTTTGCCAAAAATGAAATAGAAGAGAGAAAGAGCGAGAAAGAGCGAGAAAGAGAGAAAGTGAAAGAAATAGTGAATGTGTGAACCCCTAAAGTACCAAAGAGTGTAGTCAAAGAGTGAGTAAGTAAAAACTTAAAAACAAAATAAGAAGACAAAATCAAAAATAAATTAAAAAAAAGAAAAAAAAAGACCAAAACGTGTTGATATACCTGCTTCAATTTTCACCACACACATCACCCTGTCCATAAATCGGTTTAATTCCGAAGTTGTGTTACACCGTACTATACTTGTATTGAATCAATGAAAGAAGACCATATCTTTGAAAATTGCTCTGATTTTCCTGCTAAGACGAGTCTCATATCTTCAAGATGTAACGTCTCAGACATGCTTCTCAAGAAAGATGAGCAGCAAATTACGTGGCATTCTGTATTCAGCAACATAGAACTGAATGCAACAAAAAAAAATAACATCCTTAAATCCGATTGAAATCAACATTTTATCGTAAACCACATCAGTTAACATATATATGGATTTTATTTTGTTTTCATTTTTTGAGTTGAATATTTTCATGAGTTTTGTTTTCTTGAGATAATTTTTACAAGTTTCCTCCTGCAGTGAAGTTTTGAATTGTGGACATCCATAAACTTCTTGGCCACACGAACGAATTATAATGGAAACAAGCACACACAACATGCAGTGACTGGCAATTAGAAATACAGAGACTAACCTAAAATTATATTCTACCAGCACATGATGTGTTAAACCATTTTTGTATTTTGAACCAATATCAAATTGAATGCTCTGCAAAAATAATGAACTTGGTCAACAGAATGTTTGAATTATTATGTCTTCAATTTTCACACCCAGAGTAGAATACAAAAGTGGCACTTACATGATTCCTGGTGGCAATTCATCCTATTTCAAACATTTCCCAATATTTCTAAAGAGGTTATTAGTCCCTAAAAAGCACCCTCCATGTGCAGCCAGACAGCAGCAACAGTCACGTTTGTTGCTGTGGAGGAGACAGAGGCAGCAGGGAATAAGGGACCAGCTTCCACATCCACTCAAGGAGACGTGCGATTCACTGTCAATGAGTGCGCTGGGCAGTGGCGTTCAGGAGACCCACTAGACCTGCTATAAGAAAAGCCTGTCACAAGATTGCTGGAATGGTCTCTTCCAGTTGTACCTATCTTTGCATAATGGAGCCACGTAGGTAGAAATTTAATGCCCTCACAAGAAATATTAGGATGATCTCCATACTCCTACAGAGTAGAAATCATCGAAAATATTTTACCCAGTGGCCTGAATTCACTAAGCAAGATATCAGTCATCCAGAAAAACAGCAGGTTATTTTCATTATTACATTCTTTCATGTGTTCAGAGCAGTGCGAGTATACTTACAATACAGAATGTGAGGGAAGTCAGCTGTAATCTACTGGCTTTGTTTTGACCAGCTTTACTGGTGATAAGGACTGGAGTGTGCACAGAGTAATCTGCTCTGCCCTGGAGATTTGTCAGGCTTATGAGGAGATGTTTCTTTCAGGCATTTCACCCAGCGGACTTCTTTGCCTTCCCATTTCTAATTGGTCTTCGGGCCCCAGTTCTATGCTGCCCTTCTTCAAGACAAGGCTGCGGTTTGCAGTCCATCACATTGTACAGTGAGCAACACATTGTCTTCACATCAGCATTGCTATGCTGCAGGGTGCGTGCAGAATGATCCAGGTGACAATATTTGTTTAAGAAGACCAGTGGCGATTTACACCACTGGCCTGGTACTTGCATGGTTTGTGCTACTGGTGCACAGCTGTTGAGGTTGGGAAGGGCACTAATGGGAACAATAGGGGTGCTTAGCCATTGCTCCCCAGGATCCACCTCTTTTCACAGCGCATGTTGCTAAAAATGCCTGGCACCGTGAAAAGTGTCACACGTGCTTCCAAGAAACCTAGTATTTTACTTCGGAGTCACGTGAGTGACTGTAGATCAGTGCATGTTCCTTTAACCATAGTGACCTCCCGTATTACTAACCACTCCCCATTGCCTCTAGTATAATTGTAGTGTCCCCACCTCTAGCTCGCTCTCTAGCTCCAGTGATGACCACGGACAGCTACAGCATAGTGCAAAAGAGTTACTTTAATAAACAGTTACAGTAAAAGACTTGTGTGTGCAGTAAGTCATTTTACAGTGACTACGTGAAGAACCCGCCAGGACGCATGCGTGTCATATCGCTTCACGCATTGCGAAACGACAGGCGGGGTGGAGCGTTCCCCCGCAGCGGTAATTTTGAAACCGAGACCGCAGGTAAGTGAATTACTCTGCGGTCGTTTTTTGTTTCCCGCGCTGTTTTTTACAGGGGGAAACTGGACAAAAATAGAGTCCACAAGGGCTGCGTCTAAAGCTGGCTGGGGAGGACCGCGGAGTTGCGGGCAGCCAGCAGCAGCTGAAGGCACCAGCATCACCATGAGTGGGATCAGCTGTGCCCGACTTGGCACCCGCGACGGCCAGATCAACACCACGGCCGGGCGGGAAGTCTACACAAAACAGAGCCGTTGACTCTGACAAGTCAAAATGGTGAGCGGGGGAGCATTCCCCTGCAGCAGCAAGTTTTTAAAAACCAAGACCGACAGGTAAGGGAATTACTGCGGTCGTGTTTTGTTTCCCGTGTCTGTTTCTTACAGGGGGAAACTATGGACAAGAGTCCACAAAAGCTGCACTGGCAGGAAAGAACCGCGGAGTTGCGGGCAGCCAGCAGCAGCTGACGTGAAATCACCATGAGTGGGATCAGTTGTACGACTTGGCACCCGCGCCGGCCAGATCAACACCACGCCGGGCGGGAGCCGGAACAGAGCCGTTGACTCTGACAAGTCGGACTGCAAGAAATGCCGTGGGGACCAGCGTTGCTAGGGCCAAATGGAGCGGCTTATGGAGCAGATGCTCCAATGTGACAGACTCCGGGAGATGGAGTCTAGTCACCATGGGTTATACAAAACACCCACAGCAGCACCTTACGTAGGGCTGCACAGTGCATCTCCCTCGTCAGAGGGGAGTACTGGGGGTCAATTCTGGGCTACCCTGAAGAGGGGTTTGCTGAACAAACAACAAGTGTGCAAGGGATGCAGGAAGGAGAACGAAGGAGCTCGATGAGAGGACCTCCTACACTCAAAAACAGCACTCTTACGCACCCACCAGCAGAGCAAGACAATCAGAAGCTGGTGAAAGCTCAAAGGCCGGACATACAGGACAGCGGTCTTTTTTAGGCCATGGCCCAGATCGGCCTTCGTGGAAAATGCGCAAACCCCAAACCCAAACCCAGACACCGGCGCCTCAACCTCCTCGAAGACTACACAGGAAGGAGTAAACTTTCCACTGGTAACCATGGTGGTAGATGGGTCTGGTCCCTTACAAATGATAGGAAGTGTGGATAATACACATATCGGTGGAGATTACACTTCTTTTGGGAGGCATGGAGTGCATTAACAACAGACACTTATATCCTAAACATCATCCAGGGATATCCCATTGAATTTGTGCACAAAAATAGCCCCGGTTCAGCATCTACCGAACCGAAAGTTCGTACTTTCACGAAAAGAAAAATTGGAAGCACATGCTGAACTGGTGAGACTCCACGCTAAGGGGGTTATTGAATACAAAAACTATGGTGGTTGTCGCATCATCATAGATTTGACCAAATTGAATACATTTGTGCAGTATATTCATTTCAAAATGGAAACCTTTGTCACTGCCAAACAATTGATTTCCACAGGCTACTTCATGGCCAGCATCGACCTAAAAGATGCTTACTATTCAGTGCCTATACAGACTGATCACAGACGGTATTTAAAATTCAACTGGATGGGTCAGCTCTAAGGCAGTATAGAGCTCTACCAAATGGGATAACATCAGCCCCAGGCTGTTTAAAAAAAAAAAAAAAAAAAAAAAAAAAATTTGAAACCAACCCTAGCATTTCTTCGGAAACAAAAACATATGATCATGGCCTATCTAATGGAATATTGATTGGGGGCTAAACTTTTGAATTAGCCAAACTAGCTGTATCAGCCACCAAACAATTGTTTGAGAAACTGGGGTTTATCATCCTTCCAGTTAAATCTAAACCAACGCCTTCCACCATAATGGATTATTTGGGGTTCACTATTGACTGAGTTCACATGTCGGTGACTTTACCAAAGGACAAGGCTACAGTCTTAACTGAGGCCTGCAACAACCTCATTGACATTAGTGAACCATCTATCAGATTGGCAAGGGTGATTGGCAAAAAAGTGGCTGCTTTTCCAGCCACATAATTTGGACCTTTGTATTATCAAAATTTACAAAGGGCAAAAATACTCAAAATTAATGCTGGTCATTTTGACAGACCAATGAAGCTACCAATCAAAGCAATTATGGAATTAAAATGGTGGAGGGATAACATTCGGCATTGTTCCAGCCCTATCATTATCAGCAACCCCTTAGTGGTGCTACAAACTGATGCCAGTGCACTTGGTTGGGGTGCTACCAATTCCATCTCCAGCTGTGGAGGTAGATGGAATGCACAGGAGGCATCATTACTACAGACACTTGGCATAAACCACCTGGAAATGTTGGGTGCGTTCTATGGCCTAAAGTCATACTGTTCTGGAATATATCACCAGCATGTTAGACTACAGATTGACAATACCAACGTGGTGGCATATATTAACCATATGGGTGGAAACAAATCAACATCATGTGACAATCCGGTTAATGCAATTTGGCAATGGTGTATCCAGAGAAATATATGGATATCAGCTACTTACCTACCAGGTAACCTAAATTCAGTGGCAGACACCAGGTCACGCAAATTCAATGAAAACATCGAATGGAAGTTGGATATAAAAGTATTTGCTGATATTGTAGCATGGTATGGAACACCAGATATCGATCTAATTGCATCTAGACTCAATCACCAGTTACCAAACTATGTTTCTTGGGAACCAGACCCTGGGGCATCAGCGATAGATGCTTTTTCACTGCATTGGGGGAAATTGTTTTCTATGCATTCACTCCTTTCTGCCTCATCAGTTGGGTATTACGCAAAATACAACAAGACTCGGCATCTGGTATTTTGGTAGTGCCCGATTGGCCTAATCAACCATGGTTCCCTGTGATACTTGACATGGTCTTAGAACCATGTATCACCATCCTGAAACGACCAGATTTGTTGGTTCATCCCGTAACTGGGGATAGCCATCCATGTCATAATACAACAAACTTATTAATTTGTAGAGTTTAAAGAAACCTCTACTGGAACTGGGACTGACGGACCGAACATTGAATATTATCTCAGCGGCTCACAGGCAGTCCACCAAAAAACAATATCTGGTATACATCAGGAAATGGGAGATATATTGTCACAGAAATAACATCACTTACAGCTCGATGAACATAACGTCTGTTCTGGAATTCCTGGCAGGCCTCCATTATGATGAGGGGCTCAGTTACAGTGCCATTAACTGCGCCAGAAGTGCCCTTTCAACATATCTATGGTGAGGATCAGAGCGTCATTCTGTTGGGACTCACAACAACCTTATGACCAAACTTATGAGGGGAATTTTTAATATCAATCCCCAAGAACCAGGTACTCTCAAATATGGGATGTGAGTATTGTCCTAACGTTGCTAAGGAACTGGTCTCCAGCAACAGCTCTGTCCCTGCAAAAACTGATGCATAAAACAGTCATGCTGATGGCTTTGGTCACAGCACAGAGGGTACAGTCTTTACATAAGTTAAGGCTGGACAATATGATTTCTTCAACAAGAAATATAGCTTTTCATATTCACGAATTAGTCAAACAGAACAGACCGGGACCATCAGGCCTCAAATAGAATTTAGGGCTTACCCTATAGATGATCATCTCTGTATAATAAGACATTTATTGTTATATATGGAGAACACCAAAAACATCAGAGGCTATGAGATGGCACTACTAATCAGCCACAAGCAACCCCACAAAAAAGTGTCGGTTTAAACTATTTCCAGATGGCCGGAACAGGTTTTAACAACAGCTGGTGTGGATACTAACATATTCAAATCTCATTCCACCAGGGCTGCAGCTACATCGGCAGCTATGGAGTTGGACGTACCGATGGACCAAATCCTGGAGACAGCAGGATGGTCAAGAGAAAAAACATTCCTACAATTCTACCGTAAACTAGTGGTTAAACCTGGAACTTTTGCAGAATCAATTTTAAGTTCTGTAATATGATTTCACCCCATGAAATAGGGGCTATAATTTGTTGTTAATAACTTCATCATGGATTTCAATGTCGGATTCATGTTTAAACATGTTATCACAATTCCTCCCTTAGTCAATTAAGGCAGATGTGATGCATGGTCTCGTTTCCACAACATGAAATCACAGAGCTTTGAAATCTTCACGTAGTCACTCACGTGACTCCGAAGTAAAATAGTAAGATTAAACGAGAATTTACCAGTTCGGTTTGATCGTTATTTTATGAGGAATAACGTTGAGGGATTACGTGCCCCCCGCTCCCACCCTTGATCATAAAGTTCAACTGGTATCCTCTTCTCTAATCTTACTATGTTCAGTCATTACTGTTATCTGTGATTTCACACCGCTGCTTTGAAGAATGACACGCATGCGTCCTGGCGGGGTTCTTCACGTAATCCCTCAACGTTACTCCTCATAAAATAACGATCAAACTTCGAACTGGTAAGTTCTCGTTTAATCTTACTATTTACCATGATCAAAGTTGCACATTGAGGGAATGTAAACCTTTGCTGTGGATACAAAATCTCAGAGTTATTAATGAAAGCACAAATGGGCACATAAGTTGTCAAGACTGCCTGAATTTGTGGGAAGTACTTGTAAATTCAGAGCCACCTGGCCCTCCTGACCACCTAAATTCAGAGTAGTTAAAATCATTTCTTTACAAGTACACCCTCTGAAACAACAATGAGGAGCAACTTGGTAAAACACAAGTAGCAATATGGTTTCCACTTGGTTAGGGAATATTTCTGGAACACATAGGTGTCGTTTTGGGTTGGGACCATCTTCAGAGAGCATGCATTTATCACTAGAGTAATTAAATGTGATGAAATGAAATGAAATTAAATGAAATGTCAAAGAAAACATCACATTTATTCACGTTATAGTGCATTGCCTAAGTTTATGTCCACTTGCTCAATGTAAGTATCCTTGAAGCCTTCTTGTTTTCTCTACATTCTGTACCATTATCTAAGTCATAGATATACAATACGAAGCTCCAGCACTCATCCCTGTGGTATTGCATTAGTTTTCATCTACCACCCCAAAAGACCCATCTCCTGCTTTCTGTCTGTCAATCACTTTTCAATACCTTATTCCAAACACCATATCCTTTAATTTTACATGTCAATCATTTACCACATATTTTATCAAATGCTCTCTGAAAACCCACGCACATTATACCCATTTATTTTCCTTATCTAATTTATCAGTTACATCTTCAAAAAATTCCAGTTAGATTTCAAACATGATTCCCCTTCCAGAAATCCATGTTGGCTGCAGGTTAACTCTGTTTGTTGCTCTCTTAATCAATTCCATTGCTGAAATCATCCTATGCTCAGGCTTGCTACTTTGCTTGGTAAGCATATATGAATCTTCTTCAGATCATTATCCTTACCTATTTTCTTTGTCATGCTTGGGTCTCTTTTCCTTGTTCTTATGCAAGGTAAGAATATATAACTGTTTGAGTTCCTCCGTTTATTTCTTAATCAGCCACTGTCATGCTTTTTAATAAATATCCTCAATCAATGATAACAATTCACTCCTGATGCCTTCATAGATTCCCATTAAAATTTTAGACCTTGTTTCATGTTGAATTATTTCTCTTTCCTTCTTAATGAAGAAGTCTTTCGTGTTATGACCAGATACAGGACAGCGCGATGGGTTTGCAATTATTGAATAAGTATGACAGCATTTCACGTTGTTGGCACATCTTTACTGCACATCATAGTTAAAATGAGTGAGCTAATTATGTAAGTGTGTCAGGGGCAGCCAAAGGACACTTTTGTATATTTTGTGTTCTGTAAGTTGCAGCACAGCTGCACAATGTCTTCATCACTTGCCCAACAGCACTAAAAATGCTCCTGCAATTCGGGTTTATTGGCATCGGCAGAATCGGTTATAGATGGATGTCAATGAGACAGGCGTCTCAGTTCTTTGCCATGTGGATTGTGGCCTGAATTTTTATGTTCCAGAAGAAACTGTAATGTTGATCTGGATTACTTGTGGGCTGTTCTAAGCAGACTGCAGGGTAGTTTTGCATGCACACAATATGTTGAGGTTAAGAAACATTTCCAAAGTGGCAATGTTCAGCATGGGCTTATCTGCATTATAAGAAATATACACTGAATGCATGCCAACATTAAAATTTTGGGCCAATCTTGTACCCTTAACAACAAATCACTAATAAGCGTAAAAGCAACTTGAATTGTTAGCATTTGATAAAAATCTTGAGTATTCCGCTGGATGATATTTGAGAATCAGTTCAGAATTCCAATTTGGCCTTCTTTTAAGTTGTGTTTGTGACATTCTGGTCTGGGTAAGAGCAGTTGATAGATTGAACATAGCTCACAGTGAGAAACAATGGACTGGATTAAGTTTTCTCACTCGACTCTTCCTTGCACATGAAATGGAATGAGATTGAATAGCTGGGAATGCTATAGATGCACTTAAAATTCAGCATGGTTCAAGGATTCTTTACAGTTTAAAGATGTGAAATGCCAGACACCATTTAAAAATCGAACATTTCTGGAAGTTTTCTGGTTTAAGGCAGAGTCTCCTAATTTGAACACAACATTTTGCAATGAACATCTACCCTGATTGCGGAATGGACCAGTGAGAACTTCCTGTTCTATGTTAGTCTTTTGGTTGAGGGATGGGCAACAAATGATAGGACAAGAAGATCATTGTTGTTAGTAAGCAACATAAAATTTAAAGGTGATCACCCTAATAAACATTATGCATGAGGCAGAACCAACTTAAAACTGAAACCATTAATGATATTTTTAATATGTGTAATTTCATTTGTCTTCACTGTGTACATCTATTTTAAAAGTAATAATACATAAAACATTTTTTTTTTAGAGCCAATGAATATTAATATTGTGACATAAATACTTGCAGATGCTGGAATTCTGAGCAAAAACAAACTGCTGAAGAAACAACATATAATCCTCCAACATTTTCCCCACCTCCAATGGGATTCCATTGCTGGCCACATCTTCCCATCTCCACCCCTTTCTGCTTTCTGCAGAGACCGTTCCCTCTGAAACTCCCTGGTCAACTCGTCCCTTCCCACCCAAACCCCCTCCCCAGTTACTTTCCCTTGCACACGGAGATGCAAAACCTGTCCATTTACCTCCCCCCTTGACTCCATCCGAGGACCCAAACAGTCTTTCCAGGTGAGGCAGAGGTTCACTTGCACCTCTTCCAATGTCATCTGCTGTATCCGCTGTTCCAGGTGTCATCAAATGATACATTGATGAGACTAAGCGCAGACTCGGCGATCGTTTTGCTGAACACCTCCGCTCAGTTCGTATTAGCCTACCTGATCTCCCGGTGCCTCAGCACTTCAACTCCCCCTCCCATTCCCAATCTGACCATTCTGGCCTGGGCCTCCTCCATTGTCAGAGTGATGCCCAGCGCAAATTGGAGGAACAGCACCTCATATTTCGCTTGGGAAGTTTACACCCCAATGGTATGAACATTGACTTCTCTAACTCCAGATAGCCCTTGCTTTCTCTCTTCTATCCCCTCCCCCTTCCCAGTTTTCCCATTAGTCTTACTGTCTCCGACTACATTCTATCTTTGTCCTGCCCCCTCCTCTGACATCAGTCTGAAGAAGGGTCTTGACCCGAAACGTCACCCATTCCGTCTCTCCAGAGATGCTGCCTGACCCGCTGAGTTACTCTAGCATTTTGTGTCTATCTGTTATAGGAATTCATTGGGCCAGGAAGCATCGATGTAGAAAATGGAAAGATGATCTTTTGGGTTTATTCAGACTTCAAAGATTCATGACCTAAAATGATGTCTGTTCATTTCCATCCGCAGAACATTAATATTCCTGTGAAATATTTCAGCAAAACCTTTTCACCACTTATTACACCTGAAAGTCACTGGATTCTCATTTGCGTTGGTTAGATTTGGATCTGAGACTTGTTTTAACTGTTACAAAATAGTAAGATTAAATGAGAGCTTACCAGTTTGAAGTTTGATCTGTATCTTATGAGGAGTTACGATGAGGGATTACGTGAAGAACCCGTTCAGCACGCATGCGCGGGATACTTCAAAGCAGCGGTGTGGAATCACAGATAGACACAGTTATTAGATATTTGCTGTCTGTAAAATACTTAAGTTAGATATTTGCAGTCTGTAAAATCTTTCCTGCAAATAAAACAGGTTTTGCCAACGGCTTATTATAAAATTTCTGAACGGTCTTTCCCCCCCACCATCCTGCTGTAGCCAGGATGTGGTTTATAGGCACGTCCATTCTTTTAGCCATCGACATGGATGCTGCCCTGGTGGAATGAAATTTGTACATGTTATTTTTTATCCCAGCAGCTTTTAGCACCTGCTTGAGACATCTCGAAATGGCTCGTCACCCGTCCATAAGGTTTTTTATGACTGACCCACAAGGCTTTTCATCTCCCTCGAATATTTTGGTTGTGTCTATGTAGGATAATAGGGTCATGGCACATAACCATGTTTCTGGCGGGTAAGTCCGGAATTCCACGACTGAATTAGGTGTTCCTGGTCTGCTCTGTTTGATCATTCCCTAGATAACGACAGAGATCTGGTCTGGAGCTGTGAGCATGGTGTCCAGTCGTAATAGGTATAGTGACTGGACCCTCTGTGCAGATATAAGTGCCACCAACATGAGTGTTTTGAGCATAGATGGTTCCAGGTTGAGAGATCTGGCTGGTGGCCATCCCCTGAGGTATGTCAGGACCACACTGACATCCCATATATGGGTGTACCTTGGTCTAGGGGGTTAGAGTTGTAAATAACCTTAATTAGTTTGACCACCAGCTGGTGGGACCCCATGGCCTGTTGTCCTGGAGCTGGCTTTAAATAGACAGGCAGGACAATTCTAGCTGTGTTGATGGCTCTGTAGCTGAGTCCTTCATCGTGGTGAAGGTTCGCCAGGAATTCCAGTACGTTGGTAACTGTAGCGGTTGAGTCGGTGGTCCCTGTATCCAAGCAGTACTTCTCCCATTTTTTGATGCTGGACAAGTGCTGTTTTTTAGTGGATGTTCGGAGGGATGCTGACATGGTGTCGAAGGTTTGTTCTGATAATCCCAGTCCCAGAAGTGGTTTGTGCAGAATCTGCAACCCAGGAGTTTGATTTTTTCATGGCATGGGTGGCTTGTGCCTGACACTGGGTGTTAATAACTCTGGGTCACTGGAATACCATCGGAGTTTCAACAACCATGTCATGGAGTATTGGGAACCATGGCTGTGTAGGTCAGTCGGGTACTATCAAAATACCTGAAGCAGAATCCATTTGTATTGTGCGTAGTCCCCGACTGATGAGGCAGAAGGGAGGAAATGCATAGAAGAAGAATTTCCCCAGTCCAGCGCGAACGCATCTACCGCTGCTGCCTCAGGGTCTGGTTCCCAAGCGACATACATAGGTACCTGGTGATTTCGCCTCGATGCAAATAAATCGGTATCTGGCGTGCCATATTTTTGGGGTTTTAACATCCATTCGATGTTGTCATTAAATTTACGTGACCTGGTGTCTGCCACTGTATTTAGCTTACCTGGCAGGTAAGTGACTGATAGCCAAATATGTCTTTGGACACACCATTGCCAAATTGTGTTGACCAACTTGTCGCATGATACCGATTTTATGCCGCCCATATGGTTAATGTAGGCTACCACCGTAGTATTATCTATTTATAACCGTACATGCAAGTGATGCATATTTATGCACATGCTTTTAAATCATAAAAGTCACCCAACATCTCTAGATAATTAATGCCCAGTGTAAGTGGTAATGATGATTCTGGGTTAGTCCATCTACTACTTGTGCTGGATATAGAGTTAGTTGCTCCCCAGTCTTGAGCACTGGCATCTGTTTGGATAACTGACGTAGGGTTAGTGATGATAATAGGCTGAAACTATGTCAAACGTTTTTTGCCCACCACTGTAGTTCTGATATTACTTCAGTGGGTAACTTCATGATACGACCATAATGACCTGTATGTCGTTTTTGGTACAAAGGTCCGAATTATGTAACCGGAAATGCTGCTACCATTTTCCCAATTACTCTGTTACTTATCGGGTAGTTGGTAGTTTGTTGATCATTAAATTGTTGTACGTTTGTGCCAATTCAACTATGTTGTCTCTTGGCAATGTTACAGTCACGTAGACTGAATTAATTGTTAAGCCCAAGTAGTCCATGATAGAGGATGGCTTCAACTTAGATTTATCTGGATGTAAGACAACCCCAGGGTTTTGAATAACTGTTTGGTAGCTGAACAGCTAACATAGTCAAATTCATGGTCTTGCCTACCATTTAGGATATCATCAAGATATGCCATGACAATATATTTTTGTCTTCTGAATATTGCCAGAACTGGTTTTAATGTCTGGGTGACACTCTTGGGCTGATGTGAGCCCATTGGGTAACGCTTTAAACTGCTTTAGCTGCCCCATCCAGGTAAATTTCAGGTATCTGCAATGATCCTTGTGAATGGTACTAAATGGTAAACATCTTTAAGATGAATGCTTGCCATGAAGTATCCTTTGGAATTTAGTTGTTTGGCAGTAACAACCGGTTCCATTTTGAAATGTATATACTTAACAAACATATTTAGTGAAGTTAAGCCAATGATGATGGGACATCCGCCATCTTTTTAGGGTTTAGTGAATATATTTAATATGAATTGCAAGGGTTCAGGTTTCCCCATGACACCCTTTGTAATTATTCTCACCAGTTCAGCTTGTCCCTCTTGTTTCTTTAATGGAGAGAGGAAAAATACCCTCTGGGTGAATGTTGACCTGGTGGCAATTTTTCTAGTATGAATTGTATTCACTAATGCCATTGAGTATATACTGATCACTCGTGATAAACTCCCATGTGTTAGTATGCTCTATATACTGGTAGGAACCAGACCCACCTACCTCCATGGTTATGGGTATTCTTCTGTTTCCTGCCGGTCCAACGAGTGTTGCACGTCGTCTGACGTGGCGGTGACGTTGGGGGGTAACACATTTTCCATGGGGCCCTGGTCTGGGCTCTGGGCCTTGGTCTAAATAAGACTTTCGGTGATAGATGCGGACCCCGAGCTTTCATCAGTCTGATATGGTAGACATTGACTGATGGATGTGATGGGGTGCTGCTGCGTAGAAATTACTGTTTTTGGTTACTCGCCCCGGCCCTGCCCTCATGAGCCGAAAGTTTTGTAAAACCTCTTGCATGTCCTTCATATGCTTTGTGAGGTTTTTGCCACAGAGCAATGGGTCTGGCTCAGTGGCTGGGGTCTTATGACTTGTTTACGAAGGTTGTGGTCATCTCCGTATTTGTCCATGGAACGAGGAAAAAACGATGTGATGGCTGTCGTCAGGCTTTTAATGGCCTCCTGCACGTGGGGTTCCATGCAGCTGTCCACCACACCTAGAGCTCTTCCTGTTCCTGCACCCCTTGCATACTCCCGAGATCTTCAGCCTTTGCCCCTGTTCTTGACCAGCCCAGTCCTGGTCACCAAAGCTATCCTCTGGAAAGAAGGAAGCAATGGACAGTGCACAAGGCACTGTGGAGGGAGTGCCTGACCCCCTTCTGCGAGAGCGCCCCTCCTGGGGTGCACCTCACTGGAGCTCCTGCTCCAAGAGCCGCTCCATGCGTGGAGTCGAGCGGGGGACAGGTTTGTTGCTGAGCCTTTCTTCTCTACCGGACAGCAGAAGGCTCCCTGTGAAGGAAACCAACGTCAGCTTACCTGACGGTCCGTTCTTTCACCTCCATAGCGGGAGAGCCCGACTCCCGCTGTGCCGCTGTTGCTCTACTGGACGTAATGCCGCGCATGGGTGCTGAACGGGTTCTTCACGGAATCACTCACGTGACTCCGAAGTAAAATTGTATCATTTCAGCGTTTGTCTGAAAGGAACATGGAGCCTATTCAATTCTTCAGGTTGATTTGAGTGACGTTATTATCAAATTTTCAATAATCAACATTGTTTTTGTGATTTTTTTGTTGTTGTACATACTAATTATATGTTTCCTGTTAACCCTTTGATATAATTAATGTAACAAAATAGGATAATGATTCCTCTCCTGGGGGGTGGATATGTGAGCAAGATTTCACTAGATAAAGGAGCCTCCAATAAAATTGAAGTAATTTGATTTGAAATTTCAGCTTAATTTGGTTTAGTTTATTATTATCACATGTGACTAATCACAATATCGAATAGGTACAGCAAAAGGCTTTTTGTTAACAAGATAAAGTTAACAAGTTTGTTTTACAAGTTAAAATACACTGTATGCAAGGTATCCTAAACATAGAGTTGATGACAGTTTTGGAGAATTTCTCATACAGCTTTAATGCCGTCAAAGTATATCAGACTTAATAGGGAGTGAGGGACATTTAATTTACTGAATGTAAATAAGATGGGGTTTTGGTGAAAAGTAGAGGAACCACTAAGCTATGGAGACAAGCATTGTAGTCCATGGGAACTAGAGAAACCTAAATGGAATTGAATGAAGCAGTATACAATATTTGGACATTTTAAACTGAGGTGGTTCACGTTGCGGTTGCAATGACTTATTTTACAGTAGTTATGATTCAATTTGTCTGGATCAGGTTCCATCAACGCAACTACCTAGTCACCTGCTGTAATTGTAGGTTCTGATGATTACATCTGTTTGGGAAGTTTCTTCAAATACTAATCGTGTTCCGTGTGCCAGTAGACAGAACTTCGATGTTTGTTTAAATATTTTACATTTCTAATAAACTAACCAGTGTAATTTAAAAGTAGCTTTTGCTCATAGTGAAGGGCTGTACTCTCACTAAAATAGCATATTCTTGCTAATAAACCCATTTTCAGTTGTACAAGCAAAACATCTCCATGATGGCTCTGTAAAAGACCTTTAACCAGAAAAAGGTGAAAATAAGTAGGTTTAATTCTAATATGCATCCCAAATTCTTCCCGTTCAAGGAAGATTTTATGTATGTGAATTCAAGTCAGCTTAATGGCAAACTAAATTGAAACTTACTTGGCATAATTTGAAGTTGATTTTGGTTGCAATTTTTCAATTGCACCCAAAGCAGAAACCTTATCCACGAGGACTATATAATTACTGCCCAAAATTTAATCCTTTAATTTCAGTTTTCGTTAAGCATTACTCAATGTGTTTTTCATATTCTGTTTTTTGTAATTCCTCATGTGGTAACATTGAACAAATTTTTATAACAGGTAACCAGAATTTAATTCCAGGAAATCCTATAATCCCAAACTGTAAAAATACTAAACATGATTATTCAGTCACCATGAACTAATAACCCTCATTATAAATGAATGGAATTGTGTCAAGCAATCTCAAAATACTAGTAAAAAGCTCAGAATTCTGTCAAACGAATGGAAGCCAGAAATTCTGGTCCTAACTATGAACCAACAACACAAGTGGATACTCCTGGCTCTGAGCCTTTGTAAACAGAAGGGTGAAATGGATTTTGGGGGATATAAGAAGGAAGTGGCAGGGTACTGTCAAAAAACATTTAAATATTTGTTCTTTTATTTGGCATGCCTGCACCTGCAGGCCAGTGTTTTCATCGGAGGCAGTGGAGAAAGCTTATATATGCCAACTATTCAGGACATTGAGCTGAGCTACTATGGGCTATTACATGCTCCACTCTTGGGAATCCTGGTCTAACAGGAGAAGAGGGTGGTCAGGATCCTGCACAAAGCAGATAGAATAATTTTGTAAGGGTCTCCCTACCTAAACAAAACTCTTGGTCATTACCACTTGCGGCAGCTTTGTATATGATGTATATCTCAGGAAAGAGCAAGAGGTTCGTTACCATCTGCAATCTCTGGTCCATTCTCCTATAAAATGAAATGATAACCAAAGATCTTATAGCAGAGCCCCGCTATAGGATTTTTGATGATAACAGAGTAGTGAAATGAATTTGTATCACAAGTTTGCTCTCCAGCTAGAGAGACCTTGTAAAGTAGCAGCTGGCCCACCTGGACCACCAAATATAGTGCAGAGCCAGTTATATTGGTTTAATATGGTCATGTGTATGGACTCATGGTTAGAAACTTTGTTTTTCATGCTGTCCAGACACAAAAGTTAGAGTGCAGAATGTAGTGATATAGCTACAGTGAAAGTGCAGATATCAAAATATAAAGCTTGCAATGGGGTAAATTGAAAGATAGGGAATTAATCCCTTGTCCATGAGAGGTCTAATCAAGCATCTGATAACATTGAGGAAGAAGCTGTACTTGAATCTGTTGGTATGTGCTTTCAAACTTTTGTATCTGTTGCCTGTCGGGTGATGGGACAAGAGAGAAAGACCGAGATGCAAGTGTCATTTATTATGTTGGTTGCGTTCCTGAGTGTATAGGGAATATAGTCAGGGGCTGAGAATGCAGTCTTGTGGGACGTAAGTGCTGAGAATTATCGTGGAGGATGTTCTGTCACCGACACTTACCAGTTGCGGTCAATGGGTTATGAAGTCAGGATCCAGTTTCAGGGGTGAATGGTGAGTCCTTGATCCAGGAGTTTGTAGATGTGCTTGGTTGGAATGGTTGTGTTGAAGACGGAATGACATAGGAGTTTGACATAGGGTTGTTATAGAAACATAGAAACATAGAAACATAGAAATTAGGTGAAGGAGTAGGCCATTCGGCCCTTCGAGCCTGCACCGCCATTCAATATGATCATGGCTGATCATCCAACTCAGTATCCCGTACCTGCCTTCTCTCCATACCCCCTGATCCCCTTAGCCACAAGGGCCACATCTAACTTGCAGATGAACTGGCCTCAACTACCCTTGGGCAGAGAGTTCCAGAGTTGAACCACGGTGTGAAAAAAGGAGTTCTCATCTCGGTTTTTAAAAGGATTTCCCCTTTATCCTTAAGCTGTTATCTAGTTGTTCCAGGGATAGGTGTAGGATGAGAGAAATTACATCTGCCATGGACCTTTTGCAGTGGTAGGTGATGTAATGGTAGTGAATGTAGTCTGTCTGGGAGGCTGGAGTTGACGTCCGCCATGTTCAGTCTCTCAAAGCACTCCATAGAGGTGGATATTAGAGCCAGTGGATGGTAGTCAGTGAGGCTGCTTCCTTGTTTTTCTTTAGCCATGGTGGCTTCTTAATGCAGATGGGAAACACAGATTGGCATAGAGAAGTTAAATATGTCCACAAATACTTCTGCAAGCTGGTCTGCGCAACTAGAGCAAGCTTCACATCAGTGTGGGGTGGGATATAGAGTGCGGTCAGATTAGCCAAAGCACATTCTCGCAGTAGGTGGTAAGGACATTACCATTTCATTTTCATGGTCTGGGAAGCAGGGTCTCATCAGGTCATAAGGTCATAAGTGATAGGAGTAGAATTAGGCTATTCCGCCCTCAAGTCTACTCCTCCATTCAATCATGGTTGATCTATCTCCCTCATAACCCCATTCTCCTGCTTCTCCCCATAACTTCTGACACCCGTACTAATCAAAAATCAAGACTTGCCAGGACCGTCACATCCAAGCACCTCTGACCGACCCCTCCGACATACCTTGCCCAATGATGTTGAATAGTCCATCTGTTAAATTGAGAAGCTTTCAGGTTGTATGGCACAATCGAGTGGCAGGGATGACTCATGTTCTGTAAAACAAAACTTTTCCCTGAAGTAGGTGAATCTAGTTTTAGTTGCTGAATCATGCTTCATATTTTCATATTGTTGAAAACTTTGAACTGCAAAGATTTATTTATTTTTTGGATATTTACCTTAATACATCAACAACCCTTGAAACAATGAACATAAGGCTAATGTAGACCTCAGCTTCAATTTCAAAGCTCCTCGACACATGCAGGCATTTGCAGAATGCAGGAGGGAATTTTAATTAAAATTCTGTTGACACATTGAAAATGAGATGGGCAGCAATTAATTGGAAACAGATCTATTTGTTGCTCCATTTCTATATTGCAGTCGGTTTATCCCCATTGCTTTTACCAGCTGTCTGCCTCGGATGAAAGCTTTGTTAACACACTCGTCTAATAATGTATTTAGGCTTCAGTAACAATTCAGTGGCAGTGTGGTTCAGTAAAGCATATCAAGGAAGAAGCAGAGGTCCAAAGATGTATTTCTCTTGGTCAGCCCAAGAAGCACACCAGTGTATTTACAGGCCACACCTGAAAATTTGGGACTCTTGCCAAACTTAAGCTCTCATCCCTTCCATTCACATCATGAAACTTAGCCAAGTGCTAACTGATGCCTGGCTGGGAAAGTGGCTGACTTCAAATCAAGCCTAGTCATTTGTTTCAGCTAAGGTCTTCCAAGAAGACTGCTGGCCAAGAAATTCTCTAATTTCCCACCTCCAAGCAAAAATTACCTCTGTAAACACCAGATGAGTATCAGGCAAAATAATGGATGTCCCAGCTTTCTGGTAATAGTTCACTTAGAAAGAAATCCTTTATCACATCATGTGTTTCTGCTGGGATGAATGCTCTTTTCCCAAAGACTTGGCTTTGGTCGAGACCTTTGGCTCTGAGAAACAGGTTTTACCTTGGCAATTTCCCAACACATTGCATACAGCAAGTCGGAGAACATGGGTGTAATTTGCACCTTCATAACCTAGCTGGTAATTTAACAGAAGCAATGGAAAATACTTGCATTACTTTACAACTTTACAAAATGCCTACACACTAATTATCAGCCTGGTGAGAGCCATTAAAAACTTAAATACTCCCTCAGCCATTTTATAAAATGTTCCTTCTAAAGCTTCACCATGGAAGGTGAAGCCTGCTGTTCTTCAGTTTAGCGTGCAGAGATTCTCATAGTTGATAACTGTTGAAAGGTCAGAGACTGCACCAACATCATAAATCAGAAGTTACTGGGCAAGTGCTTAAATCTGGTTTTATGGCTTACTGGCCTAATATAGATACATGTCAAAAAGGTTGCTATGTCCAGACATGTTCAGGTATGGCATTGCATTAGAATCCTATGCTATGGCTGACTCTAGTCATGGCTGTGCAATCTTGCAATTTGTTGTAGATCTGACTATTGGAAACCAATGGTTTAAGTGAAGTCCTCCAATCATTCGATTTTCAAGCAATTTAAATGGCTGGCTTCTGAAGTCTGCTTTTTTTTTCTTTTCACAGTTTAAATATTTTCCACTATCCAACTCCTGTTGTCTCATGTCAGTGCTGATTATTGAAGTACTGTACATTGTTTACACCATGCACTGGACAGTGTTCTCTACTGGTGACTACTAAGCAAGAGCAAAGGGCAGATTAACTCTCTGAGGGTGATAACAGTGAAACACGAGCAAGCTATTTAATCACTTGAAACAGAATTCATATTCAAATGGCTCTATTTTGTGAACCAGCTTTATGTATATGCCTTCAATAATTCCGCTTTTACCTTAGGTTAACAAAAATCTATCATCTAACACATCTAACAATTGGACTAGAATCAATTGTAGTTGCAGAAGAAAGTCTATTATTGATGTGAAAGTGCTTCATAATTTAAATCCCAAAAGTTATGCATCAAATTCTTAGGTGAATCTACCCAGGCCGACATTCCCCAAGTAATAAAAATCATTGTTTTTACTGTCTACCCTGTGAGTTCCTCAAAATATCTTGAAAACATTGATTGGATCTATCTTCAACCTTCAAATTCTCAACATACAAACATGTTATTTACTTGTTGTGAAATTAGTATTGCAGGCAAGGCAAGTGTTTATTGCTCTTACCCTTGACATGGTGGTGCTGAGCCAGTTTTTGAACTGTGGCAGTCCCCACAATGTTCATAGATGCATACAACACAGAAGTTGATCCTTTTGGCCCATTTTTGGTCAAGCTGACCATGATGCCCATCCGCCTGCATTTCACACTTAGCACATATTCAAGAATTCAATACCAAGTTCCAAGATGGCATTCATCCCAGGCGGAGATGGATAGAGTCTTGATTAGTACGACTGTCAGGGGTTATGGGGAGAAAGCAGGAGAATGTGGTTGAGAAGGAAATATAGATCAGCCATGATTGAATGGCAGAGTAACTTGATCGGCTGAATGGCCTAATTCTGCTCCTATCACAAATGAACTTATGAACTCTTTGTGTGTTAATCATAAAAATGGATCTGTAATCGCGCATTACAATCGCTACACTTTTAAATCTCTACTCGATGGTGAACATTTCTTACTTTAACTCTGCTCTTCTTATTCCCTTTATCATGTATATGTACACTGTGGATGGCTCGATTGTAATCATATATTGTATTTCCTCTAACTGGTTAGCAAGCAACAAGTGCTTTTCACTGTACCTCGGTACACGTGACAAAAAACTAAACTGAACTAAAATATCAAAATAACTGTGCAAATGCCTTTGTGTTGAAGGCACGGAAATGCCTTTTAAACATTGTAATATTATCTTCCTTCACAAGCTCCTCTGGCAGCTCATTCCATATTTTGAACACTGTCTTTGTGAACATTTTACCCATTAGATCTCCTTTAAATTTATCTTCCCTCATCATAAATCACCTATAATTCTAGACTCTCCTGTCCTTGGAAAAAAGATTTTGACTATCTATGCCCCTCATTATTATGCAAACCTCTGTAAGGTCATCTGTCAGACTCCTACATTCCAGTGAGAATGAATCCAGTCTGTCCAATCTTTCCTTATAACTATATCCCTCTATTCCAGGCAACATCCTGAGAAATGTCAATGGGACTCTCTCCATTGCCATCACATCTTCCTGTAGTTTTACACATCTACAACTTGATGCTCTAAATTTTATACACAATGTCGCAAAACAGGAAGGCAAGCATGCCAAATAACTTCATTAAGGCTAGATCTACTTGTGTCGCCACATTCAGTGAACTACAAATGTGTACCCCAAGATCTCCCTAAGCACTCCTAAATTCTCTGCCATTTCTAGCAGAATTTATTCGAGCAAAATTTAACTTCCAACATGCATTACATTGCACATGTGCCCTCTCACATTTATATGATTACTTAATCATGCCGATCTTTGGACATTCACAGTAAGGTCAAACAATGTGGGCAGCTTGGCATGCCTTGTACAAAATGTATTTGTGTGCTGGAGGCTCACGCTATCACATGGAAACCAGACCCCTGGAGAGGTGATGCACACTACATTGATAGTTAAGAGCTTATCTCCACAGCTGAGATCCAGGATGTCCAGATGGTAGGTGTCATGTATGGATATGTTTTTTGCATTTTCTCCTCTCCCTCCTAACCAATCTTTATTACAAAGGATTATGATGGAAACACAACACAAATACAAGCCAATCAGTCTGGGCCAAATTGAAAGCACCACATGATAGGCCATGGCTATCTGGACTACACTTCTTCCCACCCTACTCCCAATTCCTCCGTCTACGCCACATCTGCACCCAGGATGAGGTGATCCACACTAGGACATCGGAGATGTCCTCATTCTTCAGGGAACGTGGGTTCCCCTCTTCTACCATAGATGAGGCTCTCACCAGGGTCTCTTATATACCCCATGACTCTACTCTCACTCACCATCTCACTAGTAACAAGAGCAGAGTTCCCCTTGTCCTCACCTTCCACCCTACCAGCCGTCACATACACCAAATAATCATCCGTCATTTTCGCCGCCTCCAACGTGAAGTTATTTGCTTTACAGAGGCCCAGGAACCGTTGGAGCGGTTGCAGAGGGAGGAGCCCAGATCTGTAACGTTCCAACGTTCCATTCGCATTTCAAAACAAGCGGGCTTGAGGAAGCCGCTGATTGGTGGAAGCGGCCCTTACCTCGGTAGTCATGAAATGCTTTGAGAGGCTGGTGAAGAAACATATCTGCGCCTTCCTCCCTCGGAACATGGACCCATTGCAGTTCGCATACCGTCCGAACAGATCCACGGACGATGCGGTCTCCCAGGTCTTGCACACCGCTCTCTCCCATCTGGACAGCCAGAAGGGGGGGGCTACATGAGGATGCTGTTCATAGACTACAGTTCAGCCTTCAACACGATAGTCCCCACCAGACTGGCCGGGAAGCTAATGGAATAGGGGCTCAACACCTCCCTGTGTGCCTGGGTCCTGGACTTTCTCACCGCCAGGCCCCAGGTAGTCAAGACAGGAGGGAATACATCGAAGTCCCTCACCCTGAGCACAGGATCGCCCCAGGGTTGTGTCCTCAGCCCCCTATTGTACTCCCTGTACACACATGACTGTGTGGCTAGGTTCAGCTCCAACTCATTAATTAAGTTTGCTGATGACACTGTGGTGGTGGGCCTGATCTCAGACAATGACGAGAAGGCCTACCGGGAGGAGGTGGCTGGTCTAGCACTCTGGTGCCAGGATAACAGCCTCCTCTTGAACATCAAAATAACGAAGGAGCTGATCATGGACTTTAGGAGGGCACATCATCCGAGGACGTACATTCCATTGAGGATAAATGGGGATCCTGTGGATAGGGTGAACTGTTTTAAATATCTGGGAGTCCACATCTCCGAGGATATGACATGGGCATCACACGCCTCAGCACTCGTGAGTAAGGCAAGGCAGCGCCTTTACCACCTCAGGCAATTGAGGAAATTCAGAGTGTCTCCGAGGATCCTCCAGTGCTTGTACGCAGCGGCGGTGGAAAGCATTTTGTCCGGGAACATTACCATCTGGTTTGGGAATTGCTCTGCCAAGGACAAGAAGGCTCTGCAGAGAGTAGTGCGTTCGGCCGAACGCACTATGGGAACTTCATTTGCCCCCCTGCAGGAACTATACATCAGGAGGTGCAACTCCAGAGCCAACAATATCATGAGAGACCCCTTCCACCCTTGCAATGGACTGTTCCAGCTGCTACGGTCAGGCAAACGCCTCCGTTGCCATGCGGTGAGAACGGAGAGGTTGAGAAGGAGTTTCTTCCCAGAGGCCATTCAGACTGTAAACGCCTATCTCACCAGGGACTAACTCTACTGAACGTTTTTCCTTCCATTATTTATTATGTAAAAGAATATGTGTGTTATGATTGTGTTTATAGTTTGTTTGGTTGTTTGTCTTTTGCGCAAAAGTCCGCGAGCATTGCCACTTTCATTTCACTGCACATCTCGTATGTGTATGTGACAAATAAACTTGACTTGACTTGACAAGAGGGAGCAGCTGATTGGGAGTCAGAGCCCTGCTGATTTCTTCCAGCAGTTTTTATTGTATCCAGGGTAAGGGGGGAGAATGAGTGCCAGGGCAGTTTACTGTTCTGGACGTCAGATGTGGGAGGTCAAGGAATCTGATAGCCTTCCAGGCGTCCACATCTGCACCAGGTGCATTGAGATGGGGCTCCTAAGGGACCGTATTAGGAACAGCTCAATGACCTCCGTCTGGTCAGAGAGAGCAGGGAAGTCATAGAGAGGAGTTACAGAGAGATGGTCACTCCAAGACCACAGGAAGCAGGCAAGTGGGTCATGGTTAGGAGGGGCAAGGGGCAGAGGCAGGGACTAGAGAATACCCCGGTGGCTGTATACCTTTACAATAAGTACTCCTGTTTGAGTACTATTGGGGGGGACAGCCTACCTGGGGGTAGCAACAGCAGCTGGGCCTCCTGTACAGAGACCGGTCCTGTTGCTCAGAAGCGTAAGGAAAAGAAGAGGAGGGCAGTAGTAATAGGGGACACTATAGTTAGGGGGTCAGATAGGCGATTCTGTAGATGCAGTCAGGAGACCCGGATGGTAGTTTGCCTCCCTGGTGCCAGGGTATGGGATGTGTCTGAACGTGTCCAAGATACCCTGAAATGGGAGGGAGAGGAGCCCGAGGTTGTGGTACATCTAGGTACCAATGACATAGGTAGAAAAAGAGAAGAAGTCCTGAAATTTAGGGAGTTAGGAAGAGAGTTAAGGAGAAGGACCGCAAAGATAACAATCTCGGGATTACTGCCTGTGCCACGCGACAGTGAGAATGGGAATGGAGCGAGGTGGAGGATAAATGCATGGCTGAAGGACTGGTGCAGAAGGCAGGGATTCAAGTTTCTGGGTCATTGGGACCTTTTTTGTGGAAGGTGTGACCTGTACAAAAAGGACGGGTTGCATTTGAACCTGAGGGGGACCAATATCCTGGCGGGGAGATTTGCAAAGGCTACTGCGGAGACTTTAAACTAGAACAGTTGGGGGGTGGGACTAAAATAGAGAAAGCTAGTAGACAGTGTGTGAGGCAGGAGGCAGAGAAGGAAAGCACTCAGACCCAACATGTAGGGGGGAAAGAAGAAAAAAATAATAAACAGAGAATAAGAGGTGGTAGGTTTCTTAAATGTGTGAGCAGGGTGACAGAGGGGTGTAAGATGAAGGTAGAAGCAATAGGTAACAAGGTGAAAAGTAAAAGTGGCAGGCAGACAAATCCAGGGCAAAAATCAAAAAGGGCCACTTTTCAACATAATTGTCTAAGGGGTAAGAGCGTTGTAAAAACAAGCCTGAAGACTTTGTGTCTCAATGCAAGGAGCATTCGTAATAAGGTGGATGAGTTGAATGTGCAGATAGCTATTAATGATTATGATATAGTTGGGATCATGGAGACATGGCTCCAGGGTGACCAAGGTTGGGATCTGAACATCCATGGATATTCAATATTCAGGAGGGATAGACAGAAAGGAAAAGGAGGTGGGGTAGCGTTGCTGGTTAGAGAGGAGATTAACGCAATAGAAAGGAAGGACATTAGCTTGGAGGATGTGCAATCGATATGGGTAGAGCTGCTAAACACTATGGGGCAGAAAACGCTAGTGGGTGTTGTGTACAGGCCGTGGAGTAGCAGTGGAGTTGGGGATAGCATCAAACAGGAAATTAGAAATGCGTGCAACAAAGGTAAAACAGTTATAATGGGTGACTTCATCTACATATAGATTGGGTGAATCAAATTGTCAGGGGTGCTGAGGAAGAGGATTTCTTGGAATGTATGCGGGATAGTTTTCTTAACCGACATGTAGAAGAACCAACGAGAGAGCAGGCTATTCTAGACTGGGTATTGAGTAATGAGGAAGGGTTAGTTAGCAGCCTTGTTGTGCGTAGCCCCTTGGGCAAGAGTGACCATAATATGGTTCAGTTCTTCATTAGGATGGAGAGTGACATTGTTAAATCAGAAACAAGGGTTCTGAACTTAAAGAAAGGTAACTTTGAGGGTATGAGACGTGAATTGGCCAAGATTGGCTGGCAATTGATTCTTAAAGGGTTGACGGTGGATATGCAATGGAAGGCATTTAAAGGCTGCATGGATGAACAAAACAATTGTTCATCCCAGTTTGGCAAAAGAATAAATCAGGGAAGGTAGTGCATCTGTGGATAACAAGGGAAATCAGGGATAGTATCAAAACAAAAGATGAAGCGTACAAATTAGCAAGAAAAAGCAGCTTACCAGAGGACTGTGAGAATTTCAGAGTCCAGCAGAGGAGGGCAAAGGGCTTAATTAGGAATGGGAAAATAGATTATGAAAGAAAACTGGCAGGGAACATAAAAACTGACTGCAAAAGTTTTTATAGATATGTGAAGAGAAAAAGATTAGTTAAAATAAATGTAGGTCCCCTGCAGTCAGAAACAGGTGAATTGATCATGGGGAACAAGGACATGGCAGACCAATTGAATAACTACTTTGGTTCTGTCTTCACTAAGGAAGACATAAATAATCTGCCGTAAATAGCAGGGGACCATGGGTCAAATGAGATGGAGGAACTGAGTGAAATCCAGGTTTGCTGGGAAGTGGTGTTAGGTAAATTGAATGGATTACAGGCCGATAAATCCCCTGAGTCAGATAGGCTGCATCCCAGAATACTTAAGGAAGTAGCCCCAGAAATAGTGGATGCATTAGTGATAATTTTTTTAAACTCCTTAGATTCTGGAGTAGTTCCTGAGGATTGGAGGGTAGCTAGTGTAGCCCCACTTTTAAAAAGGGGGAGGGGGAGAGAAAACGGGGAATTACAGACCAGTTAGTCTAACATCGGTAGATTGGAAACTGCTAGAGTCAGTTATTAAAGATGGAATAGCAGCACATTTGGAAAGTGGTGAAATCATTGGAGAAAGTCAGCATGGATTTATGAAAGGTAAATCATGTCTGACAAATCTTATAGAATTTTTCGAGGATGTAACTAGTAGAGTGGATAAGGGAGAACCAGTGGATGTGTTATATCTGGACTTTCAGAAGGCTTTTGACAGGGTCCCATATAAGAGATTAGTATACAAACTTAAAGCACATGGTATTGGGGGTTCAGTATTGATGTGGATAGAGAACTGGCTGGCAAACAGGAAGCAAAGAATAGGAATAAACGGGTCCTTTTCGGAATGGCAGGCAGTGACTAGTGGGGTACCGCAACACTCAGTGCTGGGACCCCAACTATTTACAATACATATTAATGATTTGGACGAGGGAATTGAATTCAACAATTCCAAGTTTGCGGATGACAAAAAGCTGGGGGGCAGTATTAGCTGTGAGGAGGATGCTAGGAGGATGCAATGTGACTTGGATAGGCTGGGTCAGTGGGCAAATGCATGGCAGATGCAGTACAATGTGAATAAATATGAGGTTATCCACTTTGGTGGCAAAAACAGGAAAGTAGACTACTAGACTGGTGGCCGATTAGGAAAAGGGGAGATGCAACGAGACCTGGGTGTCATGGTACACAAGGCATTGAAAGAAGGCATGCAGGTGCAGCAGGCAGTGAAGAAAGCAAATGATATGTTAGCATTCATAGCAAAATGATTTGAGTATAGGAGCAGGGAGGTTCTACTGCAGTTGTACAGGGTCTTGGTGAGACCACACCTGGAGTATTGTGTACAGTTTTGGTCTCCAAATCTGAGGAAAGACATTCTTGCCATGGAGGGAGTATAGAGAAGGTTCACCAGATTGATTCCTGGGATGTCAGGGCTTTCATATAAAGAAAGAGTGGATAGACTCAGCTTGTACTCGCTAGAATTTAGAAGATTGAGGGGGGATCTTATAGAATTACAAAATTCTTAAGGGGTTGGACAGGCTAGATGAAGAAGGATTGTTCCCGATGTTAGGGAAGTCCAGGACAAGGGTTCACAGTTTAAGGATTAAGGGGAAATCTTTTAGGACCGAGATGAGAAAAACATTTTTCACACAGAGAGTGGTGAATCTCTGGAACTCTCTGCCACAGAAGGTAATTGAGGCCAGTTCATTGGCTATGTTAGAGTTAGATGTGGCCTTTGTGGCTAAAGGGATCAGGGGGTATGGAGAGAAGGCAGGTACAGGATACTGAGTTAGATGATCAGCCATGATCATATTGAATGGTGGTGCAGGCTCGAAGGGCCGAATGGCCTACTCCTGCACCCATTTTCTATGTTTCTATGTTTCTATGTGACCCTACCACTTGTCACATCTTCCCATCTCCTCCCCTGTCTGCTTTCCGCAGAGACTGCTCCCTCCGTAAATCCCTGGTCAATTTGTCCCTTCCCACCCAAACCACCCCCTCTCCGGGCACTTTTCCTTGTAACCGCAAGAAATGCTACACTTGTCACTTTACTTCCCCCTTGATTCCATTCAAGGACCCAAGCAGTCTTTCCTTGTGTGGCAGAGGTTCACCTGCACCTCCTCCAACCTCATCTATTGGATCCGCTACTCAAGATGTCAGCAGCTCTACATCGGTGAGACCAAGCATAGGCTTGGCGATCGCTTCTCTGAACACCTCCGCTCAGTTCGTAATAACCAACCTGATCTCCTGGTAGCTCAGCACTTCAACTCCCCCTCCCATTCCCAATCCGACCTTTTTGTCCTCGGCCTCCTCCATGGCCAGGGTGAGGACCACCGTAATTTGGGGGAACAGCACCTCATATTTCGCTTGGGCAGTTTGCATCCCAGTGGTATGAACATTGACTTCTCTAATTTCACGTAGTCCTTATTTTCTCCTCCCCTTCTCAGCTCTCCCTCAGCCCACAGGCTCCTCCTCTTCCGTTCTTCTTCCCGCCCCATACAGATAGCACCCGTTGTCAGGAATGAACTTGGGTCTCTGGCATTGTGAGGAATCAACTCTATTATTGTGCAATCATGCCACCCACATGATTAATGAAGTGTCTTAAATCCCAATTGAGATTTTTATATTTATTGTTTATGGTTATGCTCTTACTCAGAGGTGGAAACATTTTCTAGGTGTACACTCTATCAACCATTTTCATCATGCTAAAGGCTTCTGTTAAGTTGTCCCTCAGCCTTCTTTTCTCAAGAGAAAGGAAAACAATTTTACTTCGGAGTCACGTAAGTGACTACGTGAAGAACCCGTCCAGCACGCATGCGCGACATGAGCGTTCACGCAGTGCAACAGTGACAAACGGGAGTACGGACGCTCCCGCTACAAGCCTGAAAGAATGGACCGTTAGGTAAGTACTTACCCACAGGTTCGAATTTACTACTTTGCTCCTCTTTGTTACTCCAGGGAAACTGGAGAGAGCAAAGCAGAACAGAGGGAAGCGGCCCCCGTTCGACTCCAGGGAAGGAGCGTTCCGTCAGTGGAGGGGGGAGAGGCGGCACCGGGACTGGAGGGAAACTCAAAAACCGGCCGGTATTCCCTGCATAAACCCGACAAGGAGACTCGCCGCCCGAGACCGCAGAAATGCTGCCCGAAAACCGCAGGCAGCCTCTAGCAGCAAAGCCAGCAACCAAACCTCGGGCTGGAAACAGACACGGAAGATGTAATCGGCACTTCAAACTACCGCCTGAGAGCAAGTAAGTGTCTGTTCTCCAAGCCAAGTCATCGAGCCAAAAACTCCAGCGAGACTTGCCTCGGGAGCAGGTGCAAGCTCGCCAAGGGAGCATAACATTCCCACTCCAGTGCACTACAGCACTGGCCATCTCCCTTATCGAGGGATCGATGGCGACCAGGGCTGGGCTGGTCAAGTTTACTGGTTAGATGTAGGGGGCGCTGCTCTGGCAGCAGCCATGTCAGCAGCGCGTCAGTTTTTTTTTCAACTTTTATTTTTTAGTATGTTTTAAAGTATGTATTTTGTGTTTCTTTGTGTGTTTTGTGTGGGGGGTGGTGTGGGGGGGTAAGAGGGAATCCGCTTTGGTCGCCTCCTCCATGGAGAGGCGACCTTTTTCCAGGTCGCCTCCCCTGTGGCCTAACATCAAGGATCGGCCTTTCCCGGAGACGCGCCCGGGGCTTCAACGGCAGGCGCAGCGTGGACTCTTGGCGTGGAGCGGGTGAGCCCTCGCTGGGGCTTGCTGGAGGGGAGCGCTCCGTTTCGCTGGCCCGGGGCAGCCGGCAGCCTGAAGTCGCAGCCTGAAGTCGTGGTCTGCAGAGTTCCAGCTGGTGTGGCGTCTACAGCCCGGGATCCCTCGTGGGGGACCCGGGGGAAAAGAAGCCATCACTGCCGGCCCGCGGCCAACTTCTACCGCGGGGCCGGCATGAACTTACCAACACCCCTGGAGGGGAGCTTCGACCGCCGGCCCTGCAGTCTACGGTGCTTCTGGCTGCGGCGGAGACTTTAAATCTCGACCGCCGGCCTGCGGCCTACACCAACTTAAAGCCGCGGTTTCCGCTGAACAACATCGGGAGTATGCTTGAGGTACAGGATCAGGAAGAGCTGCTGGGTGTGGCCGCTATGTGACTCTACCACTAGCGAGATGGCTTTTCAGCCTCAACTGATGGCCAGCTTACTACCTGTTCTTTTCAAAAAACCTCTCCAAGACAGGTAGTCATGAGGCGTTGGATTTCATCGCGCCTCCCCAAAATTGCATTTACTCAAAGTGCCCACCATTATTGGGGGGTACATTGAGCAAAGTATTTTAAAAAAAACTAATATCTTAAATTGCATTTGATACCCCTGACGTCGGCTATCATTTTTGCATGCTCATTCCAGAGGGGCAGGGTAGTATGGCAAAACATCTGACCCTCCTGTTTACAGTATGCTCCACAACTTCTCGAAGGAAGTAATAAAACCTGCCCTCAACCTAAAATATTCGCAGGACTGTGAGAACGCCGACCTCACAACCACAGATACTGCTATCTGGCAAAGTTACCAAACCAAGCCTAAGAAACTGGATGAAGTATCCAAAATATTCGGCATCAAGAGGGCAGGGCCTGGAATGAGCACCACACAAAACCAGACAGCAGTACCTCCACGCGTTGGAAATATTGAGTACGTTCTATTGGTAAAAGCATATTATTCAGTAGTGTACCATTTTGCATGTTCGTTTATAAATGAACAACATCACAGTGGTGGCATATACCAACCACTTGGGCAGAATAAAATCGATATAAAGTGACAATTTATTTAACAGTTGGTAACCGTATGTCGTCAAACATATTCGACCATCAGCAAACTTACCTGCCAGGTGAGCTAAATATTGTAAACAGATATATTAAACCAAAGTATTTGCTGAAATTACAAAGCAATATGGAACACCAGATATCGATTTCCCTGTGTTTCAATTGAATCATCACGTACCGATGTATGTCGCATGAAACCAAACTTTGAGGCAGCGGCAATGAATACATTCTCGCTGAACTGGGGAGGGGGGGGGGGAATCTAATCTCTATGTTCTCCCCTTTTTTCTACCTCATCAGTCAGGCACTACGGCCTCATCAGTCGGGTACTACGCAAACCCACAGTGATGGTTCCCAGTGGTCCTCAACATGGTCATCTAAACCCTAATGATTTCCCAATAGCCCAGACTTATCAACTCACCCAGTTCAGGCATAAGCCACCCATGCCACGATAAATTAAACTACTGGGTTGCAGATTTGAAAAGACCATCACTGGGCCTGGGTTGCAGATTTGGGAAGACCACTGCTGGGCCTGGATTGTCAAACAGCACAATCGACACAATGATAGCATCCCATCGCATATCCACTAGGGAACATAATTGGCAAACATCAAGAAGTGGGAAGATACTATTCAAATACAGGAACTACATATTCAACTAAAAAAAAACCTGTACTGGAGTTCCTGGCAGGTCTTCACCACAATGAAGGACTCAGCTACTGCACCATCAACACAGCCAGAAGTGCTCTGTCAGCCTACTTAACTCGGGCACCAGGACAACAGGCCATAGGGTACCACCCGCTGGTGATCAAATTCAGGAGGGGCATATTCAACTCTAATCCCCCAGACCTAGGTACACCCAAATCTGGGATGTCAGTGTGGACCTGACGTACCTTAGGGGATGGTCACCAGCCAGGTCCCTCACCCTGGAACGGAACAGCCCACACTGAAGACGGTCATGCTGATGGCCTTGTCTCAGCACAAAGAGTCCAGTTCCTCCATCTACTACGATTGGACAATATGGTTATAACACTAGACTGTGTTACATTTACCATTTAGTGGCTGGTCAAACAGAGCAGACCAGGAACATCAGGTCCAGTCATGGAATTCCGGGCATACCCACCTGAACCACGGTTATGTGTCATGACCCACTTATTGAACTACATCGACACAATAAGAAATCCTCGAGGGAGAGAAAAAGCCTTATGGGTCAGCCACAAGAAACCTCATGGTCGGGTGAACAGCCAAACTATCTCAAGTGGCTCAAGCAGGTACTTGGAGTTGCTGGAGTAAATACTAACGTGTATAAATCTTATTCCACCAGATCAAAATACAGATCAAACTTCAAACTGGTAAGTTCTCGTTTAATCTTACTATTCTATTCATTCTTTCCCAGTATGCAGGCCAGCACAGTTCTGGTAGAATTGATCTGCAGAAACAAGGAACCACAGTTGCTGGTTTATAAACAGACACAAAGTGCTGAGTATACCTGCGGTCAGCAGCATCTCTGAAGAACATGGATATGTAATGTTTCGGGTCGGGACTCTTCCGCAGACTGAATGGGGGGGGGGGGGGGGGGGGGGGGGGGGGGGGGGGGGGAGGTATGAGGCATGTACATACCCAGAGTGTTAGAGCATCATCCGCAGGTCTGTAACTTTTGTCAATGGAAGTCAGGGGTAACACACAATATGTCTTCTAGATCTCTAGAGAGACTCCGGATTGCTTTTTGACTTGACGCACAACCACCACCAATGTGCATGGTGGCAGTGAAATGAGAATTGTGGAGCCCACAAGTGGAGGTCAGAAGATCCCAATTTTTGAGCAAAGCTAGACTGAGGCAGCCAGTACATTTGTTGCAAACACTAAATTGGGGGAGGGGGCAAGTGGTCCAAGTGAAATGTTTTAAAGTATGTTTAGAAAATAAGCTAGGGTCCCAAAGCAACGAGAATCCACATGTTTACACAGGTTGTAAGGCAGCCCCACGTCAGGGATTATAAGGCTAAAGTGAAGGAAAGCTAAAATATTCAAAGTTCTTTCATTCTTGTGGCTATTTTAAACTGCTGAGAAGCCGATTTGTAGTCCGTGCATTTGCCACGACATATCACTCAAGCTATTCCGCTTTTTGTTTGCAGTAAATTATTGGAGAATGTGTGAATTTATCGTCTTTCTTTTTTCCGAATGCTTTTGAAGAACATATTGCTTATCTTCCATTTTTTTCACATAAATTAGCTTCTTTTAAATGTAAGTGAATCTGAGGTGCCAAATAGATGTTTTCCACCAGAATATAAACAAAGCAAAGGAGCCAGGTCTTAAATTTGAGCAGAATGGACACCAAATGTGGCTCAATTTTCTTCTTGGCAGTCTGCATAAAATACTTCAAATTTTTTGGAAAATATATCTGCCAACAATTCCAGTCTTTGATACTGCTTGGAAACAGGTGAGTCCTAGCTGACCATAAACACCCTATTTATACTAATCCAGCAACAAATCTTTTATTTTATTTTATCCACATTTTGTCCTTAACGTTCCCAGATTCTACAACTCATCTACACGAGAGGCAATTAGCCAACCAACCTGCACATTTTTGGACTTGGGAGGAAACCACAGCTCCCAGAGAACATCTACGTGGTCACAGGGAAAACATGCAGACTCCACACAGACAGTACCGGAGTCAAGTTTCAACTTGGCCGCCTGGCACTGTGAGGTAATGGCTCCGTTGGTTGTAGAAACATAGAAACATAGAAAAATAGGTGCAGGAGTAGGCCATTCGGCCCTTTGCATATTGAATGGCGGTGCTGGCATTCAATATGCAAAGCACGGCCATTCAATATAATCATGGCTGATCATCGAAAATCAGTGCCCCGTTCCTGCTTTTTCCCCATATTCCTTGATTCCTTTAGCACTAAGAGCTAAATCTAACTCGCTCTTGTAAACATCCAGTGAATTTGCATCGACTGCCTTATGTGGCAGATAATTCCACTGTGCCACTGTACTGTCTGACTATATTTGAGATTGAATGGGTATCTTCACTTTCATCAAGTGTGTCAATAAAGGATAGTATATGCTGGTCAAACAGACCCCATTTGTTTGAGATTGATTGAAAGATACAACTTGCAAACAGGTCCTTCAGCCCACCGAATCCACATTAATCACCCATTCACACTAATTCTTATTACGCATTCATAATAAGGTGGTTGAATTGAATGTGCAGTTAGTAGTTAAGGAATATGATATAGATGGAATTATGGAGACATGGCTCCAGGGTGACCAAGGGTAGGAGCTAAACATGCAGGGATATTCAAAATTCAGGAAGGATAGACAGAAAGAAAGAGAAGGTGGGTTGGCATTGCTGGTTAAGGAGTTGATAATGCAATAGCAAGGAGATTAATACAATAGTAAGGAGAGACATTAGTTTGAATGCTGCAGAATCGGTGTGGGTAAAACTGCACAATAGCCAAGGGTTGAAAATGCTTGTTGGAGCTGTATACTCACCAAACAGCAGTAGGGAGGTTGGGGATAGCTTCAAGCAGGTAATTAGGCATTCGTGTAGCAAAGCTATAGCAGTTATCATGCGTGACTTTAATCTATATGTAGATTGGGCCAACCAAATTGGTAGCAGCGCTGAGTAGGAGGATTTCCTGGAATGTACATGGGATGGCTTTTTTAGACCAATATGTAGAAGACCTGACTAGAGGGCAGGCCACCTTGTAATGAGGAAGGATATGTTCGCGATCTTGTTGTGTAAAGCCCTTTGGGCACCAGTGACCATAATATGGCGGAATTCTGCATTAGGATGGAGAGTGACACGGTTAATTCAGAGACTAGCGTCCTGAACTTAAAGAAAGTAGATTTTAAGAAGGCATAAGATGGGAATTGGCTAGGATAGACCAACAAATTATACTTAAAGGGTTGACGGTGGAGATGCAATGCAAAGATTTAAAGACCGCATGGATGAACTCCAGGAACTGTTAATCCATGTCGGGCGAAAAAATAAAACGGGAAAGACAGCTCAATCGTGGCTAACGAGGGAAATCAAGGATAGTGTTAAATCCAAGTGAGCGGCATATAAATTGACCAGAGGAAGCAGCAAACTGGAGGACTGGGAATAATTTAGAACTCAACAGAGGAGGACAAAGGGGTTAAATATGAGTGGGGGTGGGGGGGGGGGAGCATGAAAGAAAGCTTGCGGGGAATATAAAAACTGGCTCTAAAAGCTTCTTTAGATATGTAAAAAGGAAACGCTTAGTGAAGACAAATGTAGGTCCCTTACACTCAGAGACAGTTGAATTTATAATGGGAAACAAGGAAATGGCAGAACAGTTAAATGAGTACTTTGGTTCTGTCTTCACTATGGAAGACACAAATTCCCAGAAATACGAGGGGACCAAGGATCTACTGGGAGGGAGGAACTGAAAGGAATCCACATTCGTCCGTGTGGTAAACTGTTGGGACTGAAGGCAGATTTATCCCCGGGGACTGACGGCCTGCATCCCAGAGTGCTCAATAACGAGGCCCTAGAAATCGTGGATGCATTGGTGATCATTTCCCAATGGTCTCTCGACTCTGGATCAGTTCCTGTGGACTGGAGGATGGCTAATGTAACTCCAATTTTTAAGAAAGAAGGGAGAGGGAAAACAGGGAATTATAGATCAGTTTGCCTTACATCGGCAGTGGGGAAGATGCTGGTCGATTATTAAAGATGTTATAGCAGCGCAATCGGAAAGCAGTGACAGGATCAGTCAAAGTCAGCACGGATTTATGAAGGGGAAATCATGCTTGACTAATCTTCTGCAATTTTTTGAAGATGTAATAAGTAGAATGGATAAGCGAGAGCCAGTGGATGTGGTGTATCTAGACTTTCCTAACTTTTCCTAAACCTTTGACAAGGTCCCACACAAGTGATTAGTGAGCAAAATGAGAACACATGGTATTGGGGGAGGGTATTGACATGGATAGAGAACTGGTTGGAAGACAGGAAGCAAAGAGTAAGAATTAACGGGTCCTTTTCAGAATGGCAGGCGGTGGCAAGTGGGGTGACGCAATGCTCGGTGCTGGGACCCGTTATTTACAATATATATTACTGATTTAGACAAAGGAATTAAATGTGCCATCTCCACGTTTCTGAATGACACAAAGCTGGGTGGCAGTGTGAGCTGTGAGGAGGATGCTATGAGGCTGCAGGGTGACTTGGATAGGTTGAGTGAGTGGGCAGATGCATGGAAGTTGCAGTATAATGTGGATAAATGTGAGGTTATCCACTTTGGGGGTAAAACCAGGAAGACAGATTATTATCTGAATGGTGTCAGATTATGAAAAGGGGAGGTGCAACGAGACCTGGGTGTGCTTGTACATCAGTCACTTAAAGTAAGCATGCAGGTACAGCAGGCAATGAAGAAAGCTAATGGCATGTTGGCCTTCATTGCGAGAGGATTTGAGTTTATGAGCAAGGAGGTTCTACTGCAGTTGTACAGGGCACTGGTCAGACCACACCTGGAGTATTGTGTGCAATTTTGATCTCCTAATTTGAGGAAGGACAGGATTGCTATTGAGGGAGTGCAGCGTAGGTTCAGCAGGTTAATTCCCGGGATGGCTGAACTTACATATGATCTTCTTCTTATCGAGTCCACACACTGATTAGAAGTTTTTCAGCCAGGGCTGACACACTTCTCGGCATCTGCATACAATGGTGTCTGTCTTGCGCTTCTTGTGCATTTCGTGTAAGGTGGTAGAAAGATTTGTGAAAATAGGGCTTCAACGTGAACGCTCTTTCCGTGACGCCATTGAATTATGATGAAAGAATGGGTCGACTGGGATTGTATTCACTGGAATTTAGATGGATGAGAGGAGATCTTATAAAAACATATAAAATTCTTAAAGGATTGGACTGGCTAGATGCAGGAAAAATGTTCCTGATGTTGAGGGAGTGCAGAACCATGGGTCACAGTTTAAGAATAATGAATAGGCCATTTAGGACTGAGATAAGGAAAAACTTTTTCACCCAGAGAGTTGTGAATCTGTGGAATTCTCTGCCACAGAAGGGAGTGGAGGCCAATTCACTGGATGTTTTCAAGAGGGAGTTAGATTTAGCTCTTGAGGCTAAAAGAATCAAGGGATATGGGAAAAAGCAGGAACGGGGTACTGATTTTAGATGTGTTCAAGAAGGAACTGCAGATGCTGGAAGATCGAAGGTACACAAAATTGCTGGAGAAACTCAGCGGGTGCAGCAGCATCTATGGAGCGAATGAAATAGGCGACGTTTTGGACCGAAACCCTTCTTCAGACTGATGGGGGGTGGGAGGGAGAAGGAAGGAAAAAGGGAGGAGGAGGAGCCCGAGGTCGGGGGGATGGGAGGAGACAGCTCGAGGGTTAAGGAAGGGGAGGAGACAGCAAGGGCTAGCAAAATTGGGAGAATTCAACGTTCATGCCATCAGGACGCAAGCTGCCCAGGCGGAATATGAGGTGCTGTTCCTCCAATTTCCGGTGTTGCTCACTCTGGCAATGGAGGAGACCCAGGACAGAGAGGTCAGATTGAGAATGGGAGGGGGGGTTGAAGTGCTGAGCCACCGGGAGTTCAGGTAGGTTATTGCGGACTGAGCGGAGGTGTTCGGCGAAACTATCGCCCAATCTCCGCTTAGTCTCCCCAATGTAAATCAGCTGACGTCTAGAGCAGCGGATGCAGTAGATGAGGTTGGAGGAGATACAGGTGAACCTTTGTCGCACCTGGAACGACTGTTTGGGACCTTGAATGGAGTCGAGGTGGAGGTGAATGGACAGGTGTTGCATTTCTTGTGGTTCCAACGGAAAGTGCCCGGGGAGGGAGTGGTACGGGAGGGAAGGGAAGAATTGACAAGGGAGTTGTGGAGGGAGCGGTGTTTGCGGAAGGCAGGCATAGGGGGAGATGGGAAGTTGTGGCGAGTGGTGGGGTCACGTTGGAGGTGGTGGAAATGGCGGAGGATTACGTGTTGTATTTGCCGGCTTAGGGGTGAAAGGTGAGGACCAGGGGGACTCTGCCCTTGTTGCGGGTGCGGGGATGGGGAGAGAGAGCAGTGTTGCGGGGTGTGGATGAGACCCTGGTGCGAGCCTCATCTATGGTGGCGGAGGGGAATCCCCGTTCCCTGAAGAATGAGGACATTTCCGATGCCCTCGTATGGAATGTCTCATCCTGGGAACAGATGCGGCGTAGGCGGAGGAATTGGGAGTAGGGGATGGAGTCTTTACAGGGGGCAGGGTGTGAAGATGTGTAATCCAGATAGCCATGTGAGTTAGTTGGTTTGTAGTGTATGTCGGTCAGAAGTCTGTCCCCTGCGATGGAGATGGTGAGGTCAAGGAATGGTAGGGAAGTGTCGGAAATGGTCCAGGTGTATTGGAGTGCCGGATGGAAGTTGGTGGTGAAGTGGATGAAGTCAGTCAGTTGTGTGTAGGTGCAGGAGGTGGCCCCAAAGCAGTCGTCAATGCAACGGAGGTACTGATTTTAGATGATCAGTCATGAACATATTGAATGGTGGAGCTGGCTCGAAGGGCCGAATGGCCTACCTCTGCACCTATTTTTCTATGTTTCTGTGTTCTAGCACACTTGTGCATCCTCTCCCGATACACTAGATAGTTTACAAAGGCCAATTAACCTACAAACCGACACATCTTTGCATGTGTGAGGAAAGAGCAGAGCACTTGGCAAAAACCCATGCAGTCATTGGGTGAAAATTCTGTTCCTGAAAATACTCTTCTCCTGAACCACATTAACAATTAGGAAATTAAAGTCACCCACTATGGTGACCCTGTTGCTTTTGCATCTTTCCCTAATGTGTCTACAAATCTATTCCTCGACTGCTGGCTATTGGGAGACTTGTATATAATCTCATTACTGTTCTTATTGTTAACTTGAAAAAAGGTTTCAGTTTTTATTTTCAAAGCATGTGTTTCTTATTTTGATTTGTCTGCAGACAAGATCTGCAACCAAGAATCTAGAAAGGCAACTGCAAACCACTCCTTTAAAGAACGATGTCCAACGTGCTTTTCTCCCCCCCAAAAAGGTCCACAAGTTGATCCTTTCAAGCATACATTAATTAGCATTACAAAACTAGAATTTTTTGCAAAAATTGGAAATTAATGATAGAGACTGCAAATTGCATATCCATTTGGTCTCAAATTTTGTTTACCAGTAATGGTTGGGAACAAGTAAAATATCTGACTTGGTTCTGCGCAAAATTCTGTGCAATGTCAATAGTTTTTTTTCGCAAAAGGTTTAGAAATTGATTTAACCATAAATAATATATTTTTGAATTTGGTACCTTTGGAGGAGCAGCAGGGAAAATACAGCTATTTAATTATCCAAAGGATATGGAAGCTTATTGGAATCGAGACACCTTATCCGATATGTCTCTGCGTTGAATTAGTTCTATTAAACATATATTCAAAACACCAGAAGAAATACTAAAAATATTTCATGAAATAAAAGCAAAATTACGAGACTATTCATTGGATTTATGTTAAAGTAATTCCTAGAGATCAGAAGCATCAATCAAGTGAACACAGATACAGGGAAGAATTGTCATAATCTATTTTAGCCTTTAATAAATTATACAGGTGGACTTCATCTCTGGAGTTTGCTTCTCTGTTTCATCATTGCCTTTGACTGATCCATTATTTATATAGCATAGAAAACCAGATAAACCATTTATTAATCATATGCAGGTTATACCAGTTCTATACTCAATAGTTGTAACTGATTTAGAAAGAGTTAAGCATCAGTGAAGATGTTCACAGTTCCTTACTTAACATGAATATGGCCCAGTCCTGTGCAAATAGAAAATAAAATGTAATGCTCAAGACTAAACGCCATGTAATCATCATTCCTCCATTGTTTTTGATATATAAATATAAACTATCTCTGTTTTAAAGAAAATATAGAATTTAGCTTGAGGCCAGAAGTTTGAGTCTAACCCAAATGAATGATCCTTGAAGACAACTACAATCTTTATCTTCATTACTTTTCAATTTACTGCAAAAAAAAGGTAACTTTACTTAAAGTATAATCTTGTCATGTTAATGCATGCCTGAAAGGGTCAACATGTTGGCCTTTGAAATAAAAATACATTGGACATTGTTCTGTAAAAGTAGTGGTTTGCAGAGGAGCCCTAGTTTCTTGGTTGCAGATCTCATCTGTGGACTAATCTGAATCAGAAACATATGCTTTGAAAACAAAAACTAAACCTTTAGAAAAATGTGACTATATTCAAGTTAATATACCAGTAGCAAAAAAAACCCCAAAAGTCTAAGAAGGGTAAAGTGGAAAAATAAATCAAGCCAAAAGGAAGGTGTAGATCAAAGGTGTAGATTTGATTGGGTTTTGATTTGCAATTCACTTAACCCACAAAGCAAACCTCCCATTGACTGCCATTTGCAGAACCTCCTTTCCTTAGTAAGTCATACGTGAATGCTGCAATGAGTTACAATCTAAGGTATATTCAGGATATAAACGTGGTTTATTTTTTAAATCTTATTCTCATCATTTTTATTTCACCCAGTAATTAGTAGAGGGCGTCAACAGAAATTCTCAGTTTTTTTTTTCAATATTATAAAAGGCTTAAATTGTTAGATTCTCAATCAAGCCACATTCATTCTCAGAGAAGGAAATAAATAAAATGCAATGCTTAATGCTGAATTTTGAATCAAAGAAATTCTAAATAAATAAAAGTTAAAAAAAAAACTTACCTCATTTTCCTCAGCACTGGCAATCATACAGTTGTTCATAACATAATCACAACCAGGTGTACATAGTCACTGGAATAATTCCCGAATAGTGCAATCCATGTAAAAAGCATAAATCAGTCTTGCTTATGAAGTTTTCTATTTTAAAATTTCCACTCTGTTTTATTATTAGCAGAGACATATACGGGATATGTTTGAAGATACAGTTGCAAAGCTTGCCTAGCTTTAGTAGCTCTGTAGTTGTATTTCAATCACAGCATAAAAATGTACCAAGCTATGGGTTGTTTCTGATTGTATTCAGTGAATACACTACATGTGGAGATGTTCTGTGGTTTAACCTTACTATTTTATTCGGCATTCTTAAAATATTATTTTGTTTTGATTTTATGCAGGAAACTATATGCACACTTTGAAAGTTACATGGATTGTTTGCTGCTTAAAGGCTTTAGTTATTCAATAAGGAATTGTTTTCGACAAACAGAACTCACAATATGCCATTTGGAAAAAAAAGTATATGCAACTTATTTTAGACAACAACTGAAATGGAGAGAGAGGAACATCCTCGACCACTGCTACACGACCATCAAGGATGCCTATTGCTCTATCCCTCGCCCTCACTTTGGTAAATCCAACCATACCACAGTGCTGCTTCTTCCTGCCTACAGGCAGCAATTGAAGAGCGCACCCCCAGAGGTGAGGACTGTACACAGCTGGTCGGGGTAGGGGCAGAGGAACAACTCCAGGAATGTTTGGAGTCTGTAGACTGGGCAATGTTCAAGGACTCGGCAACAGATCTGAATGAATATGCCACAGTCGCTACAGACTTCATAAAGAAATGTGTGGAGGACTGCACCCCAACAAAAACCTTCTGAGTGATTCCTAACCAGAAGCCTTGGATGAACCATGAGATCCGCATTCTTCTGAAGACCATATCCTAGGCATTCAGGTCTGGAGATACAGAGGTCTCCGAGAAGTCCAGATACGACGTTGGTAAGGTAATCAAAAAGGCCAAAAAGGACATCTGCTCCAAGCTGGAGGATGAGACGGATGTTCGGCAACTGTGGCAGGGCTTGAATGCAATCACCTCCTATAAGGCAAAATCAAAAGGCAGCTCAAATGTCAATAGACAATAGGTGCAGGAGCAGGCCATTTGGCCCTTCGAGCCAGCACCGCCATTCAATGTGATCATGGCTGATCATCCCCAATCAGTACCCCGTTCCTACCTTCCCTCCATATCCCCTGACTTTGCTATTTTTAAGTCCTATCTAGTTCTCTCTTGAAAGCATCCAGAGAACCTGCCTCCACCACCCTCTGAGGCAGAGAATTCCACAGACTCACCACTCTCTGTGAGAAAAAGTGTTTCCTCATCTCCGTTCTAAATAGTTTACTCCTTATTCTTAAACTGTGGCTCCTGGTTCTGGACTCCCCCAACATTGGGAACATGCTTTCTACCTCTAGTGTGTCCAAGCCCTTAACAATCTTATATGTTTCAATGAGATATCCTTTCATCCTTCTAAACTCCAGAGTGTACAAGCCCAGCTGCTCCATTCTCTCAGCATATGACAGTCCCGCCATCCCGGGAATTAGCCTTGTAAACCTACGCTGCACGCCCTCAACAGCAAGAATGTCCTTCCACAAATTAGGGGACCAAAACTGCACACAATACTCCAGATGTGGCTTCACTAGGGCTCTGTACAACTGCAGAAGGACCTCTTTGCTCCTATATTTGATTCCTCTTGTTATAAAGGTCAACATGCCATTCGCTTTCTTCACTGCCTGCTGTACCTACATGCTTACTTTCATAGACTGATGTACAAGGACCCCCGGATCCCATTGTACTTCCTCTTTTCCCAACTTGACGCCATTAAGATAGTAATCTGCCTTCCTGTTTTTGCTACCAAAGTAGATAACCTCACATTTATCTGCATTAAACTTCATCTGCCATGCATCTGACCACTCCCCCAACCTGTCCAGCCCTGCATTCTCACAGTTCACACTGCCACCCAGCTTTGTGCCACCCAAATTTGCTAATGTAACTTTGAATCCCTTCATCCAAATCATTGATGTGTAGTGTAAATAGCTGCGGTCCCAGCACCGAGCCTTGCGGTACCCCACTAGTCACGGCCTGCCATTCTGAAAGGGACCTGTTAATCCCTACTCTTTGTTTCCTGTCTGCCAACCACTTCTCTATCCATGTCAGCACTCTACCCCCATACCATGTGCCCTAATTTTGCCCATTAATCTCCCAAGTGGGACCTTATCAAATGCTTTCTGAAAGTCCAGGTACACCATATCCACTGGCTCTCCCTTGTCCATTTTCCTAGTTACATCTTCAAACAATTCCAGTGAAGCATCACTCCCTGACGAGCTCAATGCGTTTTACGCACGTTTTGATAGGGAGAACACTGATGTGCCTTCCTGAGCCCCCATTCACCGTGATGGTATTTCAGTCACAGTCACAGGGGCCGATGTCAGAAGATCCTTCAGAGGGGTGAACCCTCGGAAAGCGCCTTCACCTGAAGGTATACCGGCGTGATTTAAAAACCTGTGCGGCCCAACTGGCTGGAGTTCTTACGGACATTTTCAACCTCTCACTTCTGAGGACTGAGGTTCCCACCTGCTTTAAAAGGGCATCAATAATACCCAAGAAGAGCAAGGTGACTGACGTGCCTCAATGACTATTGACCAGTGGCACAAATGTCTGTAATGATGAAGTGCTTTTAGAGGCTGATCATAGCGCAAATCAACTCATACCTCGACAAAAACCTGGACCTACTGCAGTTCACTGATCGCCACAACAGATCAACAGTGCGGATATGCCAAAGCAACCCCTCCCTACCAGATGAACTGAACGAGTTCTACGCACGGTTTGAGGTTAAAAACAGCACCCAGACACATGCACCACTGCCATCTCCCAGTGACCAGTCGCTCAGGCTGTCCGCAGCCAGAGTTAAAAAGGCCTTCGCCAGCGTCAATCCACGCAAAGCTGCAGGGCCGGACAACATTCCTGGATGCGTTCTAAGAGACTGTGCCGAGCAACTGAAGGATGTCTTCACAGACATTTTTAACATCTCACTCAGCCAGGCAGTAGTGCCGAATTGTCTTAAGAGTGCCACCATCGTCCCTGTACCGAAGAAACCAAACCCAGCCTGCCATAACGACTTTCGACCAGTGGCCCTAACACCCATTGTAATGAAGTGTTTTGAGCGACTAGTTATGCAGCACATCAAAAACAGTCTACCTGCCGACCTAGACCCACTGCAGTTCGCCTACAGAGCCAACCGATCCACAGAGGACGCAGTCTCAACAACACTGAACCTCGTATTGTCACATCTCGATCGGAAAAACACCTATGCCAGGATCCTCTTCATAGACTTCAGCTCCGCTTTCAACACAATCATCCCGCAGCAGCTGGTGGAGAAGTTGGAGCTGTTGGGGGTTGATGCTGGCACATGTAGCTGGGTCCTGAACTTCCTGTCGCAGCGGCAGCAGACAGTCAGGGTGGGCAGTAGGACATCAAAAACCATAGCCGTGAGCACTGGCTCACCCCAAGGCTGTGTCCTAAGCCCCCTTCTGTTTAGTCTGCTGACACACGACTGTACTGCCAGACTCAATAACAACTTCATCAGCAAGTTCGCTGATGACACAACAGTAGTGGGTCTCATCAGTGACAACGATGAATCGGCGTACAGGATGGAGGTGGAGCTGCTCACAGGTTGGTGCAATTCCCACAACCTCATTCTTAACGTGGGAAAAACTAAGGAGATGGTGGTTGACTTCAGGAGGGCAGGGAAACATCACCATGCACCTCTGCACATCGACGGAGCTGATGTGGAAAGGGTCAGCAGCATGAAGTTCTTAGGACTACATCTGTCTGATGACCTGACGTCCACGGCCAACACCACAGCTCTGGTCAAGAGAGCCCAGCAGCGACTTCACCCCCTCCGAAGACTACGGAAAGCAGGCCTCCCCACCACACATCTACGGACTTTTTACAGGGGGGACTGTCGAGAGCACACTGACATACGGCATCACTTCCTGGTTTAGCTGCAAGGCGTACGAACGGCACCAACTGGACAGGATAGTTAAGACCGCAAGCAGGATTATTGGTGCTCCACTCCCCTTCCTGCTGGACATATACAAGAAGAGATGCATCAACAGAGCCATCTCCATCATCAAAGACCCTTACCACCCATCGCATGACTTTTTCACCATCCTCCCATCTGGGAAGAGGTACAGGAGCATCAGCTGCAAAACCAGCAGGATGCTCCTCAGCTTCTTCCCACAGGCTATAAGACTGTTAAATGAACTTTCCCCCCTGCCAAGTATCGCGCACAAACCCCCCACACTGCAGCAGAGCCACTGTTGTGCCGCTGCCGGTCGGAACGGCTGTTGAATGTTATTGAATGTTATTAGAGGGTTAAATTGTTCATGACATGTATTTTAATTTTAATTGCTATTTATTTTGTAACGAAAACTGAATGGACACTGGTTGAGAAACGTTTTTTTGTTTCCTCTGAGTATGCGAATACTCAGGAAATGACAATAAAGATTTACAATTACAATTACAATTACAGTGGATGTGATCTCACTGGCTCTGCACTCCGCTCTGGACCACTTGAACAACAAAAACGCATATGTCAGGCTGATATGCATTGATTACAGCTCGACATTTAATACCATCATCCCCTCCAAGCTGGTTACCAAGCTCACAAATCTGTGTCTCTGCACATCCCTCTGCTCAATCCAATTGGATCCTCAGCTTCCTCATTCACAGTCTGTCCGTATTGGTGGAATGTGTCATCCTCAATAACAATCAGCACGGGAGCACCTCAAGGCTGCATGCTCAGCCCCCTGCTGTACTCACTCTATACTCATGACTGTGTAGCCGGACATAGTGGGAACTCCATCATCAAGTTCGCCGACGACCTGCCGTGGGACGTGTCACTGATGGGGGTGAGTCAGAGTATAGAAGAGAGATGGACCGATTGACCAAATGGTTCCAGCACAATAACCTGGCTCTCAACACTGTCTCATAAAGGCTGCCAGTATCATCAAGGACCCACACCATCTTGGCCACACACTCATCTCTCCGCTGCCATTAGGTAGAAGGTACATGAGCCTGAAATTTGCAACATCCAGATTCAGGAACAGCTTCTTCCCCGCAGCCATCAGACTATTAAACACAACTTCAAACAAACTCTGAACTATAACAGCCTATTGCACGTTATCTGTTTATTTATGTGTGTATATATATATATATATATATATATTCTATGGTCTATGGACACACTGATCTGATCTGGTACAATATTCCTACAGTATTCTGTGGTACTGCAGGAAGCAAGAATTTTATTGTCCTATCTGGGACACATGACAATAAACTCTCTTGACTTGACTTGACTTCAAGTAAACAAGAGTAACCAGAAAAATGGCATTCAGCCAACTGTTGGAGCTGTATGCTGACAACATTCCAGGTTCTCATGAACTTCATCAGGGTCTTAAAAGAGTGGCTACTGAGGTAGGTGATGCATAGGTTTAAATTTTCTGAAGTTCCTTAGATTTGGAAAAATATTCTATTAAATTGGAAAATAGCAGGAATAACTTGTTTATTCACAAAGGGATGGAGACAAACATCAGGACGCTCCAAGCCAGGTAACTTAATATCTGACATACAGAATATTTTCAATGCTCCATTGTGTTTTATCAGGGCAATAAGATGATGTGTTCCACCACCAAAATCCATTCACATTCCCTCCTAGAATGGGCACTAGAATTGACTCTTAAAAATCTAACCTCATTTCCAATTGCCATGTGTCCACTAGTAGCAGATTTTCTCTAAATTTGCTGCCAAAAATGGGAAATACTGTTGGAGGTGGTAGGAGGCACATCAGGTATATGGCAACCATATGAGTTGAACCATATTTAACAAGATTCCTGCCCTGGATTTTCCATCCTGGGTATTGCTACTTCATGTCCACCAGTAACTAAGAGGTTGCAGGTGGGATTTTTAATTTCTCTAATTGGCAGAACTGAGTGGAAGTAGATTAAATACAACACTGAAAAGATATAGAAACACGTGCTGACAGTTTTTGCAGTCTCTGCTTGGTAGACACATGCTCAGTGGAGCTGTGAATCAACACAATACAAAAATAGTGCTGATTAGGTTATGGAAACACCGTTAAAACATAATATTAAAGTTAACTCTCAAAGGCAGCATGTAGTGTCTGTGATGAGCGAAGCAGAGCTAATATTTAGGCTCACCGAGTCTGTGCTGTCCAGTGATCACCTGTACACTAGTTCTATCCTACACACTGGGTACAGTTTATAGAAGGCGATTAACCTACAAACCTGCATGTCTCTGGAATACGGGAGGAAACCAGAGTACCCGTGAAAACCCACACGGTCACTGGGCGAACATACAAACTCTGTACAGACAGCCGCCATAGTCAGGATCAAACCCTCGTCTCTGGCGCTGTGAGGCAGCAAATTTACCCCTTGGCATTGTGTACTTGTGAAAGTGTTGTAAAACAACCTAAAATCTTAATTCTGCTTTGCTCATCATAGATGCTACCTGGGGTCTTGCCACAGTTTTCCTGTATTTTCTATTTTTAATTTATATGTTCGGAATCTGCAATTTTTGTTTTGTTTTGAAATGCTGTGGAGATCCTTGGACTAAGTACATGGTAACTTTGAGAGTGCAATCTACCAACTCACCATGGGTCCCATGTGATAATTTCTGTATCAACCTACCATGAGGGACCTTATCTAATACATTACTGAAGTCCATGTAAACAATATCCACTATCAAACTTTTGTCAACCATCTTTGATAATTCCTCAAAAACTCAATCAAATTTAAGAGACAAGAACTGCCTCACTCAAATCCATGCTGGCTTTCCAGCTTTAATGAATGCAAGTAAATTCTGTTTCTTCTCCAAAAATCTCTGGACACTAATATAAGGCTCACTGGCCTATAATTTCATGTTTGTCCATGTTGCCCTTTTTAAACAAAGGAACAACATTGGTTATTCTCTAACCTTCTGGGATCTCACCTGTAATAAAAGAGGGTATCAAGGTTCACATTATTTAAGAGCTTTCTGGCTACCTTATTATTTTTCAAGGGCCATTGTCTGATTTCAGCTTCCTAACTCTCACATATGCTTCCTATTACTTTTTGACTTGAACAATATCTATTGTCATGCAACATTCCCAAATTTCACTATCCTCATCTTTCATCTTGACAGGTGAAATGATAAATAATGACTGTAGTCGTGTTGCATATTACTTGTATCTTTGATTAGAACATGCTTTCAATTTTGGGTGGTTTAGTATGGTCGAAGTATAATGCCACAGATTTTGGTCCCCACTTCCTTGGAGCATATATCTTGTGGCAACATCTTTAAAAACGCTAATGAACTTGACTGTTACTATAAATAACTTCACAAGACAGGACCTGAATAAATCCCTCCAAAAAGGGAAGTGGTGACAGTTAAACTACATGCCTGGGCTTAAGCAGCTGACATTCACGAATTTAAAACAACTTGCAAAAATAAACCACAGAAATGCTTAAGAATTTTTTTTTATAAAGTAAAATTCCAAAACACTTAAAGTTAGTAACAAAAACAATAAAACACAATTAAGTTGATTTAATTAATTAAAACATTAGTGATCTGTAATGTAACTGTTCCTTGCAGTTTTCTATTGAGGAGAAAGGAGTCACATGACAGTGCTAATCTGGGATGAGTTCAGTGGGTAGATTCCCCATTATTTGTTCTGACGACTTGCAGGTAGACGAGTTTGCTCTCAGGAAATTTGATGCTCCCATTTTGTACCGTCCTGGAAGTGCACAGGTTTCCTGAAAATTATGGAGAGTCTACTGGTAATTCTCAAGAAATCCAAGACTTCTAATTTGCTTTGAAGGTGGCTGGTTGGAGAGGTGGGAGCAAAATAATATTACTGTGGCATATGTTAGATTTGGCCAGGAACAGAAACAAATTTGTAGTAACCTCCATTTGTTGGTGCGGAAGTAAGCTTCAGTGCACATACCATCAACCCTTCCCTGTAGAATTGCCAATGTTTTGAATTTTGGTTGATTTAGCATTGTAGCCCAGCTTCTGAATGGAGACTAACCAAACATAGCTCCATTAACACCATTATTGTTGGCAAAGAGAAGAAAAATTGATCCCATTCATATGGAATAAATTCAAACAGAAATAAAATGAATGAAACTGAACATTTTTCATTGCATGGCTACAACCCATTTGACGAAAGATACTTGACATCGATCTATTGCATCATCATGCGTGACACAAGTAGTCAATCTAAAACTTAAGTTTCTTTTATTTTCAATGATTATTTAACATTGTGCCAGCATACAAATTGGTAGTTTGTTATGGAGAATGATATGATCATGAAACAGACAGCAACATTATTAAACAAGACTGGAAAGACTGGAATGGAGAATGAGCGATAACCATGTAATTGAATTTTAAGTCAGATTATTATTTTTGAAACATAGGGTAAATCAGATTATTTAATTGTGAATGACTAACCTCACTTGATGGATTGTAACAGGTATCCAGGGTATTCTGATCTGTATTCGGACAGCAATGTACAGTGAGGATCCATGATGACTAAGCCTCAAGCAGTGAAATGTTGAACTGCGCTCCCTATTGTGCCTTGCTTCCAGCCAAAGTCTATGGGGCCTTTTAAGAGTTTACAAAAAAGCATTTAAAAGCTATAAAAATGGCTTAAAATAATGTTTACAAATAATTTAAATGGATAATTAAAACTACATCGCAATAAATAAATAAACAAATAAACAGACAGGTAAATAAACAACAGATAAACAAACAAATAGATGAATAGACCAATGGATAAATCAATAAATATAATGACAAACAGATAGATAGACAGCCAGACAGACAGACAGACAGACAGACAGACAGACAGACAGACAGACAGACAGACAGACAGACAGACAGACAGACAGACAAGTAAATAAATAAATAGGTTCATAGATAAATAAATAAATAAACCCATTAAAAAGTAAAATAAGAAAAAAACAAAACGTACCTTTTTTCAATCCTTTGGTTTTGGATCTACATGCATCTGAATGGAGATTGTTATCCTTCACTAAGTCTGGTTATTGTGCAATTGCAGAGACAGATTCTCCTGGATAACGGAGTCCAATAAGGAATTGTTGGAATTACTGAAGAAGTCAGGCAACACTTGCGAAGAGAGAAGACAAGTAAATATGTCAGGTCATTTTTTTTGTTCACCAGATAACTTGTTAAGCATTCCCAGCACGAGCTATTTTAATTTCTGGTTTCTACCATCTTCAGCGTTTTTCTTGATTTTCAATGAATGAAACTCAGTGATGGAACAGTGATACAAATGCATTAACATTTCTCATTCAGCTCATTCCAGACTATTGGCAGAGCTGGTCAGGTAAATCTGGGTTGTGTTAATCCTCTTGGGGTTGAGTGTCAGATGTTTAAGTTGAGAGGGACAAGATTTAATATGAACCTCAGGAGCAACATTTTCACCCAGAGGTATATGGAACTAGCTGCCAGATGAGGTCATTGCAGCTAGTATAATAACACCATTTAAATGACACTTGGGCATGAATATGGAACAATCGCAGGCAAATTGGACTGGCTTAGTTGGGGCATCTTGGTCGGCATGGACAAGTTGAGCCGAAGTCTTTGTTGTATGACCAGTATGACCCTGCGCACCAACGTAGCCAGTTCAAGTAGTTCCATTGAGAATCTTGTTTAAAATCCTCTGAAATTTGCCTCAATTTCCACAAATCAGCAACAATACTGTAATAATCAACATGGAGGAGGTTTTTTGCAAGTTATATTTATTCCTAAATTATGGTTTCCAAAAAAATGGGTAAATTTAGATTATCTATCCAATAACAACATTTGGTCAGTTAAAGTAGTTCAACTCTCAGCATTGATGGGAGCATCCCGTTATTCTTGGTTCGAATTCAGCATGCGTTGTGCTAACTGGCAACCATCCTCCCAACATTGATGACTGACAGTGAAACCTAATGAATCTTTTTATTAGTGCAGAGAGAGTTGGAAGCAGCTTTATCCGAGTATTCAACAAACAGTTGACGTTGAGCTCAGTCCACATATTAAAGTCAGGTGCTGCTATTTTTCTTTCCATTGTCTGGATTTACATGGGATGTAGAACACAGACGGCATGCGAGATTTCCACAGCAAGGTTTTGTTGATCATTTTTATCCATCCATGCCAAAGCCTGGACGAAAACTTCTTGGAAATCTTCTGCATGCTCAGATGTGATGCATTTTGAACAATTTCTGAACAGGCTTTGGTCTAAAGAACACAAACCTACTGCAGGATGTAAGCCAAATAAATGTGTCATATTTTCTTTGAAGTTTCTGAAAGATCAGCCAGAAGCATTGCCTTAACCAGAAGCTTTTTCCAATTTGCACTTCAGGAGCAAACATCCCTCTGGCAAAGCAATGGCTTTGATTCTCTATTAACTGTACGATGACTTGACAGGAAGATAATCTACTATATTTACCCAGAAGTCCCGCTGTTGTCTCTGTCGAGCATTGGATGACTCTGGAAATAACTCATGGCTTGCTCTGCATAAACTTTCATAATCGGTGATGTAGCTCAGGCTGAACTCCAGTTATTATCCATGTCAGCAGGCTCTGGGGGAAAATAACATGTTGGGTCACCTTTCAAGCCAAATGTGCTCCAGCAAAGATGTAAGTAACATACAGCAGCACATCTGTCAATATAATAATGAAAATATATGAGTGTTGTAAAAAGGAAAAATACAGCCAATATGAACAGCTTTTCTGATATCCTCTTAAACAAAACTGCAATACCATAATGTTAACTCAAGGAACTAAGGATGCTGTAACCTTGAGTAAAATGCTTGAGCAAGTGCTGGAGTAACTCAGCGGGTCAGGCAGAATCCATTATGTAGTTGATATGGTTCATAAACTGGAACCCTGCAAAGATGAGCTGTTGTGCACTCTACACTCTGGTTACAGTAAAAGAGCCAACACACCACAATCACATGCAACTGTACTCTCATCGAGGAATTATTAAAAACATGTGCAACTCACAGAAACGTTTGCTGCTGAAGCTTGGTAAAGTATATTTCATGAATATACAGCTTTTTCTTCTGTCATGCCCCAAATCTCTTTAATTTTGAGTAGCTCTCGAATTCACTTGTTACTACTTTAATTTTGAATCACATTTCTTTATTCTTGAGCAAGTGTATGGCTTCCCTTCAGTTAACATTTGGTTATGCCTTCCATTGCAAAACAGCTTTCAACTGTGGAAAAAAGTGTGAAAAGGCAAGAAGGTTTGGGGTACTCAAATGATGGGGTAGATTGAATGAGATCCAACTCATGGACTGCTGTTGTGAATTGTCCATGTTTAATGTTGGGTGTGAAGAGGCAAGTGCCGAGGTGTCGTGAGGCCTTGGTGCTGAATAACTGAGGCTCTGCTCCTGGACATCTTGACAATCAATAAAGGAGGCAAGGTTGAGGGTGGAGCCTTATCTCTTGCCACAGCTGAAAGGTTGTTTTAATTGTTTTTAACTTTTTTAAATGCTTAAAAAACTATAAAAAGGAATTTAGTAAGTAAAAATGTTAATGATTTGAAGTATGTTAATATACTCAGAAATATATAAAATCTTAAAATGAAATGAGTAAAAATAAATAACAATTTGCCTCTGTCCTCCTGAAAACAAGTTAAGAATCTCTATCTCTATATCTCTTCTCTATACTATTACTAAAACTCTCATCTTGTCCTCTTCCGGTTTGCGTTGTTTTTAAATTTTCTCAAAACCGATCCCCCCATAGCGCTACGATTTTTCACCACCTTACTCATCATTCTCCTCTGCTGCAAGTCAAATAAGTTTTGTTCCGATTGGTGAAATAGTACAAAAGTTATGAAGGTTTAAAAGTCATTTTTAAAAGAACCTTCAGGCACCCACTATCAATCACGGCGGTGAGGAGAATAAAAAGCTGAAGCAGCGGAATGTGTTAAGCAGCTTGCGGAGAGTGAGCAGCGGGTGGAGAGTGAGCAGCGTGCGGAGAGTGAGCAGCGTGCGGAGAGTGAGCAGCGTGCGTGCAGAGAGCAGTGTGTGGAGAGTGAGCAGCGTGTGGAGAGTGAGCAGCGTGTGGAGAGTGAGCAGCGTGCAGAGAGCAGTGTGTGGAGAGTGAGCAGCGTGCGGAGAGTGAGCAGCGGGTGGAGAGTGAGCAGTGTGTGGAGAGTGAGCAGCGTGGGGAGAGTGAGCAGCGGGCGGAGAGTGAGCAGCGGGCGGAGAGTGAGCAGCGTGCGGAGAGTGAGCAGCGGGCGGGAGAGTGAGCAGCGGGCGGAGAGTGAGCAGCGGGTGGAGAGTGAGCAGAGTGAGCAGTGTGTGGAGAGTGAGCAGCGTGGGGAGAGTGAGCAGCGGCGGAGAGTGAGCAGCGGGGGAGAGTGAGCAGCGTGTGGAGAGAGTGAGCAGCGTGCGGAGAGTGAGCAGCGGGCGGAGAGTGAGCAGCGTGCAGCGGGTGGAGAGTGAGCAGCGTGTGGAGAGTGAGCAGCGGGTGGAGAGTGAGCAGCGGGTGGAGAGAGTGAGCAGCGGGTGTGGAGTGTGTGGAGTGAGCAGCAGGTGGAGAGTGAGCAGCGTGAGCAGCGTGTGGAGAGTGAGCAGTGTGGGGAGAGTGAGCAGCGGGCGGAGAGTGAGCAGCGTGGGGAGAGTGAGCAGCGTGTGGAGAGTGAGCAGCGTGGGGAGAGTGAGCAGCGGGGGGAGAGTGAGCAGCGTGCGGAGAGTGAGCAGCAAGGGGAGAGTGAGCAGGGAGGGGAGAGTGAGCAGCATGCGGAGAGTGAGCAGCGTGCGGAGAGTGAGCAGCGTGTGGGAGTGTGAGCAGCGTGGGGAGAGTGAGCAGCGTGTGGAGAGAGTGAGCAGCGTGCGGAGAGTGAGCAGCAGCGTGAGGAGCAGCGTGCGGAGCAGTGCGGGGAGAGAGTGAGCAGCGGGCGGAGAGTGAGCAGCGTGGGGAGAGTGAGCAGCGTGCGGGCAGAGAGCGGAGTGTGAGCAGCGTGGGGAGAGTGAGCAGCGTGCGGGGAGAGAGCAGTGTGGGGAGAGTGAGCAACGGGTGGAGAGTGAGCAGCGTGTGGGCTGCTTCTGCGGCGACCAGCATGACGAGCCAGGAGCTGCTGACTTGAACCGGAAGCCTCTGAGTGAAGCCGGAGTGGGACCGGGAGCTACTGCGTGAGGCCGAAAGCGGAAGGTGCGGGGTGAGCAGAGTGCGGGCAGCGTCTGCTGCGACCCCCCCCCCCCCCCCCCTGCACAACCCTCCTCCCACTCCCCCTCCCCCTTCCCCTCACCCCCTCCCCCACCCCCCCCTTTCCCCCCACAACCCCTCCCCCCCACACCCCCCCTACCCCACACTCCCCCCCCCACATCACACCCCTCCCCCCACACCGCCCTCCACCACACCGCCCCCCCCCCCCCCACACACCCCTCCCCCTCACAACCCCCTCCCCAAACACCCCCACACACACCTCCCCCACCCCACCTCCCCCCACCACCCCTCCCCCACACCACCCCTCCCCCACCCCCCCCCCCACCCCACCTCCCCCACACTCCCCTCCCCCAATAGGTCCCACTTAGTCCAGTTTCATTTAAAATTATAGTGCAGGATTGCAGTGACAAATTTTCAAGTGCAAGTAGAGGATTCTAGTAGCAAAACTAGCCTGTAAAATTGTCACTCACTAATTCTGGATACACAATAGCTCCATCTATAGCGGACATACAAAAGATGAAAAGACGATAATTGGCCACTTTCCCCTTTGTGCATGTCAATGAGTTCCTGGCATACATCATACCCTCTTCTTTCATCGATGCCATCACCCTTGGTTCTCTAAGTGTCTTACATTTACCCAACTCTGTGTAGAAAATACTCAGCATTTGAACCTCTGCAGCCCTCTTGAATGGAGACTTCCAAAGAAAGCCCACCCTCTGGTTGAAGCCATTGGTTCTCATCTCTGTTCAGAATAGCCAACTCTTTATTTTTCAACCATAACCTCAGGTGTGGACACCACAGCCAGAGGAAGTATTAAGTCTATATCTATATCTATCTGTCAGATTTGTGCACGTTTCAATAAGGTCACGACTTGTTCTTCTGAACTCTAGAGATGTCGAAAGGGGAAAGCATTTTGAGTGGGGAAAGATGTAAGAAGGTCTGAGGGCATATATTTCACAAAGAGGTTGGTGGGTACTGTATATGGAATGAGCTGCCAGGGGAGGTTGTAGAAGCGGTTACAATTACAATGTTGAAAAAAAATGGACAGCTACGCGAAGGGAGAATGTTTAAAGGGAATTAGGCCAAATGCATACAAATGGAATCTGCATATATTAAGATGTTGGCAAGCATGAACGTTTGGATCAAAGGACCTTTTGATGTGTTGTATAATGCTCTAGATTTATCAATATTAGTAACATATTTGGATGCATTGTGCAAGCTTCGTTCTTTTTTTTTCAGGGACAGAGAAAACAAATGCATCTGCAATACACCCTTAATAAAGACTGTTTTTGAAACAACCCTCTTTTTTTCAGGCAACCACTACAATCACTGGTATAACTCAATTGTGTATAAGTAATGGAAACAACCTGATTTTGATTTGATCATTATTGTAATACAATGACAGACATCACAATGCACTGATGCATACCACTAAAAATCAAAGGTTAAAACATTGAAAATCATATAAAAAATATCTTAATTGGAAATCATGCTTTTAACTGCTATTTTCTTTATTAGAAGCAATAATCACCCATAAGGAAATGTGATGAGCATGGTCCTAATACCAACAGCAGTAGGGGGTTATTAGAATGAAACTGCAGAAGCCAGGTGCCTGTGCATAACAAGTCCAGCTGTTAAGCATCCAGAGAAGTGGCGGCATAAATGATTTACAATCACCTTCAGCAGAGTTTGGAGCAAAGGGTAGAATGAGGCCAAAATCAACTAATCAGGGTAACATGTTGTTGGATCCCAAGAAACATCTGCTGTGAGATTGGTCGCCGTTCTCCCAAAATGCATTGCTTCTCATCTTTACTGCACATTTCACACATTCACAGAACAGTGTGCATTGTGGCCAAAACAATTGTTTTATAGCCCCTATGTTAAGAGTCACACTAAGACTAGAAATGATGATTGTCTCCAGAAGAGATGCTTGCCAAGCATTTTTGTTCCCTGGTTATTGGCCTGCCAATATTAATTGTTTTGGTGAAAACTTATAAAGTGCAGTTCTAATATGACATAATATATCAATGATAGGAGTGACTGCCTCATGATCTTCAATTTGAATGGCACATGGATATTTTATTAAATTTTAATTATGATTATCAACTAAATTTAATCCCATCTGTTATGGTCATACAGTTTCTTGTAAAGATAAACCAAGTCATAATCCAATTTATTTTGGCACAGGTTCAAGTGACAATGGAAATGTAACATTTCACACTCAACAAAGTCTATTGAGCTACCTATTGTGAGACCTACATTCTGGATAGGTTTTTGGATAGGAAAGGTTTGGTGTTAGTTTCATTCATTTCGATCTTATCTTTTTTAATGTTCATTCTCAACCACAGACCCACTGGCCCACTACTTAAAACTTAAATAATGAAATTAATTTAATTGAAGAAGTTCTGTTAAATTTCTAACCCTATTCAATGATGATGGAAGTAGATTGCATTCAGACATAGAAACATAGAAACATAGAAAATAGGTGCAGGAGTAGGCCATTCACCCCTTCGAGCCTGCACCGCCATTCAATATGATCATGGCTGATCATCCAACTCAGTATCCTGTTCCTGCCTTCTCTCCATACCCCCTGATCCCTTTAGCCACAAGGGCCACATCTAACTCCCTCTTAAATATAGCCAATGAACTGGCTTCAACTACCTTCTGCGGCAGAGAATTCCAGAGATTCACCACTCTCTGTGTGAAAAAAGTTTTCCTCATCTCGGTCCTAAAAGATTTCCCCCTTATCCTTAAACTATGACCCCTTGTTCTGGACTTCCCCAACATCGGGAACAATCTTCCTGCATCTAGCCTATCCAACCCCTTAAGAATTTTGTAAGTTTCTATAAGATCCCCCCTCAATCTTCTAAATTCTAGCGAGTACAAACCGAGTCTATCCAGTCTTTCTTCATATGAAAGTCCTGACATCCCAGGAATCAGTCTGGTGAACCTTCTCTGTACTACTCTATGTACACATAGAGTGATACAGCGTGGAAACAGGCCCTTCAGCCCAACTTGCCCGCACCGGCTAACATGTCCCAGCTACATTTGTTGCACCTGCCTGCGTTTGGTCCAGATCCCTCCAAACCTATCCTATCCATGTACTTGTCTAACTGTTTCTTAAACGTTGGGTTAGTCCCTGCCTCAACTACCTCCTCTGGCAGCTTGTTCCACACACCCACCACCTATTTGTGTGAAAAAATTACCCCTCAGATTGCCATTAAATATTTTCCCCTTCACCTTAAGCCTATGTCCTCTGGTCCTCGATTCACTTACTCTGGGCAAAAGACTGTGCACCTACCTCTTCTATTCCTCTCATGATTTTATACGCCTTTATAAGATCACCCCTCATCCTCATTCAGTGTTCAGCACAACAGCTATAATTTGCTCAGCTGATTTTTACTTTTCTTACTTTTTGCCAGGTAAGATGTAATGAATTAACCATGTATGATTTCAACTGTGGACTGATGTAAGTGATATGGGACCTTTTTGGATTGTAAGGAAAATGATGTAATCTCATAAGTACCCCAAATAGCATCTGAATAAATAGTGATTAGCTTCAACATCTTAGGTGATTGCAGATGTAATTGATTAATCAGTCAATTTTACAATGCCTACTTTGAAGCCTGTGGGGTCCAACCGTGGCATTCAGAGAATGGAATTGAAACTCCCTTGTTCAATTTAATATTTTAGATTCAGATGTGAGATATTCACTGGATGCCAAAAAAGTATTACACTGATTTAGCAATGTATTCAACTTGTAGAATTACTTCTGGTTCTAATGGGCCTGAACGTGTTGCCAGTGTTGAACTGCAGCTTGTGCTCAACACTGCCTTATGTGGTTAGGACAATCCTACCTTTTTTTTCAGATCTGCTGGCATCCATTTGCTGTGCAGAGATATCCTAATGTCAAGCAAGCCCTGCCCATTGAACTGCTGAAAAAAAAAATGACAGCTGACTGAGCCTGTGCTTTGCATTATCCCTGAACCATTCAAAAATATTTTTGAAAACTTTTAATATTCAACAGAACAATTGAATGAATAAATATGTGGGGAAAGTAGACTAATTCCCACGTTCATGCTCTGCCAATGGACCCCCATGTAGGTCTATAGTTTACAAAACCGCAGCAAATGCAAGACCATCGAGTTCATGATTCACGCAGGCATTGGGCAACTTGGAACTCCGTGCTTTGATTAATAATGCTGGCAGTATGGTGATGAACTGATAGCATTTTCCGATATTTTACCAACACAATAAGATTAAAGTGTTTTGCTTCCATGATTATCACCTCAACAGATTTTGATTGTACATTAAAGACTTAAATGTCATATCATTCTTATATCTTATATCACTTATATCTCATAGTTCCTTTCATGTGGTAAAATATGCTAAACCAATTAATGGAAGCAAAGATTGACAGAAATTGATATGAAATGCAACAAGAAATCACTAGGATAAATCAAGAGCAAAAGATTGGGCAAAAAGTTGGTCTTAAAGTGAATCTAAAGGCCAGTAAATGTATACTGTCTGATCATACATTTCACAGGCTGTGTAACAATGATGTAAAAGCATACGAGAGATGGAAACTTGCAAATTAAATGTTGGTTGGGCATAACTGTATAAACATGAGCGAGGCATCAACGATGAAGGGTCTTAATGTTTGGCCTGCTGGAACTAAAGTGGCAAAGGACCTAAAAGTCAGAAAGAATCTTTTGGTCCAGATCACTCTTTCCAAACTTTACTTTTTCTTTTGTATTTTGGCTTGACTAATAAACCAAGAGGGAGGTCAGTACAGCCTTGGTAGATCACTCCCAGATGTTCATAGTTATCCACACACAGGAATTTTCATTTGTGAATGGGGCTTTTGAAGCCTGTAAATTGTATTCTGACTCAATTAATACAATTCTGACGTGCAGACTGGAGTACAAGTAAACCAGACTAATTTGTACCTAGGCCCTTGAGCATTCTAGGTTGGAGACTTTCTCCGTTGGTTTGTAATAACAAATAAGAAGTCAGGTAAACCCAAATCCAGAATTGAATGGAGAAAACCAGATACTGTTTAAACAATGTGTTATATCTTTCCACTCCGCTGGCACCCTCGTATCCTATTCAATTCTGAACAGCTTATAAAGTGCTTTTGAAATGCTGTAAAAAGTGCAACATCAAAATTGTGGATGGAAATGTTCCACAAAAAACAATGTGATAATGACTGGCACATCTGTTTTAATAACAATGAATAAGTTATAAATATAGGTCAAGCCATTGGAAATAACAAGCCTGGTGATGTTCAATGAAGTATAAATATAGGCCAACTCACTGGAGGTAATATGCTCAGTGATGTTCAGAATAATAGGAGATTGTTTCCTGCTGGCTGAGGCAAAGGACAAGGCCTTGGTTTAATATTTACTCAAAAGGTAACACCTCTAACCCTACAGCAATCCCTTCGTATGAAACATGGAATCCAGATTTTAGCACTCGTCCACTGAATATGACTGTAACCTTGGACTGAGATGTGAGAGTCAGACCTAATAAGCCACAGCTCACTTTGTTTTCACAGTATCTTAAAATCTATTTTCACCCCATTGAATTTGAAGAGCTGATTCTTTTATATGAGCAGTTGGAAAGGATATATTTGTTTAATTTGTAAGTAATTGTGTGTTTCTTATATCCATCAAGTTTTACTTTACAGGCAATTGGTCCAGTGAAGCTTAATCAAATAAGTGAAAATGCTGGAAGCACTCAGTAAGGACTGTCAGTCAGGGACTGTCTGTGGAAAGAGGAACAGAATTAATGTTTCAGGTCAAAGGTACTTTGTCAGAATTTGGAAAGAGTGAAAAACGAGTTGATTTTAATTTGCAGAAAAGATAGGGGAGACATGTATTGGATAAAGGGAACATTTCTGATAGGATATGGGCAGATTTGACCAAGTGGGGATCAGTAGTGTCGAAGGGTTAGTGGAAGCAGTAGGAGAGTGATAATACCATGTAAAATGTAACCAAATATATTCTTGTAGGACATGGCCAGCTGGTCAGACTGTGATGGCAAAGAGAGAACAGAGAACAGTACAATGCAGGAACAGACCCATTTTGCCCACATTGCCTGTGCTGAACATGATGCCAATTTAAACCAATCTCCTCTGCCTGCACGTGATGTATCACGTGCAGCCTCTTAAATGCCACTATCGTATCTGCCTCCACCATCCTGCTTGGCAGCTAAAGTAATGTCCTCTCATCATTGACATTTCCTCATTTACTCATTCCCCCCATCCATCCTATCTAAGCCTCGCATGTACTTCTATCAGGTATCTTCGTAACTTTCAGTGTTCCAGAGAAAATTAAGCATAACTGCATAAAGAAGCATTAAGAAAAACTGAGCCAATATTCTATATGGATGACACAGCAAAAATGGCCAGTTTGGATATACACAGTAAGGGTAATTGACTAGAAGTTGTAGAATTTGATATTGAGCCTGGAAGGCTGCCACATGGAAGAAGAGGCACTATTCTTTTGTCCTGCATCAGCTCTTGTTATAATGGTGCTGGAAGCTGCAAGCCCAGAAGGACTCTATGTGGTTGGTGGGAAGGGAAGAGATGAATGGATAAGTGTTGCATTTGGTCACAAATGGCCAGTGATGGCTTTACAAGGCAGAGGACATGTGAAAGAGCTTTGGTCTTGCATACAACACACAAGTGAAGGAGCAAAGGGAATAGGTTACGTTCAAGATTTTTTATTGATCTTGCAGGGTCTAGTTGAGGCAGGTACTGCAATACCATTTACACTACATTTGGACAGCTATTCTTTTGTCCTGGATAGGAAAGATTTAGAAGGATATGGGCCAAATGCGGGCAGGTGGGACTAGCATAGATGGGGCATCTTGGTCAGTGTTGGCAAGTTAGGCTGAAATTCCTGTTTCCCTGTTACATGACTATGCCACTGTATGACACTATAACAGGAACATCACAGCAGGCAGAGAGCACACACCCACTTTTCAGCATTCAATACACACAGTGAAAGAATGCTGCATCTAAGATTTATTCTATCCCCTTTTATTTGCAAATTAACGCGATAGAATCAAACCTGCCTTTAAAGAAAAGCTCTAATTATATTAGCCTTTGTAATCTTTTGAAAGGTTGGAAATTGAGGTCTATGTGGACCTGATGCATAAGATACAGTCTGAATAGATCAGCCATGATCACATTGGATGGTTTGGTAGGATTGAGGGGAGGCCTACTCCTATTCCTATTTTCTTATGTGTTTAAGAAGGAACTGCAGATGCTGGAAAATCGAAGGTACACAAAAAAGCTGGAGAAACTCAGCAGGTGCAGCAGCATCTATGGAGCGAAGGAAATAGGCAACGTTTTACATCTGAAGAAGGGTTTCGGCCCGAAACATTGCCTATTTCCTTCGCTCCATAGATGCTGCTGCACCCGCTGAGTTTCTCCTGCTTTTTTGTGTACCTCCTATTTTCTTATGTTGTGTTATCCTAATATTTAACATAGTCATGAATGGATGCCCTCCCAACTCATTATTTGTTTGATCATTTTAGCGAGGTAATTTTGGTTACCTTACCCAAATTAAAAATAAATTTGCCAAAGAGGCAGTACAGCAAAGATTCCCTGGAAGGGTTCCAGAAATGGCTTAGTTCCAGAGAGGTTGAGTGACCTAGGTCTACACAGTTCAGAATGAAAGGAGATATCACTAAACGTTGCAACGTTCTTGCAGGTTTCAACAGGTTAGATGCAAGGAAGATGTTTCCCTGGGTAAGGAGTATAAAACAATGGTCACATTTGCAAATGAAGAATTGGCTATTGAGGAGACATTTCTTCATGCAGAAGGTGATAACCTCTTGGGTATTTTCCACCATGGACACTCAGTCATTGAGTTCATACAAACAATGAACTAAAAATTTCACGATCTTAAGATAATCAATTAATTATTGGCTTGTGTAGGAAAATGATGTTGAAGTAGAAGACTGGCTATGAATTGATTAAATGGTAGACCAGGTTCAAGGGGCTAAATGTTCTTGTGTTTTTCTTGCCTTCATCCTAATATTTCAACAGCTAAGCTTGACAATTACCCTAAATCTATTCTAATCAATTCCAGTTCCAACACTGATGTTTCCATCAGTCTCTGATTTGGTTTCATTCCAAAGCAACTTGTTCACACGTTGTTACACTTGCTCCTCCACCTTCATCCGATGCCCACTCTATAATCCAAACTTCTGGCTGTTTATGAATTCACGCATCAGCTCTGGAATTACATTTCACTCAGCTCAGTCCAGCTTCATCACAATTCTTCTCTGGTCATCCTTGTTTAAATTAAAAAGATATTTCGTGATTTTCATAAGAAGACTTCAATAAAGGGTTTGAGTTTTCATGACAGTAAGAAAAGAGATAATAATAATAATAATAATAATAATAATAATAATAATAATAATAATAATAATAAACTTTATTGTCATTGTAAATACATACAACAAAATTTCAGGCGCATTGCCCGAGTAGATCTCCAACGTATAAGATAAATAATAACGACGAGAAATAAAAACGACAAGAAAAATGTTGTCAAGTCAGAATGTGCAATAACTTCACAGTATAGTGTTGTGGCAGTACAAAATATTGGCTACGAGGGTGTGTTCTGTACAGAGTTCAGAGGGGTGATGGCCTTGGGGTAGAACTTGTTTGTTATTCTTGTGGTATGTGATTTGATGGACCTGTAATGCTTTCTTGAGGGCAGAAGGGCAAACAAGTGATGTGCAGGATGTGATGAGTCCTTTAGTATGCGTAATGCCTTCTGCATGAATTGCAGATTATTCCTACTGTCACCAAATATGCAGTTGTCCTATATCTGTGGGTGCAATAACAAGTGTCCCAGATTCAGAAGGCAGTCTATCAGGCTACAGAAGGATTTCTAATGTTAATACAGAAATGGATTCAAGCTCTCTATCAACTAATACCATTTATATATGCTCAATTCATTTGTGTACCAGATTGAAGGGTCCTGACTTGAAACATCACTTCCCCATTCCCTCCCCAGATGTTAACTGATCTGTTGAATTCCTCCAGCACTTCGTGTTTTGCTCTAGATTTCAGCATCTGCAGTCTATGTGTTTTCATTTATATACCATAAGTGTTTAATGTTCAAAATGGTTGGATTAATATTCAGCAGTAGAGAACGAAAGAGTCTTTTAAAGCTCGAGGAAAACAGCACTAGGAATGGTCACATTCTTAGCCTCCAGGTTGTTACCTTTGATATGATGTTATTGATTTAGTCGCGTCCATAAGCTTCAAATGAAAGCAAGTTTCTGCATGGAGACCTGAAACATAAACTCTGTAATGCTGTGTAATCTGCTAAACATTTCCAGCATGTTTGTGAGTTCTTCATTGAAGCCCTAATTTTCAGAGATAATGCTAAGTGCAAGCGTTGCGTTTGTGTTCAGTGCTACTGAATATCCCATTCATTTCATCACTGAAAGACTCAATCCTTCATGAAAAATTGCAGAAAATACCCTTGATATCTGTTTAGTTTCCAATCAATGTTGACCCTCAGGACATTGGTGGTGGGGTAACTCAGAGGTGATAAAGGAGATGATGATGATGGCTCAGATAATTTTGCCTCTGTGTGGCATGAGTACTGCTTGTCGCCTTGAATGTTATGCAGGAGAAGACACAGAGAGGGCTGGAGTAACTCAGTGGCTCAAGCAGCATCTCAGGAGAACGTGGATAGGTGATGTTTTGGGTCAACAACGTTCTTAAGATATTGTAGGGAGGAAGGGGGGAAGATGGCTGGAAGAGAGGAGGGGTAGGACTGGCTGGTAACAGGCCAACATGTTCATAAGTAAGTTCATAAGTGAAAGGAGCAGAATTAGGCCATTCGGCTCATCAAGTCTACTCTGCCATTCAATAATGGCAGATCTATCTCTCCCTCCTAACCCCATTATCCTGCCTTCTCCCCCTAATCCCTAACAGTCATACTAATCTAGGGGAGGAGGGTTATTTAAAAGGCAGATGGTTGTCAGAGATGAAAAGACAGAAGGATTGAAAAGTTGCAAATGTGTGTATCTAAAGAAAAAAATGCAGTTGGAAAGGGAGGGGACAAATTGGTGCACGTCCAGGTGGTCAGAGGGGTGGTGATATGGGGAAGAATGGAGGGGAGGATGATTATGTAGTTACCTGAAATTGGAGAATTCAGTGTTCATATCATTGGGTTGTAAGCTACACAAGCGGATTATAGAGTCATAGAGTGACACAGTGTGGAAACAGGCCCTTTGGCCCAACTTGCCCACATCAGTCAACATGTCCCAGCTGCACTAATCCTACCTGCCTGCGTTTGGCCCATCTCCCTCCAAATCTGTTTCATCCATGAGTGGTTGTTCCTCCAGTTTGCATGTGGCATCCTTCTGCCAATGGAAGAGTCCCAGGAATGAAAGGTCAGTAACGGTAAGAGGAATTAAAACAGATAGGAACCAGGAGATCCTGGACATTGCTGAGTCTACGTTTGGCCTCGTTAATGTACAGGAGTCGACCTTGGGAACACTGGATGCAGTAGATTGTTAAATGAGGTGCACATGAACCTTTGTCTCACCTGGAAGGACTATTGGGGTTTCTAGATGGATGTGAGTGAGGAGCTACAGGGACAGGTGTTGCATCTCCTGCAGCTGCAGGGGAAAGTACCTGTAGAGGGGGTGGCTTGGTGGGAATGGATGAGTGAACCAAGGAGTTGTGGAAGTTGTCTCTGTGGCAGGCAGAAAGGAGTGGTGATGGGAAGATGGTGAGATCATGTTGGCGATGCCAGAGATGTCAAAGTTGGTTGCGGAGTCTCATGGGTTGAAAGGTTAGGACAAAGAAAACTCTATCCTTGTCCACCTTTCCCTGGGGAGTGGGGGAGCAAGAGCAGAGCTACGGGACACAGTGGAAACATAGGTGAGGGATCCATCTATGACAGCAAGGGTAAACATTGTTTACTGAATAAAGAGAACAGCCGGATGTTCTAGTATGGAAAGCCCCATCTTGAGAACAGATGCGGCAGAGACCGAGTAGTTAAGAAAAGGTATTAACATCTTTGCAAGAGGTGGGGTGGGAGGAGGTATAGTCCATTGTCCAGTTAACTGTTAGAGTTGGTGGGTTTGTTGTAAACATCAGTTGATGGCCTGTCCCCTGTGATGGGGACAGAGTTGTCAAGAAAGGAGAGAGAGATGTCAGAGATAGTCCAAGTGAATTTGAAGGTAGGGTGGAAGTTAGTGGTAGAGTTAAGCATGGGTGCAGGAGGTAGCGCCGATGCAGTCGTTGATGTAGCAGAGAAAGAGTTGGTGGATGGTTTCATTGGAATAAGGTCTGTTCGATGCAACCATCAAAAAGGCAGGCATAGCTGAGATTCATGCAAGTGCCTATGGTTACACCCTTAATTTGAAAGTAAGAGGAGAGAAAAGATAAGTTGTTGTGGGTGAGAACCATTTCTGTCAGGCGGAAGAGAGTGTTACTAGGGGGGAAATGGATTAGGTCTCTGTTCAAAGAAGAACCGGAAGGCATTGAGAGCTTCCTGGTGGGGGATGGAGGTGTAAAATGACTGGGCATCCATGGTAAAGATGAGGCAATGGGAGCAAGGAAACTGAAAGTTATTGAAGAATTGAAGGACATGTGAGGTGTCTTGGATATAGGCTGGAAGGGACTGGAATAGGGGGTGGGTGGAATGGGATACAATCAAGGTATTTTGGAAAGAGTTCAGTGGGGCAGGAGCAGGCAGAAAATGTTATGCAGATTTTGCTGCAAGCAGGCTTGGGGTACTTCGCTTGCTGAGGATTTGTGAATGTAATTGGACATTGTGCAGTCATCAGCAAATGCTTCCATTTCTGATCATAGGATGGAAGGAAGGTCATTGGTGAAGCAGCTGGACAATCTGACAATCACAGCCACCTTCTGGTTTTTATGGACTGACTCCAGCCATTGGAGTGTTTTATCTTGATGCCCATTGAATGGATTGATGCTATATTTTGTCAAATGCTCTCTCGACATTAAAGTCAATCAATCTCATCTTACCTCAGGAACTTAATGTTTTATCCATTCCAAACAGGCAATATTTGCCAAACTATGTTCCCCAGTAAGAATGTTCATTTAATTACGAAACACATTGGCACCAGACAAGTGGGAGAATTTAGTTCATGCAGCTTTTTCTTCATCCAAAAACCTATTTGTGGTAACGGGAGATGATGACTGAACACAGAACAAAGACAAAATTGAAAGCGGAAAATATGGTGCAACAGAAGCGAAGATGATGCCAAAATCTGCACCAAATCAGTTGGGCTTATGTACGTTGCCTTAATGTTTGATTTTCTGTGAAGGTCATACGATCAAAGATGAACAGGTTTACTTTCAAAGGATCAATTAAGCAAATATTTTATAGTACAAAGCAAAAAAATTTGAATACTTTAATTGCACAATCTTAATCAAGCAGCACAAAAATTGCGTCAAAACCAATTATTTTTGGTTTAGATGATAAAATTCACACAATTATTATATAAGAATATAATAAGACCTAGAGTTTAACTTTTATAGAGCATGCACATTTTCAGGATAATGGAAACTCCAAAGGAAAAGTCTTCTTTTCCTTGGAGAATATCTTTGAAAAAGTTTGGAAAAGTGTGATGATGGCTCGATTAGAGGGCACTAGCTCCAAGGAGAATGTATAAACAAGGAACTGCAGGTGCTGATTTACAAATAAAGACACAAAGCAGGTCAGGCAGCATCTTTGGACAACATGGATAGGTGACGTATTGGGCCAGGTGTGTAGGAAATATCTGTAGTTGCTGTTTTAAATCAAAGGTAAAATGCTGGAGTAACTCAGCGGGACAGGCAGCATCTCTGGAGAGAAAGCCCGGGACCCTCCTTCAGACTGATTGTGGTGTGGGGGAGGGGGAGGGGGGGGGGAAGGAGGGCGGAAGAGAGGAGGGGTGAGATGCTCCAGTACCCGCTGAGATACTCCAGTACCTTGCGTCCAAGAAAAGGTTGGAAAACTTGGATTGTTTTGTCTGAACGCCAGAGATGGCCACCAGGACAGTGGCCTTTATGGCCAGGTTGAGAACTAGCCACGTAACAACTTGCACTTGAAAATGGCGTAAAAACGTAGTAACTCTTGTAGATTGGCTCAGTGTACTATTCCCGCACACTTGTACTTAATCTAAAATTGTGTTTATGTATAGCAATACATCTACTGAGCTGTATGGAAAAATATTTTTCACTGCACCTCGCTACATGTGACAATGAAGTACCATTGAAGCATTGAGACCTGAAAGAAGGATATAAAATTATGAGAGGCATAGATAGGATAGGCAGTCAGAACGTTTATCCCAGGATAGAAATATCAAATACTTATGGGCCTAGCCTTAAGATGAGAGTAGCAAACTTTAAATGACATGCATGGGGCAAGTTTTTTATTACAGAGTGTGATGGGTGCCTGGAACATACTGCTAGGGGTGATGATGTAGGCAGGTATGATACTGGCGTTTAAGGGGCTTTTAGATAGGCATATGGATATGAAGGTAATGCAGGGATATAGACAATGCGGGCAGATAAAGTTTGGCTTGGCATCATGTTTCAGCAGAGACATTGTGGGCTGAAGGGTCTGTTCCTGCACCCTACTGCTCTGTTTTGTTGGTCCTCTTTCTCAAGAAACGTGGCAATTGTTTCCTATGAAGCTGTTAATAATAAAGATTTTCCATGTATCTTCATTCCAAATCTCTCTTCATTTAATTCCTCGTCCAATCTTCTCAAAATGCCAGAAAGATAATGTACTATGGACTGTTTTTCTCGAGGATTCCATGGTTTAAATAGATTTTAAAATTAAAGAAGAATTCCTTGCAAGAAAGCCAAGCTGTTTGGGAAAGGGTAGGAGGCAGATGTGCTGCAAATCATTTAACTGACTATGTCACGTATTAGGAAAATGCTGGTCAACTTTGTTACACTTTCTTAATTTTGCATTTTGTTTCCTGATATTTGAAACCATTTGTGTTGTGAATGTTGTACTCAACTCCATGTCATCATTGCTTTTGCTTGAAAGACTAATTCAAATTAGTTGTGAATGTTTATCTCTGTGCCTTGAATTTCAGGGCATTACAGTGGTGCAGCGGTAGAGTTGCTGCTCTACAGTACCGGAGACCCGGTTTCGATCCTGGCAACGGGTGCTATCTGTACGGAGTTTGTACGTTATCCCCATGATCTGTGTGGATTTTCTCTGAGATTTTTGGTTTCCTCCCACATTCCAATGACATACAGGTTTATAAGTTAATTGGCTTGGTATAAATGTAATGAGTCTGAAGAAGGAATGAAGGGATTTTGGCAGTCGCAAGAACGACAACTAAGTTTTATCAACTTATTTATTTCGAAAATAACTTCTTAGTTCATAGGTTCTTACAAACACGTCTGGCCACAACGGTGGTCAGCACACAACTGTCGGGTTTAGGGGAGGAAGGATGGGGGAGAGGATGAAGGGGATGGAGGGGGGGAGGAGGGGGAAAAAAGAGGGGATAGAGAGAGAGGTGGGGAGGAGGGGGGGAGAGAGGGGGGGGGGGAGGGGGAGAGAGGGGGGAGGGGGGGGGGGGGAGGGGGGGGGGGGGAGAGGGGGAGGGAGAGAGAGAGGGGGGGAGAGGGGAAGGGGTGAGAGGGGGAGGGGGGGAGAGGGGGGGGGGGGGGAGGTGGGGAGAGAGAGGAGGGGAGAGAGAGAGAGTGCATTTTACTTCAACCCAAACCCCCCAAACAACCATTTGCAGGCAGTGCATTTTTACTTCAAACCAACCATCTTTTCATTTTCAAACCACATTAAGGGCACTCACAGTTGAGTAGACATGTGTTCAGTGTTATTCAGAGCTCAGAGAGACGTGACCTCCATCTTGCAGAGACTGAATGAGGTACACCACTTCCTGGTTTTATAGTCCCTCCCCCTCCCTCCAGCAGGGGCAGCAGAGAAAATGATGATTTTTTAAAAACATTAATATCTCTCCAATTTTTAATCGATGGGAAAAATCCTCTGGTCCAGGAAGGCAGACATGGGCTCTGAGCGAGGTGGTCAAAAATGACGGCTGTAGGTGGCGGCGGTCTCTCGGAAATCGCAGCACAGAGGGCCATGAGCGGTCAAGATCAGACATTTAGTAATATAGATGAAAATTATCCCTAGTGTGTGTAGAGTAGTGTTACTGTGCGGGGATTGTTGGTCATTGCGGACTCAGTGGGTCAAATGGGCTTGTTTCCATGCTGTATCTCAAAAGCTAAAAAAACCTAAAATGAAATCTACTGTTCTCGGCAGTTTTGAAGGACTGTGCAACGACTGGCCAAGTGGAAATACAAGGAACTGCTGGTGCTAGTTTACAAAAAAAGATGCAAAGTCCTGGAATAACTCAGTGGATCATGGAAAGGTGATGTTTCAGGTCTGAAGAATGTTCCTTCTGACCTGAAACATCACCTATCCATGTCCTCCTTTCTAATCTGTTAATCCAGCGCTTTGTGTCTTTTTTTGGAAACCAGCCTCTGCAGTTCCTTGTATATATATTTTACTGCTCCACTGCAAAATCTCAGGGTATGCCAAATTTGAAGAAGCTCTCCTCCACTCTATGATGGGATTTCTGCTGGACTCTGTCACTTCCCTCCCTCTGTGATTCAGGCTGCTCGCCTGCTCTATGACCAGGTTCTGACCAGGACTTGCTTCCACAGCCACATGCGTTTCCTGAGTACTTGCTTGTGCGCCATTTTATGCCACTTGGCTTCCAGCTCCGTTTCCAGGCCTTCCAGTTGAGCCCAACCAGGATTTCAGGTACCACCATTCAATCCACCGTTCCTCACAACAGTTCTCCTTCCGTACCCTGTCTTGTGCACTCAATACAATACAAATTTATTATCATTTGAGCCCCAGTGAGACTCTCCGCCATGCACCGACTGGCACTGGCTTGCCCTCGCTCTGTCTGTACCCCAACTCCAGGCCTCACTCATCTAGACCTGCAATGGACCTCAACTTTATTCTCCGTCTGATCTAAGGGTCTGAAGAAGGGTCCCGACCCGAAATATCACCCGTCCATGTTCTACAGTGATACTATCTGACCCTCTGAATCACACCAGTACTTTGTGCCTTTACGGACCAAGTGATGTGAGGTTAGGCCAAAACGTTATCAATAAAATTGCCAGCTACATAATATATCATCTTAATTCACAGCAAATGTAGTATAATGGTCTCACTATGCTCTATCATAGTTTCTCCAGTTAGATCCTTCCACTGTCCATGAGAAACGTTGCCACGTACAATGTCTTGGTTGTTTGTTAGTGATCAGAAACTGCAGAAGCTCTTGTTGGAATAAGGTATTCCCTAGCTGCCAAAATGTTTTTAATGTATCCTGTTTTGTGTGTCATACCCTCCATATTATTGCCCAAGCAGGTATTCCTGGCAACTACTGCACTTTGTAAATCTTAGTCTGGAATGCATTAGCAGTGTGAAACCATGAAATTCCTGGCCGCTACATCACTGCTTCTCACTTTGTCTTGCATAAACAAGGCCAATAAATACTTGATGAATGCAATTATGCCAACTTAGTATTTTTGTTGCTAGCTTTTGCAATTTTTTTTGTTTCCCTTGTGAAAAATAATTACAAAATTAACTGGCAATAAATCTAGTGACTTTCTTTGCCAACAGTAGTGATATTCAAAGTAAAAACAGCAGCAAATTTCATTGGCAGAAAAAGCCCCAAAATATAAATAAATCCATTCCATAATTTTTCTTTACATTCTTATGCACTAGGTCAACATTATTTTATCCATCTAGTCTTAAGCAGACTGCCATAAAACAAATCTAATTGATGATGAAGAATGTGGTATCTTCAGGGCAACGGTGGCAGTTACAGAAAGCATTCAAGGTAAAATATTATAAACCTCTTAGTCATAGTCCTAGAGCATGGAAACATGTCCTCTGGCCCAACTTATCCATGCCGACTAAGATGCCCAGTCTAAGCTCACATTTGCCCCATATCGCTCTAAACCTTTCAATAGACAATGGACAATAGGTGCAGGAGTAGGCTATTCGGACCTTCGAGCCAGCACCGCCATTCACTGTGATCACGGCTGATCATCCACAATCAGTACTCTGTTCCTGCCTTCTCCCCATGAATGCTGTTATAGTACCTGCCTCAGCCACCTTATCTACAGTTTGTTCCATATACCCACCACACTCTGTATGAAAAATTTACCCCTCAGGTTCCTATTAAATCTTTTCCCTCTTACCATAAACCTGTGTCCTCTGGTTCTTGATCCCCTTCCCTGGGCATAATATTCTGCATTCACCCAATTAATTTCCCAATTATACACCTCTGTAAGATCACCCTTTAGCTTCCTGCACTCCGAGGAATAAATTGCCTGCTTTCCCGATCTCTTCTTATAGCTCATTCCCTCGAGTCTTGGTAACATCCTCTTCTGCAGTCATCATTGCCAGTTTAGGCACAGAGCACCAACACTGCAGGCCTTTCACTACCATCGTAGGAGGGTCAGGCTAAAGGGCGTTTCAGTTTTGTGATCCCACCAAAGTTCACCCTGACAAAATGGTGAAGCGGGGAATGGCCCTATGCCGGCTGCAAAATCTTACATTTTTACAAAGGGTGCTGCATGCATACAAGTATTTTAAAAGCAGATTAATTAGGTGATGTTAGACCAATCCCAAGATTCCCTTAACAGCATCTCCATTCACTGTAGATTTGTTGTTATCATTTCATAGTTCTTATTATTAACAACTCTTACTTAGATATTAAACTGATTCCGGAAGACATTCTTTAATGCATTGGTTGCAATGGATGGAACTATTTATGATGGAAGGACATTGGAGAACATGGATAGGTGATGTTTCCTTCTGGGATCCTTCTTGAGATGCATCTTCTCCAGATACTGCCTGACCCGCTGTGTTACTCCAGCATTTTGTGTCTTTCCTTGGTAAACCAGCATCTGCAGTTCCTTGTTTCTACAACTATTTTGATGGTTAGGTTGATGGCATTCTTGTTAATATATAACTGGAATGCCAAGAATAACTCACAATCACTCAGATAAAATTGTTACAAAATTGGCATTTAAGAGGCTTCAGAATAGGCACACAGATATGCAGGGAAAGGAGGGATATAGATCATGTACAGCATAGGAAATTAGTTTAGCCTGGCATCATGTTCAGCGTGGATATTATGCGCCACAGGGCCTATATCCTGTGCTGTATTATTCTATGTTCTATAATTAAGAGAAAATAACAGGGTAAATTGTTTTAGGCACCACCTCGCCCTCTCAATAGATTCTATGTATCAAATATATAAGTAAAAGGATAAGAACATTAAACTAAGGCAGATGGGATTAGTATAAAACTATATTAACCATTCATTCTGACACTGTCTAAATGATGCAACACTTGGGCAGCAGTTCTGAACTATAACATCACACATTTGCAGCCGAAACTGTGGTCTTAAACAAAAAAAATCAAAAAGTTCACAGTTTTCCGAGCAACCATTGATTATCCAGGCTTTCTGGATTGTTCCAGCTGATATGGTAACAATTATGTAAAAATGCAGTTGTGTTCCACTAATCTTTTTAGATTAGATAACTAGGATTTGAGGCACTTAATTAAAAAATGATGCACCAAATGTGCTGGCCATCTGCACATGGAAGAGGAGAAAGAAAGCACTTTGAATTGAGTTTGAGATTTCTGAAATAAAAACTCTCCTTTTGCTCCCATTTACACCTGATCGATTTGGCATCATTGACCTGCAATTTAAGTGCAGTGGCAGAGGCAGTGTAAGTAAATGCGACCAAATTGAGATCACAATCAAAATTATTTAATTTCACATTTTTGACTTGCAGAACTGTGTTACTAGACTTGTTTGTGCAACTTCTTTTCCCAGATTAATGTTGGCCATTTTTCCTATCAAATTATTTCTTGGCAGTCCTCCCTGGTACTTTTTACAAAGACATGTTAAATTCAAAGTCACATTTAATTAAATTTTTGCAGAATTTAGATCCAAGTGTTATTAAAAAAAAAACATAGCTCAATGGACCAAGTACATGTGATAAAACCAACATTTAAAAAGTTTGTCAAACATTTGCCAGTTAAAGAAAGTAGCTATTAAACCACGTATACAGCTCTGTCTTTACCCTGGGATTTTGGCACTCTACATTACTCCTAATGTATATGTAATAAGTTGAAATTGCTTTATTATGTAGTAGAGCTGAAGAAGTATTTTCCAAATTGGCATCATTAAAAATAGCAATTACAACTTAAATGAAGGGAACATAACTCTGTGTACGCTATAATTCAAATCTAATACAAATCAGATCTTCTTCATGTTTAATTTATTCCAACCATCTAAAACGCTTCGGCATAATTTACGTTACGGAAATGTTATAGTTCCCACATTTGTGGTGTGTGCAGTGCAAAACAAAGTGGAGGGCAAAAATAATAATTTAATCAAAAAAGTGATTCCAGGAAAGCCTCAATCATTTTGAGTTTTCATTTAGCGTTATCTTTAGACTGAAATTAAGCTGTAATTACTAAACCAATTCCTTACGTGATTCAAACAATAGTTTTTTTTTCTATTTGGTATTAAAATTGTCTAATGATAAAAACCAATGGCACAAAGTGAAGCATGATTTGGAGTAATAAAATTTGTAATTTTCCCGTGAGAATTGTTCAGTGCATTTGGAATGTCAGCTGGTCTTCCAGAGGAGTCCTAATGCACAGATGAGGTATTGCTGCAGGGGACTGAAGAAAACTTGTTGTTTGCCTTCTGAACAGTCCAAAAGTAATATTGGAAAGAGACGTTTACCATTACGCCATTGAACATGGTGAAAAAGATCCGCAGAACATGCAGGGAGAAATAAAGTTAACATTCATGATATTAACTCTTTATGAGGTTGGCTTCAACACGTTGGATTTCAGCACAGCAATTTCTGTGGAGGGGATCTGTTTTAACCTCAGCAGGCTTTCCATCAGTTTTTTTTTTAGCTGCAGCCTATTCTTTCATCAACTGATGTTGGGTGGAAAAGCCCGCAACACAAGAGCACACTTGAAGGGGGCAGGAATGATCAATGCATGGCAGGATGTGGGTGAGTCGCACGTCACCTTCTGGGTTTCCCAAGGCTTGAGAAACCTTGCTGACAGAAGTTAAAAATGAACCACTGCTAAAATATAGGCATGCCACATCATTATCATGTTTAAATTGCTATCCTACTGCCTAACATTGATCAGCTGTGTGGTCTTCATAGTGGCTCTGTTGAAACAGGAAGTGGGTTGATGCAATCTGGCTTGAGTTCCTGTTCCAGCATTTTTTTTAAACTTTGACTTTATCTTAACTCTGCCCCTGTTTTAGCTCATGGATTTAGCAATTGTATGTGGACAAATTGAAAAGTTACTCATCTTCTTCCATTAAAGTCCCTGCATGAATCAAACAATCTTGAGTTGGCAAGTTGAACTAATTTAAAATTTGAAGCCTCTTCCATAATTTTCTCCAGTCATCAGTGTGGCTAATTCTAGTTTTGTTTCCTCAGCTTTTATACTTTTAAGTATTGGTGATAATTTTCCAATGTTCTATAGACTCAGTATCAGTTACTGTGGATTGGAGGGTAGCTAATGTTATCCCACTTTTTAAGAAAGGCGGGTGAGAGAGAAAACGGGGAATTATAGACCAGTTGGCCTGACATCGGTGGTGGGGAAGATCCTGGAGTTAATTATAAAAGATGAGATAACCGCACATTTGGATAGCAGTAACAGGATCGGTCCAAGTCAGCATGGATTTATGAAGGGGAAATCATGCTTGACTAATCTTCTGGAATTTATTTTGAAAATGTAACTAGGAAAATGGACAAGGGAGAGCCAGTGGATAGACTTTCAGAAACCATTTGATAAGGTCCCACATAGGAGATTAGTGGATGGCGGTGCTGGCTCGAAGGGCCAAGTGGCCTACTCCTGCACCTATTGTCTATTGTCTATTGTCTAAGATTTTGATTAGAATTTTCAAACACATTGAGATTCTTGCAGCTATTTGAAAGTTGTTTTGTTGGACTGCGCATACTTTTGATTTCATGTTAAAATTTACCGTGATTTACAGAAAATGTGATGTAACATACTAGAAAATAATATAATAAACAGGAAGTAAAAATTCAATATAATAAAAGTTTGTTGAAGTCAAACTATTGCTGCAATATAAGGGACTTCTTCACGATCTGTAATAATCAGTTTGTAGTGGGAATTAATCGACTAGCCTCTGCATTTGATTCGGCTTGATTTTGCGCATTTAGTTCTATTCATCTGTTCCAAGCTAAGCTTCTGAATGTGACGGGTGATAACATTATAGGTTGGAAGACAGGACACCTGGGAAATGTGTGAACATGACCTGCAACTATGAAACTCCCTGGCCAAGCAGAAGAAAGTATTGTGAAGTTAGCCGCGGTAACTAAGAAAAAATATATCTCTGACTGGGTGAATTCAAAGCCAAATTCAATACACAAGGGAAATAAGGAGATAGAAAACTCTTGGAAAGAGTAGTTATAAACAATGTAAAATGACAAAATGTAAGGTTTGCATTTAAACAGATAGGCACAAAATTCTGGAGTATTTCAGTGGGATTGGACAGCATCTCTGGAGAACATGGACAAGTGACGTTTAGAGATATGTTGCCTGTCGTGCTGAGTTACTCCAGCGTTTTGTGTCTATCTTTGGTGTCAACCAGCAGTTCAGTTAAGGTTTGTAATTTTTCATGTAATCAGTCATGATTGTTTTTTTTTTAAAGTTTTTTTTAAACTTAGATTTATATCATGCAAACAGGCCCTTCTGCCCTCCGAGTCCACGCTGACCACCGATCACCCATTCACTTGTTCTACGTTATCCCACTTTCTCATCCAATCCCTATACTCTGGGGACAATTTACAAAGGCCATTTAACTTACAAACCCCCAAGTCTTTAGAATGTCGGAGGAAACTCACATGATCACAGGGGGGATGTGCAAATTCCACACAGACAACCCCAGAAGTTCGAATCGAACCCAGGTCTCTATCGCTACGAGGCAGCATCTTTACCAGCTGTTCCACTATGCTAGTAAGAAATTGAGTGCCTACACAGAAATTGACAGGAATTAATTCTTTATGGTGTGATAAATGTTATATCTACTATGCAAAGACAGCAAATTCACACCGTGTAGTTCAACACAGTGGTGTTGTTTCGCAAAAATAAGAAAAGTAGCATCTCCTTAACTTTTGGATTTCTGTAGTCAATCATATTTGCCTCAGTTAACATTGCAAAGGTAAAGCAGAATATCACTATTGACCCTTTTACTTTGTGTAAGATCAAAGCTGAGGAGGATTATTGGGAATGTCTAGTCAATATGAATCATTAGTTCCATCTGAAACGATTTTCATTCTCCCTACCCTGCAGGATAATTGTTTGGAGTGAAACCTATTTTTCTTATTTCTTTGCCCATACAAAAGGTGATGTGTTTGTATAGGTCCAGTTTCATCCCTGTTTGCAATGCAGCACAAGTACTGTGAGATGTCGGTATGGTCATTTGTTGAAGCTTAGGCCAAAACCAGGATTTAAGTGTGAAAGGTCTTGGCAATGGTGATGATAATGATTGTTTTGGGGCTTCAGCTTTGGCAACTCTATGAAAATCTCCTTGCTGAAGCACAAACTCTTTAAACATTTAAGTAGGGTCAATGGCTTCTGTCTTTTTGATGGCCTGCACAGTACATGGTTCCTCTCATCCAGCTGGCATTATTCTCTCCTGTCTTCAATGTTGTCAAGGCTGCCCCTCCAGCCTCAAAGGCACACGTGCAGGGGGAGTGGAATTTTACACAGTGAAAACAACATACATTTATACCCTGGATTATGTTTCCTGATGCCAAAACAACTCAGGATAAATCTACCAACTGCAGATGCCAGAATTCTGAAACAAAAACATCAAATGCTGGAACACTCAAGTCCAGCAGCATCTGTGGATAGAGAAATAGGATGGACATTCCATTTAGGTTCTGGAAATATTAGCTATGCCCTCTTTCCACAAACGCATCTGGGCCAGTTGAGCTGTTCTCTAGATTTTTTTCCAGTTTTTATTTAAAGCCCAGGATTTGTAATTAATCAATTTGCACTTTTACCCGATACTATTATGTGATGATCTTTCTGGCTATGGGCCTTTACCGAAGTCAATAGTCAGCCTGGATGGATACTGACTTGTACAAACTTGTGGGTGGGCAGCTTAATTTTTTTTTATTGTTGCTGTGCAGGAGGAACATTTTCTGTGTGGTATTCAATGCTTGCAGAGGTGTTAGTGCTGGCTCATAAACGTTATAGCCCTGCTATTGGTGGTGGGGTATGTCTGGCAGATGTATCATCATATAAATGGAGCAGATGGTAAACTGGGTTCCGACAATAAAGCTTTATGCCAGCTGGCTTTTCTTTTGGTATATTCACAGGATGTGGGTAGAACTGTTAAGGCCAATATTTATTGTCCATCTCTGAACTGTCCAGGGAACTGAAAGGACCATATCAGAGTGCAGTTAATGGTCAACCTTGGTGAGTTATGAGTGATGAATGAATGCATCAAATTAAACATCTACTATATTCGACCAGCTAATTGTCACACCAGTATTAAACATGGTACGTGATTTTAAAAAAAACGCTCACCCGTTCCAAGGCTCAGCACTGGTGTTGCTTTCAGGTGGGTTGGAGTGGGTGAGGAAGTCCCGAAAGGTCTACACCAGCCACCATTAGAACAAAATGTCAGGTGAGTCCAATGCCACCCATTTTATATACCCACCAAAAGCAAACAGTTCCCTCAATACTAATAATTTAGTTGGAAGCAGGGATTAATATAATAATTATTTCTGTTCTTCTGTTGATATTTCATGGAATATAGTCATAGAATTATACAGCATGGAAACTTTTTTCTATCCATGTACCTGTCCTCATGTATGTAAATGTTGTAATTCTATCCACCTCTGTAGCTTTTTTCGGCAGCTTGTTTCATATGTGCACCACCCTCTGTGTGAAAATGTTGCCCCTCACATCCCTTTTAAATCTTTCCTCTCTCACCTGAAATTTCGGCCCTCTAGTTTTTGGTTCCACCGACCCTGAGAAAAAGATAGTGACAATCCTCAATCCACACCCCTGATTTTATTTACCTCTATAAGGTCACCTATCAACCTCCTAAGCTTCAGAGAAAAAGTACTGGTTTCTCCTTCAAACTCAAGCCCTCCAATTCCTTATAAATGCTTTTTGCACCCTTTCCATCTTAGTGACCCTTCCTATAGCTGGGCAACCAGAATTCCGCACAATACGCCAGGTGTGGTCTCATCAACAACATGTATATTTGCATCTTGATATACCATGGACTCAATGCCCTGATCAATGAAGGCAAGCATGTATAGGGTACCATGTACCTGGAACGTGTAGGAAGGAACTGCAGATGCTGGTTTGAAATGAAGATAGACACAAAATGCTGGAGTACTGAAGAAGTTGTCTCGACCCAAAACATCACCCATTCATTCTCTCCAGAGATGCTGCCTGTCCTGCTGACTTACTCCAGCATTTTGTGTCTATGTTCCTGGAACTCTAGGTTTCTCTGTTTTACAATATTTTTCAGGACCATATCATTTATTGTGTAAGTCCTGCCCCGATTCAACTGATCAAAGTCGAACACTTCACACTTGTTGGAGTTGAAAATTCTGTTCACCATTCCTTGGCTCACTTCCCCAGTTCATTTCAATCCTATTGTAAAAATAAATCTACCAGCTACAATTTTACGCAATGAATCAGTTTTACAGACTAAAATGATATTCAGACCATTATGGGTTTTGTGTTTACTAGCAGATGGTGTAAAATCAATGAGGTGTAAAGGTAATGTGTTAAATTGCCTCCAAGAACTGTGCTTTACTAATGTTAATAAACTTGCAGATGGTCAGTGTAAAATCAATGAACATGGTGTAAAGGAAATAATGTGTTAAGCATTGCCTCCAAGAACTGTGCTTTAAACTAATGTTAACGAAAACTTGACAACTGCACTCAACCCTGCTGTTGGCCCCTCTCAAGGAGGCATTGAGCATAGCAGTGTGCAATGTTAAATCTGATTTTTATTCAGGGATCAAATGTGCAGTAATTTTTTTTTGGTGCAGGGGATATGAATGCTCCATGGCCCTCTGGAGCGCTTTCCTCTTTGACACCACCGCATTGAAGTCTCAATGGAGCTGGACAGTAGTTCTGAATTAGAAGCAGTCTTTGTTATTCTAGATTTTCATCAATATCCTGGGGTCTACCCTCAAGTTTTCTGGAACCTTCAACCAATTAAATTGTTTTTTAGAATCAAGAAAAAAATCCATAATGAATGGCTCCAGCAGTCTGCCATTTCTAAAATATTATTGGAGACATATTTTCCAATTTCCAAAGCTTTTACCCATTACTTCTTCACACACACTCAATCATCCTTCAACTGGTTTGAAAGTACAGCTTTATATTCAGCTAGTGAATGAGATTTTCCCTGAACTCCTTTGGCTTATGACATTGTATGTTTGGAGTCTTTTTTTCTGCAGGCAATTGGGGATTGCAAGTTCATTATTATTTGCTCTGTGTCAAATCTGCAGAGATCAAAACACTTCATCGCAAGAAAAATGGTTTTTTTGGGCAAGGGGACTATGATGAATTAGAAGCTCCATCAATATTAAAACCAATTAAATTGACACCAGCAGTCTTTTCTAAAAAAACCCATTACTTTGTACTTCAACTGGTTTGAAAGTGATGAGCTAGTGAATGAGATTCAACTCCTAAATATTGTATGATCTTTTTTTCTGCTGGGGATAAGTGTGTTCTGCAGATCAATTCGCAAGAGAAAAATGATCTAGACAGTGTACTTGTATTAAACCTAGAACAGGTTGTCAGTGCTGATCTACAGTGTTGTATTAAACTTTCAGAATGGAACTTGGTGAAAGCACAAGAGGCAAGCTGTTCAGATGACAACAATGTGTCAGCACACACATTGGTGATGAAACAGAGGAAATAACCTTTCTCATACCAAACATGTTTAAGTTACTCAGAAAACAAAGTCCTCACATTTTAATCTTAATTTATGTAGAGAAAGGCACTGAATGAAGGAATGATACATAAAAATGATTTGCATAAAATCAAGTTTGGCAGCTTATAATAGTTGATAGGCAGGAAAAACCACCAATCATTTCCACTCTGGCTAGAAATAACAGTGACGTGGAATTCACAGAAATACTCACTTTCCACATATGCTGGCCACTTCTTTTTCAAACCTTATCACACCTGGCAGGAACCCTGGGTGCAATTTGGCAAAGATTTGTCTTTGAACCTTACCTTTACTTCTGTGGGATTTATAAAAGTATCAATCATAAATTTTACAAAGGTACAGACACGACACCGCACTGAATCAACTATCAAAGCTGTCAGGAACATTGGACGCGAATACTCTCAAACATTGAGAAAGAAACATTAAAAAACAGTTAGAAACATACTTAATAATACTACAAAATGCTTTAAAATAATAGTGTATTTAAAATAGCTCAATTAAATCAAAAACATAAATTACCAGTAATTTACCCATCTCCCACACAACCGATCCTCTCCAGTGGAGTGGCTAGATCTGCACCAGATTTAATTTGGTGAAGATTCAGTGAGCCTATTTCCCAGTTTAATCGGTGTAAATTCTATGTAAGTTTCTGCTTCATTGCTAAGTTTGTGAAGAGTCCAGCAATAGAGAGTGATTTGGAGTGAATTGCCAGCAATGATCTACAGTATATGGACATTGAGGAATTCTGCAATCTTGTCGGAATGCAGCCATTTACAAATGTTGCTAGCGGCTCACAGTTATGCATAGCATAGCAGGCATTTTGGTAGAAAATGTCACCCTGTAGTAATAGCCTCTTTTGAAGTCTTACCCATAAATTGGTGAAAAGTGTGGATCTGTTCCCACAGTGCCTGGTACGATTGAAGTAAAAAGATGTGGAAAGTGGGAAAATTCACAAGGAAGAAAGGAATAGACGGTACCAGGGAAGAAATAGAGTGGGCAGAGGCCCACGAAGAGTATCATTGGTATAAAGCTAAGTTAAGTTCCGTGTAGAGAGATGGATCTGCTATCACAGTCTTTTGTGGTCCCTAATTTCTTATTTTTGCTTTTGTTGGCAGGATTGTTTAATGAATGGATCTTCCTATGGTGAAGGAATCTTCAATAGGCTCAAGTGCGAACACTGTTATGTAGCGGCAGATTTTTCAAATCTTTCAGGAAATTAACTCCCTAGCCACTAATTGGGTGAGACGGGATAAGGGGAATATCTTCGGTACGCATGCAAGCTGCCCCAGAGACCTTCAGAGCTTCTCCTTTCATAAAGCTTCAGCACACAGTCTTTTAATTAATATTTTCTTTATTGTAGATATAAAACAGTAAGATACATCCAAGGTTTTTCCGACTTGTTCCGGCAATTTCTTCGAACTCCAGCTCATTACTTCAGATACTAGAAAACTCCTCGTGTCTCCATGCTTCACATGATCTTGACATGTGGCTTGACATGCTTGACATGTGGCTTGACATGCTCGACATGAGGCTTGACATGCTCGACATGTGGCTTGACATGCTCGACATGTGGCTTGACATGCTCGTGGCTTGACATGTTCGAAGGATTAACCTTCTCCCTCTTCACTCCAAAACGAATCTAACCAACTAAACTACCACGCAAGCAGTTAAGCTGCATAAACACGCCCAAAGACACATCATAAATCCCACCCACATTATAACGGGCAGTCTAAAATTTAAAGGAACATGCCATCCACAATGACATGCAAAACAGGCCAAATGGCCACTACATACCGGCCCCTAATTGTTCCAAATACATAATGAGGCAATTACCAATAAACATCAAAAAAGTGGCCATAAAGGCTTAACATACATCAAAATCAAAATCAAAAGATCAGGGAATAGAACCTAGTAGCTCCTCGTCAGGAAATCAAACCCCGAACTCCCACGTGCTAGGCGTGGATACTAACCACTATACCAACGAGGAAAAAATAGCATGCATTATATATCTGCAATCACAATTCTTTATCGACTCTTCCATCTTCGCTTTCGTCTTCTAGAAGCAAGCACAACTTAGTTATTGGTCTTATTAAAACATTGTTTTTTGTTTTCAGTCGCACCATACGCACCAAACCCTGAACATCAGGCATGATTTCTAGTATTCTTCCCATTAACCAAGAACCTCGAGATGCTGTAGTCAGCCACCAACACAATGTCGCCTGGAACAAAGTTCCCTTTTAATCCTCAGCCATCGTTGTCATTCTTGGATTAAAGGCAAATACTCCTGTATCCATCTCCTCCAAAAAAGATTTGCCATATATTGTACTTGCTTCCATCTACATATACAAATCCTCTTTTACAAAAAGCCCAGGTGGAAATGTTGGATTGGTTTTCAGCAGAAGAATATGATTTGGTGTGAGTACTTCCAGGTCATTAGGATCATCAGAACTTTTTGTAATAGGTCGATCGTTTAAAATCGCCTCAATTTCACAAAACAGAGTTTGTAACCCTTCATCATCCAAAATTTGTTGTCTAAGAACGGAGCGCAACACATGTCGTACTATACAAATTAATTGTTCCCAAATACCGCCATGATGGGAACCCATTGGAGGATTAAAGTTCCATTTTATGCCTTGTTGAAGCATAGTATATTGGATTTTATCCTGATTTAAGTCTTTGAGTGCCTTTTTTAGTTCCCTATCCGCTCCAACAAAATTTGAACCATTATCCGATCTTAACGAAGTAACTTGACCCCGTCGACTTGAATACATGAGTCCGTGTCGAGTGTAGATGCAACTTCAAGATGTACCGCTCTACTTGCCATACAAGTGAAGATCACACTATATCTTTTCACAAGGCTACATCCTCTCTTAACCTCATAGGACCAAAATAATCCACCCCCACATCCGTGAATGGAGGTTTGTCTGGAGTGATCTTCTCCACAGGCAAGTCTGCCATCTTCTGTATACCAAGTTTCCCACGCTCTCGCGTGCATATGATGCAATTTTTTATTATCTTTCTTGCTGCTGAATTAGCCTTGGTAACCCAATATTTTTTACGAAGTTGGGATAGCATGTCATTTCTTCCTCCATGCCCAATTTGTTCATGAATATGCCGTAATAATAATGTCGTCATGTAAAAGTCCTTAGCAAGAATGATAGGACATTTCATTTCTTCAGGCATTGCCAATCTGTTTAGGCGCCCACCCATCCGCAGAAGATCTCCTTCCCAGATTGGGTTGAGCTTATACAATTGACTACTTCTTTTTACCCCCTCTCCTCCAGCTTGCAATGTTAATATCTCTTCTTTGTATTTCTGTCTTTGACAGAAAGAAATGATCGCATTTTCTGCTTTGAGGAGATCATCACATTGGCTATGTGAAGCTTCAAAAACTTGCATCTGGACTTTGATCTCCTTTTCCCTTTCCTCAGGATTCTCCTCCAAGATACTTTCTGTTATTTGTTTCTTTTCCCGAATCTTCATCAACAATCTTGTTTTTATTTTAAGAAACCAGGCTACCGATGTTATCAATTTATTCCATGATGAAAAGTGGGTAATTAAATTATTCACGGTGTCATATGAGTTTTTTTCAATCACATTCACCGAAATGTTTTGTTTAATTTCCGGATCTTTTGTAGAGATTTCAAATCCGAGTTCAAGCTTTGGCCATTCTCTACTTGGCTTACTAAGAAACTTTGGCCCATTGATCCATCTCTTGTTATTAAGAAAGTAATTTGCTGTTTGTCCCCTAGAGGCTTCATCCGCAGGATTTTCCTTTGTATTAACATATCTCCATTGCGAAACATTAGTAGCTCCTGGTACAAAGGAAACTCTATTTGCAACAAATGTCATAAAACATTTGTTTTCATTGTTAATGTATTTCAAAACTGTAGTGCTATCGGTCCAGAGGGTAGATTCTTTCAGTTGAAATTGCAGTTCCTTTCTCAGCATTATGTCAATTTTAACAGCTAAGACTGCTGCTGTAAGTTCCATTCTGGGAATCGTCATTTGCTTCAATGGTGCTACTCTGGCTTTTCCCATTAAGAATGCAACATGCACTCTTTTGTTCACATTTTGTAGTCTTAAGTATGAAACAGTCCCATAACCACTTTCGCTGGCATCCGAAAAGTGATGCAGTTGTGCATTTCCGATTTTACCAAAGGTTTTAGGCTTTATACACCGATCTACCTTAAACTTTGACATTTTGTGGAGGTCTTTTAACCATTCTGTCCAACTGTGCGAGGATGTTTGAGTTATACTCTCATCCCAACCAAGTTTTTCTCTACACAGATTCTGTAAAATTAACTTGGCTAGCAGTGTAAATGGTGCAAGAAATCCCAAAGGATCATATACTGAACCAATCACAGATAAGATACCCCTTCTTGTGCATGGTCGTTCCTGAATCGACAATTTAAACTTAAACATATCCGTTTCCACGCACCAGTGCAGTCCCAGTGCCCTTTCCATTGGCAAGTTGTCTTTGTCTAAATGCAACTCCTTGGTTTCTTCCGCTCTGTCATCTGGTGGAATGCTTTCCAAAACAGCACGACTGTTGCTGACCCACTTGGTAAGTACAAATCCTCCCTTATTGCAGAGAGAGGTTAGGTGTTTCACCATTTGAATTGCCTCTAACTCGGTAGATATGGATTTTAGGCAATCGTCCACGTAAAAATTATTTATCAAAGTGGAAATTACCTCCTCTGGGAAATAATCTTTATTATCCTCTGCGGTTTTCCTCAAAGCGAAATTCGCACAACTTGGAGATGACACTGCTCCGAAAAGATGTACTTTAATACGGTAATCAACAAGGTCTTGTTGCACATCCCCTTAAGGCCACCATAAGAATCGCAGATAATCAATATGTTTAACAGTTACTTTCACTTGATGAAACATTGCTCTGATATCAGCCATCAAAGCTATCGGTTCTTGCCTAAATTTGATGAGAGCTCCAATGAGCGAGTTAGTAAGGTCTGGACCTTGCAGTAGTTCACTGTTAAGCGATGTCCCTTTAAAGGCTGCCGCGCAGTCAAAGACCACCCTCAATGTCCCTTTCTTCGAGTGGTACACCCCATGGTGCGGAATATACCAGATCTCTCCATCATCTCGATATAGTTGATTCGTTGGTATCCTTTCGGCATAATCATTATTAATCATATTCTGTAAGAAAGATGTATATTCCTCTTGAAATTTCGTGTTCTTAACAAACTTATGTTTCAAACCTTGAATACGCTGTTCAGCCATATAACGATTATTCGGTAAATTAACACTTTCTTGCTTGAAAGGTAAATCCAAACAATAATGTCCATTTTTCATCTTAACTGAATGGTTCATAATATCTAAGAATTTTAATTCTTCTCTAGACATTTCTTCATGTTCCTGGCTGGTACTTTCATTGAAGTCATGGTTATATTGCTTCATTAACAGCTTTTCCAATTTACCTGTAGATATTTGGTTAACAGCTACAGCACGGCAATTCATTTTGCTGGTGCTTTCATTATTCTTACACAAGGAGCAATAGATAACCCATCCTAGTAGGGTCTTCATTGCATACGGTCCATTCCCTTGGCTCCTAATTATCTGTACAGGTTCTAATGCTCTCAGGGCATTTGTTCCAATAAGTAAGTCAATATCAGAATGTATCTTTTATATTTTGACATCTTTCAGATAAGGCCATTGCTGTAAGTCTTCACATCTGAGTACATTTTGACGACCAACAGGCATTGTTTCATGTGTGAAAAGCTCTGAAATTGGAATAAAATTATCTTCATCCAAACTGGATATCTCCATATTTGTTATATAATAACTATGGTAATCCTTTTCTTTATTCATGGTACGCATTTGAATTTTAACTTTCTCTCCAGTAATGTCCAACCTTCTCATCAAATTCTCTGTGCAAAAAGTAGCTGAACTTCCATGATCCAGAAATGCATATGTTTGCTACACTACATTAGTTTCCCTATTTCTCACTTGTACTGGTAAAATAGAGAAAATGCATGCTTTCTCTCCAGCCCCATTATGTGCAGTTACTTGAGGCAAGGTGATAGCATTAACATCCGCTGACTCCTTTTTCTGCTCAGTAAGATCTGGCTCTTTCTTTACAGTATGAAGCACACCAGGATGATTCTGCTTACATTTGTCACAAATTATTGGGCACTTACTGTCTTTTACCATGTGCCCCTTCTTTAAACTTCCATAGCAGATTCCATTCCTTTTTAAAAAGTCCATCTTTTTTTCATATTTCTTGTCTTTAAATTTACGACACCATCTTATGGTGTGACCTACTTCATCACAAAATGGACAAAATTTGTTCTTTCTGGTCGGTGCACCCTCTTTGGCACCACCCAACACCTTCTCAGGTATTATATTGGTAGCAAAATCGCTTTTCTTAGGTCCTGTCTTTTGTTTAGTTTTGACATAGGTAGAACCTTTATAAATTGCAAGTGGCTTGGCTTCTTCAATAATCCCGTTGCATGAATCTGACATGTACCGTACTTCTCTTTCTAAAAATTCCACCAGATCTGGTAGTCTGGCTACTTGTTTGCTCTTATCTCGTAATTTACCAGCCCTATCTCTCCACTTTTCTCTCATTCTTCTGGGCAACTTGTTAATGATGATTCTCATATTACTTGAAAGATTAATTTCCTCCATGTAGCCAAGATTTTTCATCGAGCTGCAACATCTTCTCAGAAATATTGTATATTCACTCAATTTATCCACATATTCTGGCTTGATTTCTTTCCAAGCATGGGCCTTTTCAATGTATGCATTCGCAATCCTCTGTTCATCACCAAAACGTACCTTTAGTAATCTTCTCGCCTTATTATAGCCCTGGTTGCCTGGCTCCATCTGACAACTTTCCACAAGCACCTTCACACTTCCTTTTGTGTACTTCACCAGAAATCGTAAGCGCTCCTTTTCATCCTTAACTTTTGTCTCTAATACCTCTTCTATGGCTCTTATGAAAGTTTCATACCCCAAAGGATCTTCACCATACGTAGGGATTTCAACTGGTGGCAGAATGAGAGAGGTATTTTGTCGAATTATAATCTCGTGAATTCAGATTGCTTATTCAACAGTGTCAATAGACCAACCTGATTACCTTCTCCTTGGTCCACTGGTCCATCTCGAGTTTGTACGGATGTTCCCATAGTAGCTAGTTTCGGTCTAGCACCCATTTGCTGAGTTGAAGGTTCATTCAACCTATTTAGGTTTTCCAATCCAAGATATTCTGTGGACTTTGACCATGGAATCGATCCAACTGCCAATTCACTCTGAGCAGTTTTGGCTCTCTGTCTAGAGCTCATCGTCTTTGACAATCTAGAGCTGCATCTAGACCCTTCACTTTCCAGTATGTCCTTTCTGGCTTTAGCCACCTTCATCTTTGTATCTAATTCCAGTTGTTCCTGACATCGCGCCATCTCATCTTGCTGTCGCTTTATCTGTCGCATCTTCTCATCTTGCTGTCGGGCCATCTCATCTTGCTGTCGGGCCATCTCATCTTGCTGTCGGGCCATCTCATCTTGCTGTCGGGCCATCTGTTGCATCATCTCTTCTTGCTGTGGGGCCATCTCATGTTTTTTCTTCATTGCAACCGCTTCTATTGAGAGCGCAGCTAAATCAGCTTCTGTTCCCAATTGAGCAGAAGCCCTCGAAACCGATCTGGCTGAGCAACCAGATCTGCGGCCTGATCTTCGTGAAGATACATTTGAGATACTATCTCCCGGTTCTATATCATCACCACGTGGCTCTTCTGGCATAGCTCTGCCCTCATCTTCATCTTTATTCATGATTTAAAAGAGGTCTTGGCAGATTGCCAAGTCTTTAAATTAGTCGAAAAAGTCTCTGCTTCTAAGTGACTTTGTTATTATCAACAATTTCTTCCAAAACTAAAACAAACAGATAATGTAGAGAACCTTTCTCTAATTCCAGGTGCAAAATAAATGATGCTAATTCAAATGGAATGCGCTTTATCACCAGAGATTCAAAACAATCCAAGGTCGGTCTGCCTTTCCCAGACACGCTGGCGAAAACAGCTTCTTGAGCTCTGTAATAAAATTATTTTAATTAAAACCGTGATTTTAATTCAAAAGGTAATAATCGATTCGTACTCACAAATCCAGTGATACATCTTTAGATACGTTCCGATGCTGATGATAGACCTCAATGCTCTTCCTGGCCGAGATCTTCTTCAGTTCCACGATTGGAACCAATCTTCTTTCTTTGGCTATGCCTCTCCAAGGTCTTAGCCCTGGTCGTCCTGCTCTGGATGCGCCTCTCCGAGGTCTTAGCCTTCACACTTGGATCTTCTGTCCCTATCTCAGGGACTGGTATTTACCCCCGCCGGAGGTTCGCTTCTACTTATCTTCTGTCCCACTCTATGGGACTGGCAATTACCCCCCTGCCAGGATCCTTCGACTTAATGTAGCGGCAGATTTTTCAAATCTTTCAGGAAATTAACTCCCTAGCCACTAATTGGGCGAGACGGGATAAGGGGAATATCTTCGGTACGCATGCAAGCTTCCCCAGAGACCTTCAGAGCTTCTCCTTTCATAAAGCTTCAGCACACAGTCTTTTAATTAATATTTTCTTTATTGTAGATATAAAACAGTAAGATACATCCAAGGTTTTTCCGACTTGTTCCGGCAATTTCTTCGAACTCCAGCTCATTACTTCAGATACTAGAAAACTCCTCGTGTCTCCATGTTTCACATGATCTTGACATGTGGCTTGACATGCTCGACATGTGGCTTGACATGCTCGACATGTGGCTTGACATGCTCGACATGTGGCTTGACATGCTCGACTTGTGGCTTGACATGCTCGTGGCTTGATGTTCGAAGGATTAACCTTCTCCCTCTTCACTCCAAAACAAATCTAACCAACTAAACTACCACGCAAGCAGTTAAGCTGCATAAACACGCCCAAAGACACGTCATAAATCCCACCCACATTATAACGGGCAGTCTAAAATTTAAAGGAACATGCCATCCACAATGACATGCAAAACAGGCCAAATGGCTACTACAGTTATGCAGGCAGCCACTAAATGGAAAGAGATGGAAAAACATCTCGTCCAATGTGCATACAATAGGTAAAGAGACTGGTTTTACATGGAAATAGGAAAATGTAGACAATGTCACATCAAGAGAGTTTGAAAGCAAGGTCAGCATTTTCTACCCACACAGAAATGAAATGGCAGCAGTCCAAAATGCAGACCTATTATGATCTGAAAAAAAGATACTTTTTGGAAAGTGCACACACATTACATTCACTCTTTCATTCCCAGAGCAGGGATGTTTGTACAGAATTATGTCCTGTCACTTTTACTTTTCAAGGCAAAGAAAAGCACATGTCCCCCCCCCCCCCCCCCCCCCCCCCCCCCCCACCCCACTCCCACCCCATGAGTATAAATTATAGCATCAACTCTTTTAAATGTGTTTCCAAACGATTTTTACAAATGTTCCCTGGTTTGTTTTAGCTTGATCAAGCCTGGAATGTCAATCAGCACCGTACCTCCATGTCTGCTGGACAGAACAGCGGTAAAAGTACAACCTGTTAAAGTTGATGTACAGTAATTGCCACCATTGACCTCAGCATGGGATATTCTGCCTGTGCTTGTGTGGGCTTTCCCCTGCTACGCTGTTTCCTCACACATCCCCAAAACATGCAGGTTGTTTAGTTTATTAGCTATTGTAAATTGCTCTAAGTACAGATAAATGGGGTATGGAATAGGAATCTATAGGAGTCAAAGCACAATGGGATTTGTGTAGGATTAGTATAAAATGGGTGCTTAATGGTCAGAATGGGCAGCAAGATAGGTTTCTGGATTAAAGGGAAGTTAAATGTTAGGGGTAGAAAGGATAGACACAGAATGCAGGAGTAACTCAGCGGGTGATGCAGCATCTCTTGAGAGAAGGAATGGGTGACGTTTCAGGTCAAGACTGAAGAAGGGGCTCGACTCAAAATGTTACTCATTCCTTCCCTCCAGAGATGCTGCCTGTCCTGCAGAATTACTCCAGCATTTTGTGTCTATTAAAGGTTATGGGACAGGAAAGAAAATGAGTCTTGAGTCCAAGATAAGAAGATCTTATTGAATGCTGGCACCTATATGCCTGGTTCCTATTTCTTCTATTCTTGTATAATAAACGGTTTTGTTCCAGGCCAAATAATCTGCAGCCACCTCATGCATCCTTGTATTTCAGATGAAATGTGTAGGAAGGAACTGCAGATTTTGGTTTAAACCGCAGTTAGACAAAAAAAAGATGGAGTAACTCAGCAGGACAGGCAGCATCTCTGGAGAGAAGGAATTAATGATGTTTCCAGTCGAGACCCGAAACGTCACCCATTCCTTCTCACCAGAGATGCGGTTATAAGGGAACAGGTTCAAGGATCTGATTAGAAGAACAGAAAACGGCTCACTCGTCTGTTTAGTTACAAATCAGTTATATTGGCTAGAGAGCAAACAAAAACAATACTAGTCTTGGTATGTGTGGAGTCTGTTTTACAGCAGCACATGTATCTATCTCTGTTTCTCTCTCTCTCTCTCTCTCTCTCTCTCTCTCTCTGCATCCGTCCGTGGTGTTGATCGCGACTCAGCCTGCCGATGAACCACTCTCGCATATGAACTTGAACTAACTTCTGGCTTCCTGGTGCCTGCCTTTATACAGGTAAGAAATCAGATGTTGAAATAACCGCCAGTAAGTCCAATATCGCTGCTCCTAAATTCAAACTATAACCAAATGCAGGGGACTGCATCCCAGTCAGCCCACCCCGCCCCCCACCCCCATTGGGAACAAAGCGTTATCAGCCGCCGACTGGCATGTAAAGCAATACACAGCGCTACAGACTTGGCGCACAAAGGTAATACACACAGCGCTGCTGGTTTGGGACCCAAAGGTTTAAACAGAGCGCTGTCAGCTTAGTGCGTGGGAATTTAAATAAAGAGCTGTCGACTGCAGCGCTATGGGTTTAAATATAGCGCTACCGGCACAGTGCTGTGAGCTTTAAACACAGCACTATGGGTCACAGAATGTTTGGGTAAAATTCTCGTATAACGGATGCTGCCTGTCCCGCTGAGTTACTCCAGTTTTTTGTGTCTATATTGTATTTCAGATGTTCTGGCCCAGCAAGTGGGGCAGGCTTTGGACAGGAAATCCTCAGAAAAATGTTTAATAAGTTCAGTAATTGGAAACTGCAGTACATTGAGGAAACCATTTCTTCAAACCTGGAAAGAATGTCTCCTCTCCAATCCATTCAACCGAATACCAAATATTTTTAATTGTAAACAAGCTAGTCACCAAATTATCAATGCTTGGAAATTGTTTGAATAAAAGGTATATGTTGATGCAGCTCTCAAAGATTTCTGAGGCAGTTTCAGAAATATTTTCCTTCAGTTGAATTTAAACTGAATTCCAAATTATTTGAAATAACAAATACATGTTTAAGGATCTCTTAAATAAGATAGAATAAAACACAAATGTATCCCTAATGTAGTTCCCCAACCTCAATTCAACTGATTTGGTAACAGTAAAATATTTTCTGTGCTGTCACAGAACGCTGTGGAGGTCAAGTCAGTGGATATATTTAAGACAGAGATAGATAGATTCTTGATTAGTCGTGTGTCAGAGGTTATGGGGAGAAGGCAGGAGAATGGAGTTAGGAGGGCGATAGATCAGCCATGATTGCATGGTGGAGTAGACTTGATAGGCTGAATGGCCGAATTCTGCTCCAATCACTTACGATCTTATGATCTTATGTTTTCTTTGGGCTTAACATGAAAAGGCAAGTATGAGTGATCACAGAATCCAATGGAATAGAGTGTTTAAATTAACCAGAAGTAATATGCCACAGATTTTGGAGGGTACGAGAAGATAAAACCACCAGTTTCTGAGAAACAAAGACCTTTCATATTGTCAACAGCTGAAACAAAATTTGAATTAATCTATTTGGTTTGCTTGAAGTGAACTAAATAATGGTTCTGGCTGAGTCATGAGGATATTCTGTGAATAGGAAGGCCCAGCAAAAATTGTGGTTCATTGAAGATGAGAAAATATCTGACCAGGGCTGACTGAACTATTCATTTATCTCGAGATGTAGAAAGGCTGCCTAGAAACAATCTATCTCGTAAATGCAGTTTCCTGCAATAATAAGCTGTCAGATCGCTGTTAGAATTTTTTTAAATGAGATTTCAAGAAAACTATTGGTAATAACAAGCAGTACTGGGGAAAAACTGGAAGGATTTCTCAAGTTTCAACAAGACTTTTACCCCTGATGAGGAGGCGACATGCAGGCCACATCGGAAATGGTGTGATTATATTGTCCATTGTGGTACAGTTAAATAGTGCCTCTGTGCAGGAAAGAACAGCAGATGCTGGTTTAAATTGAAGATAGACACAAAATGCTGGAGTAACTCAGTGGGACAGGCAGCATCTCTGGAGAGAAGGAATGGGTGACGTTTCGGGTCATGAAGGGTCCCTTGAAGAAGGGACTCGACCTGAAATGTCACCCATTCCTTCTCTCCAGAGATTCTGCCTGTCCCACTCCAGCATTTTGTGTCTATCTTGGATAATCTTGGAAGCCTTATTGTTCAAAACTATACATGTTTTCAACATATTTGAAACCCATTGCTAAATTGCTATTTTCCACTTTTTTGTCAGAGCTTACAATGTTTGCAGCTTACGCTTTGCTGCATAAATCTGGATTGTTGTATTTACCTTCTTAGCTTCTATTGTGTGTGAGATTGCAGTAATTTGAATGAGAGGAAAAATAACTCAGACGTTTGGAATAGAGGAAGAAAAACTAATTTAGGAAGATATCCTTCCCCCCCTTTCTTCCCTGTGGCACACCCAGGTGTGCACCCATTTCTCCCACTATCATGCCTGCTTTTTCTCCATTCCCTTCCAACTATAAACCTTTATCTGGCTTCACATTTCACCTCTCTTTTCTCCTTATCTTACACCCTTCTGTCTCCTTGTCATCTCTGGTCTTTGTCCATCTATCTGCAAATCAAACCCCCCTCATCGGTATCCACCTATCACTTGCTAATGATTGTCCTGCACCCATCTCTTTTCCATCTCTCCCCCCCCCCCCCCCCTACAATCAATCTGAAGAAAAATTATGTCTGAAACATTGCCTATCCATGTCCTCCAGAGATGCTGCCTGAGCCATTGAGTTACTCCTGCGTTTTTTGTGTTTTTTTAATAAGGCATCCTTGTTTTCCATGTGGGAGTAATTGATATACGTGGGGCCCTGATTTATACCAGTGACAACACATACAGTTGATGAGAGTATGGAAAAAGGAATTCAAATCTATAACTTTATAATAGTTGCACCATTAAATTCAGAATAATCATTAGTTTGACAAATTGAAATGGAAGTGTGCTATTGCATACAACCTTTTATTAGCAGTCAGCTGTTTGGCATCGCTTCAGGGGCAGACTTCAATGGGTCCAGGGCCAACAAAAATGACAAACTTATTCATGAAACTCTACAAGTGTATGGTAGAGAGCATATCGATTGATGCACCATGGCCTGGTCGAACACCTAGGAACGAAAGAGAATAAAAATAAATGGGGGACACTGCAGAGGTTTATCAGGGGTACAAATCTCTCCACCATCTGTGGAGGTGCTGCCTCCAAAAGCAGGTAGCATCATTAAGGAACAACACCAACCTGGGCATGCTCTCATTTCACTCCCGCCATCGGAAAGAAGGTCTGAAAACCGCAACCTACAGGTCCAGGAACAGCCTCATCCTAGCAACCATCAATTTATGGAATACTATAAACACTAACTAAACTGTGGACTACAAACTGCCTTTGGGCTATTGTTTTTGTTTTGCACTAATATAGTTTTTTGAATTTATTGAACTTCTTATTTGTTGTTTAGGTAGTATGTTATCTATTTAGTACTGTGTTTACAGACCTATTATGCTGCTGCAAGTAAGAATATAACTTCCTCTTTGGTAATATGACAATTCACTATTCTTAACTCTTGAATGTGCATAGAATTTATTTCAAAAGGGATAGCAACACGATTAAGGTCACAAAGTCATAGGTGCTAAAGCAGAATTAGACCATTCGGCCCATCAAGTCTACTCCTCCATTCAATCATGGCTGATCTATATCTCCCCCCAAATCCCATTCTCCTGCCTTCTGCCCATAACGCCTGACACCTGTACTAATCAAGAATCTATCTATCTCTACTTCAAAAATATCCATGGACTTGGCCTCCACAGCCTTCTGCAGCAAAGAATTCCACAGATTCACCACCGACTAAAGAAATTCTTCTTATCTCCTTCTTAAAGGAACGTCCTTTAATTCTGAGACTATGACCTCAAGTCCTAGACTTTCCCACTAGTAGAACATCCTCACCATATCCACTCTATCCAAGCCTTTCACCATTTGTAAGGGCAATGCATAATGTTTGCTGCATATGCAGTCAGTGGAGCTTAAGTTTCGAAATGGAGTGCAGTGAGTAGTTTAGCTTAGTTTTAGTTTAGAGATACAGCACGGAAACAGGCCCTTTGGCCCACTGGGTCCATGCTGACCAGTGAACCCCACACATTAACACCTACAAACCTGCACGTCTTTGGAGTGTGGGAGGAAACCGAAGATCTCAGAGAAAACCCACGCAGGTCATGGGGAGAACATACAAACTCCGTCTAGACAGCATCCATAGTCGAGATCGAACGGGGGTCTCTGGCACTGAAAGCGCCGCAAGGCAGCAACTCTACCGCTGCACCACTGCATTGATAGGCACAATGCTCATTTAGGATGCTCAGATGTTTTTAAACTGAATAAGGGGGTTGGGGTGTCAATGGGATAGCTGAGGACGGAGTTAAAGTGAAAGAGAGTAAGGGGATCGTTAATGACCACAGAATTAACGGGAAAGGAAGCTCACAAAGGGACAGGAGAGTATGGCCAAGTGTAATAGGGATTGATGTGAAAGGTGAGATGCGTAAGGAATTAAAAGCATTGTATATGAATGTGCAAAGTATAAGAAGTAAAGTAGAAGAGCTTGAGGCTCAGTTAGAGGTTGGTAGATATGACATTGTGGGAATTACTGAGACGTGGCTGCAGGAGGATCGGGTCTGGGAACTTAATATTCAGGGTTATACATCCTATAGAAAGGATAGGCAGTTGGGCAGAGGAGGGGGGTAGCTCTGCTGGTGAGGGATGGAAGTCAGTCCTTTGCGAGGGAAGACATAGGGATTGACGAGGTAGAGTCACTGTGGATTGAGTTGAGGAATTGTAAAGGCAAGAAGATACTAATTGGTGTTATCTATAGACCTCCAAATAGTAGCCCGGATGTAGGGTGTAAGTTGCAGCAGGAGTTAAAACTGGCATGTAACAAAGGTAATGCCACTATGGTGATGGGGGATTTCAATATGCAGGTAGACTGGGAAAATCAGGTTGGTTCAGGACCGCAAGAAAGAGAGTTTGTGAGTGCCTCCGAGATGGATTCTTAGAGCAGGTTGTAATGGAGCCGACCAAAGAAAAGGCAATTCTGGATTTAGTGTTGTCCAATGAACCAGATATGATAAGAGAACTCGAGGTAAAGGAACCGCTTGGAGGTAGTGATCATAATATGATTAGTTTTAATCTGCAATTTGAGAAGGAGAAGGTTAAATCGGAATTGTTAGTGATGCTGTTGAACAAAGGGGACTATGAAGGCATGAGAGGGGAGCTGGCCGAGGTAGACTGGAAAGAGATTCTAGCAGGTGGAACAGCAATGTCAGGAATTTCTGGGCATAATCCGGAAGACACAGGATCTTTTCATTCCAAAAAGGAAGAAAGATTCTAAGGGGAGTAGGAGGCAACCGTGGCTGACAAGAGAAGTTAGGGATAGAATGAAACTAAAAGAAAAGATGTATAACACAGCACAGAGTAGCTGGAAGCCAGAGGATTGGGAAACTTTCATAGGACAACAGAAGGAAACAAAACGGGCAATACGGGCTGAAAAGATGAAGTACGAAGGGAAGCTGGCTAGGAATATATAGAAGGACAGTAAAAATTTCTTTAGGTATGTTAAGGGAAAAATGTAGGTCCCTTGAAGGCAGACACGGGTGAAATTATTATGGGCAACAAGGAAATGGCAGAAGAATTGAATAGGTACTTCGGATCTGTCTTCACTAAGGAAGACACAATCTCCCAGATGTACTGGAGGACAGAGGATCTAAGGGGGTAGAGCAGCTGAACAAAATTTTCATTAGGGGAGAAATAGTATTGGGTAGACTAATGGGACTGAAGGATGATAAATCCCCTGGACCTGATGGTCTGCATCCCAGGGTCCTCTGGGAGGTGGCTCTAGAAATAGTGGACACATTGGTGATCATTTTCCAATGTTCAATAGATTCAGGATCAAGTTCCTGTGGATTGGAGGATAGCTAATGTTATCCTACTTTTCAAGAAAGGAGCGAGAGAGAAAACGGGGAATTACAGACCAGTTAGCCTGACTTCGGTGGTGGGAAAGATGCTGTAGTCAATTATTAAAGAGGTAATAATGGGACATTTGGATTGCAGTAAAAGGATTAGTCCAAGTCAACATGGATTTATGAAAGGGAAATCATGCTTGACTAATCTCCTGGAATTTTTTGAGGATGTGACAAGTAAAATGGATGAAGGGTGCCAGTGGGTGTAATGTATCTAGACTTTCAGAAAGCCTTTGATAAGGTCCTGCACAGCAGACTGGTGACTAAAATTAGAGCACATGGCATTGGGGGTAGGGTGTTGACATGGATAGAAAATTGGTTGGCAGACCGGAAGCAAAGAGTAGGAGTGAACGGGCCCTTTTCAGAATGGCAGGCAGTGGCGAGTGGAGTGCCGCAAGGCTCGGTGTTGGGGCCGCAACTGTTTACCATATATATTAATGATTTGGAAGAGGGAATTAGGAGCAACACTAGCAAGTTTGCAGATGACACAAAGCTGGGTGGCAGTGTCAACTGTGAAGAGAATGTTAGGAGGTTGCAGGGTGACCTGGACAGGTTGAGTGAGTGGGCAGATGCGTGGCAGATGCAGTATAATATAGATAAATGCGAGGTTATCCACTTTGGCGGCAAAAACAAAGGGGCAGATTATTATCTCAATGGGGTTAGGTTAGGTAAGGGGGACGTACAGCGAGGCCTGGGCGTTCTTGTACACCGGTCACTGAAAGTTGGCGTGCAGGTATAGCAGGCAGTGAAGAAAGCTAATTGAATGTTAGCCTTCATAACAAGAGGATTTCAGTATAGGAGTAAAGAGTTTCTTCTGCAGTTGTATAGGGCTCTGGTGAGACCACATCTGGAGTATTGCGTACAATTTTAGTCTCCTAATTTGAGGAAGGACATCCTTGTGATTGAGGCAGTGCAGTGTAGGTTCACGAGATTGATCCCTGGGATGGCGGGACTGTCATATGAGGAAAGATTTAAAAGACTAGGCTTGTATTCACTGGAGTTTAGAAGGATGAGAGGGCATCTTATAGAAACATATACATTTATAAAAGGACTAGACAAGCTAGATGCAGGAAAAATGTTCCCAATGTTGGGCGAGTCCAGAACCAGGTGCCACTGTCTTAGAATAAAGGGGAGGTCATTTAAGACTGAGGTGAGAAAAACTTTTTCACCCAGAGAATTTAGAATTTATGTAATTCCCTGCCACAGAGGGCAGTGGAGGCCAAGTCGCCGGATGGATTTAAGAGAAAGTTAGATAGAGCTCTAGGGGCTAGTGGAGTCAAGGGATATGGGGAGAAGGCTGGCACGGGTTATTGATAGGGGACAGTCAGCCATGATCACAATGAATGGCGGTGCTGGCTCGAAGGGCCGAATGGCCTCCTCCTGCACCTATTTTCTATGTTTCTATGTTTCTATGTCACAGTAAACATATTTTTACCAACAGTAATATTTCATGCTAGCAGCAAAAAAAAGTTCCAGTTGGAATTATCATTGCAGCTTCTTGCCCGTATTGTCGAAGAAGACAGCCACCCACCTATTCCCATTCCCAGAAATATTTACCTTAAAATTTAAAATATGTCCATGTATTAGTATATTTAGTGTCTGCATCATTCAAACATTTAGTTTCAGCATATCATATAATTGATCGTGAACATTAATATTTTCATCTACATAATGAACAATATCTGTGTCCTGGGTTTACTATAAGACTGATCAAAAATAGACATCTTTGTCAATTATCAAGGATATAGGCCAGGTAGGCCTAGTGCACCATGTAGGACTTGCCCTTGCCAACCAAAGGGCACCTTGGTTGGCAAGGGCAATCTGGGCTGAAAGACCTGTTCCCATGCCGTATGGCTTTATGAATGATGAAGAGGAAGGCTTGGTTACATAAGAATCTGCAGATGCTGGCATGTTGAGCAAAATACTAAGTGCTGGAGGAACTTAGCGGGTTAGGCGGTTTCTGTGGATGGTAATTGACAGATGATGTCTTGGGTTGGGACTTCTTCAGGGGTAGGGACAGCTGGAAAAGAGAGACATGGAGATGGGGCAAAGCCTGGCAAGTGATAGGAGAGGTGATTGGTAGATGGGTGGAGTAAGTGAAAAAGAGCTAGAGACGAAAAGGAGACAAAAGGGTGTCAGATAAGGAAAGAGGAGGAATGTACAGGCGGAGAGAGAGATGTGGGTGAAAAAGGACTGGGGGGGGGGACGGGGTGTGGGGGAGAGGAAAAAGAGGGATTAAAAGGAAAATATGAGGTTCAGGATGGGAGATGAGCATACAGTGGAGGGGAAAGGCTTGGTTGGTTTCTCAGTAAAGCCATATATTGAAAGAGCACTTGACTTCTATTATGTGACCTAAATGCAGAATGTGCACTGTTTAGGATCATGTGGTATGGAGGTTAAGTGAAGTGCTGTACTTCGATTGAACGGCAGTAAAATAGTAATATGCTGACATGTTCAGTTTAATGAAATGAACTATCATAATTGCAGCTTCTCCTGAACTCTGATGCCGCTCAAAATAACTGATTCTCTTAATCATTTTCTCAGTGATCTGAATGTATTGTCTTTATGCCCTCGTTGCATCTTCCACATTCTGTCCCCTTCCAAACATATTTTCCCCTTTCTGCTCAGTCACAGTAAGCACTGATTTCCAAACCGCTGCATGGAAATTGTAAACACCAACATATTAATCATTTATTGTTAACTTGAGTTATATTAAAATTGGTTTTCTTCATAACCTTGCCCTTTATAGATAGATCCTTTATTGTCATTCAGACCTTACGGTCTGAACGAAACTATGTTGCCTGCAGTCATACACAGAATCAATAATAACAAAACATACAATAAACACCAATTAAACATCCACCACAGTGAGTTCACCAAGCACATCCTCACTGTGATGGAGGCAAAGTCTTAGTTTCCATCTCTTCCCTCCTTGTTCTCCCTCTGCGCTGAGGCGGTCGATCCAGGCCGGAGATGCCGCTCTCCAGTCCAGCGGACCTCCGTGGTGATGTCGCCGCTGCCGATAGCCGGAACGCCTCCGCTCCGAGACGGCCCGCCACAGCATCAGCTCCAGGTCGCCGCCCCAGCTCCAGGTCGCCGCCCCAGCTCCAGATCCTGCAGTCTCCGCACCGGGCCGCTGCCCCAGCTCCAGGCCGATGCCCCAGCTCCAGGTCGCTGCCCCAGCTCCGGGTCCTGCAGTCTCCGCTCTGGGCCGCTGCCCCAGCTCCAGGCCGCCGCGCCAGCTTCTGGTCCCGCAGTCGCTGCTCCAGGTCCCGCCGTCTCCGCTCCGGGCCGCTGCCCCAGCTCCGGGCCCCGCTGCATCAGCCCCAGGCCGCCGCCGAAAGCCAGAACGCCGCACCAGCAAGTCGGGCCACCGCTGCTCAGCCCCGAAGACGGCCAGCCTCTCGTTGGTAAGTCCTGGCTGGCTCTGCCTCCGGAGCCTCGGGGTCGGTCGCAGGCTGGAGGCCGCCAGCTCCGCCATTAGGCCTCAGCGCAGACGGAGGCAGAGAAGGGGGATACGACATGAAAAAGTCGCATTCCCCCGAAGGAAGAGACAGAGAACATGTTCCACCCCCTCTAACACAACCCAACAAACTAAAACTTAACCAAAACAAGACAAAACAAGGATCTTTATGACAGATCCTTAAACAAGAACATGCTTCCTTTTCTCTCCCGATTAAATCCTACAAGCGGCAATGAATGGAAAAATAATGCTTTTTTAAACTAGAAATCCATCGATACATTTGTTAGCATTTGACAAATTTTCTCCATGTAATCTCTCTGTCAGTCATGCAACCTTTCACACAAAACAAGTTCACCGCAATAACTTGGTCAAAAGCAAAAATAAATGTGTGGGCTCATTATTTTCAAATTGCCATTACCACATCTTTTAAATTATCCTGTGGGTTGCCCAAACACATCCATCTGGATTTCCTCTGCTATTTTGGCAGTGACTTAAACCTTAAAATAAATGAATTAACACTTTCTCAGAGATGGTTGAAAAAATAATCTTTAATAAACATTCTAGCATTATCACTCAATGCGTTGTCCTGGTAAGTGACACATCAGGAATTTGTCCTGGTCTCAAGAAACACATAACATTGGACGCAATTTAAATATAAAGCTGTTGTCTCATTAACATCTTACTGTCAGTGTTTTTATTATTATAATGCCGTTTGGCCATGATTTGTTTAGTATTTTGTAAAATCTCACAGTTTTACTGAGCAAATACTAAATGCACCTAAGATAGACACAAAATGCTGGAGTAACACAGCAGGTCAGGCAGCATCTCTGGAGAAAAGGAATAGGTTATGTTTCAATAGACAATAGACAATAGATAATAGGTGCAGGAGTAGACCATTTGACCCTTCGAAGCAAATGTGATCATGGCTGATCATCCCCAATCAGTACCCCGTTCCTGCCTTCTCCCCATATCCCCTGACTCCGCTATTTTTAAGAGCCCTATCTTAGCTCTCTCTTGAAAGCATCCAGAGAACCTGCCTCCACCAACATCTAAGGCAGAGAATTCCACAGGCTCACCATTCTGTGTGAGAAAAAGTTTTCCTCGTCTCTGTTTCGGGTCAATACCCTTTCTCAGACTAAACCCACCTGTTCTAATTAATTTGATTATTTCTGGTTTTCACAGGACATTCATTTTTCAGGGCATGAAGCACAATTGAAAATATTTGCCCCTGCACAACATTGAATGAAAATAACACAAAAATGGAAATAATGCAGAATAGAAAACAGATGTTGCATTGGTTTCAAATCTGCTGTCAAAGCCACATAGCTGAATTTGAATGACTGTGGAAGTGTGGCTGTTTAATAAAATAATATAAGATTTGATACCATACAAGTCATCCATCCATCCGCTTCGTGTAATTGGTTCACTACACTTGCGGTTTGCAGCAATTATCAAACATAAACATAGATATAACTTATTGTGCCAAGAAAAGTTACTTTATTTCCATCCCTAGACTCAGACAAAACCACATCTCAGACTTATGTGTATACCGTACGTCCAAATAAACTAACTTTCAAATTCATATATCCAGTTTACATCATTAAATAAGAGATTAGAAATATTCTTCACAATGAGAAACATTGAAATGGTGATGGTAAAGAGGCTGATGTCTAAAAGTTAATTATATAGCCTGTATTTACATCTGTCCATGAAATACCTTTGGGGAGAATTGTACTGGAATAAAAACAATGTTCTTTGCACTTGACTGGTATTACAACGTTGAGTTTCTATTCCACCTTCTTCAGCGGGTTAGAGTTGAAACACTAATATTGTTTCGCAACAATGATCTGGGAAGATTATCTTACTTGGCACCAATTGAATAGCATTGTTAGTTAGATGGAGGAGGGAATAACATTTTTGTAAATGGAGGCAGTCCGGGGTCTTGGAATTTATGCTAGAATGAAACACACTGGTGCTGTAACCATCCTGTTCCTTCATCTTAAATGTTTCATATCCCCAGGACTGCATCTCACTTGGTTATTGTTAACCATGACACCTTGCATAGTGTAACAAGACATTTATTTCCAAATATCATGAACAAATCTTTTAACCTCCTAACAGTTACAGTGATCAATTTGATTCCCCCTTTTACGTACTTTGTCTCTTAAATCTTTCCATAATTGTTAGTGATAACTATGCTAATATATATTGTTTGGTCCAGTGTACAACTGGAACTGATTAAAGCTTGAAGGAAAATTGCCTGGGTGGAATAGAAACAAACCTTACAAAAGTTCTTCATTTTTATGTGACCGTAATGTGACTGTTAGCATGCAGGTACAGCATGCAGAAGAAAGCAAATGGCATGTTGGCCTTCATAACAAGAGGAGTTGAGTATAGGAGCAAAGAGGTCCTTCTGCAGTTGTACAGGGCCCTTGTGAGACCATACCTGGAGTATTGTGTGCAGTTTTGGTCCCAAATTTGAGGAAGGACATTTTTGCTAGGTTCAAGAGGTTAATTCCCGGGATTGCAGGACTGTCATATGTTGAAAGAAGGAGCGACTGGGCTTGTATACACTGGACTTTAGAAGAATGAGAGGTGATCTTATTGAAACATGTATGATTATTAAGGGATTGGACACGCTAGAGGCAGGAAACGTGTTCCCGATGTTGGGGGAGTCCAAAACCAAGGGCCACAGTTTAAGAATAAGGGGTAAGCCATTTAGAACGGAGATGAGGAATATCTTTTTCACCCAGGGACTTGTGAATCTGTGGAATTCTCTGCCTCGGAAGGCAGTGGAGGTCAATTCTCTGAATGCTTTCATGAGAGAGTTAGATAGAGCTTTTAAAGATAGCGGAGTCAAGAGATATGGGGAATTGGCAGGAATGGGGTACTGAATGTGGATGATCAGCCATGATCACAGTGAATGGCGGTGCTGGCTCGAAGGGCCGAATGGCCCACTCCTACAACTATTGTCTATTGCCTATTGTCTATTCCCAAATGTCATTTAAATTCGGACATACAGTACACTAAAAAGTAATTTTGATACATTAGAATTATGTTACGCCCGATTTGAAAAGTTAGGGTGGAAATATTCTGTGAGTAATTTCCTTAATATCCATGCATGAGTGCTGGCCTAAGTACCACGCATGTGGGTGGCTTGTGCATTCCTGGCTTAAACTGAAAAGCTGCAGATCTTTTTTAGTCACCAATATATCTGGCTTCCAGGACCAACATGCCACAAGACTGATCTGTCACTTCATGATTGAATTACCATTGTACGTGTTACAGTGTTTAAACTGTTTAATCTACAACTTGGACCCACTGCTATTTTCTGATCCTTCTAACATGCCTATGCGGAACTGAAATTGGTATTCTCTGATGATGTTCTGCTCTCATGTGTCTCATTCGTCAGTGAGATTTCAAATAAAATTAGAGTTTGAGTTTATATATGGAAATCCTTTGTGCTCTCCTTTTTAATTTGATCCTACTTGTCTTCCTTTGGAAATCTTAAATCACCTGCATCAAAATATCAAGTTTCATTCTTCCAAACTTCTGGTCTGCTACTGATTTTCCTCATTTAAAAAAAACGTTTTTATGCTGCCTATAAAAGTCAATAATAGAATAAAACGATTTGATTATCTTTCACTCGAATATTTTTATCTTCATAGGTGGATTTGGCACTCTTTATACAATGTCCTCATTTTTAGGTAAATGTCGTTCTTAAAAACATTTCCAAAAGTTAATTTTCAATAGTGGAGAGTCCTGGAGATTGAGAAAGTAAAGAAAGAAAATAAAATACTTTTTTTAAAGTCCAAAGTGAAAAGTAAAACACAAAAAACATCAAAATAAGAATTGGTACAAAAAAGGTTATTCCAAACAAATATTATGTACACATTATTAAATTGTTATATGATTTTCAAATTACATTTGTTATTTCCTGTAGTATTCTTCTCTTAGAAATACCTTTCAAAGAAATTGATGGTTAATTAACTTGTTTAAAATTCACTGTTGGATCATAGAAACACAGAAACATAGAAATTAGGTGCAGGAGTAGGCCATTCGGCCCTTCGAGCCTGCACCGCCATTCAATATGATCATGGCTGATCATCCAACTCAGTATCCCGTACCTGCCTTCTCTCCATACCCCCTGATCCCCTTAGCCACAAGGGCCACATCTAACTCCCTCTTAAATATAGCCAATGAACTGGCCTCAACTACCCTCTGTGGCAGAGAGTTCCAGAGATTCACCACTCTCTGTGTGAAAAAAGTTCTTCTCATCTCGGTTTTAAAGGATTTCCCCCTTATCCTTAAGCTATGACCCCTTGTCCTGGACTTTCCTAACATCGGGAACAATCTTCCTGCATCTAGCTTCCAGGACCAACATGCCACAAGACTGATCTGCCAACCCCTTAAGAATTTTGTAAGTTTCTATAAGATCCCCTCTCAATCTCCTAAATTCTAGAGAGTATAAACCAAGTCTATCCAGTCTTTCTTCATAAGACAGTCCTGACATCCCAGGAATCAGTCTGGTGAACCGTCTCTGCACTCCCTCTATGGCAATAATGTCCTTCCTCAGATTTGGAGACCAAAACTGTACGCAATACTCCAGGTGTGGTCTCACCAAGACCCTGTACAACTGCAGTAGAACCTCCCTGCTCCTATACTCAAATCCTTTTGCAATGAAAGCTAACATACCATTCGCTTTCTTTACTGCCTGCTGCACCTGCATGCCTACCTTCAATGACTGGTGTACCATGACACCCAGGTCTCGCTGCATCTCCCCCTTTCCCAATTGGCCACCATTTAGATAATAGTCTGCTTTCCCGTTTTTGCCACCAAAATGGATAACCTCACATTTATCCACATTATACTGCATCTGCCAAACATTTGCCCACTCACCCAGCCTATCCAAGTCACCTTGCAGTCTCCTAGCATCCTCTTCACAGCTAACACTGCCCCCCAGCTTAGTGTCATCTGCAAATTTGGAGATATTGCCTTCAATTCCCTCATCCAGATCATTAACATATATTGTAAAAAGCTGGGGTCCCAGCACTGAGCCTTGCGGTACCCCACTAGTCACTGCCTGCCATTGTGAAAAGGACCCGTTTTCTCCTACTCTTTGCTTCCTGTTTGCCAGCCAGTTCTCTATCCACATCAATACTGAACCCCCAATGCCATGTGCTTTAAGTTTGTATACTAATCTCTTATGTGGGACCTTGTCGAAAGCCTTCTGGAAGTCCAGATACACCACATCCACTGGTTCTCCCCTATCCACGCTACTAGTTACATCCTCGAAAAATTCTATAAGATTCGTCAGACATGATTTACCTTTCGTAAATCCATGCTGAACTTTGTCCAATGATTTCACCACTTTCAAAATGTGCTGCTATCCCATCTTTAATAACTGACTCTAGCAGTTTCCCCACTACCGATGTTAGACTAACTGGTCTGTAATTCCTCGTTTTCTCTCTCCCTCCCTTCTTAAAAAGTGGGGTTACGTTTGCTACCCGCCAATCCTCTGGAACTACTCCAGAATCTAAAGAGTTTTGAAATATTATTACTAATGCATCCACTATTTCTGGAGCTACTTCCTTAAGTACTCTGGGATGCAGCCTATCTGGCCCTGGGGATTTATCGGCCTTTAATCCATTCAATTTACCCAACACCACTTCCCGACTAACCTGGATTTCATTCAATTCCTCCAACTCCTTTGACCTGCGGGCCCCTGCTATTTCCGGCAGATTATTTATGTCTTCCTTAGTGAAGACGGAACCAAAGTAGTTATTCAATTGGTCCGCCATATCCTGGTTCCCCATGATCAACTCACCTGTTTCTGACTGCAAGGGACCTTCATTTGTTTTAACTAATCTCTTTCTTTTCACATATCTGTTTGCCGCTGCCTTTCAGTAAACAATACAATTTATTAATTACCTATACTGCACTGTAACTTCTATTCCTGATTTAATTCTATTTTAAATATTTTATTTGATTGCTTTTAATTTTGTAATTATTTTATCTGAATAATCTAATAATCGTTTTACATCTAAATGTCATTTTATATGTGTTTCTTTCCAATGCTTTTAATATTTTATGTAAAGCACTTTGAATTACCATGTTGTTCAAAGGTGCTATACAAATAAACTTGCCTTGCCTTGCCTTGCCTTGCCTTTTCAGATAGGCACATGTAAAGGGGTAATCTCCGTGGATTGTCGGAGAAGCTTGTGTGGTCCTGAGATCCTGAGAGCGATGCTGTCTGAAGCCATGCTCCTGGCAGGGTCACCCAAGGAGGTAAGGTCGAGGGGGAGGTCTATGACAAAGAACAATCCAACCAAGACCTCAACGGTGGAACAGGCGGAGGATGATGGCTGACCTTAGTGGAGCTTTACAATGGCTGGGAAGGCAGATGAAGGCTGCAGCAGAAAAGGGTCTCCGGTTGTCTTGGACTCCATGTCACCCAAACCCGACCCAGATCTGTCAAGGACCATGGGATGGCTGCCTGTGCACCAGTCTCCCCACGTTAAACAAAGTCACCCAGCGGAGTCCTCCATATAGCACCTTTTTTTTGTTAATTCAAAAAAATTAATTCAATTATTAAAAAAATAATATTACACTACAATAAAACAAACCAGAACCCACCACCATAATACAATACAAACAAATATCCTTAATAAACTACTATACAGCTATCTTACACTCTTTGTCAAGGATGCATTCAACACCCCGCGGAGACCAGCGGTCCCGGAACTCCCCCAGGGTGCCTGTGGACAGGGCGTATTCCCTTTCTAACCCCACCCGGGCACGGACGTATCCCCAGAAAAGGGGCAGGATGCCGGCTCGGGTAGAGCCCTCCACCGCCTGGCGCCTTGACTCGCGGATGGCCAGCTTGGCCAGGCCCAGGGGCAACCTAACCAGGACATCTTCAGCCCTACCCTCTCCCCTACGCACAAGTTGTCCAAAGATGAGGATGGTGGGTGAAAAGTGCAGCCAGAGGGCAAGGAGCAGCCCCTTTAGGTATTGAAACAGTGGCTGCAGCCTCGCACACTCCATGTACACGTGGTACACAGACTCTTCCAACCCGCAAAAGTGGCAGGCGGCTGGCGAGTCTGTGAACCGCGAGAGAAACAGATTGCAGGGAACACCTCGGTGCAATACCCTCCACCCCTGGTCCCCAATGTAGAGGGGGGAGAATCCCTGCATAGAGGGACCCCCACCGGGGACCCCTCTCGCGACTGGAAGGGAACACTGACCGCCACTTGGTGGACCAGAGCGAGGAAGTGCAGGGTGTGGAGGAGGAGCCCGTACAGGACATGCCTCCCTTTGTCTGGAGGGAGGTGAAGGGTATTGAGGAAATGCGGCTCTAATTGTGTGGGACCAACTCCCGGGAAGGATTTTTCCCATGGCCTGGGTCCGATGAATACTTCCAGCTGAGCGGCGGTTTGCTCAACCACAGGTACTCCACACGTTTGAGCCCCCCCGACACCCGGTGGGGCGGGACAAGGACCGGCTGCTTTCACGACCGGGTCGTCGCCCTCTGCTGGCAGATGGGGGGGCCCGGTCGACAGCAACCAGGTTTGGCGGTCCAACGGGTAGGAAGGTGGACCCAGCAAAGCGTCGTGGAGCTCCATTAGGGCACAGTGTTCACGCAGAACACTGGTGGCCATCCACTGCATCCTAACCTATCGCCAGCCGACTTGACTATGTGTTGCCACTGGATCCTCAATTTAGTACACGAGATAGAATGTCACACATGTACTAACAATTACAGCACGGAAACAAGCCATCTCGGCCCTTCAAGTCCGTGGCAGACTCTTATTTTCCCCTAGTCCCATCTACCTGCACTCAGACCAAAACCCTCCATTCCTTTCCCGTCCATATAACTATCCAATTTATTTCTAAATGATAAAATCGAACCTGCCTCCACCACTTCCACTGGAAGCTAACACTCTCTGAGTTAAGAAGTTCCCCCTCATTTTACCCCTAAACTTCTGTCCCTTAATTCTCAAGTCATGTCCTCTTGTTTGAATCTTCCCTACTCTCAATGGGAAAAACTTATCCACGTCAACTCTATTTATCCCTCTCATCATTTTAAAGACCTCTATCAAGTCCCCCCTTAACCTTCTGCACCCCAAAGAATAAAGGCCTAACTTGTTCAACCTTTCTCTGTAACTTAATTGCTGAAACCCAGGCAACATTCTAGTAAATCTCCTCTGTACTTTCTCTAGTTTGTTAACATCCTTCCTATAATTAGGCAACCAAAATTGTACACCATACTCCAGAATTTACCACACCAATGCCGTGTGCAATTTGAACATTACATCCCAACTTCTATACTCAATGCTCTGATTTATAAAGGCCAGCACACCAACAGCTTTCTTTACCACCCTATCTACATAAGATTCCACCTTCAGGGAACTATGCACAGTTATTCCTAGACCCCTCAGTTCAACTGCATTCCTCAATTCGCTACCATTTACCATGTACGTCCTATTTTGATTTGTCCTGCCAAGATGTAGCACCTCACACTTATCAGCATTAAACTCCATGTGCCATCTTTCAGCCCACTGTTCCAATTGGCCTAAATCTCTCTGTAGACTTTGAAAATCTACTTCATTATCCACAACACCACCTATCTTAGTATTATCTGCATACTTACTAATTCAATTTACCACACCATCATCCAGATCATTGATGTACATGACAAACAACAGTGGACCCAACACAAATCCCTGAGGCACCCCACTAGTCACCGGCCTCCAACCTGACAAACAGCCATCCACCATTACTCTCTAGCATCTCCCATTCAGCCACTGTTGAATCCATCTTGCTACTCCACCATTAATACCCAATAATTGAACCTTCTTAACCAACCTTCCATGAGGAACTTTGTCAAAGACCTTACTGAAATCCATATAGACAACATCCATTGCTTTACCCTCATCAATTTCCCCAGTAACCTCTTCAAACTATTCAAGAAGATTAGTCAAACATGACCTTCCAGGCACAAATCCTGTTGTACTGTTGTTAGTTTCACAATATCTCTCGGGCTGCCAATGTCAAACCTGTTGTTAAATGTCATGTATGTTTAAATGGATGAAAATATGTTTTTAAAATTAAATTCATTTCCAAAAATACAACATTTATTTAAAGACATCTTCAAATACTGTCACTAATTATAAACACTGAAGTAAAATAACTCAATTATGGTAATTTTTCATTGTGACTGCCATTCAATGGCCTTGTGTTGTTACCCTTATGCCTATTATTGCTGATGTAAAATTGAGGGGTGCATTGCTGGTGATAAAATGCAGGGTGCACTGGAGTCTCTCTGCAGCAGGTCACTGCTCCACCACTGGGCTCAGGTGAGACCAGTAGCAGAGCAGGCAACTGTTGCAACCATTGTTTGCAACTGTTAAGACCAAATTTGGATGCAGATGTTTCTAGTAGCTGAAGAAATAAGAAGTGGAGTGTGAAGAAACATGGTTTGGGGTGCTCGCACTTGTTTGTCATAGAGTCATAGAGTGATACAGTGTGGGAATAGGCCCTTTAGCCCAACTTGCCCACAACGGCCAACATGCCCCAGCTACACTAGTCCCACCTACCTGCGCTTGGCCCATATCCCTCCAAACTTGTCCTATCCATGTACCTGTCTAACTTTGCATCTACCCGATCTATTCCTCTCATGATTTTAGAATAGAATAGAATAGAATAGTTTCTTTATTGTCATTGTAACATGAACCATGTACAACGAAATTTAAAAATGTCAGCCAGTCAGTGCACCATTCAAACATTTCTAAAAGCTAACGATACATACAAGGTAAAATATTAAAAGATAAACAACTAAATAAATATCACAAAAATAGCACGCATAAACACCCAACCCTCCATCCTTCTGTCGATTCCACAGTGTACCACAGTCCCTTAGTATGTCTCGCCCCTGCGTTCCTTGGCGGCTACATTCAGTGCTTTTATAGCAGTGGGGTAAAAACTGTTTTTTAGTCTGTTCGTCCTTGATTTTATACATCTCAATATGATCACCCTGCATCCTCCTGCACTCAAAAGAATAGAGAACCAGCCTACTCAACCTCTCCCTAAAGCTCAGACCCGCTAGTCCTGGCTACATCCTTGTAAATCTTCTCTGAACCCTTTCAAGCTTGACTATATCTTTCGTATAACATGGTGCCCAAAACTGAACACAATACTCTAAATGCGGTCTCACCAACGTTTGATACTACTGCAACATGGCCTCCCAACTTCTATATTCAATACTCTGGCTGATGAAGGCCAATGTTCCAAACGCCTTTTCGACCACCTTATCTACCTGCAAGGTTCACGGATCCATGCACCTTCACTCCAAGATTCCTTTGCTCTACAGCACTACCCAGAGGAGTACCATTCACTGTACAGGTCCTGCCCTTGTTAGACGTCCGAAAATACAACACCTTACATTTCTCTGTGTTAAATTCCATCAACCATTCCTCAGCCCACCTGGCCAATCAATCAAGATCTTGCTGCAATCTTTCACAACCATTTTCACTATCTGCAAAACCACCCACTTTTGTTTCATCAGCAAACTTGCTAATCTTGCCCTGTATGTTCTCATCCAAATCATTGATGTAAATGATAAACAATAACGGGCCCAGCACTGAACCCTGAGGCACACTGCTATTCACAATACTGTTGCTTGAAAGTAATGTGTTAACAGGTAATGGGAATAACTGGTGATGACGGGTTCATCATAATTGCAACACAAGCGGCACTGATCAATGACATGAAAGATGTATGAATGAGCGGTCACATTTATGCTGAACTGAGACACTGAAAAAAACATGTGTAGAGTCTCAAGAGTGACGTACGTTCAGTGACGAACCCTGACCTCCTTTCTAGATTTACATTCCTCCCCCCACTCACCCCCTCATGAGTTCTCCTATCTTCAGTAACTGACATTGCAAGACTGCATGCAGAACACTCAATACTCATAATCAGGAACAGATTCCCCTCCAAGTAGCACAACATACTGATGTGAAAATATATCGCTGATCCTTCATTGTCGCTACGTCTAAATTCTGTAACTCCTTGCATGGCTGTTTTGGGAGTACCTTAAGACGAAATATCCAGAGCATCAATAACATTTCTGGGGCAATTAACAATGAACAATAACCGAAGGCCTTGTTAGCAACGATCACATCCTAAACAAAACGCACACTTTGTCTTGACTAAATCGCATGTATTAACATTTTACACCAAGATCTTTTCTAATATTCACATACCTTCCACAAAAGCTTTGTCATTCAGTCTTAGGCATTATTTTTAAACATGTCATTCACATGTAACTGTGCAGCAACTTGCTTTCTTTCAAAGTCAGGAGGGAGAAAGGCTTTGCTTCCCCTGGCTCTCTGTCTCTCTGACGGACACTCTGCCAACATAACCTTGTGTGAAAAAGGAAGCAATTAGTCTGTAACAGTGAAGCAGGCTCCAACTTCAAAATAGGCTGTGAAATTATTTTATTGCTATAGAGAAGTACATAACAACCAACTATAATTCCTTTACTCGTTACAGAAAAAATGTCCTATTCTCAGGATAATATTGCACGTTGTCTTTTGAAATATGAGGAGCTGGAATTACAATGCAATACTGACCTGGCAACACATGTGACAATGTAAAGGCATTTCTTGAGGATCCCAGGAGTGAAGCTGAATCAGCTGATGCTAATAGTTGAGAGTCATCAAACTGCAGAATTTTTCTCCGTGCAAGTGATTCAAAGAGCACAGAGATGATGTGGATTTTGGCTGCGTTCTTATTTGGCTATTATATGATACAAAAGATTTGTGAGAAGAACTGGAAAATGGTATTCAAAGTCTGCAAAATCCCACACCGCAGACAAGTAAAACTGTCAAATCTGTTCTTAAATATGCAATCAACATTGCAGTTCACAAGGTTGAGAATTAATAAGTGATAAGTTTCTTTCCACCAAGTCAGATTCAGATCAGTTTATTGTCAAATGCACAGGGGTGCAATGAAATTGCTTGTTCTCATAAAGCTCATGCTGCAATTTATGACAATGATATGTGTAGGAAGGAACTGCAGATGCTGGTCTACACCAAAGATGGACACAAAATGCTGGAGTAACTCAGGGGTCTGAAGAAGGGTCTCAACCCGAAGCGTTACCTATTGTTTATCTCCAAAGATGCCGAGTTATTCCAGCATTTTGTGTCTATCTATATGGCAATGATAGATGCAATTAATTTAGCAACCATTACAGAATGCAATATTAAGTAGTGCAAAAAAAAATGCAATACAGGTGAACCAAATGAGGTGGAATTAAATGTATGTGACAGAACCTTCGGGAAGGGGTTTGAAAGAAGTGAGGTGTTGTTCACGTTCACAAGTTATAGTAGAATTAGACCATTCGGCCCATTGTGTCTACTCCGCCATTCAATCATGGGTGATTTCTTGCCTCTAATCCTAATTTCCTGCCTTCTCCCCATAACCTTTGACACCCGTTCTAATCACAAATTTGTCTATCTCTGCCTTAAAAATATCCACTGATGGCCTCCAAATCCCTCTGTGGCAACGAGTTCCACATATTAACCACCTCTTCTAAAACAGCGCACTTTCCTCTTCACCACCCTTATAAAACAGCGCACTTTAATTCTGAGGCTCTGACCTCTGGTCCTAGATTCTCCCACCAGTGGAAAAATCATAGTCATAGTCATAGAGTGACACAGTGTGGAAACAGGCCCTTCGGCCCAACTTGCCCACACCGGCCAACAATGTCCCAGCTACACTAGCCTGCACTTGGTCCATATTCCTCCAAACTTGCCCTATCCATGTACCTGTCTAACTGTTTCTTAAACAATGGGATAGTCCCAGCCTCAACTACCTCCTCTGGCAGCTTGTTCCATACACCCACCACCTTTTGTGTGAAAAAGTTACCCTTCAGATTCCTATTAAATCTTTTCCCCTTCACCTTGAACCTATGTCTTCTGGTCCTCGATTCCAAAGGACAAAGGGACAAAGGACATTTCCCCTAGTCTGGGCAAGAGACTGTGCATCTATCTTATCTATTCCTCTCATGATTTTGTACACCTGTATAAGATCACCCCTCATCTTCCTGCACTCCATGGAATAGAGACCCACCTACTCAACCTCTCCCAGTAGCTCACACCCTCTAGTCCTGGCAACATCCTCGTAAATCTTTTCTGAACCCTTTCAAGCTTGACAATATCTTTACTATAACATGGTGCCCAGAACTGAACACAATATTATAAATGCGGTCGCACCAACTGTACACTGGTGATGCTCTCTTTGCTTCTTCAAATTGCTATTGTTAAAGAACTTCAGGATGGAGGTCATCTGCTTCTAAAGCCTTGCTTTTCACTTGGCCTTTAAAAAAAAATCATATTGTCAGTCAGGAGTGCCAACAAATTTGACATGGATAGTTTGATGTAAGAGGGTATTCACTACAAAGACCGATAAACCATTGAGGAGACCTTTGAAGTACTCCTTTTGTGTGTGCTGACTATCCTTCTGCCCTTGATATGCTCACCTCCTTTCTTGGATGTCAGTGGAAAAAGGATTTAAACCTTTGAATTATAGATGGCTATGACAACACTGAAGAGTCCACACATCTCATGTATATTGGGCGAGTTGCTAGTCCTGGACTCTTTCGATTCACCACATGTTCTCTGTGGTGCGTTTGACAATGCAGGCATCAATTGAATGGGTCGGGACAGTAGTAAAAGACAAAACAACCTGCAAGGAGGACATTACTGACAGTTCCCTAAAGAGCCAGAGGGAGCACAATATGACCAAATATTCTTAAACCTAAACGTCTATTGGACCAGGCAGCTAGAGACCCACTTTAACATCTCATTACAAGATACTGTGCTGGCTCATTAATCCACTGAGCATCCATATTCGCAATGATGGATTGGATGTTATTACCTGAGGTAAATTATCGTCCTAAGCCAGTTCCTTGCAATAGAGACTGTTAGAAAGCATGTTGTAGAACGTTTATCAGCTCAAGGTAATAAGGGTATCAGCAATATCCTTTGGAAATTTTAAGCCTAATTAGCAGAATCATGCTGCTGAATTTTAAAAAAAGCAAATGTTTCTGAGTGAAAGGTTGACAGTGGTAAAAATATCTTTGGTGCAGCATGTGGTTTGTTAACAAGAAAGGCAGGGATGGATTTATGATAAATTGTGAGCATTAGTTAAAATAAGTAATTTGTAAGTAAATATCTAACGTTATCTTTAGGGTGGTACAGTGATGCAGTGGTGGAGTTGCTGCCTTGCAGTGCTAGAAACCCGCGTTTCATCCTGACCATGGGTGCTGTCTGTATGGTGTTTGTATGTTCTCTCTGAGAGCGTGTGAGTTTTCTCCGGGTGCTCCGGCTTCCTCCCACATTACAAAGGTGTACAGATTTGTAGGTTAATTGGCTTCTGTAAATTGTAAATTGTCTTTGGTGTGTAGGAAAGTGCCAGTGTATGAGGTGATCGCAGGTCGGCACAGAATCTGTGGGCCAAAGGGCTTGTTTCCATGTTGTATCTCTAACGTCTAAAGTAAAGATTAGTAATTTTCAGACCAATCATTCACATAGATCTGGTGAAAAGTAGCGGATGGAGGTTTTCCCAAATGCCCAGCATAATTTTGATAGAAGAGCCTTGGAAATGACGAGCAAAACAGTTCAATGGTATTTCCTCAGATCTTATGTCAAAGTTATGGCAGGCAGCCAATAGGATCCTCAGCAAAGTTCAGCTTTGTTTTTTAACCAATACAGATGGCACTGACTATCCTGATGTTCTGAGTACTGCTAAACCTCTCAGGTGGATACACACACATTGCAGCAGTTTCAGTTATGAAGCCACAAGGTTAGGACTGCAGGAAATTGTGTCACAAACACTCAGTTCAGGAATCATCGCTGAATCTTTGACAAGACAAACCAGTTTGCAAATACTAGGAATGCACATTGAAACATTTTTATAAATGTACAACATTTATCAGTTTTAACCATATAACCATATAACCATATAACAATTTCAGCACGGAAACAGGCCATCTCGGCCCTACAAGTCCGTGCCGAACAACTTTTTTCCCTTAGTCCCACCTGCCTGCATTCATACCATAACCCTTCATTCCCTTCTCATCCATATGCCTATCCAATTTATTTTTAAATGATACCAACGAACCTGCCTCCACCACTTCCACTGGAAACTCATTCCACACCGCTACCACTCTCTGAGTAAAGAAGTTCCCCCTCATGTTACCCCTAAATTCCTGTCCCTTAATTCTGAAGTCATGTCCTCTTGTTTGAATCTTCCCTATTCTCAAAGGGAAAAGCTGATCCACATCAACTCTGTCTATCCCTCTCATCATTTTAAAGACCTCTATCAAGTCCCCCCTTAACCTTCTGCGCTCCAGAGAATAAAGACCTAACTTATTCAACCTTTCTCTGTAACTTAGTTGTTGAAACCCAGGCAACATTCTAGTAAATCTTCTCTGTACTCTCTCTATTTTGTTGACATCCTTCCTATAATTGGGCGACCAAAATTGTACACCATACTCCAGATTTGGTCTCACCAATGCCTTGTACAACTTTAACATTACATCCCAGCTTCTATACTCAATGCTCTGATTTATAAAGGCTAGCATACCAAAAGCTTTCTTTACCACCCTATCTATATGAGATTCCACCTTCAAGGAACTATGCACGGTTATTCCCAGATCCCTCTGTTCAACTGTATTCTTCAATTCCCTACCATTTACCATGTACGTCCTATTTTGATTTGTCCTGCCAAGGTGTAGCACCTCACATTTATCAGCATTAAACTCCATCTGCCATCTTTCAGCCCATTTTTCCAAATGGCCTAAATCACTCTGTAGACTTTGAAAATCCTCTTCATTATCCACAACACCCCCTATCTTGGTATCATCTGCATACTTACTAATCCAATTTACCACACCTTCATCCAGATCATTGATGTACATGACAAACAACAAAGGACCCAACACCGATCCCTGAGGCACCCCACTAGTCACCTGCCTCCAACCCGACAAACAACCATCCACCATTACCCTCTGGCTTCTCCCATTCAGCCACTGTTGAATCCATCTTGCTACTCCTGCATTTATACCCAACAGTTGAACCTTCTTAACCAACCTTCCATGAGGAACCTTGTCAAAGGCCTTACTAAAGTCCATATAGACAACATCCACTGTTTTACCCTCGTCAATTTCCCTAGTAACCTCTTCAAAAAATTCAAGAAGATTAGTCAAACATGACCTTCCAGGCACAAATCCATGCTGACTGTTCCTAATCAGACCCTGTTTATCCAGATGCTTATATATATTATCTCTAAGTATCTTTTCCATTAATTTGCCCGCCACTGAAGTCAAACTAACAGGCCTATAATTGCTAGGTTTAATCTTAGAACCCCTTTTAAACAATGGAACAACATGCGCAGTACGCCAATCCTCGGGGACTATTCCCGTTTCTAATGACATTTGAAATATTTCTGTCATAGCCCCGGCTATTTCTACACTAACTTCCCTCAATGTCCTAGGGAATATCCTGTCAGGACCTGGAGACTTATCCACTTTTATATTTTTCAAAAGTGCCAGTACTTCTTTTACTTTGAAACGCATAGTATCCATAGCTACTCTACTAGTTTCCATTACCTCACATACTTCATAAGTGTGAGGTGTGCCATTTTGGAAAGTCAAACCAGGCCAGGAATTTCACAGTGAATAGTAGAGTTCTTTGGAATGTTGTAGATCAGATGGATCCAGGAATACAAGTACATAGTTCCCTGAAAGTGTCATTAAAGGTAGATAGGGTGGTGAAGAAAGCTTTTGGCACTTTGTCAATCATCAGTAATGGAAGTGAGTGAAGAGACTGGGCCTGAGTAATGAGAGAGGTTGAACAGGCTGGGACTTTATTCCTTGGAACGCAATCGGCTGAGGGGTGACCTTATAGAAGTGTATGAAATCATAGGGGGAATAGTTAGGGCAAATGCACACAGTCTTTTCCCAAGACAGGAGAATCAAGAACTGGAGGGCATAGGTTCAGGGTGAGAGGGCAAATATTTAATAGGAACCTGAGGAACAATTTTTTCACACAGAGGGTGGTGAGTGTCTGGAACGTGTTGCCAGAGGAAGTAGTTAAGGCAGGTACAGTAACAACATTTAAAAGAGATTTGGGAAGGAACGTAGATTGGAAACATTTAAAGGGGTATGGCCAAACAAGAGTAAATGGAATTAGCTTGGATGGAGCATCTTGGTCAGCATTGATGAGTTGGGCCGAAGATCCTGTTTCCATGCTGTATGACATTGTGACAATAAACATTACTGGTAATTGTTAATGTAAAGTGGGAAATCTGAATTGGCATAAGTTCCATCAGTACTTATATCAGTACGAAGATAAATGTTACCAGCAGTGTTAAATCTGCCCAAATATTGAGCCAATTAGAAAAGGCAAACTCCCTCGCAATTGTTTTGTTTAAGCAGTAAAGCAGAATGATCATTTTATAATGAGTAACAAAAGGTCCCTTGATACATGCTTAAATGTAATTTTGGAAAATATTTTAGAATTGGCTCATTAAAAATGCCACAAGAATGATGACAGGGAACCCCAGAGGGTGATAACGACTATTTCCTCAACTGTGGGCCAGGCATCTCAATCTTGATGTGGTCCTGAGCAGTTATGTACACTTCAGGCTCAGAAGGACAAGAAAGGGTGACACACTCTTAAACTGGAAACTTTCCCAATAATGAAATTAATGCCAATGAGGACATATGCAATCTTATCACCTAATCCAACTGTGTAAACTCACATTTGCTTTGATTTTTGCCAATGCATTTTCTCTCATGCCTTCACCAGAAACTATGTTGATGCCCTATTGCAGAATTAGAAGTTTGGAAACATAAAACTCAGTGGTGCAGGTTGTCTTCAGATGTTTAACAGTAAATAGAAAGCTCCTGCCATCCATCATTACAATTTCCCCAACATTGCAAAAGGTGAATATTAAATATCCCCTTGGTGCCAAATGCAGGAACATCCATGGAATGAATATTTTTATTTATAGTAATAAGTAAAATGTTCTCAACAAACTGCTCATGATTTCTGACCTACGATTTTGTCTGAGACAGCTCCTATTATTTATTTAAAGCTTTGTATGGTTAAAAAACTTACCATTACAGAGGAGAGACAGCACAGGGCAGCACAGTGGTGTAGCGGCTGCTTTACAGTGCCAGAGACCCGGGTTCAATCCTGACTACAGGTACTGTTTGTACGGAGTTTGTACGTTCACCCTGTGAACCCATGGTTCCCCCCCCGAGTGTTCTTGTTTCATCCAACACTCCAAAAACAGGTTTGTAGGTTAATTGGCTTCAATAAAGATTGTAAATTGTCCCTTGTGTGCAGGTTGCTAGTGTACTGGGATAACTGGTAAGTGCGGACCCGTTGGGCCGAAGGGCCTGTTTCCGCACTGTATCTCTAAACTAGACAGGGCGACTTTCAATGGATCATTTCATAGTCTGTCTCTGTGCCCTGTTCCAGTCCTTCACAGATCTCTTCAACCTTTTAAGAATTCGGAAACAGACATTTGACCCCGTCTGCCTGCTCCACCATTCAATAACAACATGAATTATCTCGTAATGCTAAATTCCTAAACAAACCTCATCTCCTATCTTTTAATTATTTGATATCTAAAGTTATATTGATCTCCGCTTGTATATTCTCAATGTCTGGGCATCCACAATGCGTAGAGAATTCCAAAGAATTACCATTCTCCAAGTGAAAATATTTTTTATTTCTGTCTGACCTTTTATTTTAAGACTGTAGCTCCCAAATTCTATACACCCCAGAGAGGAGAAACGTCAATGCATCAAACTTATCTTCTTTAATGTTTTTCTCCCAACTAAACATAGGTCCAGTCTGCCTAATCTCTCATCATTCAAAAAAACTGCCCTCCACGGAATCAGTCTTGTGAACCTTTATTGTATTCCCTCCATCATAAATATATCTGTCTTTTTGTTGGGAGGCCAGGCCTGTGCTCACTATTCCACATACAGTCTCATCAGTGTCTTGTGCAAGTGGGGAAAGGAATCTTTATCAAATCCTCTTGTATAAAAGTCCAACAGAGCATTTGCCTTCCTAATTTGTTGATGGGCCTGCAAGCTAACTTTTTTATGGATATTAAGAACTGCAGATGGGTCTGAAGAAGAGCCCCAAACTAAAACATCACCTATCCCTATTCTCCAGAGATGCTGCCTGACCCATGGAGTTACTCCATCACTTTGTGTTTTTTATTGCTAAATTTTCATGATTAACGTACTAGGATACCCAAGTACTTCCCTCTGAACACCAACACATTTCAATCGTTCCTTATTTCAATCTCCCATATTATTCTCCTTTTGATCGTTCTACTCCAAATTTGGATCCATTTGCCATGTTCTTGTCCATTTATTTGGCCCGTCTCTCTATCTTTGTGAAATCATCCTGCAACATACTCACAATCCACAGTGTTTTGCAAAATTAGATATATTTTGCATGATCTTCTCATCCAAATTATTGATAAGGATTGCAAGCTGATGTGGTCCCAGCGCTAGACCTTGTAGCCTGCTCTCATCATAGCTTCCCAATCCAAAAATTACCCGTTTATTCTTCTCTAGTTTGTTCATCAGCTAATTCCCAATCTATGTCAGCACATTGCCCCTGAAATAATTTGATAATCTCCTGTATGCTGTTTTATTGTAGGTCTTCTCATGATCCAGTGAAATTATCTCAATTTATCTATTTTTCTAGTTATGAATTTTAAAAAGTTCCAACAGACTTGCCAAACAGGATTTCTTTTTCACAATTGTGAATTACTCTGCCCAATGTTTTTGTTGTTTTCCAAATACCTCTCGCCAGTTCTTTAGTAATAGATTACACCATTGACTGATGTCTGGTACCTGGTTTATAGGTTTTTTTAAATGTTTGTAACCAGATGAAGGCAGCCAGTGAGCAACTACACATGCTAAACTTTGTGATCTCATCATTCTGAAGCCGAAATACATCAGTGCCCATTGAATCCTGTATAAAGATAGAAACAAAAGTGTGGCTATTACTTGAAGATTCAGTTATTAATCATAGATTGTATTAGTTGCCCCATATGATGAATTTAACACTGTGAATTTGTGAATTTACAGAATTCCATTTTGCATCACGTAGAACATTATTTTCTTTTGGCAAAATGCCTACAATACCACAGAAATGGTGACACCTATTTTGTTCTTATTAGTGTTTAAACTATTTTAATGAGCTGGTCTAATGCCAGTTCATCATGACTGATATTCTTGAAGGTTGTATTTATATATCACTCTCTCTCTTCTGTCTATTTCTCATATCTCACAAGCGAATTGTGAGCCTCTGTAATATCTCACAAGTTCACCTTAGATCGTAATCCAGCACACTCGCATCCTTGCAGGCATGGTTTGAGCTGTGTCCAGTTGCCATTGTCTTGCTGTCTGCCAAAATGCCTCAGGTACATCTGGGCTAGACCTGCCTGTTAACCCAATCACTGATGCTTTTTCAATATCACGAGTGCAATCTTAACTTCCTAACACAAAGGTATAACCAAGTGTTTGGCTGAATATGAAGCCAGGAAGAGGAATCTTGTTCTTACGTGGTCCACATAAACAGAAGGTGAAAATGTTCATGGCCTACTGGTGATGTAACTACTGTCAGGCAACCTAAGGACCTCTGATTAGACAATTGCTGCCTGGTAGAAATAGCCAAAATATCTTCAGTGCTCTCTCTGATCATTTGGGCTTCAGATTGGCAATTGGGATCACACAGGAGGCATTAAACTGGAAAATGGCCCATATCTTCATCTGGGTGAGGCAAGGAACAAGTCACCTTCTGGTTACAGATTTAGAAGATGTCCACCAGCCGGCCTGGCACAACCAAGAAAGACATAATGGTTTGCCTGCCAATGAAAATGTGAAAAATGTGAAGTAACCCCATGGTGTACTGGCTTCTTTAATAGGTTTGACCTATTGTTGAACATATTGAGCACAAATTACATGGTGTGTCACAGTGCATTTACTGTATACAAATGCCAATGTTCAAAAATGCATCATTACTGTCTAAAAATATGATTTAGTCATGCTGATTCCTTATTTTGAAACGTTTTGATATTTTTGCTCAGTAATCAGAAGCAGACTGGAAAGGCCAAGCAACAGATGGCCATGCCAAAAATGTTTCCCATCACCATATGATGGGCCCCCCCTGGGCTTTGGCTTGATATAAATTATTGCTTGGCTATTAAAAGAACAATTCAGGCAACTGGATTCTGACCAGCATTTGCATACATAGGCACATGGGCAAAGGACTTTCGCCCAAACTGCAATATAAATTCTGAAATTGCAACCTGTAAAATTCTGTACTTTGATTAGAAGCAAAGTTCACTGCTCTAATTTTCGCTGTTATCCATTGATATCTTTTTTGGCAATCTCATTGACATTGTTTACAAATATGAAAGACAGTGTGGGCTTTGATAAATGCTCTAGCCAGATAATCTGGCATATGATCCCTCAGTGATGTTCGTAAGTGGAATTCCTGTGGCTATAGAATTAAATATCAAACTTTAAATCAGATGTCTGAGAAATGAGAAAAGATGATATTGTTCTCCACATTCTACTTTGAATGGTACCTGCTGGGATGAGTGCTAACGGATAGAGTTGAGTTGCACAGATGGCCCCTCATCTCAATCTTCCCATCGGAAAGAAAAATTAATGCATGCGTTGATTTTAACATTAACAGAGATTTGCTCAGAACCATCTGAACTCTAGTTAAATGTTAATGTTGGGAGAAACCGATGGCTTTGTCAGTTGCCTCATAATAAGAAAATTACTTTGCTTATAATAAAACACTTTTATTTCATAAAAATCAGTCAATACAAATTTGTGACTAATGGACTATTGCAGAAGAAGAGAAGACAAATTGAAGCAAGAAGAGTGCCAAATTAGTTGGCAAGTTGTAAATATTGTAAATCAAAAAAATAAATCCTACAGTCTGCAATGGCAGTGGTGCATTATTTTACCAAAGGTTGGGTTGATGCCAGAGTGGTGGATCTTGGTTCGGCAGGTGAACATGCTTCATAACCAATGGCAGGGGCATTGACAGCTTTGCTCAGGAGTTGGGGACGTGTTTCAATGTGCTCTCGTTTCTTTGCAGTCAAAGAATGATAAACGCATACAAGTGCCATTCATTTTTTCAAGACGTATCCAGTGTTCTGAGACTAAAATGCTGCTGGTCCCATCCATTTTCCGCACAGACTTGCTATTGGTTTTCTTTTGAGCATTTATACGGATCCCTCTTGAAAGCCATGACCATATCAGAAAGATAATGACCATTTGATTCATGAACAAACTTTTAAACTTTTGTCACTTTTGGTTTCTTTGCCAGTCACTTTAAATCTGTGTTATTTTATCAGTGTAAACTGATCCTATCTCTAGATCCCTCAATATTTAGAATGTCGCTAGCATCTCCTCTGAATCTTTACTGATCTTAGGGAGACAATGCAGCTTTATTTATCTGTTGGGAACTTGGACGTTACAGGTCGTGCTAATATTTACAGTAAGATTCCAATGATCTGGAACTGAAGACCTAGTGGCGAAACACTAGCAGATTTTCTACACCAGATATTAGTCTTAATATATCTAAACACAATTTCACTTCTATACCATTAGTTGTTAATATAATAACTTTTCCAGTAAAAATGGTAAGATTAAAGGGTGGAAGAAATATACAAGCAACTTGGTCCCAGATCGAGCGGCAGACCTTTCTACAATTCTCACCCTTGGTATTTTAGACCCTTGTTTCGGCTCCGTCCATATACCTGGTCCACAATCAGAGCCCCCAACAACACACTAGACCCCCATCTCTGGTCACACACGTTGCTCGCACTCTGGAACTTCTGCACTCATTCAGGATCTATCAGTGTAATCAGATGCTGGATTATTGATGTTTTACCATACTGCACATTCATCTTCAAGAAGGTGGCAGTGAGGCACTGTAGTTCTATGTGTAATAGTGATCCTACAGACATATCACCATCGGGAAGAAGGTAAAGGAGCATGAAAGCCATGACCACCAACTGTGAACAACTTCTTTAATGATACTTTATTGTCACATGAACCTAGGTACAGTGAAATGGTTTGTTTTGCATACAACCCAATAGAATCATACAGCAGACCTCAACTAGGCAGTACATAAATGTTGCCACATTTCCCAGCTAACATCAGGCCCTGGAATACTACAAAACACTAACCTCAGCAATTATAATCTTCCATAATTCCATATAGCTTTTTTCATTGCATTATGGACTTCGATTTTTGTGCTATTAAGGTTAACTAGATTTGTGTTTATTAATTTATTGTATTTTTAGTTGTTATATATTTATCTTTGTGTAGTTGTGCTTCCAAACCTGTTAAGCTGCAGCAAGTAAGAATTTAATTGTTCCATTGTTGGTGCATTTTACACGTAAACATTCTTGATTCTTGAACTTTCAATGTGTCTGACATAGAAATAATCAAAAATTATTGACATCCACTGAAAACTGTTCGGTCTATTAAAATTTGTTTTTGAAAAGTAAATAAAAATATAAAATAATCTAAAATACATCTGCTTGCCATAGCCTCTTGTGCCATTCTTTATATTGAGAAACTAGAGCACATATGTCAATATTACTGCAGGGCTTCCATACTCATGCAGAAAAACCAAAAGCCACAGACTGGGATCTGCTGATATCTAATTACAAACTCTGGGTTTTTCTGTTCAAAATCATGTCTCCTTGATTATTTTTAGTATTCTATTTTGGTTGTTTTCTTTGTTTTAAAAAAATATATTTTTGAATGTTTTTGAATATCTCAAAGATGCAATGTTGTAATGCTTGCAGATGTGATTGAATTACCTGTCAACCTCTTCTCTGCATTTTGTGGGTAGCTATTGTTCACCCTTCCATTCGATCTCTGTACATGAAGAAACTTGAAAAATTCCTCCCATCAGTTTCAGTAACATCCCACTGGGATGGGTAATAGAGATCAATATTTGAAATGCAAGTTGCGAGTCGACTTCAAAACTCATTCCGCAATGTTGCCATTACCGTGTGTATGAGATCAACTCACCAACTAAGACTGAAAATAAAATCTGGACTTCCTGGTAGATGCACAGAGTCGCTTGCCCAGAGTAGGTGAATCGAGGACCAATGGACATAAGTTTAAGGTAAAGGGAAAAAGATTTAATAGGTATCTGAGGGGTACCTTTTTCACACAACGGGTGAGGGGTGTATGGAACAAGCTGCCAAAGGAGGTAGTTGAGGCAGGGACTATCCCAACATTTAAGAAACAGTTAGACAGGTACATGGATAGGACAGGTTTAGAGGGATATGGACCAAATACGGGCAGGTGGGACTAGTGTAGCTGGGACATGTTGGCTGTGTGGGCAAGTTGGGCCGAAGGGCTTCTTTCCACACTGTATCACTCTATGACTCTATGATTTTATAAAGCTGAACTGCTCACCGTCTAAAGTCACTGAGCCATAAGATTATCTTCATACTGCTAATCCAAATTAGTTATTCGATAGATTTTTTTGCACATAACTTACTCAATATATTTTGCCTTACAAAATGACTACAGTTCGGTACAAATATAATGAAGAACCTTGTAAAACATTGTCCGCTTTGGTAAGAGCATTCCAAAGATGTGTGGCAATATAATGTTTCTATGCTTTTGAAACAAGTGAACTATTTGTGAGGTAAAGTGAATTAAAATATTCACTTATTTTTCCTGGCAACTGGATTGTCAGCGTGCTCACAATCTGTTCAATGAAATGTTTTGTTTTAATTTGCTCCTTTCACTTCTGACTGTGGTGACTCATGCAAGAGTACAGTTTCTCCAAGACCGGCAAATAACCAACACCTTGCCCAAGTGGCTCTTTTATAATACTTTTCCTTTACTGGTAGTGAAATATTATTTCCACTTGCTGCTAACAATATACAACAGAGCCAAATTTCCCAAATGTGTGTTCCTGGCATGGGGACTTCCTGACTGGAGCACATATTGGGCAGATGTAGATTTGCTTCACTGTTAACCTCTTGCTTCGCTGCAAGTATTTTATTTTGGAGTGGGGGAAGGAGGAGAAATATGAATTGTTGTTAAAGAGTTAAAGAGGTGGGATATATCTTGACCACTTCTTTTCTTTCCAGGGATTCCAAATGGACTTTTTTTTACAGAGAGGAAGAAAATGTCAATAAATTAATATCCTTGCATGCAACCCACAACCACGCAGTAAAATTTGCCGAGTGCACATGCCCGAGATTGGGATGCTAGGTGAGCTAATTCTGAATTTGTAAATGGCAATCCAGTTCCCCATTGTGGTTCAATAGTACAAATGCCTCATAATCTGGTTAAGATGTCTTCTCCACCTGATAGCTATGCTACGTAACTTTGCAACCCTCTTGATTACATTCCATAAGCTTTCTCCCAAATGCCGTGACCTCCTTTCACTGGTGTTCCCTTCCTGTGTGGAGTTGGCTGTGGAAGCTGAAAAACATAATTCATGAGGTGGTATCATTTATTTCCATAGTGCTCTATCCAGTGATCGACCGTTTCAACAGCAACATTCCCCATAATTACAATGTCCACAGGATTGAGAATATGAAAAAGATTAAATGAAGGGGAAAGAACTTTCAACACAGAGACTTAAGTGAATACTCTATCGCAAGTGTCTTTAAGATCTATTCGTAAATTGGATGAGTCATTCAAAATATAATCATATAATGATCAGGGATAAAGGGCAAATAGGTAGCTACAGGTGAGTAGCTATCATAGGCACAATTAACCTAAAAAACCTGACAGCTTCTACAATTATGAATAATGAGGATTTTATTCATAACAAAACACAAAGTGCTGGTGTGACTCAGTGGGTCAGGCAACATTTCTGGATAGGCAACGTTTTAGGTTGGGATCCTTCTTCAAACTCTGACATTTTGGAGTCAGGTCCCTTTTACAGATTATTCAACAGTCCTTTGAGGGTTATTTGACCTGAGAAACCACGTTAGTGTAGATTGATCTTATCCCCATCTCCTGCAGTATCGAGTAAAGATTTGAACAGGAACTCTGGATATTTTCTCCTTCCCAGCTCGGGGCATCAAAACAAATTGGACCATTGCCAACACTTCTCGGCTGACATCACTTAACTCAGCACAATGCACGAGTCAAAGCTGCAACCTTCTGGGTCGGGTCGAGAACACACCATTCACTGCATTAACCACTCTACAGCCATCAGGGAAAAGCCATAAAATGAAAAGGTTTTATTTAGTGCTCGATATTAAATGCCTACAGCAATTCAGTTAGAGATAAGGTTAACAGGTGAAATATGTAATCATATCACCACAACCCCAAAGCCATGCTTTTGTTATAGTGGGGTCATTGAACCTTCTTTGTTTAAAGGCAGAATTATAACTGACTATCGCTGCTTGGGTTAGGATACTTGGCAACAAAAGAGAGCTGAAAGCTGCCAGCTGCATAAGGGAAGTGCCTCTCTCAGCATTCCTTGTATTCCAGAGGGAAAAGGAGTGCTTTCCCAGCTTTAGGAGGAAACCTTTTGCCTCCCACATTATCAGTGAAAGACATCTCCCAGCCTCCCAACACATCACCTAATCATGATCCACTCTGACCTCATGATGGTTTTGAACCATCCCCAAGTTTCCTTGCCTATGATCTCCTGCTGACAGGGTTAATTTTCATTCACCAATTAGGCTGCTTGTGTAGATGTAATTCAACTACGAACACCTTTAATGAGGTATTTTGCCTGCATGATGCATCCACAAGGAAAGATCAGGAGCAGGTTTTCAAAAATATAGTTGTGCTTGCTTACTTCCAAGATGGCGCCCAACACAGGCGATTATTTGCGTGCTAGCCACAGACGCAGATCTACAAACTCGTACTACAATCGCTCCACACTCTTCAATCTCTATTCCTACAGCAACATTTCTTACTTTAAATGATACAGACTGAAAATGAATCGATTATAATCATGTATTGTCTTTCTGCTGATTGATTAGCACGCAACAAAAAACCTTATCATCTTTTCAATAAACTGAACTGATTGACTGCTTATTTGTGTTATCAAAATTTATGGTGTGTAACATACCTGATTGGTGAAATCTGCACGGCTGGGCTGAGTTTAGATGATGGTTTATGATGGCAGTTCAGGTTTATATAAGTTATTCTGCCACACTCCTTGCGTCCTCAATGACATCACCTGGTAAAATAGAGACCCGGTGTCTTCCTTGGTTTTTGCAGATGTCCAAGTTTAAAACTGCATTCCTGTTTTTTTTTTTTTTTGCAGCATTTCAGCAGGGTTTTTCTTTGCTCTCTCCAAAGACCAACTGCATGTGGTCTGGAGATTACTGGTGCTCTTTTGGATCTTATATCAAATGTTGCTACCTAATCCCAGTCCGGTCTCAGCAGGCTCACACCTGTGGCTGATTGAATCCTCCTGGAGTACAAAGAGCTAATTTACAGCATCCAGGATACAGGCATAACTGCAGCTGGACTCCAGCAGGAAAAGGAAGTTGTACATCATGCACTGCATGTTTGCTTCATAAGCAGGATTGTACTCACTGTGTTGCTCGTATGATAATTGTCAAATAAATGACATAATGCATTCATTTACTTGACGTTTTCGAGTTAAATATTTTTGGTCACGGAGCAAGGAGCATAAATTATTTTATCGTAACCTCTGCCCTTTCCACACCAGGTGAATTACAGTCACTGCCTTTTCAATTCCCACCCACTCCTTTTCAGTAATTGAAGTTTAAACATTTTACTGCTACCTTTGAAGAGAAGTAAAAGTACAAATGACGACCCATAAAGCAAATGTAATAAAGTTATAAGTGTATTGTTTGGCACATCACATTTCTGTATAATTTCTACAAATACTCCCAAATAAGGTTTGCAATGCAATTACAATTTCTGGTCCTTTGCTCTGAATGTTTTTCATGGCATAAAGGTCTCACTGTTGAAATAGATTATTTATTAATCATTGTAATTATTTTTTTTTAATAATTTGTCTCGTCCCAAACGTCAGGTCCGAAACCCAATACATATGTGTCATTAATGTGCTCTTGGCAACCACAGGAGCTGTGAACTGGGTTTTAAAGTGAGGCACTGAGAAACAATCGCTGTTCATCTGTGGACCCATCAGGTTTGAAACTCTTTTATTAAAGGACTTTATTTGCAAAAGAAGGACCTGAATTTATATAACCCCCACACCAAATTGTGCCTCTACCAGTAAAGTACTCTTGAAGTGCAGTCTTTGTTGCTAGGTTTGGCATAATAACACAGCATACACCTATGAACAAAGATGGCACACTGGCATAGATGAAAAAGTAGAGGAATCAGGAGGAGAACAAAAAAGGACATGTGAGAACTTCGGCAGATATGGTAAAGCAGAATCCTAAGAGATTCTACAAGATTATTACTGTAAGAATAAAAGGATAAATGGAAAGAGAATAGGCTTCCTCAGGATCATTGAGATTGCCTCTGTGTGCAGCCACTGATTAGTACAGTTGTCAGAGGTTATGGGGAGAAGGCAGGTGAATGGGGTTAGGAGTAGGGGCGCTGTCCTGTGCACGGCTGCCCAGCCAGTAGCTGTCTGTCTTTTCATCTTTTTATTTTTTATTTTTGTTAGTTAAGTGTTTTGTTTGGAGGTCTAGACTTTTCATGTGTGGGGGGGGGGGGGGGGGGGGGGGGGGGGGGGGGGGAAACTGCCTTTCAGGGTCCCTACCTGGTCAGAGAGGCAGCTTTTCTCCGGGCTGCAGCTTTGACCCGTCCTCGCGGCCTACCATCTGGCCTGGAGCGGCGTTTCCTGTTGGGGACCGCCCAGAACCTCGGCTTCGGCGGCAGCACAGTGCTGGAGCGCTATCACGGAGCGGGCGAAGCCTTGCCCGGGTCGCCGCGCTGGAGCTCCGGTGAACTGAAGATCGCTGAGGAAAACATCGCGGAGCTGCGGGACTGAGGAGCGACTAGCTGCGGGCGGCGGCGCTGAACTTTATACCGGGAGCCTGGGATCTCTAGATGAGATCGCCAGTTGTGGAGCTCCAACCGGCGCGGCCTTGTTGGCTTCGGAAGCCGCGGCCTCCAGTACGGAGGCGGCCGTTCCAGGGTTCCCAAGCCGCTGAGAGGACTTTCCCGACGCCGGAGCAACATCACCCGGCGAGAACGGCCAGGAACATCGGGCCTCCATAGAGGCAACTGTGGAGGCCTCAATAGGCCCGACTATGGGTGAACTGGGGTTGGGGACTGGACTTTGTGCCTTCCCTCATAATGGGAACCATTGTGGGGGGATGTTCTTTATGTTTAAAACTCTTATTAATGTTATGTCTGTATTCCTTCTTTATGTGCTGCAAAATGGCAAGAAGCATTTCACTTCACTACACCTAGGTGTATGTGAATGTGACCAATAAAATACCTTTGATACCTTTGAAGGAGAGATAGATGAGTTATGATTGAATGGCGGAGTAGACTGGATGGGCCAAATGGCCTAATTCTAATATTCCTTCTGACCTTATTACCTTATAATATTTCCCATCTGTATCTACTGTGGAGATGGTCATGGAGCCTGAGGAATTAAGGGAAATAAATAGTTATGTATTGGAACATAGACCTGATCAAATGTATCCGAGAAATTACAGGGGCCCGTCGGAGATATTTGCATCATCTTTAGCCACGGGTGAGGTACCAAAAGACTGGAAAGTAACTAATATTGCACTTTTATTTAAGAAGGGCTGCATGGGCTAGCCAGGGGACAACAGAGCAGTGGGATTGACATCAGTGCTGGGAAAATTACTTGAGGGGATTTTGAGGGACAGAATCCATCTGCATTGGAAAGGCAAGGACTGATTTGGAATAGTTAGCATGACTTTGTGCATGGGAAACATGAAGAGGCGACAAAGAGGATTGATCAGGGAATGTCAATAGAAATTGTCTACATGGACTTTAACAAAGCCATTGGCAAAGTCCTACATGGTAGGGTAATCTGAAGGTTAGATCACATGACAACTGGGATGAGATAGCCAATTAGATATAAAATAGGCTTAGTGAAATGAGCCAGAGGCTGCTACTGGAGGGGTGTTATTCATATTCAAAGCCTTTCAATGATGCAGTGCAACAGGGGCTGGTGCTGGTGCTGGGTCCACTGTTGTTTAAAATCTATTTTAACCATTTAGATGGCAATTATGTTAATTTTGCTGATGACACTAAAACAAATGAGAAGTGTTGCATTTTGGCCAATCCAACCAGGACTGACATCTGGAGAGTGTTGTGGAACTTAGGGACCTGGAGATACAGGTACATAGTTCCTTATGCTTGGTGACACAGGAAGACTCGATGAAGGTGGTGTCTAGCATGCTAGCCTTTATCAGTTAGACCATTGACTACAGGAGTTGGGATGAAATGTTACAAGGGCACAAGCTGTTGGTGAGGCTGCACTTGGAGTATTGTAGTTCTGGTCACCCTGCTATAGTAAGGACATCACTATGCTGGAAAGAGTGCAGAAAAGATTCCCAAGGTTGTTATCAGGTCTGGCAGGCTTGAGTTATGAGGAAAGTCTGGATAGCTTGTGAATTTTTCACTGAAGCATAGAAGGTTGAGGGTTGATCTGATAGAGGTATATAAATTCAGCAGGGGAATGGAGAAGATTGATTGTCACTGCCTTTTTTTGGGTAAAGTGGTGTAAAAATAGAAGTATTAGATGAGAGAGAAACGTTTTAAAGGGGACATGTGATGCAACTTATTCTCACTGCGGATGTTTCGAATAGAGAATAAGATGTCTTTTTCTTTATTCAGTGGAACAGCAGTAGAGCTGCTGCCTTATAGCTCCAGAGATTATGGGTGCTATATATGTACAGAGTTTGTATGTTCTCCCTTCGACTGCGTGGGTTTTCTCCAGGTTCTCTGGTTTCCTCCCACATTCCAAAGAGGTGCAGGTTTGTAGGTTAATTGTCCTTAGTATGTAGGATAGACTTAGTGTATGGGTGATTTTTGCATGGCGTGGACTCTGTGGGCTGAATGGCCTGTTTCCACACGATATCACAAAACCTAAACCTGACAAAGGAAGTACCACAGGTGGGTCCAGTTGCATTGTTTGAAAGACATTTGGACAGGTACATGGTCAGGAAATGTCTCAGGGGCTATGGGTCAAATGCATGCAAATGGAACTAGCTCAAACAGACATCTTGTTTGTCACGTTGGGCCTAAGGGTCTGTTTCCACCCAAACTATAAAAGAAAAGAAAGGAAAAATTAAAAGAATGATACCCCCAGGACATGTGTAAATGTAGGTCTTTCGTTCAGTAATACATCACTGGAATAGACTCGCCCAATGGGAAAAGGTATTTATTGATGTCCATCATGCTTCATGAAATGCTTAGAAATAGGCATGGGCTGCTGACAAATTACTGGATCTACCCTCACCTGACAAAGTTTCTCTGGAAATGACTGTAAATCCTCCAAGTTGACTATGTAGTGGAGGTTTGAAGTGCCTAATGTTAGGTCAGCATTCCATGGACAAATAGAATTGAGCTACACCACATTTTGGGAACAGAATACAATGAATAGAAACATAGAAAATAGGTGCAGGAGGCCATTCGGCCCTTTGAGCTAGCACAGCCATTCATTGTGATCATGTCTGATCGTCCCCAATCAATAACCCGTGCCTGCCTTCTCCTCCTATCCCTTGATTCCACTAGTCCCTAGAGCTCTATCTAACTCTCTCTTAAATCCATCCAGTGATTTTGCCTCCACTGCCCTCTGTGGCAGGGAATTCCACAACTCTCTTGGTGAAAAAGTTTGTTCTCACCTCAGTCTTAAATGACCTCCCCTTTATTCTAAGAATTATTGGAAAATCATAAACAATTTTCTTGCAGAACTAAGCTGTTCAATAATTGTTTCCAAGCTGCTTCCTTGTTTGGGAAACCAAACCTTATTGCCTTTGAGTTACCTCTTAAACTATATTGTATCATTTGTTAAATCATTGGAATATAACTTTTGCCACATCTCCTGGAGATCTACCCAAAACGTGCAACGCAGCTGCCTTATTCAGTTCTGAAACACTTTGTAGCACGTTCATCCTTTGTACAGGCTAGATGCAGGAAGATTGTTCCCGATGTTGGGGAAGTCCAGAACAAGGGGTCATAGTTTAAGGATAAGGGGGAAATCTTTTAGGACCGAGATGAGAAAAACTTTTTTCACACAGAGAGTGGTGAATCTCTGGAATTCTCTGCCGCAGAAGGTAGTTGAGGCCAGTTCATTGGCTATATTTAAGAGGGAGTTAGATTGGCCCTTGTGGCTAAAGGGATCAGGGGTTATGGAGAGAAGGCAGGAACAGGATACTGAGTTGGATGATCAGCCATTATCATATTGAATGGCGGTGCAGGCTCGAAGGGCCGAATGGCCTACTCCTGCACCTATTTTCTATGTTTCTATGTTTCTATGTAACTGAAATAGAATATATTTTTTTTTAAATTCCTTTATAAGTTATCAATGCAGATTGTGTGCATTCTGTACTTATGTGTGGCTTCTCGATAACTATAACAGCTCAGAACCATAAATCTTTCTCTTTTGGACCCATGCTAAGCAGAGAGGAAAACCTGCAGAGACTGAGCTCGTTTAAGAAGTAACCTCCTGACTTCACACTGCCAGGAGGGAGCCTCTCCAATCAGCAGCAAGTTGTATAAACTCGGCCAAGCTTAAGTTTCCACCACGGCCCATTAGCGAGTATCGCTGCTCACTGCTTTTTTACTTTTAAGTCCTGAAGGAAAGATCTCAAAATGCTCCACCTTACAATGGCAACAACTTGTATTTATAGATAAAAAAGAGAGATACGTTGAGAATGAACTTTTCATTGCCTTAGGACAGCACAAATCATAGCTAACACTTTTAAAGTTTGATTTAATATAAATATGGCTGTGAAGAAGGTTTGTGTAAGTGACTCGACAATCCCTTCTATGATGTAAGATGAGGATTACATTTTGGCGGAGACATCAGAGAGAATTTCCATTATTCTATCAAATAGAGCAATGGGATACATTTCATACACCCAAGTGGGCAGACAGAAGCTTGATTTAATTTCTAGTCTTTTCATCTTCCACCATCAATTTGATTAACTAATTCAACATGTAAACCTTCCTGACCTTCCTAGTTATTTGTAATGACTGCACTTCGAATCTGTTCCATTTCCCATTTAAGTTTGAAACAATTAATAGACCTTTTGGTCTGATTGATACTTCTTGACCCCACTAGACAGGGGTGGCACAATGGCACAGCGGTAGAGTTGCTACCTCACAGGACCAGAGACTCGGGTTCAAACCTGACTACGGGTATTGGCTGTTCGCCCGTTCTTCCTGTGACTGCATGGGCCTTCTCTAGGTGAGGAAACCGGAGCACCCAGCGAAAACCCATGCGGTCACAGGGAGAATGTGCAAACAGCCCCTGTCTAGTCTTTCAAGACATGCAGGCTTGTAGATTAATTTACAACATGCTGAAGGAAAGTAGATTAATTTCCCTAACACACTGAAGGAAAGATCTCACAACTGAAATAAGTTGAGGGCAGTGATCAACTGGAAGAATAGAGGTTGCAAGAGGTTGCAAGCAACAAGTTTTTTCTTTCCAATATGCTGCAAATGTCTTCTACTCTGTGATGTGATGCACTGAATCTTGGAGATAGGTGCCTGAAAATGCCAGGAAAAGAGCATTTGGCTGAACGTCACAAGTGGCAGGCCGCAAAAGTTCACTATTGTTAGTTCTGATTCTAACTAAACTTTCTTCAAAGTTTGCTGAATGATCACCAAACATACATCTATGAGGAAGGCCTCGATAGAATTACACCAACTGTGAAGCAATAAGCGAGTTCGGCATTCCGACTGCGCATGCCCAGGTCATAGGTCACAAGCAAAAAACACTCTCGACAGTCGTGCCGCGGCATGGACACAGACCTGCACCTCATCCACAGCCAAAGTCTAATATAACCACTTGCAAATTTCCCAGCTGCTCACATGGAAATGAATTGGCTGATGAAATCAAATAATATTTGATTTACTGATCAAGGGCGGATGAAGTGCTTGAAGGAGGTGAGGTCAGGACCTCGCATTGATCAGTATTTCCTGAGAGAAAGATCAAATCAGTCGAGTGAAGCTCAGCAGCAGGATACAACCCACAGTCCAACGAGCATCAATACCCCAGTGACTAAGGAGAGTAATTCAAGCACAACATCTGAGAACCCGGAATCCAGCCAGACGCAGCATGCTTTGGAGAAGAAGATGCAAGGCAGCAGACATCATGTGAAGTGGCCAAAGTCCAGCAGCAAGAAAGAGTAGGCAACAATCGACGCACCTGAGTATGATCCTAGATGGACTTCAAGGAGCAGTGGAGAAGAAACTGGAGAAAATGAGTGATCTGATCTACTCCTATGGGGCAGAAAGATTTGGAAACAAAAAGAAGGAAATAACAACCCCTCCCAAGCTCAGAAGGCAGCAAGAAATCGAGCACCTAATCAAAGAGAAAAGGGACCTGAGGAAACGGTGGAGGAAATCCTCACTGAAGGAAAGAGTTGGCATCAACCTCCTGCAAGCAGATCTAAAGGAACGCCTGGGAAGACTGCGGAGAGCAGAAACCCTCAGAACTCAACGCAAGAAGAAGGAGAAGGCAAGAACATCCTTCTACAAAGATTCCTTCAGATTTGAGAACTGACTCTTCACAAAGGAAAAGAACGGGTCACTTAAGGTATCAAAGAGGGAATTGGAGGACCACCTGAAATCAACGTACACTGACAACCAAAGATTTGAGCAGAGGGGGATACCTCCAAACATGCCATCAATTCCTCAACCAGAACACCAGTTGGCCGACAGCCTCCCAAGGTGGAGCGAAGTCGAGAAAGCCGTAAGGAAGGCAAGGGCAGCTTCAGCTCCAGGGCCAAACGGAGTTCCATACCGGCTGTACAAAAATGCTCCAAATGTTCTACGGTTCCTATGGAGGCAAATGGAGAAAGCAAACCATCCCAACAGCATGGTGAAGAGCAGGGGGTGGGGGGTGGGTGGGGGGCGGGGTGATCCCCAAGGAAAAAGATGCCTCAAACATCGGCCAATTCTGGCAAATCAATCTCTTGAAAGTTGAAGGGAAGATCTTCTTTAGCATTGTTGCTCAAAGGATGATAACCTACCTGAAACAGAACAACCTGATTGATACATGGGTACATAAAGCTGGTATACCAGGCTTCTCTGGATGCTTAGAACACACACGCATGATATGGCATCAAATCCAGTCTTCAAAAAGGGAAGGAAGAGATCTGCACATCTTATTCCTGGACCTAGCCAATGCTTTCGGATCTGTTCCTCATTCTCTCCTCTAGACAGTCTTCGAGTTCTTCCATGTGCCAAAGACCATTACAAATCTGGTCAGAAACTACTTCCAAGATTTGCAATTCTATATTAAAACAACAGAATACACTTCATGGCAATCACTGAAAGTGTGAATAATGGCAGGTTGCACCATCTCCCCCCTAGCCTTCACCATGGTGATGGAAGCGATCATCCGAGCTTCCAAGTGGGTCATAGGAGGAGAGCGGCTGCAGTCTGGGCAGCGGCTACCTCCCATTCGCGCCTACATGGATGACATGACCACCCTGACCTCAACCATTGCATGTACTAAGCACCTGCTGGGAAAGCTTCATTTGAAAATAACATGGATGAAGTTGAAACCCTGCAAATCCAGGAGCATATCCATCATCAGAGGAAAAATCGTAGACAAGCGATTACACATTGATGAAACACCCATTCCGATGGTGTCAGAGCTGCCAGTCAAGAGTTTAGGATGGTTATACAATGCAAGCCTCAAAGACTCAGACCAGTGTGACCAACTGAGGGAAAAAACCATTACAGGCCTTGCTAACATAGACAAGACCTCACTTCCTGGTAAGCTGAAACTGTGGTGCCTGCAATTTGGATTGCTCCCCCGTCTGATGTGGCCTCTGACGGTCTACGAGATCCCCATCACCAAAGTTGAGAAGCTGGAGAGGACAGTCAGTTTGAACATCAAGAAGTGGCTTGGACTCCCGCTTGGCTCAGCAATATCAGCATGTATGGACACAGCGCTCTGGAACTGCCTGTCTCTAGCCTCACAGAAGAATACAAATGCACCAAAGTGAGGCTGGACATGACCCTGATCGAGTCTCAAGATGATGCGGTCGAAAGGCTGCTCCCAGACTGGCAACTGGGAGGAAGTGGACCCCATCAGAGGCTGTACAGCAAGCAAAATCTGCTCTCAGGCATGGAGACATTGAAGGACAGGTGCAGCAGGGAAGAGGTGGGATATAAGAGGCCTATAAGCTCAACAAATGGGAATGATCTGATAATTTTTTTGTTCTGACACATAACGCAATCACAACGAATACAATACTGAGAATAGCCTTCCTGGTTAATGCATACACCTGCTTTACATGAATATATATATATCAAGCTAGTTCAAAATATATTTTATCCAGCCTGCAGTAAATAATGTAAACACAAACACGGAGGGGATAGCTTCTTCTTCCATGCTTGTCATGGCTCTGTGCTATGATGATAGGTTTACATATATTAGTTATCTAGCCCAGCTTCAAGCAGCAACCCAGCGTTGGAGACCAGGCCCAGCCCAGAGCAGTCCAGCATGGGAGACACAGCCCAACCTAGAGTCGGAGATGTTGCCGATGTTGCCAAACGGAAGGCGGAGACTCTGATCCCAGCAGAGGAGAACGATCAGCGCCTACTGTGAGTCCCCATCGCACTGCCAATTCCAGCCACTACTCCTCTGGTCCCCCTCGCTGTTTCCTCCCCCCCTATCCCGTGATACCCCCCTCTCCCCCATGGCTCTTCCCCCCGTCTTTTCTCTCCACTCTCACTCACCCCCCACCCACACCCCCCCCCCCCCCCCACAAGCCCTCCTGCCTCCCGTGTGATGGGATCCAACAGGTCCCACTTAGTCTAGTGTCTACTAAAGATAGACACAAAATGCTGGGGTAACTCAGCAGCTTAGGCAGCATCCCTGGAGAACATGGATAGGTGATGTTTCGGGTCTAAGTTACTCCAGTGTCTATCTTTGGCATAAACCAGCATCTGCTGTTCCTTGCTAGTCAATTTCAATTAGAAAACCCCTTTTAGGTGGGAAACTGGCAAGTTCAACTGCCTCGTGAGACAGACGATTTTTTTGATCATTCAATTATTAGAAAAGTACATCCACATTGCATTAGAAAAATCAGAGGAAACACTTAGAAATAAAATGTTTGGCAAGTTGACATGGTGGGCCTCCCAGAGCTGTGAGCAAATTTCTTGTAACAAAATACTAATATTGTACATGACGGTGGTCTTTGAAAAATTACTGCATCACATCTGAGAACTTGTTCATTTCCCGCCATAATTGTGTTGATATTCATAGTATTCCTGGAACAGTCCATACCAAAACTTTCCAGTCTGCTTTCTTGACAAAGAAGTCTCATCATAAGGAATGACAACTATTTTGAAGGGAAATGGTGTTCTCAAAACCATTAATGTTTTTGCTTCAACAGAAGGGGTCCTGGAAATGTCCAGCAAAGTATCCCATTGTTTAGCTGGACAAAATACACATACAGGTGCACAACCTTTTATCCGACAGCCTTGGGACCAGACACTTTTCGTAATTTGGAATTTGTCGGTCTTCGGAATGGAAATTTTTTAGCGTAGATTTTAATGGCTGGCTCAGTGGTAGAGTGCCCGGCTCATATCCGCAAGGTCGCGAGTTTGCGCCTTGATCCCGGCAGTTCCTCGGTCGCGAGTTTGAGTCTTCAGTGTAGTTTTTTTCTTGCAGAATAAATGTCTGTATGAAATGCAGTGTGTTGAATGAGTTCCAGAATTTGTAAATGTGACCGCAGCATTGAATCACCTCCCGCACTCATGTCACCATAGCGGGGCTACATGCCCTAGGCGGCCTTGACATTTTCACACTCTTATATCACCAGCAGAGGCGCCAAACGTTTTGGTGTGCAGACATCTGGAAAAAATGTCTGGTTTCTTCCAGGTAGGCGATATACCCTCCCGCGCAATATACCCTCCACTTCTCTTTTTAGTTCCCCTTTCTTCCAGGACCGACCTGAGGTTCCGCTGTCACCTCTGCGGGCCACCCTCGGTGAACGCTCACTCAACTTTGTCTTGGGATTCCTACTCTCCCGGTCAATGTACCCTCACCTTCTCTTTTATGAATGGGGATTTAGTTCCCCTTTCGTCGAGGACCCGACCGGAGGTTCCGCTGTCACCTCTGCGGGCCGCCCTTGGTGAACGTCCTGTCTCCCTGTCCCTGGGAGAGCAGGGGGCGATCAAACAGCACAACACCCCCCTCCCCCTCCCCCCCACCCCCAACTCCGGAGGAATCCGCTCCCCGACGGGCCGCTACGGCGACAAGTGGCAGTTCGCCCACAGCCCGAGCTGCGCGACCTCAAGAACAAGACGCACCTTACGCACCATCAGTTTCTGCCCCTCTGGAGTTGGAGCGGGGCTGGGCTGGAGTTGCTGATCTGGGATCTCCGTGCTTGCAGTGGGCCTGGGGGTCGGTGTCCCGATGAGGGGGCACAGCTCGGGCTGTGGGCGAACTGCTACTTGTCGCCGTAGCGGCCCATCGGGGAGCGGCTCCTGGTGGTCCTGATGTCTCCCGCTAGTTCGCAGTTTTCCTCTGGAGTTGGAGCGGGGCTGGGCTAGAGTTGTTGCTGGCTGTGAGTCTCTGGGATCTCCGTGCTTGCAGTGGGCCTGGGGGTCGGTGTCCAGCCCAGCCCCCCTCCAACTCCAGAGGAACCCGGGTAGCAGATGAGGGGGCACAGCTCGGGCTGTGGCCGAACTGCCACTTGTCGCTGTAGCGGCGCATCGGGGAGCGGCTTCTGGTGGTCCTGACGTCTCTCAGCTCCTGTCCAGGGGGATGGCCGGAGACGTCAGGACCAACAGGAACCCGCTCCCCGATGCGCCGCTACAGCGACAAGTGGCAGTTCGCCCACAGCCCGAGCTGCGCCCCCTCATCTGCAACCCGGGTTCCTCTGGAGTTGGAGCGGGGCTGGGCTAGCGTTGCTGCTGGCGGTGAGTCTATGGGATCTCCGTGCTTGCAGTCGGTGTCCCGTTGGTCCTGAAGTCTCCGGACACCCCTCTGGACTGGAGCTGAGACTGGGAACTGTACCGCCCTTGCCCCCTCCCTCTGCAACTGCAAACAACCCCACAGTTCCCAGTCTCAGCTCCTGTACAGGGGGTGGCCGGAGACGTCACAGCCCGAGCTGCGCCCCCTCATCTGCAACCTCAAGACCAAGACGTACTTTGCACACCATCAGCTTCGGTCCCTACGGGGAGCGTGTTCCTCTGGAGTTGGAACGGGGCTGGGCTGCTGCTGGCTGTGGGTCTCTGGGATCTCCGTGCTTGCAGTGGGCCTGGGGGTCGGTGTCCCGTTGGTCCTGACGTCTCCGGTGACTGGCACTAGCTCCGACGTGAAGGCAGTGCAAAGCCCCCGCGCCGGTGCAATGGGCGGGGAGCTGGAGAGGGGAGGGAAGGGGTCACACACATGGCCGGGAAGCAGAGGGGTGTAGGTGGGGTGAAACGTAAGGGAGCGACAATTTGCTGCTGCCTGCACGCTGAGTTAAAAAGTTCTCATGCAAGACTCACGATCCACTGTGTATCGTGAGTCTACCGTGGGAATTTTTTAACTGAGCGGGCAGGCAGCAGCAGATTGTCAATTATTAACCCTCCCGCGCAATATACCCTCACCTTCTCTTTTATGGATGGGGATTTAGTTCCCCTTTCTTCGAGGACCGACCGGAGGTTCCGCTGTCACCTCTGCGGGCCGCCCTCCGTGAACGTTTTCAAGGACCTTTTTTCAAGGACTGAAAAAATGTCGCTATTCGGAGGTTTTCGTTATTTGGATCTTCGGATAAAAGGTTGTGCACCTGTACTTATTTTCCTCTTCTGTACATGCAAAGCCCATGTGAAACCTTCACTAATTGAGAGGGAAGAAAAACTCTGATGCAAAACAGATCAGATGTCTGCAGATTAATATCTGCTGGTGTATGGTTGCTGTGAGCATGAGAAACATTACCAAGCAACCATTCTGTCTGTCAACCTATTTTTCTCTGTTGTGAAGAAGTGATTGTTCTCAAAATGTTATTCTGTTTCTTTTTCTCGCCAAATGCTGACTCACTTGTTTGTTCGCAGAACTTTCACACAATTTTTTTTAACGTGTTGAACCCTATCTGTATATAGCTAATTAACTGTTTTCACTGTTTTTTTACCTCATAAAGTGATCAAATTGTCTCTCTATAACCTGCAGTAACATTGAAATATTTTTTTAAATAAATACTTTTAAATGTTGCCTTCGGAAGGAACTTACAAAAAATCAATTTTTAATCGATATTTCCAAAAACTACTAGATCGCAATAGTTTAGCAACCGGGAATAACCTAAGGAGCAAGAGAAGCTCGTCAGTACTTCTAAGCTAATGTTAATATACAGACTGCCTCTTTAAATTTATTACGGTCACTGTGACCAGTGTAACTCTATGCTGGAAGTGTTGAAATGCTGGACTTTAATTGATCCCAAAGTGATGATTCTGTGAACTCTAGGTTTATTGATCTGACACTTTTCACCTTACCCAAGTGAGTAAGGTCAGGCTTCATTATAGATGCATTTCAAGTAACAGAAGGACAAGAGTAAAAATGCACCTTCAAAAAGAAGTGATCCCTTTACTGCGTTGAAGCTTCGGTTTACAATGCAGGCATTTGCACGATGCAATGTTACTATGAACACAGAGAAAATATCAAGAGTAGGTGCAAAGACAATCTGCACTAGGAGTCAAAACGTTTTTCAAAAAATTAATAGAAAGAGAGTCACTAGAATTCAAATTACTCAGAAATGAATGTTACTCAGTAACAAGAAATAGCAAATCAAAACAGAATTTGACTTTAAATATGGATTACAATCATCATTATTTACATTTCCATGATAGGGCCAGAATGTATCTCTTATGTTACACAGAAGCTTCTTTGATTTGGACTGACAGTCAGTGACTTGCGTAAACGAGGGATTAGTGATCTGAAGGGAAAAAAAAAACAAAAAAAACCCTGAGGGTAAAAGGATTGTAACAATAATAGAACTGTATTCCTTGAACTCAAGCTACTTTATAAACCTGTATGCTGCTTTTTTTCCACAAGGTTAAAATAACAATTCTGTAAGTAGCATTGAAATGGTGAATACACCCATATACATGTCCTATTTTTATTAAAATTGGGGTATACATACTATAACATTGGGCATTTTATACACACTGAATAATTCTAAATTTCAAGGAATTCATGTGCCATGGATTTTTAAATAATAGTTTTGTAGTTAATATAGTCTCCTTTCATTCACAATATTAAAGCTTTTTCTATGAGAGGTGCTGCCAAGTTGAATATTGGCAATGCACACTTTTCATTCAAAATGCATTTATAAGGCATTTATAAAATGCATTTATAATTCTATTTACCTAAAAGTGTAGTTTTAGATTGTTTAGAGATTGGTTACGTTTCCCAACAATCAAGGGAAGACAATGGTTGCATTGATTAAAAAAAACTAAACAGATCCACTGTGAGACTAGTCACAACTGAGAAATTTTGCTAATGCTTGGGTATACAGGTGAGAGATGGTAGATGTGTATACCCTTGCTGTAAGGTATTAAAAGAAGTGTATGAGAGATGTTCTCTGTACTAGTAAAGTAAGTGATTCCTGTCTGGAAAATAAATATATTCCTATGAAGCCACAGGCAATTAAAAAGTGATTTCTTCTGTTGATATGCCATCATATGCCATAAATAAATGCATTTCTGTGTTTAGCAAGATGACACTGATTTTTCAAATCTTTTCCACCCAGTTACCTATGATTTTCAGGCAAAAGGTTGATAAGAAGATAAAATATAAATGACTAAATTGTTTTTTATTTCCCGTCCTTTAATATATATCCCTTCAACCATGCCTCATATTACCAAGGGTCATGCTTGAAGAAGCATGTTTAAATTCCAACATTCTGTTTCATAACCTGCCCTCAAATTGAATAATTATACCATCCTTCCAGGACTGTCAATATTTATAAGAATCTTTCTGTTCTGCCAGTTTTGAAATTCTGGATGAACCATGAGTAAATGAAACAAACTGGTAAACACACTTAGAGTATATTACAATGTACAAAAACTCACCCTGAGTTTGTCTCAACAAATTCTTCCTCTCTTGAAGATTTTCTCCATATTGCCTCACACAATTGATAACGAGGAATTCAAGGTTAATTATTGCATTATTTCTGGTATTTTAACTTTGATGAGAGTCCTGGTTAAAAAAAAAATTGGAGTCTATCCTTTCTTTTGTTTTGATAGTCAATGCAAAATATTATTTTCACATCTTGTAAATATGATTTCCCGGGATTTTATCAACTTTATTTAGTCAAGTTGAAGCAGAAAGCAGTCTATTTGTCTCAATATTAAATGTGTTCATACAACCTTTTCCCCAGCATCCTTCAGCTGTCTTGTCACATATCATTCCATTCCTTACTTCTTTTTATACACTAATTCACTTCCTCTTAAACAAACAGATTATACAAAAAAAAATAACAGTCCATTAAATGGCATGTTCCACAAGTAAAGAGGTTTCTCCCAAATTCCCAGATGGATTTCTTGGTAACCATTAATGGCCCCTTGTCTCCCACACAAGTGGAAACATCTTCTCTACATCTATCCATAATCTCATAATTGTAACAATTCTGACAACTACCCTTTATCTTCCATTTTGCACAGCCTTTCTTAATAAGCATAGCCATCTCATCTTAGCGAACCTTTTTTGATCTTTATCCATAACCTTTGCATCATGTTTATAATGCAGAGACTAAAACAACCCACGATGCTCCAGGTGTGGTCTAACGGTAAAACATTTTTAACCTGCCTTCTGTGCTTTTCCAAATCCTTGCCTTGAGAAATAAACCCTTTTCAATGTTTTTAGTTTATTTGGTTATATTAACCTGCCATTATTTTTAGAAATATATCCAAGCCACAGAACCTTGTGCCCCCCTGTCCCTTTAATACCCTTCTTTATCCAAGCACAATATGATTTTTCTCCTCACGTCCAGTATTGCTGTATGGTATTGTATCAGTAGAAAGGTTATTTAACACATCCTCGATCCAGAGGCTCTACTAAAGAAGAAAGAAGACTATTAGATGGCAGCTGAACGGATATTTAAAAACTAATGGGGACACAAGAGACTGTAAATGTCATCCAGATGAAGGATCTCTGCAGAACGACCTGCGATGTTCACCCAGCAGCTCTCATTTTTTTACATTCGAAAATATATTCCTGGCTAGTTAATTGTCTAGCGTTTTTATTACTGAAAAATAGAAACATAGAAAATAGATGCAGGAGGAGGCCATTCGAGCCAGCACCGCCATTCATTGTGATCATGGCTGATCGTCCCCTATCAATAACCCGTGCCTGCCTTCTCTCCATATCCCTTGACTCCACTAGCCGATAGAGCTCTATATAACTCTCTCCTAAATCCATCCAGTGATTTGGCCTCCACTGCCCTCTGTGGCAGGGAATACCATAAATTCACAACTCCCTGGGTGAAAAGGTTTTTTCTCACCTCAATCCTAAATGGCCTCCCCTTTATTCTAAGATTGTGGCCCCTGGTTCTGGACTCGCCCAACATTGGGAACATTTTTCCTGCATCTAGCTTGTCCAGTCCTTTTATAATTGTGCTAGACTAAGTGGGACCCGTTGGGTCCCAGCTTCACACGGGAGGGCTGGTCCCCCAACACAATATTCCACCTCTCCACCAATTCCAATATTGCTGGCCAGTGGTGGGGTTTCTGGAGCGCTGGTATGTGTGTTGTGGGTCAAAGGGACTGGCTTCCAGAGGGCTAGTATGGATATTGTGGGCTGAATGGATTCTTAGGCTGGCAGCTCAGTCACTCTGGCCGGGCAGCTCAGTCACTCTGGCCGGGCACCTCAGTCACTCTGGCCGGGCAGCTCAGTCACTCAGGCTGTTTTGCACTGAAGGAACTGGTTTCCAGAGGGCTAGTATGGACATTGTGGACTGAATGGATTTTTGGACTTGCAGTTCACTAAGTCATGGGTGGTGGGCTGGCACTTCAGTCACTTACAGCTGGTCGGCTGGCATTTCACTTACTCGTGGCTGGTGGGCTGGCAGCCCAGTCACTCACAGCTGGTGGTGGCAGTTCACTCAGTCACCCCTCTTCCCTTCTCCCCCCACTCTGCTCCATGCCATTCCCCTCCCCCATACACATTCAGTCTATCTCCCCTCAATCTCCCCCCATGCACTCTTAGTGGCTCTCCGACAGCGCAACCATTCCTGCCTATTAGGTTACTATTGTAATGACGAAGAGTAGATGCAACACTTGTCCCTTTACCTCCCCCCTCAACTACTTTCAGGGACCCAAGCAATCGTTCCAGATGCGACAGAGGTTTACCTGCATCTCTTCCAACCTCATCTATTGCGTCCGCTGCTCTAGATGTCAGCAGATCTATATCGGTGAGACCAAGCGGAGGTTGGGCGATCGTTTCGCCGAACACCTCCGCTCGGTCCGCAATAACCTAGCTGACCTCCCGGTGGCTCAGCACTTCAACTCCCCCTCCCACTCCGCCTCTGACCTCTCTGTCCTGCAGTCTCCTCCATGGCCACAGCGAGCAGCACCGGAAATTGGAGGAACAGCACCTCATATTCCGTTTGGGGAGTCTGCACACCCCGGGGGCAGAACATCGACAGACCCAATTCTGTTAGTCCTTGCTGTCTCCTCCCCTTCCTCAGCTCCCCTGCTGTCTCCTCCCACCCTCCAGCCTTCCGGCTACTCCTCCTTTTCCCTTTCTTGTCCCCGCCCACCCCCGCCCCCGATCAGTCTGAAAAAGGGTTTCGGCCCGAAACGTTGCCTATTTCCTTCGCTCCATAGATGCTGCTACACCCGCTGAGTTTCTCCAGCTTTTCTGTGTAACCTCTGTAACTTAGTTGTTGAAACCCAGGCAACATTCTAGTAAATAGATACACTTTTTGCAAGCATTTTAGAACCAATAGACATTTTTTTGCAAACATTTTAGAACCAAAAGAGACACTTTTTGCAAGCATTTTAGAACCAATAGAGACACTTTTTGCAAGCATTTTAGAAGCAATAGAGACACTATCTGCAAGCATTTAGAACCAAGACACTTTTTTGCAAGCATTTTAGAACCAATAGAGACACTTTTTGCAAGTATTTTAGAACCAATAGAGACACTTTTTGCAAGCATTTTAGAAGCAATAGAGACACTATCTGCAAGCATTTTAGAAGCAATAGAGGCACGTTTTTGCAAACATTTAAAAACCAATAGAGGCACCTTTTGCAAGCATTTTAGAACCAATAGAGGCACTTTCTGCAAGCATTTTAGAACCAATAGACATTTTTACAAGCATTTTAGAACCAATAGACATTTTTACAAGCATTTTAGAACCAATAGACACTTTTGCAAGCATTTTACAACCAATAGAAGCACTTTCTGCAAGCACTTTAGAACCAATAGACACTTTTTACAAGCATTTTAGAACCAAAAGACACTTTTTGCAAGCATTTTAGTACCAATAGAGGCACCTTTTGCGAGCATTTTACAACCAATAGAGGCACTTTCTGCAAGCATTTTACAACCAATAGAGGCACTTTCTGCAAGCAATTTAGAACCAATAGACATTTTTTTGTAAGCATTTTAGAACCAATAGACAATTTTTTGCAAGCATTTTAGAACCAATAGACAATTTTTTGCAAGCATTTTAGAACCAATAAAGACACCTTTTGCAAGCATTTTAGAACCAATAGAGGCACTTTTTGCAAGCATTTTAGAACCAATAGAGCCACCTTTTGCCAGCATTTTAGAACCAATAGAGACACTTAACATAACATAACAATTACAGCACGGAAACAGGCCATCTCGGCCCTACAAGTCCGTGCCGAACAACTTTTTTCCTTTAGTCCCACCTGCCTGCACTCATACCATAACCCTCCATTCCCTTCTCATCCATATGCCTATCCAATTTATTTTTAAATTATACCAACGAACCTGCCTCCACCACTTCCACTGGAAGCTCATTCCACCGCTACCACTCTGAGTAAAGAAGTTTCCCCTCATGTTACCCCTAAACTTCTGTCCCTTAATTCTAAAGTCATGTCCTCTTGTTTGAATCTTCCCTATTCTCAAAGGGAAAAGCTGGTCCACATCAACTCTGACTATCCCTCTCATCATTTTAAAGACCTCTATCAGGTCCCCCCCTTAACTTTCTGCGCTCCAGAGAATAAAGACCTAACTTATTCAACCTTTCTCTGCAACTTAGTTGTTGAAACCCAGGCAACATTCTAGTAAACATTTTGCAAGCATTTTAGAACCAATAGAGACACTTTTTGCACGCATTTTAGAGCCAATAGAGACACTTTTTGCAAGCATTTTAGAACCAATAGAGACACTTTTTGCAAGCATTTTAGAACCATTAGAGACACTTTTTGCAAGCATTTTAGAACCAATAGAGACACTTTTTGCAAGCATTTTAGAACCAATAGAGACACTTTTTGCAAGCATTTTAGAACCAATAGACATTTTTTTACAAGCATTTTAGAACCAATAGACATTTTTTTACAAGCATTTTAGAACCAATAGACATTTTTTTACAAGCATTTTAGAACCAAGACATTTTTTTACAAGCATTTTAGAACCAAGACATTTTTTTACATTTTAGAACCAATAGACATTTATTTACAAGCATTTTAGAACCAATAGACATTGTTTTGCAAGCTTTAGAACCAATAGATATTTTTGCAAGCATTTTAGAACTAATAGAGACACTTTTTGCAAGCATTTTAGAACCAATAGACATTTTTTTGCAATCATTTTAGAACCAATAGACATTTTTACAAGCATTTTAGAACCAATAGACATTTTTTACAAACATTTTACAACCAATAGAGACACTTTTTGCAAGCATTTTAGAACCAATAGACATTTTATTTGCAAGCTTTAGAACCAATAGACATTTTTTTGCAAGCTTTAGAACCAATAGACATTTTTTTTGCAAGCATTTCTGCAACCAATAGACAATTTTTTGCACCCTTTGGAACCAATAGACACTTTTTGCAAGCATTTTAGAACCAATAGAGACACATTTTGCAAGCATTTTAGAACCAATAGAGACACTTTTTTTGCAAGCATTTTAGAACCAATAGAGACATTTTTTGCAAGCTTTTAGAACCAATAGACATTTTTTTACAAGCTTTAGAACCAATAGACATTTTTTTTAAGCTTTAGAACAATTTAGAACCAATAGACATTTTTTTTGCAAGCTTTTGGAACCAATAGACATTTTTTGCAAGCTTAAGAACCAATAGACATTTTTGCAAGCATTTTAGAACTAATAGAGACACTTTTTGCAAGCATTTTAGAACCAATAGACATTTTTTTGCAAGCTTTAGAACCAATAGACATTTTTTTGCAAGCTTTAGAACCACATTAAGGGCACTCACATTTGAGTAGACATGTGTTCAATGTTATTCACAGCTCAGAGAAACGTAACCCTCTGCCTTCCTCCATCTTGAAGAGACTTTGAGGCACACCACTTCCTGGTTTTATAGTCCCTCCCCCTCCCACCAGCAGGGGCAGCAGAGAGAATGGCAAATCTTTTAAAAACATTAATATCTCTCTGATTTTTCATCGATGGGAAAAATCCTCCGGCCCCGAAAGGTGGAGGGGGGGGGGGGGTCTGAGCGACGTGGCCAAAAATGACGGCCGTAGGTGGCCAGAAATCACGCCATAGTGTGCCAAAAGTGGTCATGATCAGACTTGTAGTAATATACATATAGATGTTTCTATAAGATCCCCCCTTCTAAACTCCAGTGAATACAAGCCTAGTCTTTTTAATCTTTCCTCATATGATAGTCCCGCCATCCCATGGATCAATCTCGTGAACCTACGCTGCACTGCCTCAATCACAAGGATGTCCTTCCTCAAATTAGACCAAAACTGTACACAATACTCCAGATGTGGTCTCACCAGAGCCCTATACAACTGCAGAAGAACCTCTTTACTCCTATACTGAAATCCTCTTGTTGTGAAGGCCAACATTCCATTAGCTTTCTTCACAGCCTGCTGTACCTGCACGCCAGTGAGGTACAGCAGGCAGTGGAGAAACTGAGTTTGCTTCACACAAATCCAGCTCAAAATCGACAAACTAGAAGCAGAGTAAATTTTTCTGTCCATTGGCAAGTAATTATTTTTCCCATACAAGTCACATTTGAAACTCTGAGTAACATTGCCAAGTGGTAGCTAGCTAATCCAGTTTTACACAGTTTCACACTGTGCTCCCTCACCTGCTACTGATTGGATTAAGAATGTCCAGAATTATTTTGCATCGCTCGCAAACAAGATGTTCGCTCCATCTTTCTGGACTGGCTCTGAATGTGGACACTGCCATTTTCTGGCTCTGTATTGCTCGTACCCCAATGGTGGTGCTGAACCTTGCTGAAATGTCCCTGCACTTATCCTGTGCCAGCTTCTGCATTATATCAACAAGCTCACTAGAGCTCTCTGGAAGAAACGCATTAGGAAGAGATGTCTTCTTTTTTTAAAACTATTTGGTAATTGTTTAATGCTGAAATTATGAAAAAGAGTCTGTAGCATTTTAATTCATTGAATAAAATAAATAGGAAGAAAATATTTCCCTTCACCTCACGGGCCAAAAACAAATGGGCCACAATCCCGTTTACATGGTGGAAAGGGTCAAGTACTTCAAATTCCTGGGCGTGCACATTTCCAAAGATCTTTCCTGGTCCCAGCACACTGATGCAATCATAAAGAAAGCATATCAGCGCCTCTACTTCCTGAGAAGATTACAGAGAGTCGGCATGTCAAAGAGGACTCTCTCGAACTTTTTTTGCACAGTAGAGAGCATGCTGTCCAGTTGCATTGTGGCTTGTTTTGGTAACCTGAGGGTCCAGGAGCGGAAATGGATGCAAAAAGTTGTAACCACTCCCCAGTCCATCGGTTCTGACCTCCCCGCCGTCGAAGGGAGCTATCGCAGTTGCTGACTTAAAAAAGGCAGCCAACATCATCAAGGACCCACACCATCTTGGCCACGCACTCATCTCTCCACTACCATCGGGCAGAAGGTACAGGAGCCTGAAATCTGTTACATCCAATTCCAGGAACAGCTTCTTCCCCACAGCCATCAGGCTATTAAACTTGCCAACAAACAGACTGTGAACAGCAACAGCCTATTGCACTTTATCTGCTTATTTATGTGTATATTGAACTGAATTGTTCTGTATTTTTGTTTACAAAACTCTGTTGTGCTGCAGCAAGCAAGAATTGTATTGTCCTATCTGGGACACATGACAATAAACTCTCTTGACTTGACTTGACTTGACTTGACTTGACTTGGAAGAGTGAGAAAGTAAAGATTTTTCAAAGAAAGATTGAGAATTCTAAAACTGAGCTTTTGCTTAACAGGAATTCAGTGTACAAGGACAATGGGCAAACAAAACATCATGTTGGTTTGAAATACCACTAGCATTTGTGAATCACTTCTCACAAGTTTAAGCAAATTTCAAAATTAAAATTATCATGTGTTCCCGCAATAAGCCAACAAACATATTTTTGAACGTAACTGTGGGAACTTTAAACTCTGGACCAGGCAGCAAAGAAGTGTTAACACATTGAAAATCAGGGGCATAATCCCAACTAGTGGTAGGCCAGAGATAGAGCTCCTATCCTGCTCTGGAAAACCAGGTCAACTAGGTAAATATCTCATTGAAGATGTGCACCATAATTTAAACAAAAATTGTTAAATTTCCAAATGCCTATGACTCCTGGCAAAATGTGGAAAAGGTTTGATATTATTAGCATTGTTGATAATAGTCTCACGTTGATTGGATCCTTTTCTTTATGGTTAATCATGACATTGTTTTACTCATCCATTTTACAATAGTTTAGAGATAGAGCACGGAAACAGGCCCTTTGGCCCACCGAGTCCGCACCGACCAGCGATCCCCACACATTAACACTATCCTACACACACACACTAGGGACAATTTTACCATTCACACCAAGTCAATTAACCTGCAAACCTGTATGTCTTTGGAGTGTGGGAAGAAAGCAAAGATCTCGGAGAAAACCCACGCAGGTCACCGGGAGAATGTACAAACTCCGTACGGACAAGCACCCGCAGTCAGGATTGAGCCCAGGTCTCTGGCGCTGTAGGGCAGCAACTCTACCGCTGCGCTACCGTGCTGCCCATGATTTCTATCTTTGATTTCACCACTGGCCTTAAACTGGTAGGCACAACATCATATTGGTCACATAATCATTCAGGCGTGACTTAGCGTACCAGTTTAGTCATTGCAGATCCGTTATGTCATAAAAATTACACACTTTCCGCCACAATTTCTTGCCAATAGCTGAAACCCTGTAGAAGTTTCCATGCAGTGTTAACTATTGGCTGTTGAAATACGACTATTAGTGGGTGCAATAACTTGACATCACATTACAATTTCCATGCTTCCAGCAAAAACTGGTGTCAATTATGTCATCCAACTTTGCTTCTGTTGCCTGCAACCACACCCTATGGTTATTCTTACCAATTAATAAGATAACGCACTTCATCTTTGAAACTCACAGCCTTTCAGACTCACCACTAATTCCATCAACTTCAAATCAAAACCACAACCTTCATTTTTTTTCAAAAAGCAATTACTAATAATGATTCAGCTGTCCCCATTTACAGGGCGGTTAGATCCAACTGTTCCTTCATCTTTATGAGGCCAGTTCATTGGCTATATTTAAGAGGGAGTTAGATGTGGCCCTTGTGGCTAAGGGGATCAGGGGGTATGGAGAGAAGGCAGGTACGGGATACTGAGTTGGATGATCAGCCATGATCATATTGAATGGTGGTGCAGGCTCAAAGGGCCGAATGGCCTACTCCTGCACCTAATTTCTATGTTTCTATGTTTCTATGTTTCTATGTTTATAGATCAGCCATGATCATATTGAATGGCAGGGCAAACCTACTGCTATTGTGATCTTGTGTACTTGCCCCATTCGCATCTATTTTTGTTTTACATCGTCATTCCTTTTGCTAGTTAATAACTTATTTTGCACCTCTCAAAATGCATCCCTTTCTTTCTTTGATTTTCATCTTCATCAGCGTTTCTACCCGTCAGATCTGTTGTTTCAGTAAAAATCTGCATCGAGAAAATTCAATGTACTCACCATTGGGTTGCAGAATACTCAGGCAGAATAATTGTTGTTCGTTTAGTCTGTTTTAGGCCTCCCGCTGGCAGTGGAGAAGGTTGAGGACGCACAGGTTGGTGTGGGAACGGGAAAGGGAATTGAAATGGCTTGCAGCTAGAAGATGGGGTTGGCCATTGTGAACAGAGTACAGGTACTTTGAAAACCAGTCGCATAGTTTGTGTTGGTCATGCTGATTTAGAGGAGGCTACATCAGGAACACAATGCAGTAGATGAGATTGGAGGAGGTGCATGTGAATCTTTGCCTCACCTGGGAAGGTTGTTATGGTTATTCCCCCACTTTCCTCCTTCTGCCCTTAATTCTTCACCTCTCTTTGTTCCACATCACCTACTGGTTCCTGTCTCACTACTCCCCATCTCCTCTTTATACTGCTAATATTTCCACTACACTCTCTGTCCTGGCACAGGGTCTTGATCAAAAACTGACAAGTCCTTAAACCCCTCCCCCCATGGTTGCTGCTCACCCCACTAAGTTTTTTAATGCTTTTTATTACTCCACCTGCTGTCTCGTGTCTCCGTTAAGAAATTAAGGCTTTTGGAGTGTATAGGAAGGAACTGCAGATGCTGGTTTAAACCGAAAATAGACACAAAAAGCTGGAGTAACTCAGCGGGTCAGACAGCATCTCTGGAGAAAAGGAACAGATGATGTTTAGTATCAATACCCTTCTTCAAACCGTTTGAGTCGAGAACCTTCTGTTGGAGGTTGAGGGCACTGATACAGAATGTGAAAATTGTTAGACTATGGGCAGGCCTGGCAGATCAGTTGGTCAGAATATGTTAATGGAGAGAGAAAACGAGTGCCAATATCACAAATAGATGACTTACAGAAGAAGTAGCCAGTTTCAACATTGTCAGTCAAAGCAAGATACCTGAAAAACTGGAATTCGATAAGAATTCTTCTGGAAGAAGACTACGTGCCCAGAGGGAAGATGAGTGCTACTCCTCAAGTTTACATTTGGCCTCATAGGTACAGTGCAGCATGCCAGAGACAGAGAGGTAAGAGTGGAAGTGGGCTGGTAAATTACATTTGCAGGTAACCAGGAATTATGAGTTGCTCTTCTGAATTGAATATGGTGGTTACTCAGTCTATGCTTGGATTCACCAAGGTAGAACAGACCATAATGTGAACAGTGAATGCAATACATTAGATTGAAATAACTGCAGGTGAATTGCTTCTTCACATGCATGGACTGTTGGGAACCTGCAACGGGAACGGTTAATCGGATGCTTGTGGCACTTTCAGCAGTTGTGTCGCCAACATCAACAATATTTTGCTGTGGTTAAAAAATATATATAATAAACTCAGTCAGTATGCTGAGAGTCAAGGGAAATTTCTTTCCAAATGTCAGAGAAAAATGCCTATTTTGATTTTGCCATGTTGATGTCCGGCTGCTGCTGCTTCTATGCAACTCCATGATTAAATTAGAGAGTGATTTTCCGGAATAAAACACTGTGGGAAAGCACCAAATGGCAAAGCTTTCAGCAAACTATCACAATCCAGACAGCTGATTTATCTTAAACCATTACGAGGGGATATCACAGTCACTTAACATGCTCATTAGATATACTTGTCTACTGTCACTACTGTATCTCAGTTGTGTTGAATTTCTGATCCAAGGGAGTTACTATTGTTAAATTGTTTGAATCACTTGACACCTCATAAACATGAATTCAACTCTGATGATGGCAGTGCTGTTTTTGCTGATAGCAGCAAATAGGTGGTAAATTATAACAGGCTATATACATCTGGTTCCAGTTTTGCTTTGACTAAAGCTATGATCTCACTGTCACTGTTTATGGATGAGATTTTGATTCGTTTTTCTGCTTCCAAACACATTGTCCCATGTATGACACAATTTAAACTACCGATTTATGTACTGGTCTTTTTGTTGAGAAGACAACATTTGCAAACTACGAAAAGAGGAGACGGGATTGGAATTTGAATAACCCATACATTTCATTAAGTGGCAGCAACATACAGGAAGCTTACGTTTCTTATAGAAAATGTGCATTGCAGTTGGCAACTGCTAGGAGTCATCTGAAGGCTGAATCTGTGCTAGTCTCCCCGCCGTTCCACCTTACCAACTGCAGTACTGAAATCCTTACGCTGATTATTTCACTATTTTTCCCATTGCATAATATATCTTACACACCTCACCAACAAGCCAGCCAAAACAGCGAGATTACCCCACACATTGCATGCCCTTACTGTCACAGTAACTTCACGTTGCAGGTGAAGGCGGCATGTAACAGGCAAGCGAGGCACAAGAGACTGGAGATAAATTCATAAGGTGATAAGTGATTGGAGCAGAATTTGGCCATTCGGCTAATCAAGTCTACTCCGCCATTCAATCATGGCTGATCTATCTCTCCATCCTAACCCCATTCTCCTGCCTTCTCCCCATGATCTCTGACACCCGTACTAATCAAGATGCTGGAATCGAGAGCAAAAGTCAAACTGTTGGAGGATCTCATCAGGTCCGGCCGCATCTATAGAGGCAATCGGATGGTCTACATTCTGGGTTGAGATCCTGCATCAGGAGTGAGAGTATAGATGGGAGATAACCCATATAAAGTGAGAGGATGGGATGAGATTGCATCTCTCGGGTGATCAATAGAACAAGGCAAGGTGGAGGGGGGAGGGATGATGAGCCAGGTGGGAAAGAGCAAGAGCTAGATTTGGCACTGTGGCTGGTGGATAATAGGTAGAAACAGATTAGGAGAGAAAAAAGGGCAGATGGAGCTAAGTTAGATGGAGGGGGGCATGGTGGAGACAAAGGCAGGGGCAGGAAGGTGACACAAGAAACTACAATTGCCTGAATGTAAAATGTACTGAAGGCAATATGAAACCAAATAAGAGGGGGATGATATACACATGGAACCAGACGGGGTGGAGAAAACCCCAGTAGGTTATGTGTGTGGCAGATGGAGCCAGGTGGGGGAACAAAACTGTATCATTTGGGGGCAGTGAGAGGGATTGAGATGGTCTGGGTGGATCAGAAGGAGAGAGAAAGGAGCATGAGAGTGTGGGTTACCTGAAAATGTAAAATTCAATGTTCACAACTGGTTTGTAGACAGCACAGGTGGAATACGAGGTGTTGTTCTTCTTGTTTGTGTTTGCTTTCACCCTGACAATGAAGAAGCCAAAGACATATGGTTGATGTAGAAATGGGGCGGAGTTGAAATGGCATGCTCTGTTTGCCCGATGCTAACAAAGTGTGGATATTACACAAAACCGTTGTTTTATCTACGCTTGGTCTCATCTATGTATTGAATTATTATAGTAACATGTACTGAGATGGTGAAACACCTTTTTTGCATTATATGCAGTCAAATCATACATTCTATGAGTACAATCATGCCATACACAAATCCAACAGTACTTGTACACAAGTGCAACAGGTAGTGCAAAGAGAATAATAACCAGAGACAGCATTAGATGTTACAGCTACAAAGAGAATACAGGTGAAAAACGTTTAATGCGCTGCAATGGGTTATGGTGGCAGATAGTGACAACACCCTCAGCTTTAGACTTTAGAGATACAACACAGGAACTGGCTCTTTGGCCCACTGAGTCAGCTCCAACCAGCGATCACCCACACACTAGCACTCTCCTACACACTAGGGACTATTTACAATTTTACCGAAGCTAATTAACCCACAAACCTGCACGTCTTTGGAGCGTGGGAGGAAACCGGGCAACCCAGGCTAAACACATGCGATCATGGGGAGAACATGCAAACTCCACTCAGACAGCATCAGGATCGAACCCGGTTCTCTGGCACTGTAAAGCGGGAACTCTACCTCTGTGCCAGTGTGCCACCCTCGGCTTATGAGAGGTCTGTCTGCTTAGATATCACAACATATGACCAAGGTACTTGGAAGTAAAGGACAAAGAGAAAGCATCCACATATTTAATTTATGCTTCTGCTGTGACTGAATTAATGCATTTGAATTGGAACATACACTTTCTGGTGTTTTTTTGTGTGGTTACTCAAGGATCAATTGAGCTGCAACAAGGAGTGAGCACTTTTGGGGGATGTGATTAAGATTATTGACATTGAATACCAACTGAGTACAATGAGTAACTATATTGCAGTTTTCTTTCCTTTTCATGGTCTTGCTGCAATTCCTGTTCCTCCTCTGCCTCTGCATGCTCTCTCCTCTTCCATTTCCTTCAGCATTTTTTAGCATTGGGTTGGTCATACAATCACAGACATTGATGTCCGTTGTCAGTTGAATGCTGTAGAGGTCCTCCAAAGCATCACTTAAATTTGCCACTTGAGCACTCTATTACATGCCTGGTAATAAGATGGCTCTCATTGTGGACCTATTTGCAAGTTGCAATGCATGTAAGCATGCAAGTACAGCAGGCAGTGAAGAAAGCGAATGGCATGTTGGCCTTTATAACAAGAGGAGTCGAGTATAGGAGCAAAGAGGTCCTTCTGCAGTTGTACAGGGCCCTAGTGAAACCACACCTGGAGTATTGTGTGCAGTTTTGGTTCCCTAATTTGAGTGCAGCGTCGGTTTACAAGGTTAATTCCCAGGATGGCAGGACTGTCATATGCTGAGAGAATGGAGCAGCTGGGCTTGTACACGCTGGCGTTTAGTAGGATGAGATGGAATCTTATTGAAACTTATAAGATTGTTAAGGGTTTGGACACGTTAGAGGCAGCAAACATGTTCCCGATGTTGGGGGAGTCCAGAACCAGGGGCCACAGTTTAAGAATAAGGGGTAAGCCATTTTGGACGAGGAACACCTTTTCTCACAGAGAGTTGTGAGTCTGTGGAATTTTCTGCCTCAGAGGGTGGTGGGCTCTTAAAGATAGCGGAGTCAGGGGATATGGGGAGAAGGCAGGAATGGGGTACTGATTGGGGATGATTAGCCATGATCACATTGAATGGCAGTGCTGGCTCAAAAGGCCGAATGGCCTACTCCTGCACCTATTGTCTATTGTCTATTGTCTAAGATCAAAATTGTAAAATGGGTAATCATTGGGTAACACTTCATGCCCAGCAGCTATAAGTGGGTGCTGGGCAGGAAGGGTTATGCAATTAACTTCTACTTCTTCTTCTTTTTCTTCTTGCATATGGCATGCACAGCCTAAAGTTGTAGGACAACTTGTTCCACTTGATCTTATTTAATTGTACACGCCGGGTTGATTGCATTCGTCGAAACAGGGCAGACCACGTGACGGTTGCAATCTCCCACCTATGCAATTATGAGACTCGAGGACTTGCTGTTGTGAGTGAAGGTGTTGGAGAGAACTGTTGCAGACGAATGCATCATATCCATGCCAGAATAGTAGGCACTCAATTACATTCTATGGCGCCTGAGGTCACGCAGTGGTCGTGGCCCAGGATTGGAGTCCCTTTCGATTATGTTAAATAGCTGAACTCACATGAGGCACATCAAGGCTTTGAGTCAATCACTGGTGTCCCCAACCATCATAAAGCAAACTATATGAGCAAATTCTCATGATCACTCCATCTGCTTTCTTCTGCTTTCTTCTGACAGGAGGAAATGAGATATTGCTCTTCATATAGATGATCTCAATGAGCACCTTACATTACATGCTTACATTACAAAGAGTTGCTGTCACCTTGATATGATTCCTCCCCATCTATAAAGTTATATTTCACTGTCCTGTGACTGTTAATTATCAAGCAGACTAATGTGTTAGGCATGGCTTGCCTGTCCATTATAAACTTTTACTTCATAACATTTTGGCTCAATAACTCTCTATCAACCATCAAAAGTCCCCTGGAAACTTTTCCCTTTGGTCTCAAATTTCTTTACTTAGTGTCCTGTGTCCTGCTCTTCCCTTTTAAATACTCTGGGACATTTGTCTTCAAATGGATCGCTCTAAGTTATTATGAACATATAGGTATTAAATGACCACGTAGGGTAATTCCGGAAGTAAATGAATCTAACATTTCCTGACACTCAATCACTTTCATATTTCATTTGCAAATTGGTCCGCTTCCAGTGCTCAATGCACTTAAATTTACAATTTACAGCCTCAGCAACATTTGCCTCAAGCGTGGGGGAGATTCTTCTGGATGTGCAAGCACACTGTGCTGCAAAGCCTACTGCAATTGGATACAGGAATATAATGTAAACTCAAACAACCCAGATCTGTATGCATTAGTATACCGAGAAAATGAACAACGGTATTTGTATAGCTTGCAATGAAGTCTTACATATTCTATGAAGGGTTTTGAAAATGGTGAGAGCAGTGCCAAATAAATACATAACTTCAAGGAATTTGTGATAAAATTAAACATTAAGACGTTCTTTTAGGAATGAGATGAGGAGAAATTTCTTTAGTCAGAGGGTGGTGAATCTGTGGAATTCTTTGCCACAGAAGGCTATAGAGGTCAAGTCAGTGGATATTTTTTAGGCACAGATAGGTCGACTTTTGATTAGTACAGGTGTCATAGGTTATGGGGAGATGGTAGGAGAATGTGGTTAGGAGGGAGTGATAGATCAGCCATGATTGAATGGCGGAGTAGGCTTGATGGGCTGAATAGCCTAATTCTACTCCTATCACTTATGACCTTAAGACTTATAGTTGCAAAACACATCAAATTGGTGGTAGATTGGGATTGAAGGGCTTAATTGTATCTTCTTATGTTATCAAGGTCCCCAATTTAAAAAATGGTCAGAATTCTCAAGGAAATCAGCAGACTGCTTTGGGAAGTGGTATGACTGTTTTGAGAAGTAGCTCAGGAATGCAATGCTGACTCTTTCAGCTAGATATCATTACTTTTCAGATATTTCTTTCCCATGTGGTTCCCAGGGCAAATCTATCAGGATTGGCCCCTGAGGTGGACCCAATCCAGCACTACAAGAAAATATGCAGAATGCACTCTCATCCAAAGCAGGCTTCTGCACAAACAAATTCTGAGATCAGATTGATGAAATACCATTTATTCTCCATGTGTGCTGTGTGTAGATTAGTACTTTAACATAATGATCTGCAGTGCAATTAAAACTGAAAACATAAGCATCTTTATTTTCAAAAGACAAATAAACTACTCACTTTTTTTTACCATGCTCAGCAGCACTTTAGATACATTTACCAATGTTATTTTGCATTGTAAATTATGAACAGACCTTAAAGATGGTAGAGGTTAGGGGTAGGGAAAGGGTGTGATCAGTAAACCATAACTGAAAGTGGATACTCTCCAAATTTGTCTTTGGTCTCATGATGCTTCATGTTTAAAAGCACTTCTCACAGAGGCTTTGAAGTGTTATGCCAATAACTGCTCAAAAATGAAAAATGTCACCATGGAGAAATATCTGCTAATTCATCCATTTCCTGACATTTACATCAGGGAGCTTCAGTATTTTAACTAGAAACATTATTTAGCTTGAGCCACCAGGCAATAATGAACAACGCAGTAGGAGAATGTTAGAGATGTTGCCATGCCAGCACTTCTTTAAGGAGAAGGTTAAGCAGAGTACTAGAAGTGTTGTCAGCTAGCTGAGTAAAACATAAGAATAGGATTTGCATTTTTGAAGCAATTGGTGATCTGGGTTCAAAGTTTGTTCCTCGTGTTGTCTGCCCAACTTCACCCAATATCTCAGACTCCGGCACCATAGATACATAGAAACATAGAAAATAGGTGCAGGAGTAGGCCATTCGGCCCTTCGAGTCTGCACCGCCATGGTCATGGCTGATCATCCAACTCCGTATCCTGTACCTGCCTTCTCTCCAAACCACCTGATCCCTTTAGCCACAAGGGCCACATCTAACTCCCTCTTAAATATAGCCAATTAACTGGCCTCAACTATCTTCTGTGGCAGAGAATTCCACAGATTCACCACTCTCCGTGTGAAAAATGTTTGTCTCATCTCAGTCCGAAAAGACTTCCACCTTATCTTTAAACTGTGACCCCTTGTTCTTGACTTCCCCAACATCGGGAACAATATTCCTGCATCTAGCCTGTCCAACCCCTTAAGAATTTTGTAAGTTTCTATAAGATCCCCCCTCAATCTTCTAAATTTTAGCAAGTACAAGCCGAGTCTATCCAATCTTTCTTCATATGAAAGTCCTGACATCCCAGGAATCAGTCTGGTGAACCTTCTCTGTACTACCTCTATGGCAAGAATGTCTTTCCTCAGATTAGGAGACCAAAACTGTACGCAATTCTCCAGGTGTGGTCTCACCAAGACCCTGTACAACTGCAGTAGATCCTCCCTGTCCTATATTCAAATCCTTTTGCTATGAATGCTAACATGACATTCGCTTTCTTCACTGCCTGCTGCACCTGCATGCCTACTTTTAAAGGGCTGGTGTACCATGACACCCAGGTCTCGTTGCATCTCCCCTTTTCCTAATCGGCCACCATTCAGATAATAGTCTACTTTCCTGTTTTTGCCACCAAAGTGGATAACCTCACATTTATCCATATTATACTGCATCTGCCGTGCATTTGCCCACTCACCCAGCCTATCCAAGTCACCTTGCAGCCTCCTAGCATCCTCCTCACAGCTAACACTGCCCCCCCAGCTTCGTGTCATCCGCAAACTTGGAGATGTTGCATTCAATTCCCTTGTCCAAATCATTAATATATATTGTAAATAGCTAGGGTCCCAACACTGAGCCTTGCGGTACCTCACTAGCCAGGTACAGGATACTGAGTTGGATGATCAGCCATGATCATATTGAATGGCGGTGCAGGCTCAAAGGGCCGAATGGCCTACTCCTGCACCTATTTTCTATGTTTCTATGTCTATGTTTCTATGTACCTGCACTCCTTGATCCTTCTGATCTGCAACACCATTCACTATGAAAGTCCTGCTCTGTTTTGACTTCCCAAAATCACGCACTTATCTGCATTAAACTCCATTGGATATTCCTCAGCCCACTTACCAGTTCGTTCAAGACCCTGCTGTACTTTATGATGACCATTTTCACTACCACGCACTTTAGTGTCATCTGCAAACTTACTAATCATGCCTTGTACATTCTGTTTCAAATCATTGATATACACCACAAATACAATGGGTCCAGCACTGATCCTTGAGGCAAACCACTAGTCATAGGCTTACAGTCTGACCCTTCATCAGCATCATCTGCATCATTCCATAAAGCCAATTTTCTATTCAGTTAACCAGCTCCCCCTGGATCCCATGAGATCTAACTATGTGGTTGCCATGTAGTTATTGAGGATGAATATTCTGTGGCTGAAAAGATCATGCTGCAGTCCATTGCAATATAGCGTGCCATTTCATCCAATGGAAAACAAAGCATCTTATCAGTTGATATTTCACTTCTTGGGTTGGCTCTGGAACATAAGTATTGGGCGTGTTGACCATCAATCTCTTTATTTTTGAAAGTGATCAACATCTACAAGACTACCGAATGCAAGATGGTTGTCAAGAGGGCATCGACTGTCCACAGAGTGATATAAAAAATGTCGGCACATAGCTTGATGTTTTCAGCTGCCATCACAGATGAAACCGCATTGAACAAATGTTATATTGAGGCAAATAATACTTGTAGTATATTCTTGCAACATTTATGTCTTTCACTATATTCCTACAAAACTATTTTATTTATTTATTTATTTTTTAATTTTATTTTTTTTTAATTAGAAGTACGGTAAATTACAATACTACACAACACATATATCTTAATACATTTTTTGTACCGCTTCATTTTTTTTTTGAGCTTTAAGAAAAAGGTAGAAGTAAGGAAAGTAAAGAAAGTGCGCGAGAGTCGTGAAGTGCAAGTGTTGGGAAAAGAAAGCCCCTTAGAAAAGAAGTTAGAGAAGGAAGTAAAGTGAGAAAATAGATCCTAGAAAAGAAAGGAAGAGAAAATAGGAACGCTCTATTATAACATTAAACTCCGCAGAAAGGGGACTACCAACTAAGTCTGCTTTTGTTGTTTTACCTCCCGTTACCAGGTCCTGATACCAATTATTTATTTATTTGTTTATTTAAATTACTATTGCACCTCACAAAACTCCTACAAAACTATTGACTGAGATTACACACTGAGAAAAATAAATCTTCGGGACATGAGCACTTTTTTCAGTAGCAGTGCTGGTGTGGTCTATTGGTAGAGAATTGAGCAATGCTACAGACTCTTCCATGCATGGCCAAAGTCTCACCTCAGGAGGGTTGTTGTGGTGACAGTTATTTACAAGTGGGCTGGAAGCGTGTGGATGTGGCAAGATATCAGAATCAGTGGACGATTAGCTCGAAACTGTTCCAGAGAGGACCTCCCATTTGCACTGAAGTCTGAAGAAGGGTCTCGTCCCGAAACATCACCCATTCCTTCTCTCCAGAGATGCCCCCTGCCCTGCTGAGTTACTCCAGCATTTTGTGTGTCTCTCTCATTTGCACTGTCTGCTACTCGATTCCTTCACTGGTAATTGTTGATGCTAGACCTGCTCCTATCCAATCTTCTCATCATCCTTCTCCTGTACGACCACTTACTGTTACTCCTGCGCTCCACACTTTGCTGGAATCCTGGGGCGGGGGATTTGCTTCCCTCTTGCTAAATGGATGGAAAGGTTGGGAGCCTCATCTGGTGAGCACTGCACACAGTTCACATCATGGAGATCAGCAACAGCATCTATCAATCTCCTTCACTGTCATGGCTTCCATTACCACAGTGCTCAGTAGCACAGGCTGGGGAAGTCACAGCAGAAACCATGTTCAGAGGGGGCAGCCTCTGTGCCTGCAACAGGAGCCCATCAATGCCCGAATGAAACCTCGAATGATTCAAAAGCTCACTGGGTTCCAAAGGGGAGCAAGAGAACCTCAAGCCGGAACTTTGGAGAAGCCGGCAGTACTGGTAAATCCACAGATTCACTATATCTCACCATCTGTGCTAAAAGTAAATGAGGTTGTTTCTCCTGGACATTGAGAATCAGCAACTTCAGGAATGACATAGTGAGTAGCAAATTCTTAAATCATGGCATGAATAAACTGCAGTAATTTCGAACGATCCTGAACTTAAAAGCTGCGTGTGACCCTGTTCTTTTGCTAAACCATCACAGTCGTCTGGATATAGCTGAAGTCTTGCAAAGATCGTCTCAGTAATTGAATGGAACGCCTCCATAGGTGCTGTCTTTGGGGAGGTCCACTGGGAATGTGGGCACCCAATGGCCCCGGTGGTAAAGTCTTCAGTAATGAGCCCTCCTCCCTCATTCTAAATTACAGCAACATTGCCAGGAAGACTCATTCAAGTGGTGTCAGTGGAGGTCACTGAAACAATAGGATTTAAAATAAACTGGCAGCCACCAGTGTTGTGGAACAGACTGACTGCAGAAATGTTATATGAGTGTAATGGGCCTGTCCCACTTACGCAACTTTTTTTGGTGACTGCCAATAACCGTCATAGGTCGTTGCAGGTCGCCGAAAATTTTGAAAATCCAGCGGCGACCAGAAAGACGCTACGACTCTTTGGGCGACTGAGGAGACTACTCACGACCATACAGGCGACACCCCGGCGACATGAAGCCTGTATGGTCGTGAGTAGTCACCCAAAGAGTCGTACCTTGTTCTAGTCGCTGCTGGATTTTCAACATGTTGAACATTTTCGCCGATCTGCAACGACCTATGAAGGGTAACGGCAGTCGCTGAAAAAGTCGCGTAAAGGGCCTGTCCCACGATGCGAGTTCACCCATGAGCTCTCCCGAGATTTAAAAAAAAATCAAACACGTGGTAAGTACGTAGAATGTACGTAGCGGGTACGTCAGAGCTCGTGTATGTCTCATAGCGGCTCGTAATGCTAACGGCAGGTACTCGGGAAACGCGGAAACTCGGGACGTTTTTTCAACCGTGTGAAAAGTTTCCAAGAGTAAAAAAATACTCGTGATGAGGTACCACGAGTTTAATTTTTTTTTAAACTCGGGAGAGCTCTTGAGTGTTGCATCATGGGACAGGCCCATTAGGGTTCTTTTAAAATGCTTGGATGCAGAACAAACAGTATTGAGGCTTATGCATAATCAACAATAAATGTGACGCTTTTCACCTGGTAATGCTTAAATAGAGACTAATGTCATTTGGTGCACATCAAGTGCTGGAAACACAGCAGCTGTGCAAATGCATATCAGTGTGATCACACTGTGGAGGGTGCAGAAGAGATTCACCAGAATGTTGCTTTGCATTTACGTTATGAGGAGAGACTGAAGAATCTAGATCTGTTTTCAACAAAGGGGAGAAGGTTGAGAGGGTACATGATTGAGGTATATAGATTCATGATGGGTTTTCACTGGGTAACTGCAGGAATTTTTTCTCCTTGTCAGTGAATAAAACTGAAGGGCGTACATTTAAGGGAATGGGTAAAAGATTTATATAAGATTTGAGTGGGACTTTTTTCATCCAGAGTGTGGAGTGAACCTGGAATGCACTGACGGAAAGATAGTGGAGGCAGAATTGTGAACAGCATTTAGGAGGTGTCCAGCTGAGCATTTGAACCACTTGGCACGGAAGGCCACAACCAAGTGCTTGGTGAAGGGATCAAAAACAGGGTTCAGAGGTTAAGGGGAGAAGGCAGGAGAATGGGGTTATGATGGAGAGATAGATCAGCCATGATTGAATTGCAGATTCGATGGGCCGAATGGTCTAATTCTAATCCTATCATTTATGATCTTATGAAAAAGCATGGGTGCCCATTGGCCAGTGTGGATGTGGCAGGTCAAATGGTTCATTTCCATACAATTTTGCTCTCTGACTTGAGGAAATGCCCAGTCAGATTTCCAGTGTGACAGAAAAATACAGGAAATTGACATTATTCCATTTAGCCTCCCGCTAAAAGGGTCACAAAGGCTTTCAACTCTAACAGACTTTGCACTGATGCTGTTTATTGAGTCACCATAATATTGTGCCTCTCAACAAGTTTAGATTTGTGCACAGATGAGGAGACATTTTTGCTTTAACTTATATCTACATTTAAGGCACTGGTACATATAAGAACATATAGTAGTTCTTTTAAAGGAGGAACTGAAAGAGCTGCTTTGATTTTTGCATCAATCGGATGACATGTGCCTCACTAATGTATCCCATTAAATTCAAGAAAACTACTTTTCAGATTGAGGTGGAATCTATGTTACAGCACAAATCCTGCATCCACAAATGATATGACATTTGAAATTCAGCCAATACGTTTTGCAGAGAGGTGATGAATAAACTGGTACTACAAACTCTAGCCATTCGCTTTCGGTCACCACAGTGCGGTATACTCAGTTCCTTCACTGATCAAAAGGAACAAACGAAAACCTCATGGCAAGGGGCTCATATATCTTGGGAAATTCACTGAGAGCACCAATAAGTTTCACCCATTTTACTGCTGCTTTGATATGTTCCAGATCACACACAAATGCCTCTGCTAAATTGCTTTGTTTCGACTAGTTTATCTGCAGGAGTCTCCCTTGCAGAATCTGTACTGTCACACTACTGTTTTCCAGTTTTGTCTTATTAAAACTAATACCAGTTTTGACCACCCTGTGTTGTCAAGAATAATGTCTTCTTGATCATATCCACCCAATTTGTTTCTCCTGTCACCCTCAAAACTTTTGTATGCAGACAACTGGTTTCCATTGTACATATAATTGTTGGACCTATTTTTTATTTGCTGTCTGTATGATCAGCAATTCTGCAAACGCGTTTCTCTCAATTGTTACCTTATAAAAACCTGCACACATTATTCACACTTAACTTTTATTCATTCGACAAAGTTTCCAGGTTTATTAAATTAGTTTGATTGCTGACTATCTACTCAGCAGCAAAACACCAATGACAAAGTGTGTGCTACATGCAACATTTTCCTAAACTTGTCCCCTGTCTCCCCCACACCATTATCTGCAACATAAAACTACCTTGCTTTTTCTCTTTCAAATTTCTAATGAAGAGTGTTCCGCTTGAAACATCATTGCTGTTTTTCTTCCCACAGATCCTGCCTGACCCGTTTATAGTTTCCAGCATTTTCTATTTTTTATAGAACTTTTTTTTTAAATGGCTTTGTTTGGTGCCTGTCAAAGCATTTCTCGATTCTGTCTTTGTATTCCCCGTATGGATGTTGATGACCAGTTTTCCGCTGTGAGGATCCTGAAATCAGTACAACCATGTGAATCGAAGCATAGCACTTCATATCACGCTCCTGATCTGCAAGCACAGTACATTCAGAATTTAGTCTTTTGGGAGCTCTGAAGGATATTGTACATCTCAGGCAACACATTCTTTCAATGGATACAATGCCAAAGATTTTCTTCTGAGTCTGCATCATTGAATGAACATTTTAAATGGATGTGAGGAAGAAGAGGCAGTCAGCCCTTTTGATAAGTGCATTCCGAGCAGAATTTTATATTTTTACAGTGACTTTTATATTGTCATTTGTAATAATTTAACTTAGGGCACAATTTTTGTTGCTGCAACCATAATTTATTAGGTTGTGCATTGTTTTGAGTGTAAATCTCGTTTTTATCACTTTGGCGAAAGAAAAGAGAAATGTGCAAGGGATGAAAGGCAATATTTTTCTGTTGAAGGGTAGACCACCCTTAAGCTATTGCATGTATTTACAGGCTAAGGTATAGATTTCAAGGTTCAGTTACAAAGATGTCTCTGACATGATCTATCAATACTTCATATGAAGAAGTGCTAGAACTATTCCATACTCTGAGTCAGGCTTCGGATATATTCTTATAAGGCAGTGGAATAGCTTGTGCATAACATATGGAGAAAGAGACTCCATGATACTGGAGCAATGACAGTTACTATTTGCCTTATCTACCACAGCCGTAATCATTTCAAAGAACCAGGCAAGCAGGTAGCAGTCATGACATTCAGCGTACGCCAATCTATTTTGCTATCATTGGTTGAAAGACCCAGAAGATTGTAATACAACAAGGGGATCCCCAAGTGACCTGATTAATTGGAGACAGTCAAAGTTAAGAAATGAACAGTGCTACAATGGAATAAGTGCAACCAACAAGAGCACACAGGTTTATTTACTGGAATTAGGGAGTGAATTCTGCTTCTTAATTAATGGATCAAACTTTATGGTGCATTAAATTCCAAGCAAAGAGACAATTTAATGTGCTGGCTTCAAATATTAGTAGAGCATATGGTTTTGAAGTATAACCTGCTTAATCACTTGCAAACAGGAAAAGTTCCGTTTGACGAGTCTGTATCAAAAAGACAATGATACATTTACAGCCAGCTTTACTTCTTTTCAAATATAGGTCTCAATTATAGAAAGAGAAAATAAATGCAGGAGTAGGCCATTCGGCCCTTTGAGCCAGCACCACCATTCAATATGATCATGGCTGTTCATCCAAAATCAGTACCCCTTTCCTGCTTTTTCCCCATATCCCTTGATTCCTTTAGCCCTAAGAGATAAATCTAACTATGAACAATATTGTGCAGGATCAGAAATCTATTCCCAATCCCATCCCTGAGAAGTTATATGACTGAATTCAATCGATTGGACCTAGACAATGAAGTGCAAATTAATAAAAAGATTAAACAAGAACTTACCGTTTGAAGTTCGATCTTTATTTTATGAGAAGTTAAAGTGAGGGATGACGTGAAGAGCCCGCCAGCCCGCATGCGCGTCAGCCTTCAAAGCAGCTGTCTGAAACCACAGAATAGTTGCTGATCTAAGGTAAAGGAAGATTAACGAGATTAGAACTTCCGAATGATCTTTGTGAGAAGTAGGGTTGGGAGTGGAGGGCACGTAATCCCTCACTTTAACATCTCATAAAATAAAGATCAAACTTCAAACGGTAAGTTCTCGTTTAATCTTTCTATTTTATATCGGGCACGTGAGTGATTACATGAAGACTTCAAAGCTCTGTGGTTTCATGCAGTGACCCAATCTGCGTGGGAACAGTTAAACAGATAAACCATTAATGGTAGGAAAAAACATGAGTTCTTAATATCATGATGCTTAACTTGCATACATGGCCATTGTTCTTAACCAGACTGTAGTCCCAATAGACTGTTGAGTTTAGACAATAACGCATGCAACACTGTGCAGAATTCTATCTGCAAATTCCCAGACATATTTAACCAAATTTTATCATTTATTAACCTGCACTATGTAAACCTCATGCTATATGATGAAAGGGAAAAACCATTCTACTGGCTGCTAATGAGCCATTAGCAATATCTTGAGACTATTGAATAACCAAATAACTATCATCCATTTAAAGGTACTAGCAAACTGAGTGACATCCCCAATCTCTGCGCTGGTGGGTATGTTGTCAACTTCAAATGTATGCAATCCTGCTCATTTGCTTATGACATCATTCCCATAACAAGCTACCCCGTCTGAAGAAGGGTTTCGGCCCGAAACGTTGCCTATTTCCTTCGCTCCATAGATGCTGCTGCACCCGCTGAGTTTCTCCAGCTTTTCTGTGTAAGCTACCCTAATGTCAGTTATGACATAGAGACCAAGCCAGGGATTGAGTAAAGGCTGCGTTCTTTATGCTGAGATCAGTTGCTGAAAGCATAATCATCTTAAAAACTGTTCCCATTTGGAAGAAAAATGGAAGAATATTTGCATAATAATTTACTGATATACATCGCACACTACAATGAGTGTAGGCTATTAGGGTGGTCAAATAAAAGACACCCTGTATAACGTTAGTGAACAGTGGGTGAATAACCAATCATTTATTGTCCCACTTATGGTACTATAGAGAATGACAAAGCAGCACAAGCAATGTCAATTGTGCTATCACATAAACACTTCTCTAGGCTCAAACTGGAAGCCACACAAACCTCTGTTACTTCCGTTTAAAATTAACTCACATATGTTGTTCACAAGCTTCTCATACAATCGTGCAGAGCTAGCTGCCCGAGAAGACAGGCTGCCCCAGCCGTCACTCGTGACTGAGTAAATAAGAGTTGCTTCAGCCGCCAACCATGGTGTGAATGAATAGGCAAATTGGCACTGTTAACTTTCCTGCTGCCTCATTTGTAATATCGCAAAAGGTATCTACCGACAACCCATAAGTTTTATCAGCTGCAAATTTGCATATTACCTAAAACTCGATGACTCAATGCCCTTTAATCTGAGTAGGGCAGCATAGGCTTTCACCACTAGCTTTGTTATCAAAACAGCCGAATCGGTGCCTCATGTATATAGATTATGGCAGAGTATGCAACTACAAGATCGATTCTCTGAATCAGTTAAAATTGCAGAAACCCAGTCATCCATCTTAAACTGGGTAATCTGATTAGCCAAATGCTAACCCGATTGGGCCTGCACCATATTCCTGTATGAGAAATATACCCTTCTAGTCCTTGGCCAGACCACTCGTCCTCGGATGAGTTGTCACTGATTGCACTCGGAACCCCTGTTCCTCTATTGATCCTACGGACGGAAATGTTTTGGCTTTTCTACCCGCGGAAGATGCATTATCTAGTTATTCATACATTTCGCTGATAACATATAATCAGAACCTAACGAACTAGAGCTGAAACCACAGTCTCCCTTTGAAATGGGAATATGAGTTCCCTGTCAATTCTTGACTAAGAGTCACCACGAATACTCAGCTTTTTCCCTCAGAGTGGAAATTAGTATAATGCAAGGCTGAACCAGGAATTACCTCGCAGTCCTTTGACTGAAACCACATGTCTAAGTCGCCAGAGTGCACAACACAATCTCTTCGACCCGCCACTCAATCGGGAATATTGGTATCGAGAGCCTGTGGATTATTATCAATACATTGTTGATTCACAACATGAACCTGCAGGTTAGATCTGCAGGTCAGATAAAAAGATATTTATATGCCAGACCAGCTTCCTGCTGGTAACTACCTATCCCAGAAGGGATGGTAATGATGATTCCAATGAACCTCTACTAACTGAGGAGAAATAAACCATATGTTGAGGAAGATTTCAACTACTTCATTCTACTGAGCAGTCTGATAACCTCAATCACAGATGATGATGCAGTGCTTCCCTAGTCACTATGACCCTATGGCCAGCCAGTTCTATGATGGTCTACCCTGACCAGGGTAACCAAACTGTTCCTACTTGGAACTTACAGAGGTTACTCTGCAAAGCACCCTGCCAATGTTTCTACATCAACCTGATCTATCCCAGAGACATTGAAAACCACTAGGCAGCCCATGCTGCCAGTAAACCCAAACCTGGGTCGACAGAGTTTCGGAGTTTACGAAGGTTAATGACGAGATATTACTTACCAGTGTCTCTGACCCCGGGTTGATTTGCTCGTTGGAACTTCAGCGAGGTTCCATTTGCAGACCTTGTCTGTCAAGCTTGTCCTATCTTGTTAGATAGCTGATGCCACTGGCCAACTGCTCTTGTAGTGGCTTGTCCGCACCCGAGGGAACAGCACATTTAGAGGCAAGAGCAGGCAGCTCTTCCTTAAGCGATTCTCGCACATCATGCATTCAAGCATGGGATTCAGGCACATAGTCATGTTCGGGGTCATGTTCGGAGTCAGATGCATACTGATCTCTGACACTCTCTTAGAGTGGGAGAAATATTGCACCCCGAACCAGGCGTTTCCACACGCATACGCCTGGGACTGCATGTGCATGCTACCTTAAAACAAAGCATATTTTGTCACACCATCTCCGATAGTCTTTCGGGTGGGAGGAATATTTCAACCTTGCAACCATGGTAACTACAGGCATATGACTTGAACTGCCTGTGCATGCTTCCGTAATATGGAGCATTATATTTGGCACCATCTCCATCACTTCATTCATCCGAGTGGGAGGACTATTGAAACCCTGAGCCAGGAGTTGCCTCAGGCATGAGTGCATATGCTTTAGCACCATCTCCATCACTCCGTTCATCCGAGTGGGAGGAATATTGCAACCCTGAGCCAGGAGCTGCTTCAGGCATATGTGCATATACTTTGGCACCATCTCCACCACTCCTTTCATCCGAGTGGGAGGAATATTGCAACCCTGAGCCAGGAGTTGCTGCCTGATATGCCTTTGTAACACTGGGCATTTCTTGTGCCACCATCTGATTAATCAGATGTTTTAATTGAGACAAAGGCCCAATCATATCTGCCATAGATGTCCCAAATCATCCGACAAGACTTGGCCCACAGACTTGGCTTTGACTTTGCCCCAACTCGGGGTTGTCAGGCTGCTCCTTTCAGCAGCCGGACCTGGACTAGCTGTGCAGATCAGTGCTCTGTTGGTATCATCATCATTATACTTACCAGACAGGTTGCAGCATCATTATGTTTAAGAGGGAACTGCAGATGCTGGAGAATCGAAGGTTACACAGAAAAGCTGGAGAAACTCAGCGGGTGCAGCAGCATCTATGGAGCGAAGGAAATAGGCAACGTTTCGGGCCGAAACCCTTCTTCAGACTGGGAGACTTCAGACTTGTTTCTTCACATGTCTGAAGAAGGGTTTCGGCCCGAAACGTTGCCTATTTCCTTCGCTCCATAGATGCTGCTGCACCCGCTGAGTTTCTCCAGCTTTTTTGTGTAACCTGCAGCGTCATTATACTTACCAGACAGTGACTCAGAGTCCTTACTCCCTTCTGGAGCCCCAACAGAGTATTACAGGGAAGGACTGGAGCACCTCTAGTTTCCATATGACTTGGAGGAGCCGGCATTATAATCTGAGTCACCTATTCCTGATAATCTGCAAGACAGAGTGGGAGAAATACTGCAACCCTGCCAGGTGTTGTCATAGGCAATTACGTTCATATGATTAAAAGAAGCATATCCCCATGAAATCAGAGATTCGACTGATTTATCGATATGCAGATAGTTGGAGTCTTTTATAAAAGAATCCCCAACAGTCCCCTCCAGTGAGCGGAAATTACCAGGTGTAGCTCCCGCAGGTGTCTGATAGGCACAGCTCAAAAAAGGCTTCCTAAGCCAGGAGCTCTGGACTGCAATGGCAAGACCAATTTCACTACACCATTGGTGTTTGTGATAAAAAATGTTCTTTGTAATTATCATTTTAATATAAACTTTATTGGCATAAGGTATATTGTTATATTGTCAAAGAATTAAACATGACTTTTGAATGCTATCGACTACGATAGTCACAATCGTGACTGAGTGGCAACCACTATTGATGCCAACTCTATTTATAGCCCAAATTAAAACATGCACTATATAATGCTGCAGTATAGCTGTCGGTTCTACAGCAGCTGAGCTTACCTGAACGGTAGCTCCTGGTCGCGGCTATTTTTAACTCACCTCCTGCCACAATTTATGAATCCAAGTTCCTTACGGAGCCCCATGGCTGCCTGCAAATCTGGCTGCCTGCTCCAGTTTGGTGCTCTGCTCCTATGGAGCCACACAGCGGCCTGCAATTTTGGCCGCTTGCTCCCGTGCAGAGCTCGAATGGCAGCTGCCACAATCCTAGCCCCTATGGAGCCCCACAGTGGTCTCCAATTATGGCCGCCTGCTCGCGTGCGGAGCTCGAACGGCGGTAACGGCAAAATTATTCTCTAGCTCCTTATGAAGCTTCCACGGCAGCCCATCAACACCGGCCGCCTCCATAGCTACTTCAGGCCCGCAATCGGAGCGGCCAGTAGACGTATTGACTTACCTGCCAGAGCAGTGTTCGACCTGCTCCGGCACGCGCGCCATGCGTTAGACGTATTAATGTGCATGCGGGCTGGCGGGCTCTTCACCTAGTCACTCACGTGACCGATATAAAATCTTGCATTGCTCATAAAGCAATATTGAAAAGTATTCAGGTTTCAACAAACCTACCTTAATGCTGTTATTTGGTTCAAAGCTTCAGCCAGTCCCCGGTGTTATTTCTTTAGCTATGGTTATTCTTATTCTGTAGCTTTTTATTAAAACAGCAGTATTTAGATATAATTATTCTTACTCAGTAGGGTTTGCTCCACATTGAAACAGCAGGTAATTGGATATGGATGGTACCCAATCTACTTGTTTCTGGATCCATTTGAATCCTGAGGTGATGTCACACTCTTTCCTCTGTCTACTATTAAAAATCCTATGTTAACCAAGTTTGGGCAGTTTTAACATAGATTTTTTACAGAAGTAATTCAATGAAACAAAGCAGTTCTAAATTCGCATTTAGTTGACAGGTAGATGACCAGCATATCTGGTGCTTAAAAAATAAAGAAAATAAATAACACTGTGGACAAGGAAGTTTTTTGCAACTTTAGTTTTCCTCACATTACTAGTGCAATATTCATAATAAATTTAAACAAAATGTTTTCCAAATGTGCCTTGAGTATTTCAGCAATGCTGTATTAAATGCCAAATTAAAAAGAAAACAGCCTGTGATATTGCATGAGATACAAAAGATTTGATTGAATGATTTGCTGCTTTGCCTTTACTCCTGCTGTTTATCAGCCTGGTGGAAGGTGCCAGTCTTTGGCTTCATTGAAACTTTATCCTCTTGTATTTTAAGGAATAACAGCAGCTTCCCCATTAATCACATTTTAAACTTTGAACTCCTTCCTGCCTCTTCTGTTCCTTTAAGGCTGCAGGAGAATTTATAACACAAGCTTGTCAGCCAGGGCAAAAGCCAGTGAGCTCCACCCCAAAGAAATAAACTTTAATGCGATTCCTGCCCTGACTCCTTTCAAACACGCTTTGTGTCCATGTTGGAGTAACAGGGTGGAAACAGGTTTATTACCTTTGACTTACTCAACTGGAGTCCAGCAATTACAGGAGTGGAATAAATCTTGAATATCGGGAATTGATCACAAGTCCTTAGCTTTCCCTGTCAGTGGGCACTCAGACAGTGACCTGATCTCATGCTGTGAAGAGGCCTATTTGTATTTTTTTTACACTCCCAACAGAAAATGTTTGACTGCTTCTTCCCTTGGTTCTGAAATGAAAGCCAAATAAACCAGTGGCTCATCCACATTAAATTGAATTAAATACAACTCAATGAGCCAAAGTTTGCTCCGATATTTTTGAATGGAATCATCCTTAGCTATCTTTGAAGTGCAAATGCCTGTCCATTTCTAAATATAATGTAACACATTACTGCACGTTCTCCGGTAAGCTGGAATGAATTTGAAATAAAATGAGGGATAGCTGCACTTATCAGCAGCAAAAATCATGCTTTGGGCAAATAATTGTAACTGCAGCAGTAGTATTTCCAGATTTTTTTTAAAGCATTCTACTAAAATAACTGCACTTGGCTCCAGCAAAACACATACCTGATCCAAGCATTAATCTGATCCGAGCATATAATTCCATTGTACTAAATCACTTCCAGTTCAGTCCCATTATATAGAATTCCTGAAGTTGGTGTAGCACTTAATTTTATACAATTCCATCCAAGAATAATATTTCCTGCAAATTTTCTCCAGGACTGCATATGTGAGATGTGTAATCCTTTACACATTAACATGTACGAAGCACTGAACATACCTTACACAATTTATATTTATTTCACAGGATGAGGATTAAGAAGCATTTGGAAAATATTATTCTTTTTTGATTGCAAAATATTTGTCTCAATTTGTGGCTGATTAAACGTCCCATTTTTGCAATCATCTTGTAGTTACTTATGAATCACTTTACATGTAATCAACATTCATACTCAAAACTGAACCATGTTAGAAAACTGGAATATTCACGAACCATTGGAATTAACCCTGGTAACTGGTTGATAGAAATAGATTAACTGATGAACAAGGGCTCGCCAAATTTTAGTCTTACATGTTAACATTGTAGGAATAAGGTTGCAAACAGCAGGAGACACAATTTGCATCTCCTGGTAGTTGGAAATAATGAAAAGAAAATAGCAAGAGAAGCAAGACCAAAAGACAATGTGCCATTCATGCATTTGTTGTGTTAAAATTGTGACATATAAGGCAGCTGTAAATGGTTACATGACTAACGGAGGTTATGATCAGCTCCTTAGTGTGGTTCAAAATAAATGGCATTGTTGGAGAAAGTAAATCATTCAAATCGCCTGTCCCCTGTGATCAGGATGAAAGACAAAAGGGATTGATGACCAAGATTGCAAATGACACCAGAAAAGACAGAAAATAGATAATTTGAAGATCAATGAAAACAGTAGAAGGACATAGGGGGACTGGTGGAAATGGCTATGGAAGGAGGATGGAATTCAATGTCAGTAGATGCGAGCTGGTACAACTGGTCAATAAATACTTTTAATAAAATTATTCTGGATGATGACAACCAGAGAGATATGGGGTTGCAGCTTATTATGTCATTAAAAATAATGGCTTCTCCTGTGTATGTCTCTAAAAAGGCAAATTGATTATTGGTTTTATGGCTTGGCTTGAAAGAAGGTCCGGTGGCTGGGACAGCGTTCTGGCGGCGGTGACCTGAGTCCGGGGTTCGGCCGCGAGCCAGCGGCTGCGTCAGCAGGACTGGTGGACGGCAGCTTCGACCACCCCGGGCCGCGGTGATTGAGCCGCTGGACTGTTTTAACATCGCCCGGTGGGGTATCGCTTCAGCGCAGAGGGAGAAGAGGAGGGAAGTGACTGCAGACCTAAGACTTTTGCCTCCATCACAGTGAGGAGGTGCTAGGTGGACTCACTGTGGTGGATGTTAATATGTGTTTATTGTTGGGTTTTTTATTGTATTGTATGTATGTATGACTGCAGGCACAAAATTTTGTTCAGACTTCGGTCTGAATGACAATAAAGGAAACCTGTAAACCCTGTAAAGTGGAACTCAAAATTGAATGATAAATCTGTACAAAAACCTAATAAAAACATAACAAGCGTGAAACCCACTCTTCTGGACAGCAACATGGGAAGCAAAGGAAAAAGTTGGAAAAAATAGCAATAGTTGGCTATCCAACTTTGAGACTGTTCCACCATTTAGTGGTACCATGTGCCATCATCCATATTTAAAACCCTGTTGCAGGTGTCTCCCCATATCCCTTGATCTCTACTAACCACAATAAATATAAATACTTCTTTGAAAATATTTAGCAATCTGTCTTCAACGAGTTTTGTTAGAAACGTCTGTCTGAGAAGGGTGAACCTGTTGAATCCTTAAAAAACCATACCCTTCATTCTTTGACTGCAGCCTCCTGTCTGGACTTACCCACTAATAAAGATATCTGTTCAATCCTGTTAGAATTTTGCAGCTTTGTGTGAGATCTGATCTCATTCTTTGAATCTTTGGTGGAGAGAAGCTTACTTGATCCATTCGCTCTTCTTATGTCAGTCTTGTCACCTCAGGGATCAGTCTGGTAAACATTTGGTCCCTCCATAGCAAGAGTAAAGAGAGTTAAGAGTGGTTAATTATCATGTGTACTGACAGCAGAACAATTAAATTCTTAAGGGCCTGTCCCACGATGCGAGTTCACCCAGGAGCTCTCCCGAGTTTAAAAAAATCAAACTCGTTGAACCTCATCATGAGTATTTTCTTGGAAGTTTTTCACACTGTTGAAAAAACTTCACGAATTTCCGCGTTTCCCGAGTACCTGCCGTTAGCATTACGAGCCGCTACGAGATATCCACGAGCTCCGACGTACCCGCTACGTACATTGTACACGAGTTTGATTTTTTTTTAAACTCGGGAGCGCTCTTGGGTGAATTCGCATCATGGGACAGGCCTTTAACGGTAGGTACTCGGGAAATCTGGTAAACTCGTGACATTTTTTCAACACTGTGAAAAATGTCCACGAGTAAAAAAATACTCGTGATGAAAAAAATTGTTACTTTTTACTCGTACGAGCCGCTATGAGACATCCACAAACTCCTACGGACCCACTACGGACATTCTCCGAGTTTGAATCAGGGGAAAACTCGGGAGAACTGTTGAATTACCTCATACAGTGGAACAGGCCCTTTACTTACAGAGGCATAACAGGCCGGTAACACAATACACTTCAATGGTTAGCATAGTGTAGTGTTTGAAAGCCTGATGGTTGTTGTTGGGAAGAATTTATTCTTGAACCTGGCATTCACAGTTTTCAGACTCCTACACCTTCTTCTGAAGTAGGAGTAAAAACTAGAGTGTGGCCAGGTTGATCTCCTTTATTCAAGTTGCCAAACCAAGCAGTGATGTAACCAGTTAATATACTCTGTACTGTACAATTTCAAAACAGTATTTGCTGACATGCAAAATCTTCTCAATCTCCTAAGGAAGTAGAAGTATTGATATTTTTCTTAATGATTGCTTCAATGTGCTGGACCCTGGACAGATCTTCACAGTGCCTTTGATAGCTCAGCGAGTAGAGCGGAGGATTGTAGGTGCTTACTGGTAATCCTTAGGTGGCTGGTTCGATTCCAGCTCGAAGGACGTCTATTCTTTTAGTCAGAGAGTGATGAATCTATGGAATCTTTTGCCACAGAAGGCTGTGGAGGCAAAGCCAGTGGATATATTTAAGGCAGAAATAAATAGATTCTTGATTAGTATGGGTGTCATGGGTTATGGGGAGAAGGCAGGAGAATAGGGTTAGGAGGGAGAGATAGATCAACAATGATTGACTGGTGGAGGAGACTTTATGGGCCAAATGGCCTAATTCTGCTTCTACCACATGATCTTATGACCTTATGCATGTTTAGGAATTTGAAGTTGTTGACTCTCTCCAGCGACAGCTCATCAATGAAGACGGGTTTGCAGATCCTCGGCTTTTCCCTTCTAATGTCAACAATCAGCTCGCTGGTCTTGTTGACATTAAGACCAAGATTGTTATCCTGGCCCAATGCAATCAGATTTTCGATCTCCCTCCTCCACACTGACTCATCATTACCTGTTATTCGTCAAATAACTATGGTGTTGTCACCAAAATTAAAGGTGTCTTTGGAACTGTTTTCGGCTGCATAGTCATGGACATTGAATTAGTAAAGCAGGGGGCTGAGCACACAGTCCTTGAGGTACTCCTCTGCTGATGGTTATCGGGGAGGAAGTGCTGTTGCCAATTCACACTGAATGTAGTCTACCAAGGAGGAAGTGGAGGATCCAGTTGCATAGGGATAGCAGAGACTCAATTCCCCGAGTTTAATAACAAGTTTGGAGGGAATGATGGTGTTGAACACAGAGCTGTAGTTGATGTACAACAGTCTGATGTACATGTTCTTATTGTCCAGGAAGTCCAATGCAACATGGAAAGCCAGCAAGATCACATCCTACTTGATCTATTTTTGCATTAGGCAAATTGTAATAGGTCCAGGTCTTACAGAGATACATAGATACATAGACAATAATGCAGGAGTAGGCCATTTGGCCCTTCGAGCCCGCACCACCATTCAATGTGATCATGGCCGATCATCCACAATTGGTACCCCATTCCTGCCTTCTACCCATATCCCTTGATTCCGCTAGCCCTAAGAGCTCTAACTCCCTTTTGAATGCATCTAGTGAATCGGTCTCCACTGCCTTCTGAGTCAGAGAATTCTACAAATTCACAACTCTCTGTGTGAAAAAGTTTTTCCTCATCTCAGTTCTAAATAGCCTACCCCTTATTCTTAAACTGTGGCCCCTGGTTCTGGACTCCTCCAACATCGGGGACATGTTTCCTGCATTTAGCATGTCCAATCCCTTACTAATTTTATATGTTTCTATAAGATACCTCTCATCCTTCCAAATGCCAGTGAATGCAAGCCTAGTCACTCCATTCTTTCATCATATGACAGTCCCGCCATCCCGGAAATTAACCTCGTGAACCTACACTGCACTCCCTCAATAGCAAGAATGTCCTTCCTCAAATTAGGTATGAGTAGGTAAGGTAAGAGCAGATATGCACCATAACCAACCTTTCAAAGCACTTCATCACCTCGGACATTAGTGCTACCGGTTGGTAGTTATTGAGACATGTCACCCTAGTATTATTGATACAATTTTAAAGCAGTTGGGGATCTCGGGCAAGAGCATCCTTCCTCAGAAACCAAAACTACACACAATACTCAAGGTGCAGTCTCACCAAGGTGCTGCACAATTCCAGCACTCTTGTTCCTCTAATCAAATCTTCTTGCTATGAAAGCCAACATAGCATTTGTCTATTTAAATCATCTGTTGCACTGTGCATGCGATTGCTGTATAATAACGTAAGACATATGAGCAGAATTAGGCTCATCCAGTCTGAGTCCATCAACCCATTCAATCATGGCTAATCTATTGTTCCCTTTCAACCCTATTCTCCTGCCTTCATAGTTCGGTCCCTCACATCTCATCGCACTTCCACAATCACCCCACCTTCCTAATCTGTTACATTCAAATAATAACCTACCTTTCTGTTATTGCCACTAGACTGGATAACATCACATTTATTCTCTTTATTCTATGTCTGCCATGCATCACCCCACTCTTTCAGCTTCTACAAATCAACCTGAAGCTTCTCTGCATTCTCTTTAATGATCACCTTTCCTCCAGCTTTGTGTTACCTGCAACCTGGAGATATTATATTTAGTTCCCTCACCAAATCATTAATATGTATCAGGCGTAGCTGAGATCTAAGCACTGATCTATGCAGCACCACTCGAGTCAATGTCTGCTGATCAGAAACAGAGATATCTATTCCAATTCTATGTTTCTAATTAGCAAAACAGTTATCTATCCATTTCAGTGCCTTACCCTTACGCATTTGGTTTAATAATGCATGCTAATCTCTTCTGTGAGATCTTATTGCAGCTTTCTGAAAGTCTAGATACACTACATCCACTTGTTCTCCCTCATTTAATCTGTTATGTCCACAAAATTTTCCAGCAGCTGGGTTAAGCATGATTTCCCTTTTGCAAATTTACGCTAACCTCATCAGAACCCATCATGCTTCTCCAAGTGATCTGATAGTACTTCTTCTATACTGGACTCTGGTATTTTCCCCAGTGTCAAGCAAGGGATAATATCTGCCTTGGGCACAATCGTCATTCTGCAAATTCAAATTCGTCAAATCATAAAGTCTGCCCAAAATGTGGCTGTACTGATACAATAACCAGGGCAATGCAAAGTACAGAAGAAAAGGTGACAAACAAATAACAAAATAACTCAACTATGAGTGGAAATGGTATCAGAGATGTGTGAAAGTTCTGCCAGTTAAAGGATGTGCCATGTATTTATTTATCTTAAATCCTAGAGAGCAACATGCTAGTTGTGATCACAGCAGACAGCACTGTGTTATCATCCCAACAGAGACCGCAGCGTCAATTTGGAACTCCAATTTGAGTGTGATCGAGGAGGGCGAGGGAAAATAAAGTAGGTTGCGTTTAAGTAAAGATTCATAGAGTTGTCAATTTCTCTAAATTAATTGGAATTTGCTCAAAAATGTAAAAGAGTGAATAAGAACTCTTCCACAAACACTAACTTAGTCTGTGACTATAAACTTCTGTAGCTGATGTTATTTGACTCGAAAACATGTCACAAAGCTCAAAGCTGTTCTCTGCAAAACAGAAGCATAACCAATCAAACTGCTGGGGAATAATTCATGAAGACCTTTGGTTTATTTATGAGTTCAAAATTACTTGTATATCTCCTGGGGATATATCCCAGTGAGTCAGTGGTGCTGTTGTCTCTGATTTGAGAGATCTGTTTGGATGAAGTGTCTTGGGGATGGAATAGAATTAAAATTTGAATTGGTATCTTCTTTGGCATGTTTGTGCTGTGTTCTCATCAGATTTTGGGAAGCAGGTGAGACTCCATTAAGAATCAAGGGCATCATAACTATTGAAATCTGGGTCTGATGACATTATTCACACATTGATGCAATTTTATTCTCAGTCCATACAACATGCTGACTTTTCTGAACCATATGGGCTGAATCAGCTAATAGAACTGTTGCTGCCTCCACAGCACCTGGTGATCCAGGTTCAATCCTGATCTTGGGTGCTCGTTTTACACGTTCTGCATGTAACCGCTTGAAATTCCTCCAAGTACTCCAGTTCTCGTCCACAGCCCAAATACATACAGATTGGTAGATTAATTGGCCACTAATAATTGTCCCTATTTTGTAAGTGAATGTTAGAAACTTAAGAAAGTTCATGAGAATATGAAAATATCTAAAAAAATTGGGTTAATGTAGAATTAGTGTAAATGGGTGATTGACGGCTGGATGGCATTGGTGGGATAAAGGTGTTGTTTCTCATAAGTCTCTGATGCTGCCTCACGGTGCCAGATACCTAGGGTTTGTTCTTGTCGCGAGGTGCTCTCTGTGTGGAGTTTGTATGTTCTCCATGCGACAGCGTGGGATTCCTCCAGGGGCTCCAGTTTCCTCTCATATTCAAGGGCATGCGGGTTTATAGGTTGACTGGCCTCTGTAACTGGACACCAGGAAGAACGATAACATAGAATTTATGTGATTGGGTGATCAATGGCCGGCGTGGACTCGATGGGCCAAAAGGTTTGTCCAAACTAAATTAATCTAGCACTCTCTAAATCTGTGCCATATCTGCTCGATTTTTTCAATGTGCTCTATTATTACATCCATCAAGCCTTTTGAATGGACTTGGCAACGGACCTGAATGAATACGCCACAGTCGTTACAGACTTCATAAGGAAATGTGTGGAGGACTGCGTTCCAACCATCCACCGTCTGAGTGTTTCCTAACCAGGAGCCTTGGATGAACCATGCGATTCGCATTCTTTTGACGGCAAGATCCCGGGCATTCAGGTCTGGCGATGCAGAGGTCTATAAGAAGTCCAGATACGACCTTGGTAAGGCCATCAAAAAGGCCAAAAGGGACTTCTGCTCTAAGCTGGAGGATGAGACAGATGTAGGGCAACTGTGACAGGGCTTGAATGCCATCACTTCCTACAAGGCGAAATCAGGAGGCGGCTCAAACGACAGCGAAGCATCACTCCTTGATGAGCTCAATGCTTTCTAGGCACGGTTCGATAGGGAGAATACTGATGTGCCTTCCCGAGCCCCTATTCGCCCTGACGGTGTTACAGTCATAGTTATAGAGGTCGACGTCAGAAAATCCTTAAGGGGGGTGAACCCTCGGAAAGCGCCTGGACCTGATGGTATATCCGGCCGTGTTCTAAAACCCTGTGTGGACCAACTGGCTGCAGTTTTTACGGCCATTTTCAACCTCTCACTTCTGAGGTCTGAGGTTCCCACCTGCTTTAAGAGGGCATCAATAATACCGGTGCCCAAGAAGAGTAAGGTGATGTGCCTCAATGACTATCGACCCTGCTTTACTCACTCTATACCCATGGCTGCGTAGCCGGTCACAGTGCGAACTCCATCATCAAGTTCGCCGATGACACCACTGTGGTTGGATGAATCACAGATGGGGACATGTCAGAGTATAGAAGTGAGATCGACCGACTGACCAAATGGTGCCAGCACGACAAACTGGCTCTCTACATCAGTTAGACCAAGGAACTGATAGTGGACTTTAGTAGGGGAAGGATGTAAACCCACAATCCTGTTCATATCAACTGGTGGAGAGGGTCTTCATGTTCGTTTTCTAGGTCTATACAAAACTTGAGAGTCTTCAATTTACAACAGAAGTCTTTAATGCTTTACTCAATGCTGACAGCAAGCCAACTAAAAATGCCTGCACACACATAATCTGACTGCACACCCACACTATCTACACACAGTATAAACTATATAGAAAACATCTCCCTTTGTCCTGTGCAGCACCACCTGCTGTGCGGGAGGAGCAACAGGTCCTCCCACCCCACACAGTCCACCAAACATCACAAGGGTCAATAACTTCAAATTCCTGGGCGTGCATATATCAGTAGATCTTCCCTAAACTTCTGCCGCCGGTGCACGGTAGAGAGCATTCTGACTGGTTGCATCGTGGCCTGGTTCGGCAACTTCAACTTCCAGGAGCGAAAAAGACTACAAAAAGTTGTGACCTCTGCCCAGTCCATCACCGGCTTTGACCTCCCCACCATCGAAGGGATCTAACGTAGTTGCTGCCTCAAAAAGGCAGCCAAAATCATCAAGGACCCACACCATCCTGGCCACATACGTAACTCACCACTGCCATCAGGAAGAAGGTACAGGAGCCTGAAGACTGTAACGTCCAGGTACAGGAACAGCTACTTCCCCACAGCCATCAGGCTATTAAACACAACGAATAAGCTATCAGATTCAGATTCAGATTCAATCTTTATTGTCATTGTGCAATGTACAAGTACAGAGACAAAAAAATGCAGTTAGCATCTCACCCAGAAGTCAGAACACAGAATAATGGAACAGTAATATATACAGTAGCAGTGGTGCAATTTTCGGGGGGGGGGGGGGGGGGGAGATCAGCAGTCACTGGGGGAAGGCGTGTCCGAGGGGTGGGGTGACTGGCAATCACCAAGGTGCAGAGTTAAGTAGGGTAACAGCAGCAGGGAAGAAGCTGTTCCTGAACTTGCTGGTCCAACAACAGAGAGACCTGTAGCGCCTCCCAGATGGGAGGAGGGTAAACAGTCTGTGGTTGGGGTGAGAGCAGTCCTTGACGATGCTACATGCCCTTTGCAGACATCGCTTGCTTTGGACAGACTCAATGGAGGGGAGTGAGGAACCGGTGATGCATTGGGCAGTTTTCACCACCCTCTGCAGTGCTTTCCGGTCGGAGACAGAACAGTTGCCATACCATACTGTGATACAGTTAGTAAGGATGCTCTCGATGGCGCAGCGGTAGAAGTTCACCAGATGGACTTTCTTTAGTCTCCTCAGGAAGAAGAGGCGCTGGTGACCCTACTTGATCAGTGTTGAGTTATTGTGGGACCAAGAGAGGCCATCAGAGATGTTGAACCCCAGTAACCTGTAGCTGGAAACATGCTCCACCTCCGTCCCGTTAATATGGATGGGGGTGTGCCTGCCACCCCTAGACCTTCTGTAGTCCAATTGGGGGGAGAGTTCCTTTCACAGCGTGTGGAGAGTCTGTGCCAGAGGTAAAGTTGCGGGGAGGGCAAGAGTGGTGAGAAGGAGGGGGTCAGGGATAATGCCAGTAACACACCGCTGCCACTGTTCTCCGGGCGCAAAGCCATCGCACTGCAGCCGGGGATAGAAGCAGCTCGGGGAGCGGCAAGCGGCCACAGGGCGCCGGGACCCTTCTTCAGACTGATGGAGGGTGGGGGGGGGGGGGGGGGGCGAGTAGAAGAAAGGAAAAAGGAGGAGGAGGAGGAGGAGGAGGGCTGAGGGAGAGCTAGGAAGGGGAGGAGACAGCAAGGGCAAACGGAATTGTGAGAATTCAATGTTTATACCACCAGAGTGCACTGCCCAAGTGGAATATGAGGTGCTGTTCCTCCAATTTCCAGTGGTGCTCACTCTGGCCATGGAAGAGGCCCAGGACAGAGAGGTCGGATACGGAATGGGAGGGGGAGTTGAAGTGCTGAGCTACCGGGAGGTCAGGTTGGTTATTGCGGACCGAGCGGAGGTGTTCGGCGAAACGGTCGCCAAGCCTACGCTTGGTCTCACCGGTGTAGATCAGCTGACATCTAGAGCAGCGGATGCAATAGATGAGGTTGGATGAGATGCAGGTGAACCTCTGTCGCAACTGGAACGACTGCTTGGGTCCTTGAATGGAGTCGAGGGGGGAGGTAAAGTGACAAGTGTAGCATCTCTTGCGGTTGCAAGGGAAAGTGCCCGGGGAGGGGGTGGTGCGGGAGGGAAGGGAAGAATTGACAAGGGAGTTACGGAGGGAGCGGTCTTTGCGGAAAGCAGACATGGGGGGAGATGGGAAGATGTGGTGAGTGGTGGGGTCATCCAACGTTGCCTATTTCCTTCGCTCCATAGATATTGCTGCACCTGCTGAGTTTCTCCAGCACTTTTGTCTACCTTCAATTTTCCAGAATCTGTAGTTCCTTCTTAAACAAGATAGACAGACAGACAGACAGACAGACAGACAGACAGACAGACAGACAGACAGACAGACAGATAACTGCAGTATTATTAAGTAATTACTACAGTATTAGTAAGTCATGAAAACAAACCTTCAGTTTCAATGGGTGAATGCTATTGGTTCTACTTGGTTGCAGAAGAAAAACACAATTTATTGTGTAAAATTAAGCTAAAGACTAGAGGTAGCATTGGTCGGAAATGATGTCCTGAGCAGCATCATGGCCCACTGTAGTGATCATGATTAATTAGTGTGAACACAGTGACAAGGTCCTTTTAACTATTCATTACTATTTTCCAAACTGTGCGTCTTGGAATCGTCAAAGGGTTAAAATGAACCTCAGTGAGCTTCAACACGATGTTTAGGTTTAAATGGAAAGTTCAAGGTTCAAGTTTATTGTCACATGTACCAATTAAGGTACCGTGAAATTTGAGTTGCATAATTTTTTATTTGATGCCCAATGATGCATCTCCCTGCTCGATCTTTGGACTATCTTTGATCGGACTTTACTGGACTTTATTTTGCACTAAACATTATTCACGTTATTCCCTTCATCGTGTATCTGTACACTGTGGATGGCTCGATTGTAATCATGTATTATCTTTCCACTGACTGGTTAGTACGCAACTAAAGCTTTCCACTGCACCTCAGTACTTGTGACAATAAACTAAACTCCTCAACTCATTGGTGAAATTCACCATTGATCCAGCTTCACACCAACCAAAAGAGTTTATCTTCCAACTGAACACCATTTTCCTGCACTATCTGCTTATCATTCTATGATCAAATCATGTCTAATCCCTACAGACCCACAAGGTTGTTCAGAGAGGGGGACGCAGAATGAGATTTCCAGTGTTTGTCCTGGAAAATCTCTCTTCTTTAGACCTTCATCATCTTGCTGCTCCTCAATTTATGCTTCTGGAATCTCAGGCTTCAGGTCATCTCTTTGTTCTTCCTCAGCCACCAGCCACTTGTCTTCTATTGGCAGTGAACAGTACATTGTAGTGAAGATTCCTCACCACATCAATGTGTGCTTTGCACAGCCATGGACTGATGAAGTAATCGGAGCCTGGTTTCAGCCAACCAAAGATTTGTTCAACCAGTTCTTGTTTCTTCGTGGCTATCACTGGATTGATGCTCTTCAGGAGTGGTAGACGAGTATGCAGATATCAGATTCAAAGAAATAGAGCAAAGTTTTATTTCCCAGATCAATTTCTCAGAATAAAGCTGTCCACTCAAACACCAGGCAGTGTGGATTCCCCAATGGTGAACTTCTCCATTATATCTATATCATTGCAATCCTTGTCCTCTGGATACTGTTAAACATGTATACTCCAAGTCTTTGAGCATCAGAGTGTTGGAAGAAATGAAAATGTTTGTTCCACACTGATTAATATTATTAGGTGCCCACCACATGCTAGGGCAACACCAAGCTTACTAATGTGGGCCGCAACTGGAATTGCCCAGTCCAATTTCACAATTGGTGCAATATCACCAACAAATAACCACCAATTTACTCCAGGTAAAATCTGGAACTTTTGGTAAATGTAATAATAATTGTTAATGATCACCTTTATAACACTTTAAAAATTATGTGAAAAGTGCCAGAGTATGTCTGCCTCATTGGAGTAAGCCACAGCAAATGTTGTCCTGACACTCTAAATTTTTCTTTTCTTTTTTACCCCTTTTGCTAAATTGAATAATGGTCTATTTTCCAGACAGATACTGAGAATTTATTCATTTTGGATCATGAAAGACCAAAACAAAAGCATTATTCAACCCAATTTCCAGGCATGTATTCTTTACTCACGCTGCCTCCTCTGTACTGGGGAAATCAAACACAGGCTGGGTTTGCTGAACACCATCCAGTCAGCAAGCATGATTCTGAGCTTTCAGTCACTAACCAGCTCAACTCCTGCATCCTACTCCCAGACTGTTTCAATGCTGCTCATCACGACCTTGAGGAATAGCACCTAATCTTTCTGTTGGCCACTCAAACCCTCCTGCCTTAATATTGACTTTAACAACTTGGAACTGCTCCTATTTCCTTTGCTAAGCAGTTACTGGTAATGAAAGCCAGCTGCACTGAAGCCCACGAGCGTGATATTGGAATATGGGTGGCGGAATGGCCTGATCATTGGAGTCCAGCTACCTTCCCGCTATCTGACCACAAGTGCCTTTATCTCTTTGCTTCCCCTGTGCTTTTATTGTTCAAACCATTTGCTGGATGTGCATTTATTCCCCATCCCAAATTGCCACTTGAGGAGGTATTTAAGTGCTAATCACATTGATGTTTCAGTAGTCACGAGTAAGCCAGATCAAGTAAGGAGATCAAATTTCCTTTCTGAAGGACATTAGTTAAATTAGTTGGGTTTATACATTGATCCATGACAAATCTAATTCCATGTACAAATCTAATTCAATTTTCAAATCCGCAGACGAGACCACCATTGTGGGCCAGATATCAAATAATGATGAGAGAGTACAGGAAGGAGATTGAGCACCTCATGTCCTGGTGTCGAGACAACAACCTTTCTCTCAATGTCAACAAGACAAAGGAGATAGTGATCGACTTCAGGAAGTGAAGCGAAGTGGTACACATACCACAGTTTGTATTGATGGCGCTAAAATAAAAATTCCTAGAAGTCAATATCACCAACTTCGCCTGGACCACCCTTATTGAAGCAACCACCAAGTATGCACACCAATGCCTCTACTTCCTCAGAAGGCTTAGGAAGTTAGGCATGTCCCCTACAACTCACACCAACTTCTTCAGATGCACCATAGAAAGCATTTTATCAGGATGCACCATCGCAGCTTGGTTTGGGAACAGCTCTATCCAAGATGCAGCCTAGACAATCACACAAACCAACCTCGCTTCCATTGACCCAATTTATACCCTTATGCTGCTTCGACACCTCTCCTCTCTCCCATCAGGCAAAAGGTATAGAAGTGTGAAAACGCACAGATTCAGGGACAGTTTCTTCCCAGGTGTTATCATCCCACCACAACTACTATCTACCTCAGTGGTGACCCTCAGCCTATCTTTGATCAGACTTTACTGGCTTTACCTTGAACTAAACGTTATTTGCTTATCATGTATCTATACACTGTAAATGGTAGCAATGTTACAAAATTTTGAGATTTTAAAAATCAAGTCTCCAATTTATCCCATCAGATAAAGCATAAAAAGAAGTTTAATTTGACACCTAATTCACCTAAAAAAGGTTATGACCATTTTCATACTGAAATTAGCATCTTGTTCCCTATTGCTTTTCCATTGACTTAACTCAAAAGCTGTGATCGAGGACAGTCAAAAGCCCATAACTTTCTTAAAAATTAAGAGAACTGAATGAAATTTGCAGTTATTATAGATTGAAGCATTCTGAAACAAACATGAAACAATTTTACTTGGATGACCTGAAATTAAAGCATATAATTAGTTAGTTACCCAATTGTAGCTAAGCACAAAATTAAATTACTAGATCTAAACATCTATCCATTTCTTAAGAAAAAGTTAACATATTTAAATAACCTAATTGTCCAAATAACATTCACACAATAATTCACAATATAACATGATTTTTAAATTGCATTGTCATGAATTTATACGCTAAATGGAAGGAAATTAGTGTTTAATTCCCGTAAATGAATGGGCATTTAAATCATCTTGCGAGTGAGATTTTGTGGAATGCGATTGTTTGAAAACGGCATTTTAATCCCGCCCCCTTCTCAAAGGCGCCAAAGTCGCGCACACGGCCAGTGGCAGAACTGCAGCGCCGCTGAAGGTAAGTTTTTTAACATACCTATAAATTACTCAATTGTAATCATTTATTGTCTTTCCGCTGACTGGATAGCACACAACAAAAGCTTGTCACTGTACCTCAGTACACATGACAATAAACTAAACTGAAACTGAACAAAATCCATTTGCTTCATCAATGCCACCTCCTTTCTGCTCCCAATAACATTTCAACCATTACTGAAATTAATGGGATACAAAAGGAACATCCTTTGCTCCATTCCAGCAAGCTGCCATTTATTTTACAGAACAGATTGTTCAGTATGCATTACGTGCACATATGTGACCTTATGATAAAATACACTATTGTAGTACTGGATTACAATTGTTATGCCAAAAACAGTTCTATACATATGATAATTGTAAAACCACATAAATGCCTCACTGTGGGGTGCACTTTTGCCCACAGACTTGTGAGTAATCACATTTCTCATTTTGTTGTTTGTTTTTGGGGAGCGCTAAAGGGTTCGTGAAATTGAAGCTATGCAGAGAAATCAACATATGAGTTTGATTGCAGATACAAAAAAAACCCTTCCAAGATCTAAAAAACTCGCGAGTGCATTAAGCCCTTTAAATAATGCCAGCTGCAGTTTACTTGTCCATCGCTTGGAAACCACCGGCTCTTAGAAAGGAAAAGAATTGTGCTTTCGGAAACATCGCCATTGGCGAGCTATTGAACATGGACGAGGGAATTTACTACTCATTTATGTGTTCATCGCCATCACTTCAATGCTGCCCACCACCAGTGTGCAGAAGAAGAGAAACCTGCAGCAGAATTTCTAAATTGGTTTCTTCAACGTTCACCTTCTTAGGTAAAAGCATAATTTATCTTGACAGAGACAGCAATTTAAGTTTGTAAGACCATGTGCTTTCTCATCCCAACGTTTCCTCTCTGTGTATGAAGATTAGCCTCTGGGCAGGAATACAAAGCGACTAAACAGATATTTGATTACAACAAAATCCCAGATGGAAACTTAGTTTTTTAGTAAAAATTGTAGTCTGGGGACGTGGTTAAATATATATTTATAAAAAATGAATGCTCTGCAATACTAGCTAAGGTACAGCTATGGGTCATAGCTAAGAAGCCTTATGTTTGAATTAAACCATTGTACTCACATTTTATAAATGCTGGCCAGATCTGGCTTTGTTTAATATAGGCAGTTTTCACTTAACCCTAGTTCTCAGCAATAATGGCATACACCTCATGCAGATAGACCTGGGCAATATCATGTGGCTTCCGAAGACTACCACATGCCCCTTCAAAGACAATCAACATAAAAGGAAGTGGTTCAGAAGGCAAGGAAAGCAATTGCTAGCATTTCGACATTCAAGGCCATTTTCAGAACCTAGTGCTTCCATCATGGATGTTCCGAAATGCAGAGTGCTTTTGTAACCACGGCCCCTTTAGCTTTGTGGTGGGATCAAATTATCAGCAGTCAAAGCTTGTATTGCAATTCAGTTTGAGAGACTTTTTTAAGAATCCATGCTTCCAGTATGAAACTTTTGTATCAAAAATTAAGAGAGTTTTTATTAAGTACAGGGTGATCCTTTATCTATCTAAGTATGTAATCCCTTCCTCTCAGCTTTTCCATTTATACCACATTGGTTTTCAAGATGGGGCTTTCCATTCTCAAACTTCATAACAAGAGGATTTCAGTATAGGAGTAGAGAGGTTCTTCTGCAGTTGTATAGGGCCACATCTGGAGTATTGTGTACAGTTTTGGTCTCCTAATTTGGGGAAGGACATCCTTGTAATTGAGGCAGTACAGGGTAGGTTCACGAGATTGATCCCTGGGATGGTGGGACTGTCATATGAGGAAAGATTGAAAAGACTAGGCTTGTATTCACTGGAGTTTAGAAGGATGAGGGGAGATCTTATAGAAACATGTAAAATTATAAAAGGACTGGACAGGCTAGATGCAGGAAAAACGTTCCCAATGTTGGGTGAGTCCAGAACCAGGGGCCACAGTCTTAGAATAAAGGGGAGGCCATTTAGGACTGAGGTGAGAAAAAAACTTTTTCATCCAGAGAGTTGTGAATTTGTGGGATTCCCTGCCACAAATGGCAGTGAAGGCCAAATCACTGGATAGATTTAAAAGAGAGTTAGATAGAGCTCTCGGGGCTGGTGGAATCAAGGGATATGGGGAGAAAGCAGGAACGGGTTATTGATTGGGGACGATCAGCCATGATCACAATGAATGGCGGTGCTGGCTTAAAGGGCCAAATGGCTTCCTCCTGCACCTATTTTCTATGTATCTATGTTTCTAATATCCTTATATATCTTGTTGGAGTCTCAGATGCCCTCTGAAAACTCTGAGATCACTGAGATGTTCTCTGAAGAATTGATGATAAATGGGAGTTTTTCGAATGGATTGTGGAGTACTATAGTGACTGGTTCTGGAACCTTTAATGTATGTTATAACTTGTATGTGGATATAGGTGAGCTTATTAGCAAGTTTACAGACCACATGGAAATCAATGGAGTAGCAGATAGTGAAGAAGATTATTTAAAGATACAGTGGGGTGGATCAGCTGGAAATGGGCAGAGCAGTGGCTGGTGTATTTTAATCCAGACATGTGCAATGTAATGTAGCTTGGAGAGCCAAATTATGATAGGACATACAGAGAAATAGTAAGAACCTTAGTACCGAGAGACCTTGGGGTGCAAGTCCATCACTTCCTAAAAATAATAACAAAGGTAGTAAAAAGGGTATTTGGTATCTTGCCCTCAAGTAATAAGTTTAAAGTTGGAACATTATATTGCAGCTGTACAAAATATTGCTTTGACCAACTTGGGATATTGTGTGCAGTGCCTTCACTTCAGGAAAGATATAGCCAAAGAGAGAGTGCAACGGAAATTCATCAGGATGTTCCCTGGAATGAAGGGCTGTGATTACAAGAAAAGATTGTATAGGGTAGATTTATTTTCACTAGAACGTAGGAGACTGAGAGGTGATACGATAGAAATTTATAAAATTCAGAGGTGCATAGAGTATATGGAGTATCTCTTTATCATGTATCTGTATACCTTGGATGGATCGATTGTAATCATGTATAGTCTTTCCGCTGACTGGTTAGCACACAACAAAAGGTTTTCACTGCACCTCAGTACACGTGATAATAAACTAAACTAAGCTAACATATGGGCTGGGGAGTTCAGAACTAGAGGGACAAGGCTCAAGGTGAGAGTGGAGAAATTTAAAGGAGACCTGAAGGGTCGGATTTTCATGCACAGCGTTGGTTATCTGGAACGAGCTGCAGAGGAAGTTGTGGAGTTTGGCACGATTACAATGTTTAAAATGCATTTGGACAGGTACCTGTATAGGACAGGCACAGTGGTACATGTGTCAATGGATGCGGGCAAATAGAATTAACATAGATCAGCATCACAATTGGTATGGATGAGGTAGGCTGACAGAACTGATGTTTGTGCTGCGTGTTTCTCTGCTATGTTGAAAGTCACAGAAAATATGCCCCTTGCGAGAGAGATTGACAGGTGACATGACAGTTGAGAGCCTCGCGAACTATTCAGAAAAAGAGTCTGAGGTGATAAGTTTGTGATTTTAAAAGGGCAGTAGAAAATAGGAGATGTTGCAGAAAGCAGTTTTAAGTCTTAATTGCAGAAGTGGTGCTTTAGGATAATATAAAGAATTGCCCAGTGGGTTATGGAAATAAAACAAGGTCATGAGATGAACATCCAGTTCTGATGAATGGTCACAGATCTGAAACATTTTTTTTTGCTGCATATACTGCCTAAACTGCTGAGTTTTCCAGCATTATTGTTGTTTAAATTATACAGTGTGTTTGAATGCAGAATGTTTTGGGGTCTTCTTCTGCAGTCTTGCAGTTAAGAAACAAAAGTGTTTAATTTTCATATGTACTGACAACAGAACAATGTCATTCTTTTTTTCAGTTATTATCCACGAGTAGTTGCTCTACTCAACAGCCAAACATTTGTAGCTTCCCTTTGATCTGGTATTTTGTTGGTTCACATGCTTGATCAATGTTTTTTTTAAAATCATTATTAATGTTTAGTGTTTTCTGAGTCATTCATAACTGTCACTGTATGTCATGTTGTTATGTGGGCAGAGCACCAAGGCAAATTCCTTGTATGTGAATACTTGGCCAATAAACTTACTTACTTACTTACAAACTTACTTACTTACAAAGTTACTTACTAACAAACTTACTTACTTACAAACTTACTTACTTACTTACTTACTTACTTACTTACTTACTTACTTACTTACTTACTTACTTACTTACTTACTTACTTACTTACTTACTTACTTACTTACTTACTTACTTACTTGCAGCAGAGTAAAATACCTGTAAACACACTACAGATTCATTTTACTTTGGAGTCACGTGAGTGACTTCGTGAAGAAGCCCGCCCCAGGACGCATTGCGGCATTACGTTTCAGCATGCAAAGCGGCAGCCGGGAGTCAGGGCTCCCGAAGAAACGAGAAAAAATCTAAGTTTAGGTAAGTACTTACCTTTACTGTTACAGCCCCTTTGCGTCTGCTTGTTTCCCGCAGGGCGTGCAAGCGGCCCCCTTGGACTCCGGGAGGAGTTTTCCGTTCGAGGGAGGGGAGGAAAGACGCTACTAGGGAGAGAGAGCGCCGGCGGACCATGAATGGGAGCTGTGCCGGTGCCGGTAAACTCTCCACAGGGGCGACATCAAGAGCGCAGGAGACGGCGCTAGCACTGTGTTGGGGTCCCCTCAGTCCTCGCTCGCTCGCGAGTACTGTCCAGGTGAGGCAGGCAGGCGGGCGGGAGGAGGCTTCCGACATTTGCGGAGCCGTCAGGGGGACCCACTGTACAGTGCTGGCGTGGAGTGCGCTGCAGCCCGAGTGCAGGTGAGCAGCAGCCCGAGTGCAGAGGCAGCCAGAATTGCTAGATAGAGCGAGGACCGCTAATCAGCGCCCCGCTCCCGACACTGCACCAAGCCGTCAGCATCAGCTGCGGGCTTGGGGGGGGGAAAATGCTGCACCTGCCCGCTGGACGAAAGGACGTCGTTGGGCAGCAAACAGGGGTGGACCGCTTAGCGGGCGGTCCGCAAACCCGACACCGCGACCGAGCCAGCCCGCTAGCGCCTGAGCAGCGGGCTGGATGTGTGTAAAACCGGGCGGTGGAGCCGTCATCGGACTGGGACGTCTCTCCACCCAGGAGGGGGAGAGACAGCCGCCTGAGCTGCAGGAGCGGCTCTTGGGCATTGGAAAGGTGAGTTTGCAGTTGTGTTTTATTACACATTTCAGGAACTCAACGCAAAAAACTCGCAGAGAAACTGCCCCGCTCCAACTCTACCAGCGGGGCAGCAACCGGCGGCAGCGTCGCTCGCAGAGCGTTTTCGCTATCCCTGAGACCGAGCCAAGCCAGTCTCGCCAGAGCCTACACGGCGGACTGGGAAAGCGGCCAGGAAGCCAAACGGCCGGTCGTCTCCGATTCGTCGGAGGGGGACATGTCTCTACCAAAGCAGAGAGAGACAGCCGCCTGAGCTGCACTTAGCAGCTCCTGGAGGAGAAGGTCCACCGGGAACAGCAGCGCTCCCGGCGAGACAGGACAGGCACCTCCTCCATAGTGTCGTTCAGGCACTGCCCTTTGCTACCCTCATACCACGGGTTGGAGCAGGAGGCTAGCATTGGTGACCAGGGCAGGGCTGGTCTGCAAATGGGGCAGGCGGACAAAATCGGGAGTATGCATGAGGTGCAGGATCAGGAACAGCTGTTGGGTGTCGTGGACCGCTTCGTAGCAACCCCACGGGCTGGAGCACCGCCGGAGCCAAAACAATGGCAGCCAGCAAGAATATACAACAAAAGAGAACTATGAGGCCCTTAAGGGGAATAAGCCTAAAACAGCAAAATCTGGAAGTTGTGGGGGCCCTATGCGGGCATAAAAACTCAAGCTACAGCGGATCCGAAGGCTCCTGATGTCAGCTATCACAGCCTATGCTTGTTCTGTGGAGATAACGAGATCAACACATGCCACCAGAAAGTGCTGGTATTAAGGTGTACCACGATTCGAACTAAATAATCTCTGAAGGGAAATACAACACCTGCCCTCAATCTCAAAGATGCAGGCTTGAGCAAAGCCCAGCAGCGGAGGCAGACTCACTGCTATTTGGGAGAGATCTGAACAAAAAGCTGAAGGAGATCGAAGAGGTATCAAAAACCTTCGGCATCATGAGGGCAGGCCAAGGGACGAGCAAACCACGACTTTCGATAACCTAACAGCAGCACCTCACGGCATCTACCAGTCTATGTCTAGAATATGGGACTGGTGAAAGCTTGGGGCCGCACTATCCCCAAAGATCTTTTAGATCAGGGCCCGCCGCGGACCCCCTGGAAAATGCGCCCCCCCCCCCCAACGTCGCCAGCACATCCTCAGAACAAAAGCACTCAGAAAACAGAAAACACAAAACCGCCAATAACCATGGAGGTAGGTGGGTCTGGTTCCTACCAGCATATAGAGCGCTTTCTTGGACTATCTTGGCTTTCATATTAATTCAGTCCACGTAACTATAAGGATGCCAAGAGACAACATGGTTGAATTGGCACAAACAAGCACAAAGTAATGGTCAAACTACCAACTACTCGACAAAATAACAGAGTAATTTGGAAAAAATGGTACAATTTCTGTCTACATCATTCAGATGTTAGTATCAAAAACAACATATAGGTTGTCATTGAGCATCTCATGAAGTTACCCACTGAAGTAATATCAGAAAGACAGTGGTGGGGTTACCACTTATACTGGGCATTAATTATCTAAAAAATGTTCGGGTGAATTTATGAGTTTATAGCACTTGCATGTATGGGTATAAATAGACTACACTATGGAGGTGGCCTATATTAACCATATGGCAGCATAAAGTCGGTATCATATGAGAAGTTGGTCAAACCAATTTGGCAATGGTATATCCATAGATGTATTTGACTATCAACAACTTACCTGGGTGGTAAGCAAAATACAGTGACAGACACCAGGTCACATAATATTAAGGACTACATCAATTAGATGTTTTCATATAAAGTTAACAAAACTATTAAGCTATATGATGCAACAGATATTAATGCATTTCATTGTCGCTGTACTGTACACTGACAATGACAATTAAAATGGAATGTGAAACTGATATCGATTATTTGCATTAACGCTATATCACCAGGTGTTCGGGGATGTCCTATGTATGTCGCGGGGGGAAACCAGACCCTGGGCCAGTGGAATCCTCATTAAAAAAATTTCTCTGGGACAGATAGTTCCAGCAGAAAGATCGTCAGCTATATATATTAACTTTTCTGACCTATAGGTCATGTTGTCATTCAAGAATGTATTTATAATATTGATAGACAAATGCGTTCACGCTGCATTGGTGAAATTAATTCTATGTATTTTTCCCTTCTGCCTCACCAATCGAGAACAACGCACAGTAAAAAAGGATTCTGCTTCAGGTATTTGATAGTACCTGACGGACTTACGCAGCCCTTGTTTCACTTCACGCCATGACATGGCTGTTGAAACTTGGATGGTGTTTTCCAGTACCCAGAATTATTAATATCGGAGTCGGGCACAAATCAACCTGTGCCATGAGAAATAAGCTCCTGAGCTGCAGATTCTGCGCAAGCCTCTGGGACTGGGATTGTTATACTGAATAATCGACACCATGTCAGCATCCTTTTGAACATCCACTGGACTACAACAATTGTCCAGCATCAAGAGAAGTACTGCAAGGATAAAGGGGAAAACCTACTCATCCGATACAGGTACTACGAACTGGAATTCCTGGAGAACCTTCATCATGATGAAGGATTCGGCTACAGTGCCATCAACACAGCTAGAATTACCCTGCCTGTTCTTTTTCAAAACAGCTACAGGACAACAGGCCATGGGGTCACTGGCTGGAGGTAAATTTGAAGGGTATTAAAACTCTAAAACCCTAGACTAGGTACACCTATATATGGGATGTCACAGTGGTTAACCACACTTCAGGGGATCCCACCAGCCAGAGCCCTAAACCTGAACCTTCTATGCACTAAAAACATATGTTAAAGGCACATGGAGCAGCACAGAGTGTCCAGTCATTATTCCTATTTTCAACTGGACACCATGCTCACAGCTTCAGACCAGATCTCTATCATTTGTTCAGGGAATGGTCAAACCAGACCAGGAACACCTTATCCAGTCATAAAACCGGGCTATCCGCCAGAAAACACGGTATGTGCCAAGACCCTATTACCTTACATAGACACAACCTAATTATGCGAGGGAGATGAAAAGCCTTATGGGTTGGTCACAAAACACCTTGTGGTCGGGTAACAAGCCTTTTTGAAATGGCTCAAGCAGGTTAAAGCTCCTGGGATAAAACTAACATGTATAAAGTTGTCATCCCACAGGAGAAGCTTCCACGTCAACGGCAAAAGAATGGACGTGCCTGTAAACCACATCCTGGCTACAGCAGAATAGTGGGGGTAAAACGTTCAGAGAAATAAATTATTATAAACTGTTGACAAAACCTGTTTTTTATTTGCAGGAAGATTCCAATCTGCAAATATTCAAATTAGCCAAGGGGAGCATTTAAAATTCTTCAGTGTTATTGTAAAAATACCATTGGTTTTTTTCTATAAACAGAATCATTGGTTGATTATGATAACACGCTTCCTCCCTCAAAGGCTTCGGCAGCGAGTGATATAAAGCTGTTACACGGTTTGAAATCACAGAGCTTTGAAATCTTCACGAAGTCACTCACGTGACTCCGAAGTAAAATAGTAAGATTAAACGAGAACTTACCAGTTTGAAGTTTGATCTGTATTTTATGAGGAGTTACGATGAGGGATTACGTGCCCTCTGCTCCCACCCTCATTACATGGATCAAACTGATAATTGATGTCTCTTTATTCTTTACTATGTTACTTCAAATACGTGTCTGTCTGTGATTCCACACCGCTGCTTTGAAGTTATGCCGCAATGCGTCCTGGGGCGGGCTTCTTCACGTAATCCCTCATCGTAACTCCTCATAAAATACAGATCAAACTTCAAACTGGTAAGTTCTCGTTTAATCTTACTATTAAAATTAATCACCACAATATTAACAAATCCCAAAGTTCTGAGTGCAACCAAAGACAGTCATGATTCATTGCTGCAGTTATTGTTGTGTGGTGTTCAAGAACCTAATGGTTGTTGAGAAGAAGCAATTCTTGAATCTGGTAGTTACAGATTTCAAACTCCTTTTTCTTCTTCCCAACCATAGTAGTGAGAAGTAAGTGAGTTAGCTGTAAGAAACAGTGCAGTCTTACAGGCGACACGACTGATATTCCTGAGTAAATGAGAAGCAGTCTACTTCAGGGGGACCACGAGTTTTGATGGAGCAAAGGTGATACTTGTGTGGTCATGATTCCGCTCTAGGTTAATAAAAATACAGCTACGATGACTGAAAACATCCACATTTAAAGTGGACAATTGGTCATGATAATCAAAAAATGATAACCGATAACTATTTGAATTTCCATAAATTTCAGACTCAGGTACAACCACAGTAATGAAAGTGACAGGTCAAAGATCTGGAAATGCAAGTTTAAATCCCATCACAACAGCTGGGAAATGTATGTTCAGCTATCTGCACTCAGTTTGCTTCACCATATTAAAAAAAAAAGGATTCTCCAGTTCACCACGTGAAGTCCCCAGGTTCCGATTTGGGGTTTGTTCCTAAAACCTGTTCACAACTGTTTGTAGTTGGGAAATCAATACAAACAATGTGTGGGAGAGATTCAAGATTCAAGACAGATTATTGTCATGTGTCCCAGATAGGACAATGACATTCTTGCTTTGCTTCAGCACAACAGAATATAGTAGGTCCTATATACCATTATATAAATATATACACACATGAATAAATAAAGAGATAAAGTGCAAATAAACAGATAATTGGCTATGAATGTTCAGAGTTTTGTATGAGTTGAGTTTAATAGCCTGATGGCTGTGGGGAAGTAGCTATTCTTGAACCTGGAGGTTGCAGCCTTCAGGCTCCTGTATCTTCCACCTGAAGGTAGCGGGGAGATGCGTGTGTGGCCAGGATGGTGTTGGTCCTTGATGATGCCGGTGCTGCCAGCCTTTTTGAGGCAACGACATCACAGTAACAGCAGTGACAGTGGAGTGAGAAAGCATGGGAAGAGTGGCCACCAGCAGCTTCAATGACTCAGTGAGTGAACCTGCTGAGTGCTTCAGGCTCTGCTTGGCTTCACCCAGCCCCCGGTTGGTGTGGCTTGGTAGGTGAGAGGTGGCGAGGCGAGGGGAGAGGAGAGGAGGGGAGGAGAGGGAAGGGGATAGGGAGTGGGATAAGGATGGAAGGCGACAAGGTACGCAGAAATAGCCCTTTCCCCACCAATCCCCACAGCAGCCAACAAATCCATTCCCAAGATAGGCCCAAAATGCTGGAGTAAATCAGCGGGATGGGCAACATCTCTGGAGAGAAGGAATGGGTGACGTTTCGGGTCGAGACCCTTCTTCAGTCTTCATTCCTTCTCTCCAGAGATGCTGCCTGTCCCACTGAGTTACTCCAACATTTTGTGTCAATCTTCGGTGTAGACCAGCATCTGCAGTTCCTTCCCAAACAAATTCATTCCCATACATCCCATCATTCTAGCAAACGCTTGTTCGCATGTGTGGCGTGCGCTTAAGTCGGTTGTTCAGGAACCATGATGGGCTTGTAGTCTCCTATTCCAGGCAACCGAAAGTCGGGAAATTGCACATCTTGTTTTTGCTCACTTCAGGCTGACCACATATTTGCCAACCAATTTGTCTGGTCTATGATCGCATGTGCTAGATTTGTAGCTCTTAAAAATTGCTTTTGGTGCAGGATTGAAATGTCCATTTGCGATTTTCAGATAACCTTTCTCAGAGACCTCGTATGTTGTCTGCACTGTCAGCCACTCACTGATGTCTCGTGTATCTCTAGCCCTGCTGTCAGCAGCAATGTCACCTTACTCCTCTACTCACCAGGTGTATTGGTCCTGTGTCCTCCCATGGGACTTCAACAATATGTTTCACTTTCAGAAAAACACTTATCATAAAAAAGGAGGATATCTACTTCCCCATGGAACACCGACATCCCCACAAACTGCCATCATCACTGAGGGAATCCCATTCTAGATTCCCTGCACATTACATGACTTCCTGGTCTTTAAACTATAAAATCCAGAACTCAATATCAATGTTTTGGAGTTCACCATCCTGTGAAGAGCACAATATTTTTTTCATCAATGCAAGAAGATGGAGGTCAATTGCAATAGTTTCCACCAGATAGGAAACAGGCAGCTGAAGTAGAGAGATATCGCAAAGAAACAGCGCAGCAAATCCACGCACTTCAACAAATCTAAATCTTTCCCATCAATGTCCACTCCCGTTTCCACCCACCTCACCACCCAATGCCACCACTCATGTACACACCAGGGCCAATTTACAGCAAATAAGAGCACCGAAAAGGGCCTGTCCCACTGCGGCGACCTAATTTGCGCGTTTAGAAGAGTTTGCTCTCGACTCAAACTCGCAGCATGGTCGACACGACAGGAGGTCCTAGGTGGTCATAGGGACTCTCCTTTATGCTCCAGGGATGTTCCCGCATACTTGCGGCCTCAGTTTGGTCAAGGAAAATCTTTCAGCATGCTGAAACATTTACCGCGAGTAAAAATTGATCGACATGGTTCTTTTGAACTAGTAGTGCAGTGGAGTTGGGTCGCTAGGCAGTCAAGGTAGCCATAGGCAATCTCCATTGCTGACCAGGCATTTTAATTGGTTCATTGGAGTTTTCAGAACCAAGGAAAACCAACCAGTAATGTTAAATGCTCACTAAACTTTATTAAAAGTTGGCTGGCTTCTAAAAAGTGTCTCCACTCCTTCTCCCCCCCCAAAGGTCCTGGCTATCTACCCTTTCTATGCCTCTTATAATTTCATATACTCGACTGATTTTACACCCCATCCTATTTTCTTTACTATTGTTATCAGCCTCAATCTTTCCTAAACTTTTCTTTTTCTTTTCACTTCTTTCATTCATACTCTTCTCATTTCTTTTGTTATTTATTTTAACATGAAGGAAACTTTTCTTTACCTTACATGTAAATATTTAGATAAGAACATTTCAGTTATATTATAGGTCATTCTTAATCAATCCAAGAGAGAGGCATTTCACCGAGAGGGCCTGTCCGCTGATTCCAGTGTGTACTCTTTCATTTCCAAGTGTGGTGCCATTCTTAATAAACATTAGCACAATTTGACTTACAACACATTTCTTGGCATCTCTGGGTGGGGGGACTATCACTGTCAATAGTGAAAATATAGCACATGGATGATAAATGCTAAGATCAGCTCTGTGCTATGTTGTGGATGTGAATTATGATTTGAAATAGCTTCAGCATCTGCAGCTTGTTCTTGAGGAAAGAATTGCTTTGCGTAGCGTAGGCGTTCCTGTGCTTTGGGGATTTGAGTTGCTGTTGCAGCTGCATCTGCTAACAGCCACACCCACGGTGAGCTGCCAAAGGTGGGAACAAGTAATGTTACATTACTCTCAAACATGTACATTTTCCTTGACTGGATTTTTCACTAGGAACTAATTTAATCGAACGCTTGAGGCAAAGAAAAATACTTTACGTCATTTGATTGTAAAAAGCAACTATTAAGCACATAATAATTCATTCATTATAGCTGAGGGAACTATCAGCATTAACAGTTTCCTCAGAGGTGAAATCACAAACCTCTGGTATTCTCGTGCATACTTTATTTCAGTAGTCATCATCCTAAAATTCTCCAGGTCTCTAGTGTTTTTCTCTCACAGCTACTTGTTTTACATGCAGAAATCATTAGAGCCTACAGCTAGCAAAAAATACAAGCTTTCCCAGCTTCATTTAAGATGTTTCAACTTTCCTCCAAAATCACATTGTGCTCCGAAACTCTTAATATAATTTGAAATTCCATTGGATCAAAATAATCTGATTATTGGGGGGATACTTTCAAAGCTTGAAGGTACATCACCTATGCATTCAGCAACCCCTTCAGTTTATAATATAGAACACATGGCACTGGGGAGGCAATAGACATTCCAGCAAGTTAGTGCTGCATTTCTTTGTGTTAACATGGATCATCTGTCATTTAATTGTTTGTCATAAACGATTCATATAATGGGAAAAGTGGAGACTTCTTATATCATCTAAAAATGAACACTTTTAATTAGCATTTCATGCAACTGGATCATGTTAAATACTGCGACATAAACCTGGCAGCTGATACTGTCTTTCATATGATATTCATTACTGGCTTGAATATATTTTATCTGCACAGATATCAGTGTTTATATGTGCACTTCATTTCTTATGAAGTAATTTCTAACTCAAACAATAGTGTATATGGAAATGTTTTATGACTTGAGCCATACTGAACTATTTTTTTCATCCTTCAATATTCCCATGGCTGCAACCCATATTGTACACAGAACCAGGTGCTTCTGTAAACTCAGTGGAATTCAAGAGTATAAAAAATATTGTGAACAAAAAAAGTTAAAGCTCTTTAAAAGAATCTTAAAATTTTATTTGGTTTTGCACAGAGGATCCTCACCAGAAAAGCAGTCTCTTCCTGCCTATCTCCAGTCACCATGTTCCCCGGTAACTTTGTCATTACAAACATGGGCAAATTTTTGTCATATACTTCTTAACAAACTTCTCATAGATAATTAGATGCTAAAAATGGATTAGTTTGTCAATTGAAAGATTTACAATGAAGCAAACCTGACTAAACCAAACCATTGCTACCTTCTCAATTTCATTGTACATCGAGTACTTACTGTGATCCATCACAACTACCTAGGTTCAAATCACAGCTTTTTAGTGATTTCTAATCAAATTATATTTTCTTCAAAACTATTGTGATCAAGTATTGTGTGAATCAAAACTGCAAATGATCAAATATTATTCCTGAAAGTGAAATAAAAACAGAAAATGCAAGAGGTGTGTAACCCTCCAAAAAATTAGATGAGATGATCTTTAGGATGAATTAGACTTGGATCCTCAGGCAACAAGTTATCCTTTCAGTTTGACGAGGAGCTGACATATGTTTGCACAGTTCTTTGTACGGGTCAAAAACACTAATGTGATTTTGCTGTTGTTCACAATCCTGTTTAAGATGATTTTGCAAAAGAAGCTTAATCTTGCATTGTCTCAAACATTTTCCTTTCAGTGCTGCTCTTCCAATTGAGCCATTGTTCCCAGGTGCATACATCAGGAAGTCATGGTGTGCGAGGCATGTTTTTCCATTGATCAAGTTTTACAACAAATAACCTTGGGAACCGCATCCACGATTTCCAGCTAATATATTCCCAGTGGATGAAACCGTGCCAGCATACATTTGAAAATTGGCCCTTTAAGTTTGTATGTATTTATCTATTTAACTGAATTACCTGGAACTAGACAAATTACTTTCCACATATTCTATGAAGGGAAACAAAGACCTAATGATTGATAAACTTGCCAGAGTGCACCACCAAATGAAACACCAAGGCACGGACCATCTTTGTTATATGATTCATTTATTTTTTAAACAAGAAGATATCCTCTTGATCCTTGAGTGATGTGATAAATATATTTTTTTAAATGGATGAATTTTCACTAAATATGGAAATTAAATTAGATTACTTTTTTCTAAAACAAATGTAAGGTAGTTTTTAATTGCTTCTGAGTGGTGTAATTCTCTCATTGTAACTTCAATAACAATTCCATTTATGCCAGTGTTTAAAATGTTTGCCAAGGTTATGACAAACAAGTAGCCAAGTAATGTTGCAGCTTCAGTATGCTGTTGAAGTAGATAGAGACCGATTAACATCCTTGTGTTGTGTGACCATGTTGAGGAGAGAAACAAATGACAGAGTAATGAGCTGAAAATATTGGGCAGGTATGTTTGAGGTACAGTAAGCATATATCAATATTTGTGTGATTATGTATAAGACTGTTTATGAGATTTCCTGGATGGGAGTAGGGGAATCACCTTTTTACAAAAGTAAAAATAGGAATGTTCTCTTTCAGTTTCCTGGATTTGGGGCATCAATGGAACAAAACATAGAACAGTGAACATAGAATTTGCAACATATGAACATTGCAGCGCAAGAACAGGCCTTCAGCCCACAATGTCTGTGCCGAACATGATGCCAAGATCATCTTTTATCGACCTGTGCATAATTCATATCCCTCAATTCCCTGCTATATAAATATGCCTATCTTAAATACATCTTAATCGAGATTGGTCTTGCTGGATTTGCCAACTTTTAATTTTTAACCCTATTCAGGGTAAGCATTTAAAATGTAATTCCCAATCATTAAATGATGTAAGTTCTGTAAAGGAGGGCAGGGGGGAATATTTAATCACCAATTGGTCCAAGCACTTGCATTCTTTTGTCAAATTCCTGAACACTCATATCCACCCGTGAGAAGTAGGCCGTGTAAAGATCTATGGACAAACAGGTCTGTCAAAGAGTCTTGGATTTGTAAATGTAATCTATTGAGTCTTTGTGATTTATGTATTCCCTCAATTTCACCACACCCTAGCTTTTGTAAACATTTGTCAAATGTTGTCATTTTAAATATATACTGAGCTCCCTTTCGCATTACCAGAGGTTTCTCTGCCAAGTGTCAATTAAGCTAAGCGATTCTGAAGTGCGAATTAACTCGGTAAATTCTGCCAGATATGGTAATTGGGAATCTCTCATTCGCAATCTGAACCTTTACACAGAGATCAATAGCATGTCTTACTTTTCAAATGATTGTGGACAAGGCTTCTCCACTCAAATTCAGCAGAACAGCACAGGAGATCTCTAATGTCTCAAACACAGCTTGCTGGAAAATCACACTAAGATCAAATAAGATCACATCAGATTAGTTTATTGTCATATACCCCAGGGTGCAATGAAATTCCTGTTGGGACTTGTGAGGTAAGCCACCCAGTCGGTGCCTGAAGCTGGTTGATATAAAAAAATCTTTAACCGTTAGGAGAAACAGGCATTCTCTCGGAGAATCTTCAAACTCAAAGCACATCACACAGTTTTTTATTATTTTTAAACACAAGGTCACCAATAATGATTAACTAGAGTTTCAATAGCAATAGTTACCTGCTAAGCTTTAACATTTTGAGTGCTAGGTAACATTGCAGAATTACATAATAACAATGGAAGTTCACTGGAGCTGCCAAAACACTTATGAATGTTTAAATATCTTGGATGCAAACTAATTCATATGGATGGTCTAAAAGCTTGTGAGGACAGAATTGAAACATTCAAAATATGCCTCTTTTTATTATTTTATTACAGTGTTGAGGGATGGTTCCCTGTATACACAAAGAGCAGAATATTAAGTGACAAGTGCATTGAGTCGTAAAAGGGCCTTAATGATATGTTAATACACAAGATGTTTGAATGGAGGCCAATTACTATGCCCCCATAAAATAGAGGACTGAACAGGTCAGGCAGCATCTGTGAAGGGAATGGACAGATGACATTTTGGGTCTTGACCCTTCTTCAGACTGGAACAATGTATCCCATTGTCTTACATTTGGCTCTTGATTATGAGAATGTCTCATGGTCTTGTCAGTAGACAGCACAATCCTTTTAATTTCAAACTAATTACTGCTTGCAATGCGGGTTTTCTGAAGACCGGTTCTTTTTTGAATTAATGCCTTCATTATCCAGATCATTTTATAAACCCTGAATAATCCCCAACATTCCCGGTGTGTGTGAAGCTCATGAGGTAAACAGTATACACAGTAATGATAGATACAACAATTAAAAGAGAAAAAGGAATGACCTGGGTGGCAGGTATCCTTAAGGTGATGGACTGGGCTGTGATCACTGTTTTCTGTAGGTTCAGGCAGTCAGGAGCAGAGCACAGGTTGAGATACATTTTGAGAATGCTTTCGGTACCACATCTGTAGAAGTTTGAGAGAATTCTCATGGTCATGCACAATTTTCTCAGATACCTAAGTAAGTTGATCTGGCTGACAACTATAGTATCAATGGCAAACTTAAAGATCGAGTTGGCATTGCACTTCTCCATAGTCTTGGGTGTACAGAGAGTGGGCACACAACCCTGACATGCACCAGTGAGGAGGATCAGGGTGGAGGAAATGTTATGATGAATTTCCTCTTATCAACTTTCTTGTTCTAGTTTGAATTCTTTGATTCTGACATGGGTATCCGACCACCCAAACTCATTGTCACCTTCCCCGAGTTAACCATGATCTATTCTACATTTTTTGTGAACTTCGTTCCCTTTGATCTCTTGTTTTTCACACCTTACCTTTCCATATCTCTCATTTCCCTTACCTCTGACTCACAATCTGAAGATGTGTCTCCACCCGAAACATCACCCATTCCTACTATCCAGAAATGGTGCCTGAGTTACTGCAATATTTTGTGACTATCTCTAATCATTGGCTGTGTCCTGGAGAAAAATAAAATGAACAATGATGTAAAAGTAAATGGGATGACAAGGGAGTTTAGCCCAATGTATATGATTATTGATCTAAGTGGCAATTGATCTAATAACTTTAGATTCTCCTGAAAAGCCACTTTATGCACTACTTGTCTCATGATATGCATTAGCACCCTCTTATGCCATTGTATTTGCACTGGATGTAAGTAAGGATTTACCTTACACTTAAGAGAGGTACTATAAATTCCAGCTGCCATATTAACATTTAAATAAATAGTTTTAGATAGATCTTTTTTTAAAGCATGGACGTATCACGATTTGAAAATAACTGATTATATTTTAGCCAGTTGTGTTTGTAAATTTAGTAAAAAAAAGATAAATGTATATTGCCAAAGCTCCAGGAGACTTGAAGGAGCAGTGATGATATCATAAACATTATATTCCTTTAGATTGGCTCATTTAATGTTCTAAATTCATAAGTGAGAGGAGCGGAATTGGGCCATTCAGCCTATCAAGTCAATTATTGCTGATCTATCTCTCCCTCCTAACCTTCTCCCCATAACACCTGACACCCGTACTAATCAAGAATCGCTTTTACTTACATTAAAAAGTGCACTTTCTTGGAATTTCAATTAGAGCCAAAAGTGATTTGAAAGTTTAATAATGAAAGTGAGAATCAACACATGAAAATTGTGCATTGCAAAAAAATAACCTGCAAGTAAAATGAAAGACAAGAAGAAAATGACTCCACTGAAATCACAAGCTATCAACAAATTCAACCATCTCAATTAAACTCGTGATTCTGTTCATTACACATCTCCTCTCTTATGGCAACCATTGCATACTGTAAATAGACATTAGATGATATATTGACTGGTTATTATTGCCTTCAAATATAGTGGGTCTACATTTACTGGAAATATTGGAGGATGATGGGGCTTATCTCCAGATGTAATTGTATTAAAATGTTATCAAGTTGATCATAAAGCACTGATATGTAAATAAATGAATAAGGATGAGAAAAAATAAGGAATTGGTAACATTAGAAATAAGCTTTCTTAGCCTTAAAAATGGTGACCTTCTCAGCAAATTAGTTTATGAGCAGACCAGTATTATACTCTAGTGATTAATACATTTTATTCTATATTTAAAGCTGAAGAAAACTTCTTCTATTCATCTGACATTATAAACAAATGGTTATTAACTGTGCATATTTTGTTTACTAAAGTACATTTGGTATTGTTCCTAACCTGTCTTAATTTGTCCCAATCTGCATACCTGCTTTCCAATCATATCAATGCCGTTTCCAGTTAAATCGCAAATGGGCGCAGTAATCAATTCTGTCAACCATGTTCAAAGCTCATATTGCTCAATGGAATTGTTTAATATGAGGCACATGAGATGCATTCCTATGTTGGTCAAATCTGCACCGTCCACATAGGTCTCAAATTTCTCCTGAGATTCCACTCATTAGAAATCATTTGGTCAGTCAAATAAATACTGTATGTACTGGAGCACAGTGATCTATCGATGAGGGCGTATCCATTTCCCATTGGAAAGACACCTGCTCATCTTGAGGGTTCATAAATAGACTATGATCAATAGCCATAATTCTTTTTGTTGGGCTACAAAGATAATGTTGGGCTGCTAATATAATCCTGAACATAGACTCTGTACCATAGACCATCCATCAGACTGACATCAGATAAAAGTCACACGACTTCTCTAGGATGGCCAAGTGTTTGGTTAGCCTCTTCTCATGTACAAAGCTCTGTATTCTGTCATAAACTGTGCAAGCACAATAGCTTTACATTTTGCACCTATTGCTCTCTCATTCCCAATCTCAATTTGCCCATTGTCGCTTATTCCCAGCTTCTTATCTCTGTCCCATGCAATATCTAATGCCTTTTTTGAACTTCCACATTCACAAATCCTGAATTGATATTAATTGGGTGCTTTGGAATTTGATACTGACTTGGTGCCAGCCCATGGCCCAATGTTTCCTATCACCGAATTTGTCAGAAGAACTGAATGTACATTTTACAGTTTTACAGTATTATTCAATTTTGAACCGTGCCCAGTGGTGGACTGGCCAGGGTGTCAGTTTGCCCGATGGCAAGTGGGCCCCTGATGAAGTGGGCCCCCTATATCAAGTGGGGCCCTGATGAAGTGGGCCCCCTTTGTCTCCTGGCAACCAATATTTTTAGACCCAGTCCGCCACTGACCGTGCCATATGGTTTTTGAATGCAATGACATAGAAACCTGATGCACTTTGTGTCAACCTGTCCAGACATTCATATCTTTGGCTTCATAAGTGTGACGAAGATGGCATGATTTTGGAATGTATCACTTTGAGTTGTTCACTGTGTTATGATCTTCTCAGAGCTCTCATTTACCAGTAATTCCGTTACATAGGTGTCTTGTAATGTTTCAATACATGACTGTGCTGTGCAAATGCTTTTCTGAGAAAAATGCCTGAATTAACAACGTAATTCACCCAATGTTGCCCTGTACTTGATTCCCTTCACAATTTGTTTTATTCAGGAATGTTTTTGAATGTAAAGCTGGTAGAATGAAATATTTGAAGTAAAGGAGAAAATCATTCCTTTTCTCCAGAGATGCTGCCTGATCCACTGAGTTACTCCAGCATTATCTCTGAAGACTATCTCTGAAGACTGTGTAAGAGGCTACAGTTTGGCCCTGATCTCGAAGGGTGTAGAAAGTGCACTATCAGACCCCTTGAGTCTGAACTCCTAAGAGTGCCCGGTAACACTGTGGCCCTTCGTCCGAAGTGATCTGGTTCCCTGCCAAGATCTTGCAAAACAGACAATGCAAGGTAAGACAATTTTTGTGATCGTTGACTCAGACTAAGTAGGCTGTCTGAAGTATAAAGCCGATATTAAGCCAAGTAATGGGATAGGCTCTGGATAAGAGTAATGTGGGAGCTTCGGTAAATGTAGGAGCTTTGATACATGTAGGAGTTTTGGTACAGCATATGTGTTATTTGGATCCATATGTGTTATTTGGATCCAGGAAAACGTAAAGATTACATAATGAATTGATCTAAAAAAGAGAGAATATGGTTGGCCAACATAATATTAAGCAATTGGTATGTAAAAATGGAAACCTAAGCAAAATATCCCCGGGGACCCCTTGTCTGGCATTGCAACCCTGTTTACAGAGAGATGGGGGGGGGGGGGATGAGGAACAAATTCGGGGAGAGAAACAAAATTGGAAATAGTGTACAATACCTCCCCCACACCCGCCTGGGCAAAATAAAGATTTTACTACTTGATTACTAATTTTATTGTGTTTTTGTCTGTTTGAAGTGAAACAAAGCTTAACATTATCATTTATGACCTCATGATCTTATGATGACTAAGCTTTAATCGTGGTTTCAGTTCCTCTTTCCACATCTTCTCGTTCTTCTTCACTCATTGGATCGCTAACCTGATGTTGATTGACTCATAAGGTCATTAGGAATAGTAGAATTAGTCATTCGGCCCATCGTCTACTCTGCAATTCAATCATGGCTGATCTATCTCTCCCTCCCAACCCCATTCTCCTGCCTTCTCCCCATAACCTCTGACACCCATACTAATCAAGAATCTATCTATCTCTGCCTTAAAAACATCCACTGACTTTGCCTCTACAGCCTTCTGTGGCAAAATAATTTCCACCGATTTACCACCCTCTGACTAAAGACATTTCTCCTCATCTCCTTCTTAAAAAAACGTCCTTTAATTCTGAGGCTATGACCTCTAGTTCTATATTCTTCCACTGATGCAAACATCATCCACTTTATCCAATTATGTTTCAATGAGGTCCCCCCTCATTCTTCTAAACTCCAGTGAGTACAGACCCAGTGCTGACTCAGTAATGTCTCCAGCACAAGTAGTGAACCACACTCAGAATCTAAAGTAGCTCTCAGAAGTTAAATGGTCTACCATTTTGCTTCAGTGTTTCTGGCAGTTGAAGGACAATTACTACAGCCATAGATCATTGCTGCTAGACATCTCCACACCAGTGTCCCAGGCACTATCATCATCTGCTGCCTCATCAATTACCTACCCTCCATTAAAATAGCAAGTAGGGATGTTTGCAAAGCGCTTGCCAAAATCCTTTTCGCAAATCATTGAACACAAGTGGTGGTGGCGGCAGATACAGAAGAGGCATTTAAGAGACTTTTGGATATGCACATTAACATGCAGGGAATGGAGGGATACGGATCATGGGCGGGTAGATGGCATTAGTTTATCCTGGTATCATGTTCAGTACAGACATTGTGGGCAGAAGGACCTGTTCCTGTGCTGTGCTTTTCTATGTTCAATGAAAGTGTGCGTACCTGCATACCTCAAAATCACTTTATATTTAGACTTTAGAGATACAGCGTGGAAACAGACCCCTCAGGCCACGAGTCCACACCGAAGAGCAATCACCCCGTATATTAAAACTACCCTACATACCTGGGACAATTTTACATTTTTACTTAAGCACATTAACTTACAAACCTGTGTTACTTTGGAGTGTGGGAGGAAACCAGAGCACCCAGAGAAACCCCACATGGTCACCGAGAAAACTTACATACTCCGTACAGACAGTATCCCGTAGTCAGGATTAAATTTGGGTCTCTAGTGCTGTAAAGCAGCAACTCTACAACTGTGCCACTGTGCCACACTAGACAAGGTTGTCTGTGCCACTGTGCCACACTAGACAAGGTTGTCTGTGCCGCTGTGCCACACTAATGAAGGGCAGAATATGTGAGCAGTAACTTCCATGGCTACACATTCCCATTTTCGGTGAATTGTTCAGACTTTTGGTGTCCGGCTTGTCTAAAACTGTGCATATCAAGACTTTGTTTAGATGTATAAAATAAATCTGTTCATACTCGTACACATTCAGTAACTTCACAATTCCATCCCATATAATTTAAGTCTACGTGTAATATTTTGAATATTTGTAATATTTTTCTGGTACTCCTTGATAAATAGGAGCCTTCCACTTCAACACCCTCCTTAAAATAAATGCCCTAACTCTCATTGATTACAGCTCAGGTTCAAAATTCACCTGCTCAGGAAAAATATGGCCTGGTTTAAAATCCATGACTGGTAACGGGATGAAAATCAGTCAAACTCACTCTTGCACACTGCAGAATAAATGCCTGCTTACTTTATTACCACACCCAAGATGCTGGGTGTGCTCAGAACTTCATGTAATCTCAGGATGTACACTATGTTCTTGAACACGATATGCACGGACATGACATAACACTAAAAGCACTGCATCCCTCTATGTGTCCAGTAAAATAACTATTCAAATATCCTCTATTACAAAGCCAATCAGATATGAGAGGCTTCCGCTTGCACTATAAATAACACCTACTGATTTCTAGTTGTGAGAGATTTGCTTGGACTGTCAATTATGCTTGCTCAATCTCTTCTTCAGTCCTGGGTTTATCCTCTTTGAGGAACTGAATAACCAATTCAGATTGAGGTGGATTAACAAAAATCTAAGGTGTTAACTCTGTTTTCTTTCTACAGATGCTGCCTGATCTGCAGGGATTTTTCTAGTATTTTCTGCATTGATGTAGATAACAATGTAACATTATTGCTGTGATCATGGAATTTCTCACAACCTAGTCTGAAGAAGGGTCTTGACCAGAAACGTCACCTATTCCTTCTCTCAAGAGATGCTGCCCGTCCCAATGAGTTACTCCAGCTTTTTAACCATATAACCATATAACAATTACAGCACGGAAACAGGCCATCTCGGCCCTACAAGTCCGTGCCGAACAAATTTTTTTCCCCCTTAGTCCCACCTGCCTGCACTCATACCATAACCCTCCATTCTCTTCTCATCCATATGCCTATCCAATTTATTTTTAAATGATACCAATGAACCTGCCTCCACCACTTCCACTGGAAGCTCATTCCACACCGCTACCACTCTCTGAGTAAAGAAGATCCCCCTCATATTACCCCTAAACTTCTGTCTCTTAATTCTGAAGTAATGTCCTCTTGTTTGAATCTTCCCTATTCTCAAAGGGAAAAGCTTGTCCACATCAACTCTGTCTATCCCTCTCATCATTTTAAAGACCTCTATCAGGTCCCCCCCTTAACCTTTTGCGCTCCAGAGAATAAAGACCTAACTTATTCAACCTATCTCTGTAACTTAGTTGTTGAAACCCAGGCAACATTCTAGTAAATCTCCTCTGTACTCTCTCTATTTTGTTGACATCCTTCCTATAATTGGGCGACCAAAATTGTACACCATACTCCAGATTTGGTCTCACCAATGCCTTGTACAATTTTAACATTACATCCCAGCTTCTATACTCAATGCTCTGATTTATAAAGGCTAGCATACCAAAAGCTTTCTTTACCACCCTATCTATATGAGATTCCACCTTCAAGGAACTATGCACGGTTATACCCAGATCCCTCTGTTCAACTGTATTCTTCAATTCCCTACCATTTACCATGTACGTCCTATTTTGATTTGTCCTGCCAAGGTGTAGCACCTCACATTTATCAGCATTAATCTCCATCTGCCATCTTTCAGCCCATTTTTCCAAATGGCCTAAATCACTCTGTAGACTTTGGAAATCCTCTTCATTATCCACAACACCCCCTATCTTGGTATCATCTGCATACTTACTAATCCAATTTACCACACCTTCATCCAGATCATTGATGTACATGACAAACAACAAAGGACCGAACACAGATCCCTGAGGCACCCCACTAGTCACCTGCCTCCAACCCGATAAACAGCCATCCACCATTATCCTCTGGCTTCTCCCATTCAGCCACTGTTGAATCCATCTTGCTATTCCTGCATTTATACCCAACAATTGAACCTTCTTAACCAACCTTCCATGAGGAACCTTGTCAAAGGCCTTACTAAAGTCCATATAGACAACATCCACTGCTTTACCCTCGTCAATTTCCCTAGTAACCTCTTCAAAAAATTCAAGAAGATAGTCAAACATGACCTTCCAGGCACAAATCCATGTTGACTGTTCCTAATCAGACCCTGTTTATCTAGATGCTTATATATATTATCTCTAAGTATCGTTTCCATTAATTTGCCCACCACTGAAGTCAAACTAACAGGTCTATAATTGCTAGGTTTACTCTTAGAACCCTTTTTAAACAATGGAACAACATGCGCAGTACGCCAATCCTCGGGGACTATTCCCGTTTCTAATGACATTTGAAATATTTCTGTCATAGTCCCGGCTATTTCTACACTAACTTCCCTCAATGTCCTAGGGAATATCCTGTCAGGACCTGGAGACTTATCCACTTTTATATTTTTCAAAAGTGTCAGTACTTCTTTTACTTTGAACCTCATAGTATCCATAGCTACTCTACTAGTTTCCCTTACCTCACATAATTCAATATCCTTCTCCTTGGTGAATACCGAAGAAAAAAAATTGTTCAATATCTCCCCCATCTCTTTTGGCTCTGCAGATAGCTGTCCACTCTGTTTCTCCATTGGACCAATTTTATCCCTCGTTATCCTTTTGCTATTAATATAGCTGTAGAAACCCTTTGGATTTACTTTCACCTTACTTGCCAAAGCAACCTCATATCTTCTTTTAGATCTTCTAATTTCTTTTTTAAGATTCTTTTTACATTCCTTATACTCCTCAAGCACCTCATTTACTTCATGCTGCCTATAATTATTGTAGATCTCCCTCTTTTTCCGAACAAGATGTCCAATTTCCCTTGAAAACCAAGGCTCTTTCCAATTTTTACTGTTTCCTTTCAACCGAACAGGAACATAAAGATTCTGTACTATTAAAATTTCCCCTTTAAATGTCCTCCATTTCTCTTCTATATCTTTCCCATAAAACAAAATGTCCCAGTTCACTCCTTTTAAATCATCTCGCATCGCATCAAAGTTAGCCTTTCTCCAATCAAAAATCTCAACCCTAGGTCCAGTTCTGACCCTCTCCATAATTATATTGAAACTAATGGTATTGTGATCACTGGACCCGAAGTGCTCCCCAACGCATACCTCCGCCACCTGTCCCGTCTCATTTCCTAACAGGAGGTCCAGCACTGCCCCTCCTCTAGTAGGTACCTCTATGTATTGCTGCAAAAAAACTATCCTGCACACATTTTACAAACTACAACCCATCCAGCCCATTTACAGAATGTGTTTCCCAGTCTATGTGTGGAAAGTTGAAATCTCCCACAATCACTACCTTGTGCTTACTACTAATATCTGCTCCACCTCTTGCCCCTCCAATTCTATCACACCTGAAGCAGCGAAATCCTGGAATATTTAGTTTCCAATCACAGCCCTCCTGCAACCACGTTTCACTGATCGCCACAACATCATACTTACAGGTGTCTATCCAGACTCTAAGCTCATCCACCTTTCTTACAATGCTCCTAGCATTAAAATATGCACATTTAAGAAAACCCCCGTCTCTTATTCTCTGTTTATTTCCTTTTTTTTCTTTCTCCTCTTGTGTCCGAGTGCTTCCCATTTCTGCTTCCTGCCTCCCATTCTGTCTTTTTGTGTCTATCTTTGGTTTAAACCAGCATCTGCAGTTCCTTCCTGCACAACAGTTCCGTCAAATGACTGCAAGGCGTATTGAGTTGCGTCCAATGACCATATGTGCTTCACAATTTCATTCCCAGAAATGTAATAGTGTAGATGAAAATTAAAAAATTACAAATACTGGATACCTGAAATAGAAACATAAGAAATACTAAATAGGTCAGGCAGCACCTGCTGTTAGAGAAACAGAATAATCAATTCAGTTTGAAGGGACTTTCACAAAAAAAACTAAGATGTTAATTCTGTTTTCATTCTACACATGCTGCCTGATCTGCAGGGAATTTCCAGTATTTTCTGCATTGATGTAGATAACAATTTCACAAGCTCTCCTCCATTGGCTTTTTATGTTGTTTTCCTGCCTTTTTTCACACTTACGCAGATGTTAAACATCTAACTGACAGAATATCTCTGGAAATTGTGCACATATAGGTCTTGCAAAAACAAGTGCAGCTGGTGGTATTTGTATTACAGCAATTGAAAGCACCAGAGTTTGTGTTTGTAAAAAAAAATGCTTCCATGGTTTCTCTTTGGCATTGGCAGAATTGATGATTTTTGTGTTAGTGTTCACGTAAAACTTTCCTCTTCATTTTTGGTGTGTGATCAGCAAGATATTATTTTGCAATATGTGAAAGCTAAATGACTTCCTGAAGTAATCATTCCTTGAACAGTGGCCCAACATCCATCCTCGCTGTTTGTGGTGCTGCACAGTGATGCAGCTGGTAGAGTTACTGCCTCACACAGTCAGAGACTCGGGTTTGATCCTGATCTGAGGTGCTATCTGTGTGGAGTTTGCACGTTTTCCCTATGACTGCATGGTTTTCCTCCAGATGCCCTGATTTCCTCCCAAATCCCAGAGATGTGGAGTGGTTCAAAAAGTGGGATAACATAGAACTAGCATGAACAGGCAATCAATGGTCACCTGAAGCCTATGCTGTCCAGTTCTTGATTCCACATCACTGGGTAAAACACTGCATTCACCCTATCCATGCCTCTCACAATTTTACACATCTTTATAAAATCACCCTTCAATTTCCTATATTCCAAGGCCTAAAATCCTAGCTTGCCCCACTTCTCCCTGCAACTCAGTCCCTGAAGTCCTCATAAATTATGAAAAAAAGGTGCTTTAATTCATTCATTGCAACTATGTATCTTTCTCACAGTATTTGGATGACATTTGGATCAAGTACCAGGATATGCGTCCATTTTCTTGGATTGAATTGTCGTTATGCACAGGATAGGATCAAACCTTTCACTTTGCAGTTTTGAGTTCACCTTGTCTTATGCAAGCTGCATTCAAGGGTACTCTTTTAGAAAGGAGGTGAGGAGGAACTTCTTTAGTCAGATGGCAGTTCATCTGTGGAACTCATTTCCACAGAGGGCTGTGGAGGCCGTCAGTGGATATTTTTTAAGGCAGAGATAGAGAAATTCTTGATTAGAACAGGTATAGTTTCTGCATATGTGATTTGTACGATATAGCGATGTTACAATACCAACCTTCAGCAGCGCTGCAGTTCTGCCACTGGCCATGTGCGCGACTTTGGCGCCTTTGAGGGGGGGGGGCGGGGATTAAAATGCCGTTTTCTCCTGCCTGTTGGAGTCGAACTTTCTCAGGCTGTTCAGCTGCTGCAGAAAAATTGTACCGACTTCCGTTCTCGGACGTTTTGTTTAAAATCGCGGGACAATTTAATCCCTGGAGTAAAATAAAAAGCTACTTCTAACGCCGTCAATGCTGACAATGGGGCGGATCTCACATAGGGGACAAAACATAAGGTAAGTTGGTTATTTTACATATAAACTTGCTTCTTGGGATGACTTTAATCCAAATTTCATTGGCAAAAATGTGATTTTGGCCCATACGAACCAGCAGTGTTTTTCCTGCCAATATGGGGTTCAAATTCACAGCAACCGCAACGTTCCAATTGATCGCGTTCCATAAAAACCCACTCGCAAGATGATTAAAATGCCCATTAATTTACGAGAATTAAACATTAAATTCCTTCCATTTGGCCTATAAATTCATGACAATGAGATTTAAAAATCAGGTTATATTGTGAATTCTTGTGTGAATGTTATTTGGACACTTAGGCTATGTTAACCTTTTCTTAAGAAATGGATAGATGTTTAGATCTAGTAATTGAATTTTGTAATTAGCTACAATTAGGTAACTAACTAATTATATGCTTTAATTTCAGGTCATCCAAGCAAGATTTTCATACTTGGTTCAGAATGCTTCAGTCTGTAATAACTGAAAATTTCATTCAGTTCTCTTAAATTTTAAGAAAGTTATGGGTTTTTGATTGTTCTCAGTCACAGCTTTTGAGTTATGTCAATGGAAAAGCAATAGGGATCAAGATGCTAATTTCAGAGTATGAAAATAGCCATAACTTTTTTTATTTTGAAGGTATGAAAGTGAATTAGGTGTCAAATTAAACTTCTTTTTATGCTTTATCTGATGGGATAAATTGCAGACTTGATTTTTTAAATCTCAAAATTTTGTAACATTGCTATACAATGAGGGAAATTGATCCTGAGATAAAACTCCAGAATCATTGACACCTTAACTTATATACAATGACATGCCAGCACTCTTAGATATGAAAGACATTTGTCATGAAATAATTCACAGAACTTGTAGTGCTAATGGGAACAAATATGCAGATATTGCTGAATCAGAGCAGGATGTCAGTAAAGATCATTGAAATATTTCCCCCTCATCATTCTGACAGATGCACCTGTAACTGCCAGTATATTGAATAAAACACAACGTGCTGGAGGAACTCACTCTGAAGAAGGGTCCTGACCTGGAATGTTGTCTGTCTGTTTCTTCCAGACTGGATAGACTCGCCTTGTACTCGTTAGAATTTAGAAGATTGAGGAGGGGGGGTATCTTATAGAAACTTACAAAATTCTTAAGGGGTTGGACAGGCTAGATGCAGGAAGATTGTTCCCGATGTTGGGAAAGTCCAGGACAAGGAGTCACAGTTTAAGGATAAAGAGGAAATCCTTTAGGACCGAGCTAAGAAAAAAAAAATTCACACAGAGAGTGGTGAATCTCTGGAACTCTCTGCCACAGAAGGTAGTTGAGGCCAGTTAATTGGCTATATTTAAGTTAGATGTGGCCCTTGTGGCTAAAGGGATCAGGGGGTATGGAGAGAAGGCAGGGATGGGATACTGAGTTGGATGATCAGCCATGATCATATTGAATGGCGGTGCAGGCTCGAAGGGCCGAATGGCCTACTCCTGCACCTATTTTCTATGTTTCTATGTTTCTAACTGATGCCCACAGATGAAGGCTACTGATGCCCATAGGTGAAGGTTAACAGATGCCCACAGGTGAACGTTAAAATAAACACATTGTGCAGTGGCGTGCAGTGGCACACAGTGGTAGAGTTTCACATTCTCCCAGTGATTAATTTGCAAACCCACATGTCTTTGGGATGTGGGAGGAAATTGGAGCACCTAGAGGAAACAAAGATGTACAGGTTTGGAGGTTTTTTGGCCTCTGTAAATCCAACATAGGAAAATTCTAGGAAAGTGGGATAATGTCGAACGAGTGTGAAGGGGTGATCAATGGTTGGCGTGATCTCAGTGAGCCTGTATCTTTCAATCACTCAATCAATTGTGTTTTCCTCTGTCAGGTCTTTCCTGAAATGGGTTTGATCCTGACCTGAGTCTCTGGAGCTGTGAGGCAGCCGCTCCTACCAGCTATGCCTCTACCACAGGCATTACAAACCACAAATACTTTGTAATGCCTGGTAAAACTGCTCAATTCTAATATCTTCTTTAAGAAAACATTTTGGAAAGGAGCCCATCAGGACTTACAATGGAGTTCCAACTCGGAATAAGTTGCTGGGATGATCTTTCCAGTGGATTTTATACTGCACATCCATTATTGAGTTGAAAGGCAACAATTTTCCTGTTCCTGGAAGTTAATTCAGGCATCCATCGGAGATCAAAGTCTAAGTCCAGAAAGTGTAGATCAAAGGCAGTGTGCCGGGTAGGAGCCAGCCATTGCCAAATTTTTTATCGTGTGTGTGTGAATGCCAAGATCAGCATCCAGAAATGGGAAGGAAGATGATCCTAACTCACTTCAATGGAGGTAATAAATATTTTACAGACTTGCCACTAAATATGCTTCTGATTTCTATGTCATTGCTGTCACTGTATCTGAACAAATTAATTAGACATTATTATTAACACAAAACAGTCAGCTAGACCAGGCATATACCCTCTTCATTCACCTTCACTACTTCTCACCTGATCAGCTGCCAACTCAAGCTGCTTTTCATGTTGTTAGAGTGTAAATCATTCTTCAGAGGGAGGAAATGTAATAAATAATACTTTAAAAAAAAAACGCATTCTCTAAGAGAATTTCTACAAAAACTTACTTAAGTCTTATCTCATTGAACACGAGTATATTTGTAACTAGCTCACGTTGAACAACTGAAAAGGACACTACCCTGAATATCAGCCCAATTTAAATCAGTAGAATTTTTGTAAAACAAGTTAATCGGGATGTTCATGTGTTGAATTTTGAACATGTAACATACATGCTGACAAGATCTATTCTTTGAAGAATTCACAAAGTCTATTTGCATTCCAATCAGAAGGGTGTAGTAAATTGCCTTAAAATCCATTTTATAAAAAGCAGCAACGTGTTTGCAAGAGTTATTCATAAAAATATAAACTGGGTCCTTGAAGACTTACCCAGCATCCTACAAATGAACCGTAACATGACTGGTGGAATTTTAGGGGCAGAAGTGGAATTCGCAACCTGAGCCTTTATAATAAAATATTTACATTTCAAAGGACAATTTTGACTGCAGGTATGTGCCAGATATCAGACCTGCAGTGGATTATATATCCAAAAACTACTGTTAGAAGCCAAATTGCATTAGGCTCTCAGAACCAAGTTTGAGAATTCATTTCAATTTATCTAGTTATACTAAGTGCTTCAAGCCGGTGTATGTATAAAATGTTTATTTCACTATCCATCCCTAATCACACATTATCAAGCCAAACTATACTGAGCAACAAATGCAGTAAATAAGTAAAGAATCTTCCAACCCTACTTTCACATGAATGACATGTGATAGGCATGTGGCGTAGTAGCCAACTTCTCCACACCAATTACTTTTCTTCCCACTCTTGGCATATCCCAATGATTCAGCATTATCCTCCAGCCTTTCTACAGATACAAGTTGTCTCTCCACAACATTTCCACCCTCCCCACTCCCTTCTCCCAACTCTTCCAACAACACAATCCACAGCCTGACCTTTAGTGAGGCCCTCAGTTTTCATCATATTTATCGTGTAAATTGGGCAGTAACCTCGGGCAGAACTCAAAAAATTGTTGTGTTATTTGCTTGGCTCATTCTCAAGCAGTATTTCACTTCTACTTTGCCAAAAGACATTATGTGCAAACCCAATGGGATATTATTCCCTCATAATTAATTAAATATTCCTGGAAAAGTTTGGCTACATACATTCAGACACATCTTAAGTTTTAAAAAGAGAGGGTACATCGCTGTTGGTACCTTTTCCCTTTTGACTTCTGTATAGGATTGGTCAATACAATACATTGTAATGACCAATGTCATTTATACTATAGGAAGGGTCTGGGGTGGAAAATTGCAACCTTCACGTGGTCCACCCTGTTTCGACTAATGCAATCAACTCGACGTGCACAAAGGGAAGATCAAATAGAACAACTGGTCCAACAACTTTAGGCTGTGCACGCCACACAAAAGAAGAAGAAGAGGGTCTCAACCCGAAACGCCACCCATTCCACCTCTCCAGAGATGCTGCCAGTCCCGTTGAGTTACTCCAGCATTTTGTGTCTATCTTCATTTATATTTCATTGATCTAATGTTACCTACTTAAAATATTTGGTGCAGTTGTTGATTGAGGGTTGATGGGGCTGTGGAAATAGGGAAAAGTGTTGAGGTAGAGTTGTGGATGGGAAACTTGAAAGGACGGGGTCTCCAAAAGTCCTAGAAGCTTTTCCTCCCCATTTTTGCAGTCAGATATTATGTCAAGATAAATAGCCTATCTTCTATATATTACTAAATCTCTGATCTTGACCGCATTTGGCCCACTGTGCTGCGATTTCCAACAGAACGCCGCCTCCTATGGCCGTCATTTTTGGCTACCTCGCTCAGAGCCCCCCTCTGCCTTACGGGTGCTGAGGATTTTTCCCATTGATGACAAATCAGAGAGATATTAATGTTTTTTTTTTAAATCACCATTCTCTCTGCTGCCCCTGCTGGATGGAGGGGGAGGGACTATAAAACCAGGAAGTGGTGTGCCTCACTCATTCTCTGCAAGATGGATGAAGCCAAGGGTCACGTCTCTCTGAGCTCTGAATAACACTGAACAAATGTCTACACAACTGTAAGTACCCTTAATGTGGTTTGAAAATGAAAATATGGTTTGTTTGAAGTAAAAAGGCACTGCCTGCAAATGGTTGTTTGGGTGCTTTGGCTTGAAGTTGAAAGGCACTACTTACTGCAAATGGTGGCTTGGGTGCTTTGACGAAGTTGAAAGGCACTACTTACTGCAAATGGTGGCTTGGGAACTTTGGTTTAAAGTTGAAAGGCACCACTTACTGCAAATGATGGCTTGGGAGCTTTGGCTTGAAGTTGAAAGGCACTACTTACAGCAAATGGTGGCTTGGGTGCTTTGATTGAAGTTGAAAGGCACTACTTACTGCAAATGGTGGCTTGGATGCTTTGGTTTGAGGTTGAAAGGCACTACTTACTGCAAATGATGGCTTGGGTGCTTTGGCTTGAGGTTGAAAGGCACTACTTACTGCAAATGATGGCTTGGGTGATTTGGCTTGAAGTTGAAAGGCACTACTTACTGCAAATGGTGGTGGGTGCTTTGGCTTGAAGTTGAAATGCACTATTTACTGCAAATGGTGGCTTGAGAGCTTTGGTTTGAAGTTAAAAGAAAATCACCATTTTCTCTGCTGCACCTGCTGGAGGGAGGGGGAGGGACTATAAAACCAGGAAGTGGCGTGCTTCACTCAGTGTCTGCCAGATGAATTGAGCCAAGGGTCACATCTCTCTAAGCTCTGAATAACACTGAACAAATGTATACACAACTGTGAGTATCCTTAATGTGGTTTGAAAATGAAAATATGGTTTGTTTGAAGTAAAAAGGCACTGCCTGCAAATGGTTGTTTGGGTGCTTTGGCTTGAAGTTGAAAGGCACTACTTACTGCAAATGGTGGCTTGGGTGCTTGGGCTTGAGGTTGAAAGGCACTACTTACTGCAAATGGTGGTTTGGGTGCTTTGCTTGAAATTGAAAGGCACTACTTACTGCAAATGGTGGCTTGGGTGCTTTGGCTTGAAGTTGAAAGGCACTACTTACTGCAAATGGCGGCTTGGGTGCTTTGTCTTGACGTTAAAAGGCACTACAGCAAATGCACTTTCTTCCTGTTTGCACTGTATATTGATTTTAGATAAAACGCTACCACTTATGGCTGTGATTTTTGGCCATCTTACTCAGTCCCCCCTCCGCTGAGTAGGTGCAAATAATTCTTCCCATCAATGAAAAATAAAAGTGTTATTAGTGTTTAAAAAATGTTGAGAATCTCTATCCTGTCAATCACGCCCTGAAAGCCACACCTTTTCCGGTGGGAGGGGGAGGTATTATAACACCCGGAAGTGTGGGTGTGGCTCAGTCTCTGCATGATGGGGGAGGGAGAGGTTATGACTCTGTCTGAGCTGTGAATCAACTGAACACACTGAATGTCTACTGAACTGTGGGTTTGGTGTTTTGTGTGGTTTTATGGTGGTTTCACCCTTACATGAAATGGTATGAAGCTGCATTTGAATTTGGTGGCCTTGCACCCTGCTTGAAGTGGTTGGAAACTGCACTTGAATTCGGTGGCCTTGCACCCTGCTCATAGTGGTAAGAAACTGCACTTGAATTTGGTGGCCTTGCACCCTGCTTGAAATGGTAGGAGCATGGATTTGAATTTGGTGGCCTTGCACCCTGCTTGAAATGGAATTTCAAGGAAATAGTCATGAGTCAACTGCCAGCCCACCAGCCATGAGTGAGCTGCCAGCAGATCAGGCTTGAAGGACTGAGCTGCCACCCCAAGAACCCATACCAGCACTCCAGAAAGCCCCCCCACTGGCCACCAATATTGGAATTGGTGGAGAGGTGGAATATTGCGTCAGGGGACCAGCCCTCCCATGTGAACATGGGATCCAACGGATCCCACTTAGTCTAGTATCAGACTAGATGCTGATTGCAGTGGGAGAGGCCATGGCAGGGTTACTGGTGTTGGTCTGAGTATATGGTGCAATGGCTGTAGGAAGTGGATGATGCTATAAAAGTTTAATTATGGTTCTTAAGTCCAGTGTTTTTCATGCATAATACTACCTGCTTGCATAATCCTACATAAAACTCATAGAAGAACTTGGTTACAAATCACAAAACTTGCATGTCACATTGCAAAGACCACAATTTACATTCCCATTTTTCTATGTTAAAGTTTTTCACCATCCATGCTTGAATTGGCGCCACATGCAGATTCATGAGTTGCTTCATATGTGGAGGGAAACATTTGTAAAGGGCCTGTCCCACTTACGGGACTTTTTCAGTGACTGCCGGCACCCTTCATAGGTCGTTACAGGTCGCCGAAAATTGTCAACGTTGAAAATCCAGCGGCAACCAGAACAAGCTACGACTCTTTGGGCGACTACTCATGACCATACAGGCTTCACCCCGCGACATGTTGCTAGGGGGTCACCTGTATGGTATGAGTCATCTCCTCAGTCACCTAAAGCGTCTTAGAGTCGTTCTGGTCGCCGCTGAATTTTCAACATGTTGAACTTTTTCGCCGACCTGCAACGACCTGTGACAGGTGCCGGCAGTCACCGAAAAGTCGCGTAAGTGGGACAGGCTGCAGAGAAAGGGCAAGGAAGTTGGGTTCAATTAGATTTCATTTAGAAACAGCCTCCCTAGTATCTGATGTTGATAGGATCAAATATAAACTTGCAAGAATTGCAGATATTTGAAGGTACATTTTCTTAAGAGAAAAATTGCATATGAAATTAACCAGAAAATGAAAATCGTAAGAAAAACAGCAGATGCTATAAATCTCAAATAAAAATGGAAAATGCTGGAATCTCAAGAGTAACAGCATCTGTGGGAAGAGAAGCAGAGTCTCCAAGGTTTGTCTTTTATTTCATTAAGAAGCTTTCAATAGAACAGGTTGCAGAGCAACTGTTTCATTAGATATTATTTTCTGCCAGACTGAAAAAGGGTCCCAACATGAAATGTCAAATATCCCCCAGAATTGCTGCCAGACCAGCTAAGTTACTCCAGCACTTTATGTTACACACAAGATTTCAGCATCTGCAGTTCCTTGTGCCTATGTCTTTAATGTTGGTTTTCTCTTCGTAGACAAAGATTATCATGCAAGTCGCTGGCTCAATGCAATTCTGAAAGTAGCACCCATTAAATCAAGCTTTTATTTTTGTGGTCAATTAAAATTGTCCAGATAGCATTCTGCTTTGACTTTAAAGAAAATAATAATAGTTCCATCTCCCCTCATTTTGTTCACCTTTTATTTAGTGGCTGATTTGGGATATGTAACAGTTTTCCTTCACATCTGCTGAAGACATACAAGTGGCATCCCATTTACACACACTCGCCTTCCTGCTGCCATGCCATCCCATTGCCATGCACTCTCTGTTTGCATTGAAAGGAACTCACAAACTACTGATATTTGCTCTTCATAATCAATGATTATCATGTAAGTCATTGGCTCAATGCAAGTCTGAAAGTTGCACACATTAAATCGAAAGGTATTTCGATTTAAATACATCAAAATTATTTACGATTTCAAATTATTTATACTGGAGATAATCCCTATATTGGTATTCCCTCCTCTGACTGGTAAGCATGCAACAAAAGCTTTTCACTGTACCTCGGTACACATGGCAATCAACCAAAACTAAACCTCAGTAACTAACTATAAAGATGACTGATAGTCAAATCACGGCTCAGATAATATTTTCATCATTTTAAAACAATATACTTCAATGGATAGTATTTGGCAAATAAGTGGCCTCATCAGCTAAAACCCATGCATTTAATTTTACATGTCCTTGCAATGGTGCTCCATACTTCCTTCCCTCTTCATAGCCAAGCTGATTGTGTGTTCAATGAATGACCATGAAACATGTCCCTTTATTCTGATCGTGGCTAAGTGCACTGAGCTTATGCCCTGACAGCTGTAATGTGTTATTCTATTAGTTCCTGGACACTAACAGAATGGTGAAATAAGCTCTAGAGTTAGTGGCTCATTGGATGACTTAGTTTCCAGTTTGCTGAGCTATTAGAACCTTCAAGCAAATTAGCTAACAGGTGACAAGTGCTCCATACAAATATATTACACTGTGTACCTTGGTCCATGTGAAAAAAAATGAAAACGTTGGAAAAGAATGTTCCAACAAAGGTCAGAATGATTGTGTAGGAAGGAACCGTAGATACTGGTTTAAATCGAAGATAGACACAAAATGCTGGAGTAACTCAGCGGGACAGGCAGCATCATTGGCGAGAAGGACTGGGTGATGTTTCGGGTCGAGACCCTTCTGAAGACACACTAGTTCTACATTATTCTACTTTTGTGTCCACCCCCTACACACTAGGGACAATTTACAGAGGCCAATGAACCCACAAACCCGCACGTCTTTCAGATGTGAGGAAGCCGGAGCACCCGGAGAAAACTTATGTCACAGGAGGAAAATTCAAACTGAACACAGACAGCACCCAAGGTCAGGACTAGAACCCAGGTATCTGATGCTGTGAGACAGCAGCTCTACCAGCCACTGTGTCACCCTATTATTTGCATATTTCTGTAATGTAATAAATACTGCTTTGCCAAAGTTTCATCTGTTGCAATAGATAGACTCTGTGAATGATAATGACCTGTTTAAAGTTCAATTCATTTTGATTGAGATCTTCTTTACCTGCATTGCTTGTAAGCAAATGTTGTTATAAATTTAATTTTCCAATCAGCATTTGCAATTTACCTTTGAAATTTTGATTCATGCTTGCTGCTTGGTGCAGCCAGTGAGTGTTTAGCAGGGTCCCTAATAGTCTTTTCCCATTTGAATTCCTGCTGTTCTGACAGGTTCTGATTGTAGTCAGCTAATAACTTTGCAAAGTTAATAACTTTGTTTCCATAATGTTCCCTGCATTTTCCTGGAGCTACATTAAACTGGTACCAAAAATGGTACTAAAATATCAAAAGCGATTTAAAAAAAAATCATTTCACCTTGTTTGAACAGACTGGAAATTATACTGTGGCCATTAGCAAGACTGATAAAAGATGTGAGAATCTGAATATCATTAATTCTAAATGTACACACATTTAAATTATGATAGTAAAAGGTAGTGCAAAAAATATCAACAGAATGATGTGTTTATGAATTTCCATTTTATTTATATTGTCTTTCAAAATATTGCTGTTTTTCAATTATTTCCCAGTAAATGAATCAGAAAAATTCCTGGTAAATATAGACCTTTCTTTGAAACCTTCAGTGGCGAGAGTGACCAGACTAGTCTCAATGGATCCATATTACATTGCAGCAGTTGTTCTGATTGAAATCAAAGACCATTCTCTGATTAGAGACATACAGTAATTATGCAGCAAAATATGGAATGTGAGTGCCAGAATGAGCAACAACTGCTGTTGAATGATGATGTGCACTGCATTTATTGAAAGGAACAGAAATAGTAAGTTTTGGTCTAAATCTTTTTGTTAAAAGGCTTTGAAGAATTCCTGTTCAACGTATATATCTCCAGGATAATAATAAAAACTGAGCCATAAAGTTTCAGTTTTCAAGAAAATCTGCAGTATTTTAAATCTTTTACAGATGCACATGAGTGTAGTTGAGTGGTTTTGGGATCCTTTATAATAGAATCCAAAATGGGAAAGAAATGATTGCTTCTTCAAAGGTTTTCCCTGATGATCATCATCTTCTTTTCTGTACTTAAACTATAGGTGAGCCTCCTTTGTAGAGCAGGTGCTTAGGATTTCTGCAATAACTTCATTTATTTTGAGTTTACTTACAGCTTTCTCTAAAAAGCTATCTTCAAATACATATACTATTTCATGTCACTTTTGCCATTAAGTGTAAATCTTGATATTAAAAATTTGCTTTGCATCATCTGATGATCTTGGAGCAGATCACAAGGGCCTTGACTCACTACAATTTCCCTATGGCCACAACAGATTAACTATGATCTCGCTGGCTCACCACTCTGCACTGCTCTACTTGGACAACAAGAAGAATATATGTCAGGCTACAACAAATACAACTCGGGAGAGATAGATCAGCCATAATTGAATGGCGGAGTAGACTGGACGGGCCAAATGGCCGAATTATACTCCTATTCCTTATGACCTTATGGCATAGCTCCAATGCTATCTTTAATATCACCAACAATACCACTGTCGAATGAGTAATGTGTAATGATAAAAAGCAGGGAGATTGGTAATTTAATTGAATGATGCCAAAACAGCAATCTTGCTCTCTAAATGAGTAAGACCGAAGGTGTGATTGTTGGCTTCAGGAAGGGAAAGCTGAGGACCAATGAGTCTGTTTTCATCGATTGGACAATGATGAACAAAGTCAACAGCTTCCAATTCCTGTGCGTGCATATCTCTGAAGAACTTTCCAGAGCTTAGCACACTGATGCAATCACAAAGAAATCTCATGAATGTTTCTACTTCCTCAGAAGTTTGAGAAAGCTCAATACTCTATTAAACTCTTACAGGTGTGCTTCAGTAACTTAAACATGCAAGAATGAATGAGACTGCAGTAAGTGTTAGATATTGTCCCGCCCACTACGGGTATCCACCTCCCCATCATTTAAGCGATTCCCGCAAGAAGATAATAAATATCATCAAAGGCTCATAATACCCTGACCATATTCTCCTCTTGCTGCTATTATCAGACAGAAGGTCCTCTCCAGGTTCAAGAACAGGTTTTTCCCCAATACACCATCAGGCTCTTGAACCACCCTAGGTAACAATATGTCAGCATCAATGTATTATGGACTTTATATTACTTTCACTACTTATTTCAGTTTGCACTATTATCATATGGTGACTTGGTATCACTAATAATTTATTGCATTACTGGTTATTATATTAGTTGGGTTGTTTCATTAATGTGCCTGTAAAGCTGTAAGGTATGAATGTCATTGTTCTGTTGCCAGTGCATATGCTAATTAGATGAAGAAATCCTTGCGGAATGGTGACAGGGAGGAGGTGAAACGGGTGCAGAAAGACCTGAAGGTGAGTCTAAGACAGAGTAAGGACAAATACTGGAGGGAGCTGGAGCTGAAACCCACAGCAGAACAACATGAGTGATGTGTGAAGTGTTATAAAGAGCATTACAGGCTACAAGAAGACCAGTGGCCTGGGGAGGGAAAGCAATTAGGACTGGGCCAATGAGCTAAACCTGTTTTTTTAATAGATTTGATGGTGGGGCCTCTGTCCACCATCTCCTCTGCTCCCCGACAGATTCTCCCCTCAACCCCCCTGGCCCATTTCTTCTGCCCTTTCTTTGTCGTACCTGACCATTAAGAGCGAGCAGGTGAGGAAAGAGCTGAGCAGACTCTACACAGGCAAAGCCACAGGTCCCAATGGAGTCAGCCCTAGGTACTCAAGGGGCGTGTCAGCCAGTTATGCGACTACTCCAGCATATTTTCAACCTGAGCCTGAGCCTGGAGAGGGTTCCTGTGATGTGGAAGACATCCTGCCTGGTTCCTGTACCAAAGAGGATGCGCCCCAGCTCCTCCAATGACTACAGACCAGTGGCACTGACGTCACACATCAGGAAGTCCCTGGAGAGGCTGGTGCACACTCACCTGCGACTTCTGGTTGCACCCTACCTGGACCCTCTGCAGTTCGCTTACCAAACAAAGATGGGGGTTGAGGACGCAATCATCCACCTGCTCCATCATTTCTATGCTTACCAAGATATGCCAGGAAGCACTGTGAGAGTCACGTTTATGACTTCTCCAGTGCTTTTAACATCATCTGGCCTGCACTGCTAGGGAGAAAACTGACGAAGAAGCGGGTGGATGCTCCATTGGTGTCCTGGATCACCAATTACCTGACTGGACAAGCACACTATGTCAGGCTACAGGACTGTGTCTCGGACATGGTAGTGAGCAACACAGGGGTCCCACACGGGGCGGTCTTCTCTCCCTTCCTGTTCACCATCTACACCTCGGAATTCAGTTGTAACTCAGGCTCCTGACACCTGCAGAAGTTTCCAGATGATTCTGCAATTGTGGGCTGCATCATTGAGGAGAGGTAAGCTGACTACAGAGTTGTAGTCAACAACTTTGTTGGGTGAGGTGAGCTGATTCATCTGCAGCTCAACACCGACAAGATGAAGGAGTTAGTGGTGGGCTTTCGGAGCAGAGGAACACCCCTGTCCACTGTCTCCATCAAAGGTGTGGATGTGCAGTTTACTAAGGAGTACAAGTACCTTGGAGTTTACCTGGACGGTGAGCTGGACTGACCCAGGAACGCTGAGGCACTGTATAAGAAGGGTCAGAGCCGTCTGTACTTTCTGAGGGGCTTCACTCTTTCAACATCTGCATTACGATGGTGCAGATGTTTTACCAACATGGCCAACACCATCTTCTTCGCTGTTGTGTGCTGGGGCAGCAGTGCAAAGGCAGCGGATCAAGATTAACAAGCACATCAGGAAAGTTGACTCCTGGGGGTGGAGTTGGATTCACTGGAGATGGTCTTGGACGGGAGGATGCTCCTCAAACTGCAGCACATCTGGACAATACAGCTCACCCCCTCCATGACACACTAGTCAACCTGAGGAGCACCTTCTGCAACAAACTGGTTCTACCAAGACGCAGCACAGAATGCCATAGGAGATCCTTTTGCCCTGTCGCTATCAAAGTGTACAATTCCTCTCCCTTCTGTCATGGGGTAGACTGACTCCCCTTCCCCTTCCCCTTCCCCCCTCCCCCTCTTCTCCCCCCTCCCCCTCTCTCGATCCCCCCCTTCCCCCTCCACCACCCCTCCATTCTTTGCAAATCCCAAATCCTGGACTTTCCACTCATCACTTCAATTTCATATTTCATGTATCTTGCTGTTGTACTTTTATGACTGTTGGCAGACCGATTTCCTTTTTGGGATGAATAAACTTCTATCGTATCATATCATATCATAGTTAACATTCTTGACTTGATGATAAATCATGGGACATTACTTGATGCGGTGATCAACATTACATGTGGTCTTGCAAGTAAGATCAAGCACTCATGTTGTGCTGTTTTTAAGTCTTTTGCGTTCTTGTGAAAGGAACCCACATAACTGACTTATGTCAACTATCATGAATGATACCTCACATAATTAAATGTAACATCTTTCCATCTAAACCTCCTGCAATGATGAACGTACCAAAAGAACCGGACGTAATCAATGGACAACTGCATCAAATCAGCTCCAACTAGGAATATGTTGCACATAATCTTAATAACAATGCAAATTTGGAAAATCCCAATAATATGGTAAAACATCCCAAGGCAACTGAGAAATAATATTTGTTAGTGTACAAATATATCTATTAGTGCACAACAAGATTTTAGTAGTGCTGATGCCATGCCACAAATTCATTTCACTTGCACTTTATGTGCAATGTGACGAATAAAACCGATTGTATTGTATTGATTGTATGTTAGAAGATACCAGGAAATGTAACCAGTAAAAGAAATAGGATTTAAGCAGCATTTACGGGGAGGAAAGTGGAAAGGAGAGTGTAACGGTGAAATTCTGGAATTTAGGCTTTGGACAGCTAAAGGCAGAACCTTCATTGGTGATTTGAAGAATATAGGATCATACAGGAGGCCAAATTTCATGAAACTTAAATGTTCTCAGAGAATTGTATAGCTGCCAGAGATGGGAGACCGTGGAGAGATTGAAAACTAAGGATCAGAATTTTAAACGATGTGCAACTCAACCTGGTGTCGATGTCTGTTGAAGAGCCATTGACTGAACTCCAGCAAACTGCAATCAAGTTGTCTCCATTACCATAAGCATGTTCATGGGTTTGAAATTTAATCCATACCCAGCTGTGCTAAAAATGAATCATCTCAGTTATTTCCATGCCAGACATCTTGATAAAATCTGCAAAAAATGCATCTGATCACAAAGTTTGCTGCAGGTACTTAACAGAGTGACTAAGCGTTGGTCCTATCTAGTGCATGTGTGAGCTGTTGGATTTTGAATGGTCAATTATTGATAAGCATTTAGCCTCTTTAATCTCAAGGGTGCTTGTAATTCTGCAATTAATTTACTTTGGTTCTCTTTTGACAAGTAACATAATAAGTAACATCCGGCTTTCATTTTGTGCCTGCTGGACCTTTCACACTTCATTTATGGCTAACAACTCATTAAGTTCTAAGATAGATTAATCACTTAGTTTAGAGTGTGTGCCATGAAAAGTTAATCACCATGAAGTTCTGACATCACTGAAGGTATAACAGTTTGATAGATAGCAGGTATTCTTAAAAACGTTTCCCTTTTTTTTGAATAGGAAAAACATGACTTTTGAAAATCAGTCATAATAAATGAGTAGGAAAGAACTGTAGATGCTGGTTTAATTCAATTCAATTCAATTCAATTCAACTTTAATGTCATCGCACAAATACAAGTATCAGTACAACGAAATGCAGTTTTGTGTCAGTCCGTAGTAGTTGTACATAAAGAGAAAAAACAAGAAAAAAATAGCACAAAATGTTGGAGTAACTAGGCGGGACAGGCAGCATCTCTGGAGAGAAGGAATGGGTGACGTTTCGGGTCGAGGAAGAAGGGTCTGTCCCGCTGAGTTACTGCAGCATTTTGTATCTACCTTCATAAGAAATGTGTATATCTTCCTTAATTTGAGTAAGCAATTTTGCTATTATAAAAGTGAAATAAATACCAGCTTTTACATCATTATTTGTTTAAAATCAGTGTAGTTTCAGATATTGTTCTTAACAATATTTGAGGAATTTTGGCTACTTTTTCCAGATAATGGAAGAATCAATACTAAAAATGCTTTTGGTACAGCTTGCATAGTTCACAGTATCTTTTGTTCAACATGGACACAAAATTATAGATGATAAACAAAACTGCTGGAGGAACTCAGCAGGTCAGACAGCATCTGTGGAGGCAAATGGACCCTCAGGGTAGTGATCCGAAACTTTGTCTGCCCATCTCCATCCACAGATGCTGTCAAATCTAAGTAGATTTTTTTTTGCTCAAGATTCCAGTATTTGCAGTCAGCTTGTCCACCAATTTATAGATATTCAGAATAATCAAAAACGCAAAGCTTACAGTAATGAAAACAGATATTATTCAAATAAAACACGGTACAACATTTCTGAGAGAAAATTTTCATATTACTCTTCCTTTCCTCTTTGTAACAAATATGTTGTGGTCTGTAAATGGATTCCCTGAAGATTTGAGATTATGCATTCTGTTTCATTAAAAAAAATTTTTTTTCATTTTACCAACAAACAAAAAATGATTTTAGCCTGGCAGATTTGAAAGGATTATGTAAAACTAGACCAAGTGAGACCCATTGGACCCCGTTCCCCCAACGCAATATTCTACCTATCACCCATAGCCCCCAACTGCGCAGGTGCGGCTGAGAAGTTCCAGTTGTGACACCAGAGATCCCCGTTGTGACGCGAGTTACAGCATCCTTCTCCGAACTGTGCCTCGCCATCCCTCTTCCTACCCCTATCCACCTCCAACCCCCCTCACCCCAGCACTCCCCTCACCCTCCTATTCACCCTCCCTCTACTTTGCCTTTTCCTCCTCCACTCCCCCACCTCTCCCTCCCTCTCCTTTCCCCTACCCTCAGTCACTCGCTCCCTCCATAACCCCTCTCCCCTCCCTACCCCCTCCTTTCTCTCTATCTCCCTGCTCCCCCACTCCTCACCTCCCCCTATTCCACCCCCCAACTCTCCCTCCTCACCTCCCCCACTTTCCCCTCCCTTTCCATCTAACTCCCTCCTCTCCCTCTATCCCCCTGTTCCCCCACTCCTCACCTCCCCCTATCGCACAACTTCCACAATGAAAATCGCGATTTTTAAAAAAAATGTTGTTTTTTGTGTTGCTTTATTTAAATGAAACTTCCCCCCTCATCCCACATCCCCCCCCCACAATGGAAAGCGCACTTTTTTTTATTTTTTATACTAAAAATTGTAGCACTATAATTTTTTTTTTTTTTAAAACAGATCTCCCCTATTCCACCCCTGCCCCCCCCCCCCCCCACACACACACAATGAAAACTGTGTTGTTTTTTTTATACAGTTTCTGTTTTGTTTTTTTCCAAATTAAACCTCACCCATAATCCCACCCCCTCACAATGAATATCGCAATAATTTTTTTAAATGAAAGCCCCCCCCTCCCATTGTGACATCATTGTGATGCGATGACGGGCAGGGCAAGTGGAAAAGTGATTTTTGTAAAGTTTAAAATGTCAATAACTTGTAAAATATAACATCAATCTGAACGAAACAGGCTAACGGGCTAATGGTGAGTAATGTGGGCCAAAAATTGTAGCACTATCATGTACCATTTTGGCAGAAGTTTGGAATCTCGCGCACATGCATACAAACAAACAAACAAACAAACAAGATGAGTTTTAATAATATATATAGGAAAGAAGAGTCTCTACCTGAAACGTCACCCATTCCTTCTCTCCAGACATGATGCCTGTCTTGCTGATATCGATCTTTAGTGTAAACCAGCATCTGCAGTTCCTTCCTAAGCATAAAATACAATTCAGTTCCAGCATGAAAATCACTTCCCAGTGAGAAATTACCATAAATCCATCATTATAGTGTTAATGAAAAGTCTGCTGAACATACGTGTGGAAACTGGTGGTAGTAATATTATGTAATAAAATTCTACAGAATATAACAAGCTCATTTGGGTAGTCAAGCAATTGCAATAATTCACAGCAGAAATGCACTGTGCAACATATAAATTACATCTCTATCCATGTCTTAGTACTGAAATACAATATAAAATATAATTTCAATCTATTACTTTGTTCTGTAACTAGCTGCACCCCCAAAACGAAAGAGATCTTATAATATTACTGTATTAAGCAATGAAACTTACAAGTATTTATTTCCTGATTCTTTTCCATTAAAACTATTGGCAGAAAATTTGAGATTTGAATTTCTGGCAGTAAAGATTAGTATGCGTGTTAGTAGAAAATTCCAAAGAGGTTGATATATTAACACACATCCTACAACATACCCTACTCATCATTCCCCCCTGTTCCAAACACATCAAATTCTTCTCAATGGCCTTAGCCATCAATATTCATTCCCAAACTGATGTGAAACAGTTGTGGACTAAAAGAGCCTTGGCAGAAGGTTGTGTGCTGTGCTTGCTCTTAATTGCATGTGGGCTGGACAGTGAGAAGATGTAATCCAGTATTTTCATCTGCATGGAAATAGTATGGTTGATCATGTGAGAAATTAACGAGTTTAATCAGCAATTGTTTTAGGGACAGCCATAAAAAAAAAAGTACAGGTTGTCCCCAAACTGCAACAACAGCTTTATAATTTTTCTGAGACAAGAATCATAATATAACTGGCTAAAGTGGCATTTTATGGAATAATATGAATAAGGCTGCAGTGGTTTTGAAGGATGCTTCTCTGGATTTTTGAGTTAATATACTTTTTGGCTACAAGAAACTTTTCTTGGAGACATTCTGCTTCAAATTTTCTGACACTTCGTCAAACGTCAATGGTTGTGACTTAGTTAATCTAAGGAAATGCCAAGAATACTGCAAATGTTGGGTATGTTTCTAATTGCTTTCAGTGATACAGTGAATTTTGTCTTATGCTTGCTCTGTACATTTGTCAGTTTACTGTGCACTCAAAAGGAGAAGATTTTTTTTTTTGCATGATATATATTTCCAGCAGTTTAAGGATGGTAGGACTGCTAATTAACAATTTTAGTCTTCTTCCAGACATTTTTTTTGTATGTTTGTTTTCACTGAAATATTTTACAAAGCAGCAAAGTGTCGGAAATTATATCCTGTACTGAATATCATATTGTCTAAAGTGTTAAAGAGGGAACTGCAGATGCTGGAGAATCGAAGGTTACACAGAAAAGCTGGAGAAACTCATCATATTGTCTAATATGCGCACGGTGGACATAGAAACATAGAGACATAGAAAATAGGTGCAGGAGTAGGCCATTCGGCCCTTCGAGCCGGCACCGCCATTCAATATGATCATGGCTGATCAGCCAACTCAGTATCCTGTACTTGTCTTCTCTCCATACCCCCTGATCCCTTTAGCCCCAAAGGCCACATCTAACTACCTCTTAAATATAGCCAATGAACTGGCCTCAACTACTTTCTGTGGCAGAGAATTCCACAGATTCACCACTCTCTGTGTGAACATTTTTTTTCACATCTCGGTACTAAAAGACCTCCCCCTTATCCTTAAACTGTGACCCCCTTATTCTGGACTTCCCCAAAATCGGGAACAATCTACTTGCATCTAGCCTGTCCAACCCTTTAAGAATTTTGTACATTTCTATAAGATCCCCCCTCAATCTTCTAAATTCTAGCGAGTACAAGCCGAGTCTATCCAGTTTTTTTCATACGAAAGTCCTGCCATCCCAGGAATCAGTCTGGTGAAACTTCTCTGTGCTCCCTCTATGGCAAGAATGTCTTTCCTCAGATTAGGAGACCAAAACTGTACGCAATACTCCAGGTGTGGTCTCACCAAGGCCCTGTACAACTGCAGTAGAACCTTCCTGCTCCTATACTCAAAACCTTTTGCTATGAATGCTAACATACCATTTGCGTTCTTCACTGCCTGCTGCACCTGCATGCCTACTTTCAATGACTGGTGTACCATGACATCCAGGTCTCGTTGCAGCTCCTCTTTTCCTAATCGGCCACCATTCAGATAATAGTCTACTTTCCTGTTCTTGCCGCCAAAGTGGATAACCTCACATTTATCCACATTATACTGCATCTGCCATGCATTTGCCCACTCACCCAACCTATCCAAATCACCTTGCAGCTTCCTAGCATCCTCCTCACAGCTAACACTGCCCCACAGCTTCGTGTCATCCGCAAACTTGGAGATATTGCATTCAATTCCCTCGTCCAAATCATTAATATATATTGTAAATAACTGGGGTCCCAGCACTGAGCCTTGCGGTACCCCACTAGTTACTGCCTGCCATTCTGAAAAGGACTCGTTTACTCCTACTCTTTGCTTCCTGTCTGCCAGCCACATTTGGAAAGTGGTGAAATCATTGGACAAAGTCAGCATGGATTTACGAAAGGTAAATCATGTCTGAAGAATCTTATAGAATTTTTCGAGGATGTAACTAGTAGCGTGGATAGGGGAGAACCAGTGGATGTGGTGTATCTGGACTTCCAGAAGGCTTTCGACAAGGTCCCACATAAGAGATTAGTATACAAACTAAAAGCACAAGGCATTGTGGGTTCAGTATTGATTTGGATAGAGAACTGGCTGGCAAACAGGAAGTAAAGAGTAGGAGTAAACGGGTCCTTTTCACAATGGCAGGCAGTGACTAGTGGGGTACCCCAAGGCTCAGTACTGGGACCCCAGCTATTTACAATATATATTAATGATCTGGATGAGGGAATTGAAGGCAATATCTCCAAGTTTGCGGATGACACTAAGCTGGGGGCAGTGTTAGCTGTGAGGAGGATGCTAGGAGACTGCAAGGTGGATAGACTGGGTGAGTGGGCAAATGTTTGGCAGATGCAGTATAATGTGGATAAATGTGAGGTTATCCATTTTGGTGGCAAAAACGGGAAACAGACTATTATCTAAATGGTGGCCGATTGGGAAAGGGGGAGATGCAGCGAGACCTGGGTGTCATGGTACACCAGTCATTGAAGGTAGGCATGCAGGTGCAGGAGGCAGTAAAGAAAGTGAATGGTATGTTAGCTTTCATTGCAAAAGGATTTGAGTATAGGAGCAGGGAGGTTCTACTGCAGTTGTACAGGGTCTTGGTGAGACCACACCTGGAGTATTGCGTAGTTTTGGTCTCCAAATCTGAGGAAGGACATTATTGCCATAGAGGGAGTGCAGAGCCGGTTCACTAGACTGATTCCTGGGATGTCAGGAGTGTCTTATGAAGAAAGAATGGATAGATTTGGTTTATACTCTATAGAATTTAGGAGATTGAGAGGGGATCTTATAGAAACTTACAAAATTCTTAAGGGGTTGGACAGGCTAGATGCAGGAAGATTGTTCCCGATGTTAGGGAAGTCCAGGACAAGGGGTCACAGCTTAAAGATAAGGGGGAAATCCTTTAAAACCGAGATGAGAAGAACTTTTTTCACACAGAGAGTGGTGAATCTGTTGAACTCTCTGCCACAGAGGGTAGTTGAGGCCAGTTCATTGGCTATATTTAAGAGGGAGTTAGATGTGGCCCTTGTGGCTAAGGGGATGAGGGGGTATGGAGAGAAGGCAGGTACGGGATACTGAGTTGGATGATCAGCCATGATCATATTGAATGGCGGTGCAGGCTCGAAGGGCCGAATGGCCTACTCCTGCACCTAATTTCTATGTTTCTATGTTTCTCTATCCACATATATACTGAACCCCCAATACCGTGTGCTTTAAGTTTGTATACTAATCTCTTATGTGGGACCTTGTCGAAAGCCTTCTGAAAGTCCAGATATAACACATCCACTGGTTCTCCCTTATCCACTCTACTAGTTACATCCTCGAAAAATTCTATAAGATTCGTCAAACATAATTTACCTTTCATAAATCCATGCTGACTTTGTCCAGTGATTTCACCACTTTCCAAATGTGCTGCTATCCCATCTTTAATAACTGACTCTAGTATTTTCCCCCACTACCGATGGTAGACTAACTAGTCTGTAATCCCTGTTTTCTCTCTCCCTCCCTTTTTAAAAAGTGGGGATACATTAGCTACCCTCCAATCCTCAGGAACTACTTCAGAATCTAAAGAGTTTTGAAAAATTATCGCTAATGCATCCACTATTTCTGGGGCTACTCCCTTAAGCACTCTGGGATGCAGCCTATCTGGCCCTGGGGATTTATCGGCCTTTAACCCATTCAATTTACCTAACACCACTTCCCAACTAACCTGGATTTCACTCAGTTCCTCCATCTCATTTGACCCCCCAGTCCCCTGCTATTTCCAGCAGATTATTTATGTCTTCCTTAGTGAAGACAGAACCAAAGTAGTTATTCAATTGGTCTGTCATGTCCTTGTCCCCCATGATCAATTCACCTATTTCTGACTGCAAGGGACCTACATTTGTTTTAACTAATCTTTTTCTCTTCACTTATTCTCTTCACAAAAGCTTTTGCAGTCAGTTTCTTTGTTCCCTGCCAGTTTTCTTTCATAATCTGTTTCCCCTTTCCTAATTAAGCCCTTTGTTCTCCTATGCTGGACACTGAATTTCTCCCAGTCCTCTGGTAGGCTGCTTTTTCTGGCTAATTTGTAAGCTTCATCTTTTGTTTTGATACTATCCCTGATTTCCCTTGTTATCCACGGATGCAGTACCTTCCCTGATTTATTATTTTGCCAAACTGGGATGAACAATTGTTGTAGTTCATCCATGCAGTATTTAAATGCCTTCCATTGCATATCCACCGTCAACCCTTTAAGAATCAATTGCCAGTCTATCTTGGCCAATTCACATCTCACACCCTCAAAGTTACCTTTCTTTAAGTTTAGAATCCTTGTTTCTGAATTAACTGTGTCACTCTCCATCCTAATGAAGAACAACCATATTATGGTCACTCTTGCCCAAGGGGCCATGCACAACAAGGCTGCTAACTAACCCATCTTCATTACTCAATATCCAGTCTAGAATAGCCTGCTCTCTCGTTGGTTCCTCTACATGTTGGTTTAGAAAACTATCCCACATGCAATCCAAGAAATCCTCTTCCTCAGCACCCCTGCAATTTGATTCATCCAATCTATATGTAGATTAAAGTCACCAATTATAACTGTTTTACCTTTGCTGCACACATTTCCAATGTTCTGTTTGATGCCATCCCCAACTCCACTACTACTGTTAGGTGGCCTGTACACAACTCCCACTAGCGTTTTCTGCCCCTTAGTGTTTCGCTGCTCTACCCATATCTATTCCACATCCTCCAAGCTAAGGTCCTTCCTTTCTGTTGCGTTAATCTCCTCTCTGACCAGCAACGCTACTCCACCTTTTACTTTCTGTCTATCCCTCCTGAATATTGAATATCCCTGGATGTTCAGCTTCCAGTCTTGATCACCCTGGAGCCATGTCTCCGCAATCCCAACTATATCATATTCATTAATAACTATCTGCACATTCAACTCATCCACCTTATTACGAATGCTCCTTGCATTGAGACACAAAGCCTTCAGGCTTGTTTTTACAGCACTCTTACCCCTTATACAATTATATTGAAAAGTAAACCTTTTTGATTTTTGCCCTGGATTTGTCTGCCTGCCACTTTTACTTTTCACCTTGCTACCTATTGCTTCTACCCTCATTTTACACCCCTCTGTCTCTCTGGTCATGCTCCCATCCCCCTGCCATATTAGTTTAAATCCTCCCCAACAGCACTACCAAACACTCCCCCAAGGACATTGGTTCCATTCCAGCCCAGCTTGATTGTATTTGTGTATCATCATTTCTCTGACTGGATAGCACATAACAAAGGGATTTGGATTTTCTTTTCTTTCAGTTTCATTAATTTCTTCACTACTATATTTGTTTTACTAATCCATTGTAAATGAAGTTGCTAATTTACTCTTCTGATTTTCCTCCATGAAAACAGACCCAAAGTTTAATTTATCTTTTGTTTCTTTCGGAGGTGCCACGGCGGGGTCACTGAGGAGCCAAGGCCGGAGCCTCACGGGCTGGGCCTCATTGGCCAACGGTGGAGTCTTGCCGGTCGGAGCCTTGCAGGTTGGGGGTAGGGCCTCATGAATATATGAAGCCTGTGGCTATCGGTGCCTGGGTTGGCAGAGCCCGCGGTTGGGGCCCGAGTCGGCTCCACGGAAGCATAGGAGAGGACTTGGCATTGTTAATGGAGAGGTCGATGCGGCAATCAATGATGGCGCCGACTGACGGACGAGGCCAAACATGTGGAATTGGAGGCAACAAATTTCATTGTGACTTGTCACATGTGACAGTAAAGTATTCAATTCAATTCCTCCCCAATACTAATTCTCCTATGTCAATCTGTAAGGAGCCAACATTAAATGTGGATAACAGTTTCCTTTTTACGTTTCTGTAGATGTTCTTACAATTGATTTTCGTGACGTTTCTCAGCAGTCTGCATTTCCTTTACTTGAAAGAAATCTTGGTCCTCCTTTGCTGCTCTGGGATTTTTCAAAATCACTGTTTATTTTGTTCAAGCTATATCATGAATCTTTATAGAGTATTGTGATATCACCAAGGAACATCACAAACCTATAACATCCCACAGCAAATAGACTTTGGACAAGATAAACAAAGTTTGTGGTGAATGTTGAAGTAGGTTTCTTAACCCTCAAGGCTTTATTTCACTGACCACTTCAACAATAATTAAAGGTAGACATAAATGCTGGAGAAACTCAGCGGGTGAGGCAGCATCTACGGAGGGAAGGAATAGGTGACGTTTGGGGTCGAGACCCTTCCTCTCGACCCCAAACGTCACCTATTCCTTCGCTCCATAGATGCTGCCTCACCCGCTTGACATTTCAGGTCGAGACCCTTATTCTCGACCCCAAACGTCACCTATACCTTTGCTCCATAGAAGCTGCCTCGCGCGCTGAGTTTCTCCAGCATTTTTGTCTACCTTCGATTTTTCCAGCATTTGCAGTTCTTTCTTCAACAATAATGAAGATTATTTTCAGATTAGTTCAAATGGGTAACTATATACTCTCATAAGATTATTAATTTCATACATTATTCCATATCAAACTGATTAATTTTACTTTCCACCTTCTTTGCATGGGGAATAACATAGCAGAAATTATCTCTGCCAGAATCTCTTGCTGCCTGATAGAATAATCTCCACATCCCGATAATAAACAGAGGGTTCGTTAGACCAGTTGTCCGATCTTTATACAACATACTCAGACTGTGTCTGAAGAAGGGTCCCAACATGAAATATCACCTGTCATTCCCTCCAGAGATGCTGCCTGACCCGTTTAGTTACTTGAGCGCTTTGAGTTTCACTCATCTGAGATGTGTACACATCTGCACATGTAACTACAGCAACCACACAAATACTGTACCTAATATTACTTCTATTCTTTCATAGCTTGCGTGGTAGTGCCCAAGACCAGCCTATATTAATTATTATTACTTGCCCTGGTGAGGAATCATGTGCAAACACTACTATCTGCATGGCGATGATATTCATAGTGTTGTTATCTAGGGAGTTCCGGAGGGTTAGTATGGGTGTTGTGGACCGAAGGGACTGGTTTCCAGAGGGCTAGTATGGACATTGTGGGCCAAATGGATTTTTGGGCTGGTGGCTCAGTCACTCAAACCTGTTGCAGTGGCAGCTCACACAATCACGGCTGGTGGGCTCACAGTTGACTCACGGCTATTCCTTGAAATTCCATTTCAAGCTGGGTGCAAGGGCATCAAATTCAAGTGCAGTTTCATACCATTTCAAGCAAAGTACAAGGCCACTAAAGACAGCAAGTCATGACCCCTTCCTCCCCCATCTTGCAGAGACTGAGCCATGTCCACACCTCCGGGATTTATAGTCCCTCCCCCCCCCCCCCCCCCCCCCCCCCCCCACCATAAGGGGTTTGGCCTTCATGGCGTGATTGACAGGATAGAGAATCTCAACATTTTTTAAACACTAATAACTCTTTTATTTTTAATTATATACAAGGCAAGGCAGCTCTAATTAGGCAAGGCAGCCCACTTTAGCACTATCAAAACCAAAGGCAAGGCAGCTCACTTTTGCACTTTCAAAACCAAAGGCAAGGCAGCTCGCTTTAGCACTTTCAAAACGAAAGGCAAGGCACCTCGGTCCGCACTTTCAAAACCAAAGGCAAGGCAGCTCGCTTTAGCACTTTCAAAACTAAACGCAACACAGCTTTAGCACTTTCAAACCGAAACACACTTTTGCATTTTCAAACTATATTTTCAAACCACATATTAAGGGCACTGACAGGTCAGTAAAACCACTCACAGTTTAGTAGACATGTATTCAGTGTTATTCACAGCTCAGACTGAGAATTGCGACCTCTCGCTCCCCCATCTTGCAGAGAACTGAGGCACCTCCACACTTCCGGGTTCCATAGTCCTTCCGGAAGGGGCATGGCCTTCAGGAGAGAGCATATCAACATTTTTTAAACGCTAATAACTCTTTTATTTTTCATCGATGGGAAAAATCCTCGGCACCTAATGAGCGGAGGGGGACTCTGAGTAGATGGCCAAAAATCACAGTTGTACATCGTAGTGTTTTTTCCATAATCAATATAAAGCGCAAACAGGAAGTGGTCAAAATTAGACTTTTAATTATATAGAAGGCAAGGCAGCTCTAATTAGGCAAGGCAGCTCTAATTAGGCAAGGCAGCTCTAATTAGGCAAGGCAGCTCTAATTAGGCAAGGCAGCTCTAATTAGGCAAGGCAGCTCGCTTTAGCACTTTCAAAACCAAGGCAAGGCAGCTCGCTTTAGCACTTTCAAAACCAAAGGCAAGGCAACTCGCTTTAGCACTTCCAAAACCAAAGGCAAGGCAGCTTGCTTTAGCACTTTCAAAACCAAAGGCAAGGCAGCTCGCTTTAGCACTTTCAAAACCAAAGGCAAGGCAGCTTGCTTTAGCATTTTCAAAACCAAAGGCAACACAGCTTTAGCACTTTCAACCCAAAACACACTTTTGCATTTTCAAACTACATTTTCAAGCCACATTAAGGGCACTGACAGGTTAGTAAAACCACTCACAGTTTAATAGACATGTGTTCAGTGTTAATCACAGCTCAGACTGAGAATAGCAACCTCTCGCTCCCCCATCTGGCAGAGAACTGAGGCACCTCCACACTTCTGGGTTTTATAGTCCCTCCGGAAGGGTCATGGCCTTCAGGACAGAGAATCTCAACATTTTTTTAAACACTAATAACTCTTTTATTTTTCATCGATGGGAAAAATCCTCTTGTCCTGCACAGCAGAGTGGGATTCTGAGTAAGATGGTGAAAAATCACAGCCAAGTGGCAGCATTTTTCTAAAATCAATATAAAGAACAACAGGAAGTGGCCAAGATCAGACTTTTAGCAATATAGATGGATTATTAGGGAAATCATGACATGTTGTGGCTGGGGATCTTGTAGACGGGGCCCCATTGCAGCCACTCCATACCAGTATGGAGGGAGCAAGAAGAAGGATCTCAACCCTAAATGCCACGCATTCCTTCTCTCCAGAGATGCTGCCTATCCCGCTCAGTTACTCCAGCATTTAGTGTCTATCCAGGGAGCAAATACTGTAGTGTTTATCTCATGAGCTTCTATATCCAAAATGAGGCTGAGCTGCCTATGAGTTCCTTTGGCGACAGGAGTGGAGAAATTCTGTGAAGAATCAGAAGGTGATTGTTTTACCGTAGGAGATTCATCTTCAATCTGCTCCTTCAAATGCACAATTTGTGCAGTTTTTCCACTTAGACAGACTATTGATTATTAATTGATTAGTGATTATTATCGATTATTAAATCATTCTCGGAGTATATCTTGACTGAATCCTCACAGCATCAATCATTATACACGTCGTAGAGCCGTGGGATATACTCTGGAAGTCTGATGAGAAGAACACAAGACCTTACAATCCCCATGACAATTTCAAAATATTGTACATCCAAATGAGTCTAAGCAGGGCACAAAACAATTGAAGAGCTATATCAAGAAATCTTCAGTGAATTTCACGGAAAGTTAATGCTGAAATGTAAAATGATGTAAAAGGTATGCATGAAAAATTATGTAAATGTAAACATTTGATAAGTTCCAGACATTTCTAGTATTGGAGCAAGCAATGATTCAACAAGTACTGATAGAGCTGCTGCATTACAGCGCCAGAGACTAGTTTGATCCTGACCTCAGGTGCTGTATGTGTAGAATTTACATGTTCTCCCTTTGACTGCATGTGTTTCTAACACGTGCTCTGGTGTCTACCCACATCCTAAATCCCGTGCAGGTTTGTAGGTTATTTGGCCCATGAAAATAATCTCTAGTGTTTGGGGAGTGGGATAACATAGAACTAGTGTGAACAGGTGATTGATGGTCGGCGTGGACTTGATGGGCCAAAGGGCCTATTTCCAGATGGTATCAATAGACAATAGGGGTAGGAGATTGCAACCTTCACGCGGTCCGCCCTGTTTCAACGAATGCAATAAAATTTGATCAAATAAACCATGTGGTCCTACAACTTTAGGCTGTGCAAGCCATATGCAAGAAGAACAATATATAATAGGCAATAGGTGTAGGAGTAGGCCATTCGGCCCTTCGGGCCAGCATCGCCATTCACTGTGATCATGGCTGATCATCCACAATCAGCACCCCGTTCCTGCCTTCTTCCCATATCCCTTGACTCTGCCATCTTTAAGAGTATCTAACTCTCTTGAAAGCGTCCAGAGAATTGGCCTCCACTGCCTTCTGAGGCAGAGAATTCCACAGATCCCAACTCTTTGGGTGAAACCATTTTTCCTCAAATCCGTTCTAAATGGCCAACCCCTTATTCTTAAACTGTGGCCCCGGGTTCTGGACTCCCGCAACATCGGGAACATGTTACCTGCCTCTAGTGTGTGCAATCCCTAAATAATCTTATATGTTTCAATAAGATCCCCTCTCATCATAAATTCCAGTGTATACAAGCCCAGCCGCTCCATTCTTGCAACATATGACAGAACCGCCATCCCGGGAATTAATCTCGGGATGCACTCCCTCAATAGCAAGAATGTCCTTCCTCAAATTAGGAGACTTTTCAATCAAGGAGAACAACAAGAGGAAAGAAAACTGTTCTGCAACAGAAAGATGCAACATTTTGGAGAATAAGCAGCCAGTTTCTTATTGTGGGGAATGCAAGTTAATAAATATAGACATCTTTATTTTAATTCAAGTTAAGGAATATTTGAACGGATGACACGGAGCATGTGATTGATGGGATATTTTATTCCGAATGGGAAGTGATTTAAATTGCAGTAAATTTTGCTGAGGATTAGAAAGAAATTGTACCAGAGATACTCAAAACAGATGGAAATAATTCTTAACTTGATACCACTAACTCCAAATGTACTGAACACAAGAAAACTGAAACTGGGGGGGAATTCATTATTGTGAATATGAATAGGCCTCCATTTATTAAGAATAGAATGGACGTAGAATGAGAAGAAAGCCATTTGTCTCAATAGGCTTTATCCTTTCATGAAGAGCCTCAGGGTATGTGACAAACGCTTGCCCTTCTTCTCAACTTTCTCAGCGAGTTAATTTAGCATCCAGGAGATGATTCTATAAAATTTCCCCAACCCACCAGGAACATCCAAACAAAATAATTTAATCCGACCTCACCATCCACATGTCTAGCTGATCCATGGTCTGCTAAAATACTTAATCAGTGGCATTTACATTCAATTTTCAATCAAATTGCTAAACAAGTTCATGTTCAGAGATCGGGTTTCTCCAGGCAAAATCCTGCTGGTACATTTCTCAGCTCAACAGAACAAGGAAATGAGAACACTACACCTGCTTTGCTTGAAAGATAGGTGTAGATCTCACGGAATCAACACAGATTTACAACATATCTGTCTTCCCTTCATGATGACCAAAGCAAGAGAATGCCAACAGGGTTGTAGAGATTTGTCCTCATTATTTGTTGCTGGTGGACTGGAAAGAAAGGACAAGGACAAAGGACATTTATTGTCACATACACCAACTGGTGTAGTGAAATTTGAGTTGCCATTGCAGCACACCAATAAATTAAACACAACATTATAAAATTTGACATTAAACAAAAAACATCCCACCATCCCATGATGGAAAGCAGCAAAGTTCAGTCCACTTCCTCCATGTTCACCAGTGGTCGGGGCCTATTTCAGGCCTCCGCAGTCGCCGCTACAGCGGCCCGATATTTCAGGCCCTCTCGCCAGAATTATGCAACTCCGGCGTCGGAAAACACTCTCAGCGGCTTGTAGTTTCGAAACGGCCACTTGCTACCGGAGACCACGGCTCCCGAAGTCCACAGGCCGTGTTGGTTGGAGCTCAAACACTGGCGATCTCGGCGAAAGATCCCAGGCTTTGTGGTGTTTAAAGTCAGCGCTGCTGCGGCTGGAACCTCCGCAGACCACAGCTCCACGATGTTGAAGTCGGCAGGCCCAGCACTCCAGAGCTCCAACACGGCGACCTGGGTAAGGCATCGCCCGCTCCGCGATGGTACATCAGTGCTGCACTGCCGCTGAAGCTGCAGCTCTGGCCGGTCTCCGGCAGTAAAGACCGCGCCAATCCAGGTGGTAGGCCGCGAGGAGGGGACGAATATACGGCTCGGAGGAAGGACGCATCCTCCCCCGGGTAGGGACTGGGGAAAACGGTTTCCCCCTGCTCCCCCCCACCCCATCCCCCACATAAAACTAACAGGATTCCAGAACAAATTTATTTTGCGCCACCACTGGAAAAAAATATGTATGTGGTGTATGAAATCAGCATTGCATTAGTTTGCACACTTTACTTTTGTTTTTGCAATAATTCCCTGCTGTCAGCTTATTTGTCAATGTATAAAACAATTAGCACAGTTCTGGTCACGTTAGAGCAAGGATATCTCAGTTCTCGAACGAGTACAATGACGTATCGTAAAGATGACAGCAGGGTTGTGGAATTTTTGCTATGCCTATAGATGTGCTAGGCAGCAGATATTTCTTTGGAAAAGAGGAGTTTGAGGGAAGGCTTAATTAAAACATGTGATGACCATTGATGTGACAGATGAACAAATCCAAATAGAGAAGACAAGAAAGACTGCCGATGCTGGAATCTGGAACAAAAACTGAAAGTTGGAAGAACTCAATGGGAGGAGCAGCATCTGTGAACGCAATTAGGTGTAAGTTAATATTTTAAGTAAAAACCTCTATCTGGACTCATGCGAATAATTTGATACAAGCAAAAGTTATCTTTAATAATTACCTTCCACCATAATGTGAATTTGGGACGCAGCAGCTTATTGATTTAGCCTGCTCCTTTAAATGTTCTTGGATACTTCCAACAGGAAATGGTCTCACTTGATTCCAAATTCAGAGTATCATTGCATTATGTTGCTATCCGTTTCTAAAGTGCAAAATCCCTGTAAAACCTTGGCCCCGAGTCAGAAAGGAAACAATTTTTTGACACTTGAAAGTGTGATATCTGGATTATGACTTCTGGAATGTGTTATCTGGCAAGATTTTGAAAATGTTATGTTGCTGAATATTGCTGTCTCCACATTACAAATGCTCGACTTATGGACACCCATATATAAAAATGAGATTCCATATTAATAAATTCAAAAGGCCGACTTAGTCTCCAAGTTTGCAGATGACATAAAGCTGGGTGGCAGAGTGAGCTGCGATGAGGATGCAATGAGGCTGCAGGGTGACTTGAATAGGTTGGGTGAGTGGGCAGATGCATAGTAGATGCAGTATAACTTGGATAAATGTATGGTATTCCACTTTGGTGGCAAGAACAGGAAGGCAAATTATTATCTGAATGGTGTCAGATTAGGAAAGGGGGAGGTTCAACGAGACCTGGGTGTCCTTGTACATCAGTCACTGAAAGTAAGCATGCAGTTACAGCAGGCAGTGAAAAAAGCTAATTGCGAGAGGATTTGAGTTTAGGAGTAAAGAGGTCATACTGCAGTTGCACAGGGCCCTGGTGAGACCACACCTGGAGTATTGTGTGCAGTTTTGGTCTCCTAATTTGAGGAAGGACATTCTTGCTATTAAGGTTGTGCAGCATAGGCTCACCAGGTTAATTCCCGGGATGGCGGGACTGACATATGGGGAAAGAATGGGTCGACTGGGCTTGTATTCACTGGAATTTAGAAGGATGAGAGGTGATCTTATAAAAACATATAAAACTCTCAAGGGATTGGACAGGCTAGATGCAGGAAAAATGTTCCTCATGTTGGGGGAGTTCAGAACCAGGGGTCACAGTTTAAGAATAAGGGGTAGGCCATTTAAGACTGAGATGAGGAAAAAAAAAATCACCCAGAGAGTGTGAATCTGTGGCATTCTCTGCCACAGAAGGCAGTGGAGGCCAATTCACTGGATGTTTTGAAGAGAGAGTTAGATTTAGCTCTTAGGGCTAACGGAATCAAGGGGGAAAAAGCAGGAATGGGGTACTGATTTTGAATGATCAGCCATAATCATATTGAATGGTGGTGCTGGTCAGAAGGGCTGAATGGCCTACTCCTGCACCTATTTTCTATGTTTCTATGTTGTGCAGAAATATTCATTCCTATGAACATAATTTTAGTTTTCTCTCCCTCTATTCAGTAATTGTTCATTCTCGTCAGCCTTATGTGCTTTTGATGCCTTTCATTACAATACTGTAGAAACATGGTTACCATATCGAGTGATGTTCATGTAATTGAATTCAGTTCTATTTAGTTTAATGTCACGTGTTCCGAGGTGCAGTGAAGAACATTTTGTTGCCTGCTAACCAGTCAGCAGAAAGACAATACATGATTCCAATCAATCCATTTATCTATCCATAGATACATGATAAAGGAATGACTTTTAGTGCAAGGTGAAGTCAACAAGGATGTAATATCCAGCTTACAGATAAAATTGGTGATGGAATCTGCTCATTATCTATGGGCAGTCTGTATCTGGATTATAGATAATAGATATTTTAAAGCTATTTATTGAGTAGATGTTTAAGTCTGCATCTGTCAAAGCACACTTTATGTTCAAATGATTATTTAGTTCTCAAGCAGCTGATCAGAATCAGGAATGGAAAGTATTGTTTGGTTTAAGGGTAATCATGGTTATCAGTATCTGTAGTATGCATATGCAAATCCTAATTCACTTTGTGAATCCAGTCGTATAGATATGAATGATTTGGCTGCTGTTATAAAAGTGTTGTGCCAATTCATAATAATGAAAAGATGTCTGTTAAGTTTATGTTTGCAGTCCAGAATTAAGTGTGCAATGAGGAAGTTTATTTTTTAAAGAAAATATGCTTTTGTTTCTCATTGTGGTAAAACTGCTTTTCATCCTCTGGGATTGTTCGTTCAGCCACCAAAAGGAATATCATGTGTGTAAATAGGAGAAGATTTAAGGGCCTGTCCCACTTACATGTCCTTGGCACGCAAATTACGCGACCTCGTGGTCGTGTTGAGGCACACGGGCATCGTATGGCCGCACGGGGCTGGTCCCACTGAGAAGCGCGAAGGGGTATGTAGTTGTGCGCGACATCGCGCGGGGCTCCAAAATGTTTGTAGCGATCGAAATCTTCGCGCACCAACAGCCTGTCGCGTAACTGGCGGCCAAAGTGGGACAAGCCCAAGATCCTGGCGCGATACAACGTCTCACCTCCAACAGCAGCAGAAGCAGGCAAACGATCGCCGAACTTGGCTTGGGGCTCACGGCCGTTGCGGTCCGGATCCACCCCCACTTCTACTCCCAGAGCGGGGCCAAGAAAATTCAAGATAGAACCAAAATGCTGGAGTAACTCAGCAGGATCGGCAGCATCTCTGGAGAGAAGCAGTGGGTGACGTTTCGGGTCAAGACCCTTCTTTTCAGACTGAAGAAGTGTCTCGACACAAAACATCATCTCTTCCTTCTCTCCAGAGTTGGTGCCAGTCCCGTTGAGTTACTCCAGCTGTGTGTCCATCTTCAAATGACGTCACGCACTCCGGACGGCTGTGCGTACGCATGAAATCGCACGTGACTTTCGTGGGACCGTCGCGGTTCAACGCGACCATGAGGTCACATAATTTGCATGCCAAGGACACATAAGTGGGACAGGCCCAAGGACACATAAGTGGAACAGATAAAAACAAGAAATACTGGAACCACTCAGCTCGTCAGCCAGCATCTCTGGGAAGAGATGTAGTTTAGCTTCTGGGTCAAAGACTTTTCAGATTTTGCTACACCTGTTGGACATTTCCAGCTTTTTCTGCTTTTATTTCAATTTTGCTGTACCTGAAGTCTTGTTTTACTTTTCAACAGCTGAGGAATTTGCCAAGCCTGCTGATGCCATTTACTTACAGGTAAGAATGCACATCATGACAACTTTAAAATGTCAATGAATTGCAATCAAATGAAAAAATATTGATAAACCATGAAAACTTTAATAGCAAAGTTCAAGATGGAGTATTCCCATATAGAACATAATACTGTCGAGTACAGGAGCATGCCCATCAGCGCACAATGTCTGTATCGAACATGATGCCATGTTAAACTAATCCCTTCTGCCAGCACGTGATCCATATCCTTCCATTCCCTGCATATCCATGTGCCTATCTGAAAGCCTCTAAAATGCCACCTCCACCGATGGCAATGCATTCCAGGCACTCATGACTCTCTAGGTAGAACATTTTCACCTCTCACCATAAAGCTATGCCCACTAGTTTTTGACCTTTGCACCCTGGGGAAAAATATACCGTCTGTCTATCCTACCAATGCTGCTAGTAATGCTAGTAATGTACTTCTCTGGTGAAAAGTTACAAAAGTGTTTTGATCTGTCCACATCAGCCAATTGTTGATGCTGGTTTCGGCAAGAAGGTCACCCTTCATGGTGGGCAGCAGAGTGGCACAGTCACTGGTACTGTTGCCTCTCGGCTGCATTAACCCCGGTTCGATTCTGACTTCATGTAAACTGCACAGAGACAGCACCTGATCTCCCATGGACCGCATGGGCTTGCCCAGGTGACTTTGTCCGGCAGCGGCACACACCTGCTATGAATCTGCAGTCGCCATCTACCACGAGGCCTGGCTGTTTCGCCTTTTGGCAGCTTCTGCTCTTAAAGACTATTAACAACTTTTGACTTAATTCTGACAATCAAGATGCATGTAAAAAAAAAAAAATGTTCCTGTGAAATAGCGCAAGTCACGAGCACCCACAGGATCTTTGGGGGTGATCCTTAGGGTCTGCTCTCACAGATTGCTGGACGACTTCAGAATTGATCTTGACAATCAGATACACATTTAAAAGTGTTCAAGTTGAGATAGATTTACATTTCTATAAATAATTTTTTTAAACCGTTACGTTAATTTATTTCCTCATACCTTTAAAAAAAATAATTAAATAATGTCACGCATCCCCAATGTAAAACCAAGAGGCCCAGTGCTTCTGCCTCCACAGGTCAGTACAGTTGTGCTCAGGTGCAGGTCCCAGTACCTGCCTCACCTTTCTGTGTAGCAATGCACTGGAAAAGAAGCTGGGACTAGCTGACCTGCAAACAGGACACTGCTGCCAGTTCTTCCTGGAATTTGCAGCCACAGGTAAGTACAATCTACCACAGTGTGTTTGGCTGCCTCACCTGCAATTGATCCTTACAGATTTGTACACATGCATCTAAACTAAATGCAACATATCTGATCTTCTTCTTGCGTATGGGGTGCACAGCCTAGTTGTAGGACAACTTGTTCTATTTGATCTTATTTGATTGTGCACGGCTGTTTTATTGCATTCGTCAAAACAGGGCGGACCATGTGTAGGTTGCAATCTCCCACCCCAACATCTCTGATTCTGGCACGGGTGTGCACTGCCTTAATCACTGAATGGTTTAATTGCAATGCTTCTATTGGAAAATGATTGTTCCTTTCTTCAAGCACACATTGTTCCCTTGATTTTCTGATAATATAAAGAATGCAGCATGTGTTTTGCATTTGTATTTGCAAGGACCAATGATTGTATGCATTGTAATATATTAGACCAGTTGATGATAGTTGGGGACTTGACAGGAACTTTGTGTTCTGTTAATTTACTTGAAATCGTGTTTGCCTGATCTGACATCTATTCACCCTAGAAATCCATGGTTTCAATCCTGTGAGGGAAGCAGTAGTGAGCAGGAATATGAATTGCTTGTGACCGACTATCCTCCATTGTGTCTGTAAACAGATGTTATGTGGCAATAATGTTTTGTTTAAAGATAGGTATGAGCACTGACTATACAATGCATTCAGAAAGTATTCAGACCCCTTCACTTTTTCCACATTTTGTTCCATTACAGCCTTATTTGAAAATGGATAAAAGTCATTGTTTTTTTATCATCAATCTACACAAAACCCCATAATAAACAAAAACAGGCATTCAGAAATGTTTGCAAAGTAATTGAAAAGAAATAACTGAAATATCACATTTACACAAGTATACAGATCCTTTACTCAATACTTTGTTGAGGCACCTTTGGCAGCGATTACAGCCTCAAGTCTTCTTGTGTATCACACTACACGCGTGGCACACCTGTATTTGTGTAATTTCTCCCATTCTTCTCTGCAGATCCTCTCAAGCTGTCAGGTTGGATGGGGAGCGCCAATGCACAGCTATTTTCAGGTCCCTCCAGAGATATTTGATCGGTTCAAGTCTGGGCTCTGGCTGTGCCACAAAAGGACATTCACAGACTTGTCACAAAGCTACTCCTGCATTGGCTTGGCAGTGTACTTAGGGTCGTTGTCCTGTTGGAAGGTGAACCTCCACCCCAGTCTGAGGTCCAGAACGCTCTGGAGCAGGTTTTTATTAAGGATCTCTCTGTACTTTGTTTTGTTCATCACTCCCTCAATCCTGACTAGTCTCGCAGTTCCTGCTGCTGAAAAACATCCCCACAGCATGATGCTGCCACCACCATGCTTCACCGTAGATATGGTATTGGCCAGGTGATGAGCGGTGCCTGGTTTCCTCCAGACGTGATGTTTGGCATTCAGGCTAAAGAGTTCAATCTTGGTTTCATCAGACCAGAGAATCTTGTTGTGCTTTTAGGCAAACTCCAAGTGGGCTGTCATGCGTCTTTTACTGAGGAGTGGCTTCCATCTGGCCACTCTACCATAAAGGCCTGATTGGTGGTGTGCTGCAGATATAGTTGTCCTTCTGGAAGGTTCTCCCATCTCCACAGAGGATCTCTGGAGCCATGTCAGAGTGACCATTGGGTTCTTGGTCACCTCCCTGACCAAGGCCTTTCTCCCCCGATTGCTCAGTTTGGCCAGGCAGCCAGCTCTATGAAGAGACCTGGTGGTTCAAAAGTTCTTCCATTTAAGAATGACAGAGGCCACTGTGCTCTTCGGGACCTGCAATGCTGCAGAAATTGTTTTATATCCTTCCCAGGATCTGTGTCTCGACACAATCCTGTCTCGGAGGTCTACAGACAATTTCTTCATCTACATGGCTTGGTTTTTGCTCTGTCAACTGTGAGACTTTATATAGAGAGGTGTATCCAAATCATGTCCAATCAATTTAAATTACCACTGGTGGACTCCAATCAAGTTGTAGAAACATCTCAAGGATAATTAATGGAAACAGGATGAACCTAAGTTCAATTTTGAGTATCATAGCAAAGGGTCTGAATACTTATGTAAATGTGATATTTCAGTTATTTAATTTTAATTATTTCGCAAAAATTCCTAAACACCTGTTTTTGCTTCTTCATTCTGGGGTATTATGTGTAGATTGATGATAAAAAATATATATTTAACCAATTTTAAAATACGTAACAAAATGTTGAAAAGGTGAAGGGGTCTGAATACTTTCTGAATGCACTGGAACACTGTTGTATGTGTAGAGCAAATACAACGTTTTTGCACAGTACGTGTTATAGATATTTTTCTGAATGAGGTTTATTTTTGAAATAAAAAATGATGTTAAGGGGACAGAAAGTATCGGACAAGGAAGAAGAACAATTTAATTAATATATTGTACCACCACGGTGATGTACTGATTAAGCTGTTTTTCTTCCTTGCCTGATACTTTCTGTTTCCTTGGCATCTTTTATTTATTTCAAAAATAACTCCACTCAAGAACAGTGAGACAGGAACAAGCCCTTGATTTGCTTGAGCATGTTTCACCATTCAGTGTGACCAAGGACAAACTGTGAGCCAACTCCCTGCATTTATCATTTCCTTCAAGTCACTCACAAAATAAATGTTCACTGTTCGAGTAAAATATATGCAGGCAGTTAGTCTTGTACTGTCTCAGTGAAGGGGCTGTCCCACTTGGGCGACCTAATCCGCGAGTTAAGAAGAGTGTCTTCGACCTTCAAGCTCGAGTACACTCGCCTGGAAAGCCACGAGCTGGATCGACCGTCCGCGTTGAAACCGAGAGCTGCATCGACTGACCGCACACACACACGCACAAACACATCGCGAAGGCGGGGCCAGGGAAAGTGGGGGAGTGCTGTCTGCGCGATGAAGAGGAAGGTAAACGGATGCCACAGTTACGATAAGTCATTTAGAGAGCGCGGAGGGGGGAGAATGGGGGAGAAGGGGGGAGAAGGGGAGAGAAGGGGGGTTGAAGGGGAAGAGAAGGGGGAGAGAAGAAGATGTGGAGACACTTTTAAGAAGTATAATAAAGTTTAGCAGGCATTTTACGTACTGGTAGGTTTTCCTTGGTCCAGAAAATGAGCCAATCAAAATCAGTGAAGGAGATTGCCTATGGATGCCCTTGACTGCCTGTAACTACATAGCGACCCCACTCCACTGCGCTACGAGTAAAAAAGAACCATACCGACCAGATTTTACTCGCGGAAAATTTTTCAACATGCTGAAAAATTTTCCGCGACCTAGCTGAGGCCACGAGTATTCGTGAACTACCCTCGAGCATGAAGGAGAGTTCCAGCAACCTCATAGGACCTCCTAGGACCACATGTCAATCTTGCTGCGAGTTTGAAGGTCGAAGACACTCTTCTAAACTCGCAGATTAGGTCGCCCAAGTGGGACAGCCCCTTAACAACACATGCTGCACATTGGAGGGTGTTGGAGACCACAGTTAATTAGCCAGTATCTCATATTTCACATAGGTAACTTACAACCCAGCAGTATCTGTATCTGTATCTTGACGTATAATCACCATCATTGGTTGTCGCATACGTTAGGAGGGTCATGAGCAAAGTCGCAATTAAATATTAAAGTGGGCCTTAGAAGTCAGTATCTTAATATCGATTGTTTCCAACTTTGTCTTGAAGGTCTTGATGTCGGGTGCAGTGCGAATGCCATGGTGGGGATGATTCCATTCACGAATTGTATTTGGGTACAGTGAATACCTATAACAGTCATTACTTGTTGGGATGGTGTTGTATTTGAAAACCCCAGATTGCTTGGTCTTTGGTTGTCTGGATGAATTAGTAGATTGAAGATGACTCTTGATGTTGCTTGAAATAAACCCATGCGTTTCTTTATAGATGGTCGTCAGGCGTAATTTGGTCCTACGGTCTTGAAGAGTTTCCCACTCTCGATCAGCAAGGATTTTAGTGACACTGGACTCCCTGCTGTAATCACCAACAGTAAACCTTGCAGCTCTATTTTGAATTATTTCTTACTTGTCCCCATCTGTTTTGTGTTGTGGATCGCAGACCATGGAGCAATACCCAAGTTTGGGTTTTATCAGAGTCTTTCTGTTGTTGCAATAATAAATATTTCACTTCAGCAAATCCCTGCATTCTGTTAGCCTTGGTGGTTGTTTGGTTGATGTGAGTAGGCCATTTCAAATCACTGCTAAGTTCCACTCCCAGGTAGGGATGATGTTTCACCTCTTCCAGGGTGGAGTGCCCCATCTTTTACTTCATGGTAACCGGGTTCATCCTGTGGGTAGTTCAGTTCAGTTTTATTTGCCATATGTAGGTTAACACAGGGTCAATGGTACAATGCAAGGACAAAGCCAACAGTTCGCACCATCATGGTCTGGCCAGAAGGAGCCATGGACAGGCTACAGAACTGCTTTGAGTACACTGATTGGGACATCTTTAAACAGGCTGCCACTCACAACAACCACACAGACCTCAACACCTACACCTCATCAGCATTGGATTACATCACCTTCTGTATGAACAGTGTCACCACACAGAGGACAATACTGACACTCCCCAACCATAAGCCATGGATGAATGGTGCTGTAAGTGGTCTGCTGAGGGCCCGGGATGCAGCTTTCCACTCAGGTGATGCAGAGGCCTACAGAACAGCAAGGTCCAGTTTGAGGAAGGGCATCAGGGAAGCAAAGCACCGCTACACAAAGCGTATCGAGGAGCATTTTAACAGCTCAGACTCTCGACGCATGTGGCAGGGCATCAGAACCATCACCGGCTACAACAGCTCCACACACGCACAAAGCTCATCCCTCCCTGACGACCTGTACTGTTTTTTTGCCAGGTTTGATTGTGCCGACAGCAGTGACAACATACGGGCACAGCAGGGACCCTCACCTCACCACCGGTGCTGACTCTGAGCCCCCACGACAGGGACCCTCACCACCGGTGCTGACTCTGAGCCCCCACGACGTGAGACGGACCCTGCAGCACATCAACCCCAACAAGGCCACCGGACCTGACGGAGTACCAGGGCGGGTTCTGAAGCACTGCGCAGGGGAGCTGACTGCGGTGCTCACGGACCTGTTTAACACCTCCCTGTTGCAGGCCTCCGTCCCAACATGCCTCAAGACAGCCACAATCATCCCTGTGCCAAAACAATCAGCCATCAGGTCCCTCAACGACTATCGGCCAGTGGCGCTGACACCGGTGGTGATGAAGTGCTTCGAACGTCTGGTACTGGGACACTTGAAGAACAGCATCCCCCCCCCCCCCTCCTTAGACCACCACCAATTTGCCTATAGGGCAAACAGGTCGACGGAGGACGCAATGTCACTGGCCCTCCACTTCACCCTGACACACCTTGACCAGCGGGACAGTTATGTGCGGATGCTATTCATAGATTATAGCTTCGCCTTTAACACCATCCCCCCCATAAACTAGTCACCAAGCTGGACCACCTGGGCCTCAACACACACCTGAGCAGCTGGGTCCTGGACTTTCTCATCGGCCGACCACAGACTGTGTGCATGGGGAGACAGGTCTCCTCCAGCAACACCCTGAACATCGGTGCACCACAGGGCTGTGTGTTGAGCCCCTTCCTCTTCTCCCTCTACACTCTCGACTGCAAACCCGCCCACGAGGCCAACACCATATTAAAGTTTGCAGATGACACCATCGTGGTAGGCAGGATCACGAGTAACAACGAGGCCGCCTACAGGACACAGGTAGAGAACCTGGTGAGCTGGAGCCGTGAGAACAACCTGATCCTCAACGCAGCAAAAACAAAGGAGATGATCCTGGACTTCAGGAGGAGACCGAAGACCTTTGTCCATCAGCCCATCACCATTATCGGCGAGACAGTGGAGGCTGTGCAGAACATCAGGTACCTCGGGGTCAACATCAGCCACGACCTGACCTGGACCGTCAACGTCACGGCGACGGCCAAGAAAGGACTTCAAAGGCTTCACTTCCTGAGGTGCTTGAAGGGCACGTCTCCCACAACAGCTGCTGGTGAGCTTCTACAGGTCAGCCATCGAGTCAGTTCTCACATACTACATCACAGTATGGTAATCTGGCTGCACCGCAGAGAACAGGAAAGCTCTCCAACGCGTCATTAAGACTGCTGAGAGGATCACTGGCACCCAGCTCCCCAGACTGGAGGACATCTACCGGACCCGCTGCATCCGGAGGGTCAAGGGCATCATTAGAGACAGCACACACCCTGGACACTGCCTCTTCACCCCCCTGCCCTCAGGAAGATGATACAGGGCACTGAGCGCCCACACGATAAGACTAAAAAACAGCTTCTACCATAGAGCTGTGACACTACTGAACTCTATCCCCCTCCCACACTGATTCCCCCCTCTCTCTCACACACCCGCCCATACTCCTATATGTTTATAGTCTAATTTTTTAATAGTTCTTTTTTAAACGTATTTTCATACTCATATTCCTGTGCAGCTGGAGGACTGCTCCAACAAAATTTCGTTGTACAATGACAATACAGATTATTTTAAAAAAAAACAAAAAAAAAAAACAATGAAATGTGTTTGACAAGGCAACGGGTCACTTCAGCAATGACATTACAAGGATAAAAATAAGATAAAATAAGATAAGATAAAAGTGACATTGGTAGGTAAAAGACAATAATAAATAAAATAATCAACATATATGATGCGTTTATGAGTTCAGAAGCCTAATGGCCTGATGGTAAAAACTGGTGGTACGTGCAGCCATGCTCCTGTATCGTCTGCCTGAAGGTAACAAGGAGAACAGTCTGCGTACTGGGTGGCTGTGATCCTTGATGATGCTGTGTGAGATAACTCTCATATTGAAGCACTTAGAAGAATTGAAAGACATCTGCTAATCTCCTTCCCATTTGACTAAAGTATCAAGGTCTTGTTGGAGTCTATCCGAATCCTCCATGGATTGTATTCTATTATAGAGAATACAATCATCTGCAAAGAGCCTAACCTTTGAGTGGACCTTCGAAAGCAGATCATTGATATATGCCAAAAATAGTAGTGGTCCCAGGACTGTACCCTGGGGAACCCCAGATGAAACTTTAGCTCTGTTGGAAGAAACACCCTCCAACACAACTTGTTGGTGGCAGTTTGTAAGGAAAAACTCAATCCACTTCAATGCGTTGTTTCTAATTCCCATGTGGCAAAGTTGCATCAAGAGACATCAGTGGGGCACGGAATCGAACGCCTTACTGAAGTCTATGATAATCAGATCCACCTGGCCTTTATCATCCCAAATCTTTCCAAGGTCGTCAGCAAAAGCAGATAATTGAGTGTCACATGAACGTTCCTTGCCGAAACCGTGTTGCACGTCGACTAAGATGTGATATTGGTTAAAATGATTAATGATACGATGACGGCTGGTTCCACACCAGGGCATCAGAGATATCCTCATTCTTTAGGGAATGGGGGTTCCTCTCTTCGACTATAGATGAGGCTCTCACCAGGGTCTCTTCTATATAACGTAGCTCCGCTCTCACTCCCCACCCCTCCCCCCCACCCCCACATCAGTGTGTAGAAGTGTCTCGATCCGAAACGTCACCTATTTCCTTCGCTCCATAGATGCTGCCTCACCCGCTGAGTTTCTCCAGCATTTTTGTCTACCATCGATTTTTCCAGCATGGAATTGATGTCAACAAAACTGGTCTATAGTTTCCGGGCTTACTTCTATCACCTTTCTTGTAAAGTGGAGCTACGTTATTATGCCAACCATCCGGAAACCAGCCAGAATTAAATGATTTCTGAAACATCTTAGATAAAACTGGAGCAATTGAGGAGGCACATTTTTTCAGATATTCACAGGAATGTCATCAGGACCCGAAGCTTTATTTGGATTTACATCTTGCAATAGCTACTCAACACCCTGTTTGTTGATAACCATGTTTGTCATGCCAGGCATTTCCAGAGTCAAGCATTACAGAAAAAAAATATTTGTGTCTTCTTTGGAAAAAACTGAACAAAATTGGTCGTTGAACACATTTGCCTTGTCTTCAGCAAAGCAAACTTTGATACCATCAGATGAAGACAATGTTGAGACACCAAACACCTCTTGCCGTTTCGACGATGAAATTCCAGAACAGTTTGGTGTTGTTACTCTCCAAACTCCCACCGATTATATCATGGATATATTCAATAGACAATAGCTATGGCTACTATGAGTTTCAAAGTAAAAGAAGTAATGACACTTTTGAAAAATATAAAAGTGGATAAGTCTCCAGGTCCTAACGGGATATTCCCTAGGACATTGAGGGAAGTTAGTGTAGAAATAGCCGGGGCTATGACAGAAATTTTTCAAATGTCATTAGAAACGGGAATAGTCCCCGAGGATTGGCGTACTGCGCATGTTGTTCCATTGTTTAAAAAGGGTTCTAAGAGTAAACCTAGCAATTATAGGCCTGTTGGTTTGACTTCAGTGGTGGGAAAATTAATGGAAAAGATACTTAGAACTAATATATATAAGCATCGGGATAAACAAGGTCTGATTAGGAACAGTCAGCATGGATTTGTGCCTGGAAGGTCATGTTTGACTAATCTTCTTGAATTTGTTGAAGAGGTTACTAGGAAAATTGACGAGGGTAAAGCAGTGGATGTTGTCTATATGGACTTTAGTAAGGCCTTTGACAAGGTTCCTCATGGAAGGTTGGTTAAGAAGGTTCAACTGTTGGGTATAAATGCAAGAGTAGCAAGATGGATTCAACAGTGTCTGAATGGGAGAAGCCAGAGGGTAATGGAGGATGGTTGTTTGTTGGGTTGGAGGCAGGTGACTAGTGGGGTACCTCAGGGATCGGTGTTGGGTCCTTTGTTGTTTGTCATGTACATCAATGATTTGGATGAAGGTGTGGTAAATTGGATTAGTAAGTATGCAGATGATACCAAGATAGGGGGTGTTGTGGATAATGAAGAGGATTTCCAAAGTCTACTGAGTGATTTAGGCCATTTGGAAGAATGGGCTGAAAGATGGCAGATGGAGTTTAATGCTGATAAATGTGAGGTGCTACACCTTGGCAGGACAAATCAAAATTTGGACGTACATGGTAAATGGTAGGGAATTGAAGAATACAGTTGAACAGAGGGATCTGGGAATAACCGTGCATAGTTCCTTGAAGGTGGAATCTCATATAGATAGGGTGGTAAAGAAAGCTTTTGGTATGCTAGCCTTTATAAATCAGAGCATTGAGTATAGAAGCTGGGATGTAATGTTAAAATTGTACAAGGCATTGTTGAGACCAAATCTGGAGTATGGTGTACAATTTTGGTCGCCCAATTATAGGAAGGATGTCAACACAATAGAGAGAGTACAGAGGAGATTTACTAGAATGTTGCCTGGGTTTCAACAACTAAGTTACAGAGAAAGGTTGAATAAGTTAGGTCTTTATTCTCTGGAGGGCAGAAGGTTAATGGGGGGACTTGATAGAGGTCTTTAAAATGATGAGAGGGATAGACAGAGTTGATGTGGATCAGCTTTTCCCTTTGAGAATAGGGAAGATTCAAACAAGAGGATATGACTTCAGAATTAAGGGACAGAAGTTTAGGGGTAACATGAGGGGGAACTTCTTTACTCAGAGAGTGGTAGCGGTGTGGAATGAGTTTCCAGTGGAAGTGGTGGAGGCAGGTTCGTTGGTATCATTTAAAAATAAATTGGATAGGCATATGGATGAGAAGGGAATGGAGGGTTATGGTATGAGTGCAGGCAGGTGGGACTAAGGGAAAAAAGTTGTTCGGCACGGACTTGTAGGGCCGAGATGGCTTGTTTCCGTGCTGTAATTGTTATATGTTATATGGTTATATAATAGACAATAGGTGCAGAAGTAGACCATTTGGCCCTTCGAGCCAGCACCGCCATTCAATGTGATCATGACTGATCATCCACAATCAGTACCCCATTCTCCCCATATCCCCTGACTCCGTTATCTTTAAGAGCCCTATCTAGCTCTCTCTTGAAAGTATCCAGAGAACCGGCCTCCGCCGCCCTCTGAGGCAGAGCATTCTGTAGACTAACAACTCTCTGTGAGGAAAAAGTGTTTCCTCATCTCCATTCTAATTAGCTTACCCCTTATTCTTAAACTGTGGCCCCTGGTTCCGGACTCCCCCGACATCGGGAACATGTTTCCTGCTTCTAGAGTGTCCAAACCCTTAACAATCTTATATGTTTCAATAAGATGCCCTATCATCCTTCTAAATTCCAGAGTATACAAGCCCAGCCACTCCATTCTCCCAGCGCATGACAGTCCCACCATCCCAGGAATTAACATTGTAAACCTATGCTGCACCCCCTCAATAGCAAGAATGTCCTTCCTCAAATTTAGAGACGGAAACTGCACACAATACTCCAGGTGTGGTCTCACTAGGGCCCTGTACAACTGTAGAAGGACATCTTTTTGCCTCTTGTTATGAAGGCCAACATGCCATTCGCATTCTTCACTGCCTGCGATTACCTGCATGCTTACTTTCATTGACTGATGAACAAGAACCCCAAATCCCGTTGTACTCCCCATTTCCCAACTTGACTTCATTTAGATAATTATCTGCCTTCCTGTTTTTGCTACCAAAGTGGATAACCTCACACTTATCCACATTAAACTGCATCTGCCATGCATCTGCCCTCTCACCCAACCTGTCTTGGCTACTTCTTCTTGGTTTTCCTAATTTTCCTGTCTGTGTGTCTGCGATGCTGTTTGAAAATGTCCCAGTATGAATGTTGAATTGTCTAATTTTAGGTAACCTCTACATACACTCCTCTCACCCCGACCCTCATTTTCCCCCTTCCTCCATTAAAAGTTGGTTAACCAGTTCCACAGTTCACAACCATATATCCCTCTTGTGATCACATCGTCCCTAGCCAACAATTGGCTTATCTGGGAACTACCTTGCCTGAGGTTATCCGTTGCCAGCCCTGATTTATCATGGACTTTTCTTGCATCCAGTCACACTGGGCAGCAGATGGAAGACAGGCCCTTTGCTCACCTCCCTGGCGCTAGTAAACTGAACGTCAAATTTCTTTCAGGCTTTTGCTGCTTCTCTGATTGGTTTTATTGAACAATGAGCACTCCAGAAGACATACACACAAAAAAGGAAATTATAGGCGCCACAAGTTTTAGGAGTCTGGCATGAGTAACAGAAGGAGGTCAACAAGCAAATTAAACTATAAACTCCTGTGCTGCCTGGTTTCTACAAGGCAATCACACTTTCCAGGCAGTGAGTAGTACTAGAACGGTTATTCAATGCACATAACCTTTCCAAATTCATGAGCAGATAATTGAGATCCACTAGGAGCTAAGTGCAATAGTGTTATTAAAATATGCCAAAGTTAATTCAAAGATATGGTGATGGAAAATGCATGTACACAAGCCAAAAAAAGTGTTTCATTTTCACCAGAGGATTGATTATACCTAATTCCTAATGACTTTCTCCTTGAAAGTTTACTCAGTATAATTTCGACACCAGCAGCAAAATTTAACGAACAGCCTAACTGGAGTGTGTTTTGGAAATGAAGCAAAAATTAGGCTTAAGGTTCAAGACAGTTGGATCTCCCCAAGGTTTTGAAATACCGACACAGTTGTTTTTTCCTTCTCTAATACATTTGCTTCAGTTATGTGTATAATCAGCAAATCCAGTTAAGATTAGGTGGTGCACTTTGGGTTAGAAGGCCACTGGGATTTTAATTTGATTCAAATCCAAACTGATGAGATGAAACTTTCCCTTTACTTCCAGCAAATTAAGTTTCACTGGAAACAGATTTGGACAATCTTGGTCCAGTTGCTAATGATTAAGAGTTCACAGAACACTTCTTCTCGAGTGAAGAAAAAGCACTTTCCTGGACCTATTCCAGGGTATATATTCTAATATACAGTGTACTGTTGTACTTTTAAGTGTCAGTGTACACTCATTCTCCATTACCATAAGGGACAGATATCCAAAAGCATTGATACCATTGAGATCTTCTCATTTGTTCCCAGTCCACTCCCCAAATAAACATAAATGTATTAATACTTATAAGCAGTGATCAGGTGCTGCTGCCCGTTAGATTAGCAGCTGTAATGTTACACAGCAATGAACCATTTTCTAATTCTAATGCTATTCTAATGCGATTACTGTCATTCTAATGGGTAACAGTTGTCTGGAAACTGATCACAATGATCCTGCAAAAACATCCGAGTTTGTTTAATGATGAGTGTAAGAAATTAGAAAGTTTTTACCTTTGCATTATAATTATTTTTCATGTATTTCAAAACTTTCTGATATGGTTCAAAGCTTTAAAAATTCAAGGTGGTGCAGAGGGTCCATTGTTGCAAGTATGTGGACCTGTGAATGGAGGGAGTGCATATGTAGTATGACTTTGGATATTATTAAACCATCCATTACTGTTAGTTGAGTGCTGACCCCTTCAATAATGAATATTTTGCTAGTAGTTCTATCTTGTCTGAGTGTACAGAGAAACCAAAGAACCTATGGTCATTGAAGTGCCATTGGATCTGTGGTCAGTATGGATTTGTTCCACCCACCAACTCTCATCAGCTTACAACTTGAACAGAATCTAGGAAGGGGCAACTTTCATTCTTTACAATGTGCCCAAGATAATCGCATCAAATTGAAACTTTTGGCAGGTAATCTCTTTCTACAGCCTTTAGGTTCGGATGATGGAACAGTTGTTCGTCTGAAGAAGTGTCTCGACCTGAAATGTCACCCATTCTTTCTATCCAGAGATACTGCCTGTCCCGCTGAGTTACTCCAGCATTTTGTGTCTATCTGCATCTGCAAGCAGCATCTGCAGTTTCTTCCTACACAATTGTTTGTGGCCTATCAGGTATTCCAAGCTTCATTCAACACACTTGGACATTGGAGGCAAGCTCCTTCCCATCCAATGGTTAATCCAAAGTTGTTGTGGTGCTCATTAAGCTTTTCCCATTATGGCTTTGAGAAACAGCAACAAGTAGAACATGTGAGAGAGAAGTCATCTGAGGTCCCTCTCTTCATCTTTTGCTGCTCTTCTCCAAATCCTGAAGAGCAAGCAGACTTGGGACAGCAATGAACAGTTCATTAAATTCAACATTACAAAGTAATAATAGATATAACAATAATAACAATAATAATAATAATAATAATAATAATAATAATAATAATAATAATAATAATAATAATAATAATAATAATATCAGCTTTATTTAATGAATGAAATTTGTTTTCCATTTGTATGGCACTCCAGCCATACTTATCTATATATAACTAAATCTCTGATCTTTTTGTCTTCCGGTTTGGCGGTCTTTCTATTTACGCAAAAATGGTTTGTGATAGCGCTACGATTGTTTGCCAGTTCACTCACCGTTCTCTTGTACTGCGAGTCCGCCAAGTCTTTTTCCGATTGGTTGAATGTCGTAAAAGTTATCGAGGTTTACAAATCTTAAAAACCGCGCGTGCGCAGATCGATCTCTCCTCCTGCCAGTCAGCGGCGCGTGGATTAGTCTCTTCCCCTGTCATTCCCCGGGACGGTCCGCCCCTTCCTGCGGCTTCACATCTTTACTGGAGCGGAGGATGGCCGGCGGAGGTTTCCAACCTGACTTTCGGAGGGACCCGAAGCAGCCCAGCCCAGCCCCAGTAGCAGCCCAGCCCCAGTAGCAGCCCAGCCCCAAGCAGCAGCCCAGCCCCAAGCAGCAGCCCAGCCCCAAGCAGCAGCCCTGCCCCAAGCAGCAGCCCTGCCCCAAGCAGCAGCCCCGCCCCAAGCAGCCCCCGCCCCAAGCAACGCAGCCCCAAGCAGCCCAGCCCCCAAGCAGCCCTGCCCCAAGCAGCCCCGCCCCAAGCAGCAGTCCCCAGCAGCAGTCCAGCCCCAGACCCAGCCCAGCCCCGCCCCCAAACAGCAGCTCAGTGTTGGAGATCCGACCCAATCCAGCGTGGGAGACCCAGCCCAGTGTTGGCAAACAGAAACTCTGATCTGGGTGGAGGAGAACGACCAGCGACCAGCGCCCGTGTGTCCCCCCATCGCACCGCAAATTCAAGCCACTATCCCTCTGGTGCCCCCTCCCCTGTGATGCCCCCCTCTCCCCCATGGCTTTTCCCCTGTCTTTTCTCTCCGATCTCACTCCCCCCCCCCCCCACAAGTCCCACCCACACACCCCCCCTCCCCTCCCCCACCACACACCCCCCCCCCGCCTACACACCCTTCCCCGCACAAGCCCCCCTGCCACACACCCCCCCCCACACACAACCCCCCGCCCACACACACCCCCACACACACAACCCCCCCGCACACACCCACACGCCCCCACACCCATCTCTCCCCGCTCACCCACAACCTCCCCCCACAATCCCTCCCCCCACTCACACCCCCCTCCCCCCACACACCTCCACCCGCCCACGCCACCCCCCCTATCCACACACACACTGCCCACGCACACCCCCCTCCCACACACCCTCCCTCCACCCCCCCCCCACTCCCCCCCCCCCCCCCCCCCCCCCCCCCCACCCACCCCCCCCCCCCCCGATCCTCACCTCCCCCCACTCCCACACCCCCCCCCTCCCCCAACACCACCCTCTCTCCCCACACCACCTTCTCCCCCACACCACCCTCTACCCCCTGTCCACACACACCTCCCCCATCCACACACACCCCTCCTCCCCTCCCCTCCCACACATGAAGAGGAGGGGGAGGGAGTGCTCGGGGATGAGGGAAAATGAAGCGCACCTGCGCGGTTAGGGGCTATGGGTGAGTGGTGTAATTTTGCGTTGGGGGAACGGGTGAGTGGTGGAATATCGCGTTGGGAATGTGTTGCGTTGGGGGACCAGAGCTCCCGTGTGACCCAATGGGTCCCACTTAGTCTAGTAATTAGTAAAGCTCTGTCCTGGTCACCATTATTTTCTTCAACATCTATTTTAATGTGTAAAACAATTGTAGAAATGGTGCTGCAATGACAGAATACTGCCATCATTTGAACTCCATTAAATGATATTGACAACATAAGTAAAAGCTTTTAACTTGATCAAAACTTGATCATATCCCGGGAAAGAGGGGAGAGAAGGACAGTAAGTAAGGGAACCTTGGATAACCAGAGATTGTGATTTTGTTCAAAAGGAAAAATAAGTTGTTTCAAGGTTTAAGAGACAATAGAGAATAGGTGCAGCACCGCCATTCAATGTGATCATGGCTGATCATCCACAATCAGTACCCCGTCCCTGCCTTCTCCCCATATCCCCTGACTCCGCTATCTTCAAGAGCCCTATCTATCCCTCTCTTAAAAGTAACCTGAGATCCGGCCTCAAACCGCCCTCTGAGGCATAGAATTCCACAGACTCACAACTCTGTGTTGTTTCCTCATCTCCGTTCTAAATGGCGTACCCCTTATTCTTAAACTGTGGTCCCAGGTTCTGGAGGATGGAATCAGGCAGGGCCTTTGAGGAATATGAAAGGAGGAAAGACCTCAATCATGCAATTAGAAGGGAAAAGGGCCTTAAAATGGCTTTGGAGAATCTGATTTATGAAAATCGCAAGGCTTTTTATACCTACATAAAAAACAAGAAAAGAACAAGGAAGAAGTTAGGACCTTTCAAGGATAAAGGAAGGAATTTTTGGAGTCAGCAGTTGTAGATAAGGTATTGAACAAATGCTTTGCACTTGTTTTCAACGAAGAGAAGGACATGGAGGACAGAGAGATCAGTGGGGAGAGTACTAATATGCAGCTTGAGATTAAGAAGCAGGAGGTTTGGGGGGCTCTTGAAGAGCGTTAAGATGGATAAATCCCCAGGACCTGATGGGATCTATCCAAGGTTACCAAGAGAGGCAAGAGAGGAGAGAGGAGAAAATAATGATGAACATCTTTGCATTTTTTCTAGCCACTGGCGTGGTCCCAGAGGACTGGAGAGTAGCTAATGTTCTTCTTTTGTTTAAGGGGAGTAGGGAGAATTTAGGGAATTATAGGCCAGTGAGCCTCACGTTAGTGGGAGGGAAGCTATTGGAGATGCTTCTTCAGGATAGGATTTACTCCTATTTGAGGAGAATGCGTTAATTAGGTACAGCCAGCATGGCTTTGTAACGGTCAAGTTCAACTAACTCGATCGAGGAGGTAACACAGTTGATCAGTGGGGCAGTGGATAATGTCTACATGGATTTTAGTTTTGTATATCCAATGAAATTCCTTAATCTATTTGATACATAACTTTGCTAGCTGTTGAACTACAGTGTACCAGTAATCATCGTGATCTCTTTAATTCAAGGAAAATTCTCTAAATACTGATGTTCATTTTCTTCTTTCAGCAAGGTCCATACATTGATTGATCTGTGCAGTCTTGCAGCCACCACCTCCTTGACATGGCCCTACGATCAATCTTTTCTCCAATGTTCTGCCATAAATACTAGAGAATGGAAAACATGTCTGTCATTAAGAATAGGATAGAGAGAGGGAAAGTAGAGGAAATGAGCATAGGGTAAGGAGTAGAAATAATGGACAGATTAAAAAAAAAAAACATTCATTTAACGATATGTGATGATTTCTGGATGCAGCGAGAAGATCCAAGAGGAAGATGGATAATCTAATAGTTCCCTTGGTGACATGCAATGAAAGAACATTGCAATGTCAGCAGAATTTCTAACATAGATCCCAATTCCACCCAATTCCATCCAAAGAATCTCTTTAGATTACCACCAGGATTACCTTGCCTTGGCCTTGCATTCATTTATGTGTTGGACTGTGCAAACACAAATAATTTGGGGGTCAGACATTTTCTTGAACATTCAAGGATTAAGAATGCACATATATTCAAATGGAGAAATATGCTTGGTGTTGAGGAGACCTTGCCTATCATTTTAATTTTCTAATAAATTAAAAATAATTGAAGCAAGCCAGTCCGAGTCATACTGCATTATTTTGCTCCACTTACAATACCCTCCATAATGGTTTGGACAAAGACCCATCATTTATTTATTTGCCTCTGTACTCCACAATTTGAGATTTGTAATGGAAAAAAAAATCACACGTGGTTAAAGTGCACATTGTCAAATTTTAATAAAGGCCATTTATATACATTTTGGTTTCAAACATATAGAAATTACAGCAGTGTTTAGAAATAGTCCCTCCATTTCAGGGCACCATCATGTTTGGGACACATGGCTTTGCAGGTGTTTGTAATTGCTCAGGTGCATAATAATTGCCTCCTTAATGCAGGTATATGAGAGCTCTCAGCGCCTAATCTTTCCTCCAGTCTTTCCATCACCTTTAGAAACTTTTATTGCTGTTTATCAACATGAGGACCAAAGTTGTGCCAATGAAAGTCAAAGAAGCCATTATGAAACTGAGAAACAAGAAATAAAATTGTTAGAGACATCAACCAAACCTTAGGCTTACCAAAATCGACAGTTTGGAATATCATTAAGAAGAAAGGGAGCACTGTTGAGCTTACTCATCGCAAAGGGACAGGCAGACCAAGAAAGACCTCCACAGCTGATAACAGAAGTATTCTCTCTATAATAAAGGAAAAACACCAAACACCTGTCCGACAGATCAGAAACACTCTTCAGGAGTAAGGTGTGGATTTGTCAATGACCACTGTCCGCAGATGACTTCATGAACAGAAATACAGAGGCTACACTGCAAGATGCTGGTTAGCCGCATAAATAGGATGGCCGGATTACAGTTTGCCAAGAAGTACTCAAAAGATTAACCACAGTTCTGGAAAAGTTGTGGACAGATGAGATGAAGATTAACTTATATCAGAGTGATGGCAAGAGCAAAGTAGGGAGAGAAGGAACTGCCGAAGATCCAAAGCATACCACCTCATCTGTGAAACATGGTGGTGGGAGTGTTATGGCCTGGGCACGTATGGCGGCTGAAGGTGCTGGCTCATTTATCTTCATTGATGATACAACTGCTGATGGTAGTAGCATAATGAATTCTGAAGTGTATAGACACATCCTATCTGCTCAAATTCAAACAAATGCCTCAAAACTCATTGGCCAGCGGTTCATTCTACAGCAAGATAATTATCCCAAACATACTGCTAAAGCAACAAAGGAGTTTTTCAAAGCTTAAAAAATGGTAAATTCTTGAGTGGCCAAGTCAATCACCCGATCTGAACCCAATTGAGCATGCCTTTTATATGGTGAAGAGAAAACAGAAGGGGACTAGCCCCCAAAACAAGCATAAGCTAAAGATGGCTGCAATACAGGCCTGGCAGAGCATCACCAGAGAAGACACCCAGCAACTGGTGATGTCCATGAATTACAGACTTCGAGCAGCAAAGGATATGCAACAAAATACTAAACATGACTACTTGGGGGGGGACAATGTGCACTTTGACCACATGTGATTTTTTTTCTATTACAAATATCAAACTATGGAGTACAGAGGCAAACAAATAAATGATGGGTCTTTGTCCCAAACATTATGGATGGCACTGTACTAGTCATCTGTGACCGCAGTCATAAAAATATTTTTGTGCAGATAATTTTCAAAGAAAACCAAGAGATACTTAACGATGGTCATTTTAATCTAGTCCAGTTATTGCAAATTATTAGAAAAACGCTCAAAAAATAATATTTTTTCAAGACCCATATTTGCACTCTATTTACAGATTAGAAGAATTTAGTACAATTTAGATTGTTAAATTGTTACAATTTAGTAACAATTTAGAATAATAACTTTATAGGTTCTAAGAATATTTTTTTTTGTTATTAGTGTATTTAAAATGAATTTAAATGTGACCAACACTCAAGTAAGAATGTAAATTGAGGGTGTGATAAACTTCAGATTGGTGATGAAAGATTCTGAAGACGATAGCCAAGTTCTTGGAAACTGCTTCACAAATTCGGAATTAGACATGTATTCAAAACAACATAACATAAATTGAAACACGGAGGAGAGAGAGAAAGTAAGAGAAAACACTGCATTACCACTGACGTTGGTTTATGTACACATGCATGACATTCAACTTTGATTGATTTTATTATCTTTTTACTGTGGATATTGGAGAAAGACAATTTTCTCTTTCTCCAAACAAAATAGCTGCAATTCCAGCCAAAGCACGCTAAACAAATCCAGGAGTAGCTGAAGATTTTATCTGGTAGAGTGACTAAGACACTGCAAAGATGAATCTTCAAAGTTATGGCATTTTGTACACAAGTCCATAATTTCACTATTTATGTCTAGTGTCTGTTTGTGGACCTCCCCCCCCCCTCCTCCTCCCAAAATAAAGGATGATGCTGTTTTTTTCTGATAGCTGTAAATTGTTTCAATATTGGGTCAAGATAATACGCTATTGTAAGAAAATGTTTGGTATTTTTGAGGAGTCCTTTAAATGGTCACAGCTGGGCGTCTGTTCTGATAAGCACGTTTGGAAACCGAAACAAGTGCTAGAGCAAAAATAAAAACCTGCAGATGATCAAAATGAAAATTAGGAAATGCTAAAATCATCAGCAAGACAAGCGCATTATTGGAGAGTGAAACTGTCAGGGTTTTGGGCCAAGGCATCATCATCATCAACATCATCATCATTATCATCATCATAACTGCAAAGGTTAGAAAACAAACATGTCTCATGTTGCAGGGAGAGATAAGAATGGAGAGAACAGATGGGTTGTCTTAGATATGGTGCAAACAAACTTGTCAGGGTAACAATTACTATCATAACATTTGGTGAGAGAAAAAAAGATGACAAATTGAAAATATTCTAGCTACAATCACCTCTGCAAAGGTCAACCCGAACCTCCAGCCTCCTGTCATTTTAATTGACTGGCCCACTACCCTCTGTCCTCTGTCTTTAGTCCCCTACTTTGCTCTAATGATGCCCAGAGTAAACTCACTCTTTTGTTCAACATATTGTAATATTGATCCTAATAATATTACATTTCCTTTTTTTTCTCTTTTCACCACAGAAATGCTGCTCTTTCAATTAGTTTCATTTTTTTTCTATTCTGTCATCTAACCGCTGCTTTTTGACGTAATTGCTTGACAACTTTGGTGTTCATCCTACCATCGACATAAAAGGCATGTCGATGGTAGGATGAACACCAAAGTTGTCAAGCAATCTTTTCCACCCCTTCTCCTTTGCCACTTGAAACATGCTTGTTTTCTCACAGTACTACTTCTGATGAAGGGTCATTGAAACAGTGACTGGTCCTCTCATCACCAATACTCTGTGACCTTATGTGTTTATAGCATTTCCTGTCTTTGTACTTGTTCTCTATTTCATTAACACCTTTAGTTTTCAGGGCACTGCCATGTTGTTAAAGCAGGAAAAGTCTCATGACAATCAATTGATTTTGCTTCCATTTAACATTCCGTTCTCTTCTCCGCAAGATGAGAATCAATTCACCTTTATGCAATGTCATTTAATTTTCTTGGTCCCTGGATGGAATCAGTCAATACTTATTTGTAGGAGTTGCAAGAAGTCCATTTTGCCAAAGCAAAGAGATGGATTGGAAGACATCAACATCACCAGGTATGCTTTTCTGACTTTCCTGATGAATTAATTAATTACTGAGTTCACTGTAAAAGGTCATAGATTAACTTCACCGATGATTTAATATATAATGATTTAATATCACCAGAAAAGCCTGGCTTCTTGTAGATCAGTGCATGTTCCTTTAACATAGTGACCTCACCACTACTAACCACTCCCCATTGTCTCTAGTATAATTGTAGTGTCCCCACCTCCAGCTCGCTCTCTAGCTCCAGTGATGACCACGGACAGCTATTGCATAGTGTGTGTTAGTGATTGTAATAAACAGTTAGTAAAAGACTCTGTGTAGGATTAAGTCATTTTACACTTCTGATGTTGCTTTTTTCAAATCCAACTATTTGCTTTGACAACAGTACTGCTGGCAATTCCCAAGCATTGACGCACTTCGTCTCGGAGTTGAGAAAATTAAATGGCACCACATAGAGAAGAAATGTAATATCTCATTAATATCTAACAGACTATGTTGATAGGAGACACAAGGAACTGACTTTGTTCACAAGCTTTTGGAATGCAATTAACTTCTTTAACATTAATGGGACTGGACACATTTCAAATTACATAATGTTGATCCAATTGCCTGCATAGAGTATTAACTGATGTGTCAAACAAAAGACTCTGAAACAAGTTTTAGTGCGACTTAAACTTGATTAGCACTCAAGTTACTTAAGCTTGCATTGATTTCTAATAGCTTCACATTTGATTTTGTCTTCTAGCTTATCACTTCTTGCACCAAGTCACAAGACTCACAACTTGGATTCAAATATTCAATATGAATGAATTGGTTCACATTGTTGATGGGGAGGTGGAAGGGGTAGTTTTCCCTGAACTTTGAATTCAGGGCTCTCTTCCCTGCAATGATCTTCCTGGGATATTACTAGTGATGTTTTGGACAACCTTTCTTTTATATTATGTAAAGAGCACAAACGCACATGGGTTGAAACATAAGCATCTTTATTGTTCAGGTCATCAACTACACAGCGGGTCATCACACATTCACACTGCTACTCAAACTGGCAAGCAGTGGACAGGATCTTACACTATAAATGTTACAATTAGGCGGGGTTATAATTACTAAGCATTCTATTTGGCTAACATGCTATAGCCAATGCTACATCTCTTCTTCTATAAATGAAAAGTAGATAGAGCATTATCACTACGGTGAGTAAATAAATTGTTAAATGCAAAATACCACATCTAAGAATAATAAGGTTAAACATAGTCGCCATATCTCACAAGGGGCTTACTAACCCGCCCGGTCCTCAAACGGTAGGGGGCTGCCTCATCAACCTTTTCCTCTGAAAAGTTAGGGGCATGCCTGGGAGAGCCAACAGGGCTCTGGGGAGACACCGTAGGGGACGACCTTTGCGGTACAGGTGAACCGGTTACAGGGGGGGGTGAGGGTATAGACCGACGCGGGGACTGGTGGCAGCTGCAGGCACTGGAGCGACTGGAACAGCAATCACTTTAAAGTTCAGTGGAGGGGCGTCAGGAACCTGGAACGCCGGACGTCGTTCCTTCACTGGAAAAATGTGTTGACGGTTGTGTCTATAGATGGTGCTGCCGACATCGACAAGGTAGGATCGTGGCTCTTTCACGGGGCCATGGATGAACCCCAGTTTGGTATGTCCTTTGTTTGTCTGTAAATGAACCACTTGGCCTTGGATTAGTGGCATAAGTGGCTTGCTGGTTTTGTCGTAGGCACTTTTCTGCGCGTCTCGATTGGATTGTACACGTGTTTGAATTGCAGCAGGGCAGAAGACTTTAGGCATTAGGTGATCCTGAGTGTTTAAGAAGGAACTGCAGATGGTGGAAAATCGAAGGTACACAAAAATGCTGGCGAAACTCAGTGGGTGCAGCAGCATCTATGGAGCGAAGGAGATAGGCAACGTTTCAGGCCGAAACCTTCAGACTGATAGGGGGTGGGATGAGGCGGGGAGAAGAAAGGAAAGAGGAGGAGGAGAAGCCCGAGGGCTGAGGTAGGAAGGGGAGGAGACAGCAAGGGTTAACAGAATTGGTCGCCTAATTATAGGAAGGATGTCAACAAAATAGAGAGAGTACAGAGGAAATTTACTAGAATGTTGCCTGGGTTTCAGCAACTAAGTTACAGAGAAAGGTTGAGCAAGTTAGGGCTTTATTCTTTGGAGCGCAGAAGGTTATGAGGTTTTTAAAAATGATGAGAGGGATAGACAGAGTTGACGTGGAAAAGCTTTTCCCACTGAGAGTAGGGAAGATTCAAACAAGGGGACATGACATGAGAATTAAAGGACTGAAGTTTAGGGGTAACATGAGGGGGAACTTCTTTACTCAGAGAGTGGTAGCTGTGTGGAATGAGCTTCCAGTGAAGGTGGTGGAGGGTTTGTTTTTTATCATTTAAAAATAAATTGGATAGTTATATGGATGGGAAGGGAATGGAGGGCTGAGCGCAGGTATAGGGACTAGGGGAGATTATGACGGACTAGAAGGGTCGAGATGGCCTGTTTCCGTGCTGTAATTGTTATATGGTTATATGGTTATAATTGTGAGAATTCAATGTTCATGCCACCAGGATGCAGACTCCCCAAGCGGAATATGAGGTACTGTTCCTCCAATTTCCGGTTTTGCTCACTCTGGCCATGGAGGAGGCCCAGGACAGAGAGGTCAGATACGGAATGGGAGGGGAAGTTGAAGTGCTGAGCCACCGGGAGGTCAGGTTGATTAGTGTGGACCGAACGGAGGTGTTCGGCGAAACGATCGCCAAGCCTACGCTTGGTCTCACCCATATAGATCAACTGACACCTAGAGCAGCAGATGCAATAGATGAGGTTGGAGGAGGTGCAGGTGAACCTCTGTCGCATCTGGAACATCTGCTTGGGTCCTTGAATGGAGTCGAGAGGGGAGGTAAAGCGACAAGTGTAGCATCTCTTGCGGTTGCAAGGGAAAGTGCCCGGGGAAGGGGTGGAGCGGGAGGCAAGGGAAGAATTGACAAGAGAGTTGCAGAGGGAGCGGTCTTTGCGGAAGGCAGACATGGAGGGAGATGGGAAGATGTGGTGAGTGGTGGGGTCACGTTGGTGGTGGCGAAACTGACGGAGGACTATTTGTTGTATGTGCCGGCTAGTGGGGTGGAAGGTGAGGACCAGGGGGACTCTGCCTTTGTTGCGAGTGGGGGATAGGGAGAGAGAGCAGTGTTACGGGGTAATGAAGAGACCCTGGTGCGAGCTTCATCTATAGTGGGGGAGGGGAACCCCCGTTCCCTGAAGAATGAGGACATTTGCGATGCCCTGGTGTGGAACACCTCATCCTGGGAGCTGATGCGGCGTAGACGGAGGAATTGGGAATAGGGGATGAAGTCCTTACAGGAAGCAGGGTAGGAGGAAGAGTAGTCAAGATAGCCATGGGAGTCAGTGGGTTTGTAGTGGATGTCGGCCAGAAGTCTATCACCTGCGATGGAGATAGTGAGGTCAAGGAATGGTAGGGAAGTGTCAGAAATGGTCCAGGTGTATTTGAGTGCCGGATGGAAGTTAATGGTGAAGCGAATGAAGTCAATCAGTTGTGTGTGGGTGCAGGAGGTGACACCAAAGCAATCGTCGATGTTGCGGAGGTAGAGGTCGGGGATGGGGCCATGGTACGCCTCGAACAAGGATTATTTGACGTACCCGACAAAGAGGCAGGCGTAGCTGGCGCCCATGCGCGTGTCCATAGCTAGGCCTTGTATTTGGAGGAAATGGGAGGAGTCAAACGAGAAGTAGAGGTGATCCTGAGTCACTGGCAGTGGAGGTCTTGTCCGTCGGGACATCAGTCGTTGGGCTGGAGAGCCTAAAGTACTGTCTCTGGCAATATTCCTCAGGTTCAACAGGACTAGGTAGACATCAGACTTTGCCAGGATGGAGCATTCCATAAGCTGTTTTGCGCTGCGGACAGGTGGTTCAGCAAGTCCATTGGGCTGTGGATACTCCGGGCTGCTGGTGACATGTTTAAAGTTCCAATGTTTGGCAATGCCTTTGAACATTTGGCTGGAGAATTGTGTCCCGTTGTCAGTCTGAAGGCGGGCTGGAATGCCATGTACGGAGAAATGCTGACGGAGTTTCAGGATGACTAATTCTGAGGAGATGGTTGGTAGAAGATCAATTTCGAAACAATTCGAATAGGAGTCCACTAACACAAGATAGTGTTTCCTGTGCCAGTCGAAGATATCGGCGGCCACGGATGACCATGGTAGGGAGGGAACTGGTTGGGACAGCAGCGGTTGTTTTTGCTGGTGCGGCGCCTGCCAGTGCAGATCGCGCATGACCTCCGTTTTTTCCCGAATGTACTTGGTCAATTTGGGCCCGTAAATCATTTCTTTGGCGCGTTGTAGGGCGATCTCAACGCCTGGGTGACCATCGTGGATCTCCTCGTAGTACTCTATATGTAGGGATGGGGGGATGACCGTTTTGTGACCCTTTACGATCACTCTGTCCTGAAGTACCAGTTCGTCACGTACCAGAAAGTAAAGTTTTAATTCAATGGGGGTGTTGGATGGTTTGTTTGGCCAGCCGCCTTTAATGACAGAGGTGAGCAGCTGGGAGGTTTTATCCATGACAGTGTGTTTGGCTAGGAGGCGCAAGCGGTCAGTTGGAAAGAAGGAAACCTTTAGAACGGAGAATTCCTCACGTTTGTAAGGATGTTGTTCGCTGGTGGCGCGTGGTGCCCAGGACAGAGTGTCTGCGATGTGCATGCCTTTACCTTTTTTGTAGACAATGCGGAAGTCGAACCGTTGGAGCTGCATCATCATGTGTAAAAGCCTTGCTGGGGCAGCGTGGATAGGCTTGCTCAGGATTGTAACCAGAGATTGACGGTCAGTTTCTACCATGAAGGTTTTGCCAAAAATAAAGTCTTTGAATTTTGAGCAGTCAAAAACCATGACAAGTAGCTCTTTTTCTATCTGGGCATTGCGTTGTTCAGTATCCGTTAGTGTTCTGGAAGTGTAGGATATCGGCAAAACATCGCCGTTAAAAGAGGTCTGGAGGCATGCAGCGCCTAGTCCATACTGGGATGCGTCACAGGTGATTGTAACTGGCAAGTTGAGGTCAAAGTAAGATAGAGTCGGTGCACTAGCGAGCTGTAGTTTTAAAGTCTCGAAAGCTCGCTGGTGGTTTGGGAACCAGGACCAAGTGTTGTCCTTATGGGTTTGTTGATGTAGGGGGGCTAAAGGTTCACTGAGATTGGGGATGAACTTCCCCAGGTAGGTAACCATGCCTAGAAATCGTTGTAGGCTGGTGACGTCAGTTGGTACGGGCAGCTCGTTGATTGCTGCAGTCTTCAATGGATCTGGTTTTAGTCTGTTGCTGGTGAACACGTGACCAACGTAAGTAACTTCGGGAACCCTGAACTTGCATTTAAGTGGGTCCAGCTTTAACTTGATGTATCTGCCATGGTCCAGTACTTTACGTAGGTTTGCATCGTGCTTGGTGGTATTGCGGCCATAAACTAGAATGTCGTCAACTATAATAGCACAGGGGGATTCTGCAAACAGTTCCATTGCTCGCTGGAAGACTTCACTGGCAGAGTTGATGCCAAAGGGCATTCTTAGGAACCGGAAACATCCGAACAGGGTGGAGAATATTGTTAATGCCGATGAAGCACGATTTAACGGGATTTGCCAAGATGGGTTTTTGGCATCCAAGACTGTGAAGACCGTTGCATTACCGATTTGTTCTGCAACATCTTCAATGGTCCTCATAGGATAGTGTTGGCGTTTGATTGCTGTATTCAAATCTTTAGGATTGATGCAGATGTGTAACTCCTTCTTGTCTTTCTTTGTGGTGACAACCATGGTGGAGACCCAATCAGAGGGCTCGCTGACTTTGGCGAGGACCCCGATGGAGACCATACGTTTATGTTCATCGTGTATTTGCTCACGCGTACCATGAGGGACACGGTGAGGGGCACGTATGATCAGGGTGACTGCATGGTAGACAATGATCAATATTTTGTAGGCAGTTTGCTGAGTTGGTTGTCAAACAAGTCTTTGTAGTTGGATAGCCCCTGTTTTGGTGGTCCCTCTGTCAAACAGAGTTTGTGAACAGCATGCCCGAAATAGACCAAACCCAGGTCATGGATGCTTTGATGCCTAGCAGGGTTTCAGAACTTGGCTGAACGATGTAAAATAGCAAGTCCTAGGTCTGTTCATTGACGGTACATTTGAAATCGGCTTTGCCCAGTGGGTGAAGAATTTCCCCCCCGTAAGCATGTAAAGTGGAGGAGTCTTTTCTCATGCGCTCAATGGTTCTTATCTTGTTGAACACTTTGAGTGACATGATGTTCACGCGGGCACCAGTATCGACCTTGGGAATGTAGGTCCCTTGCAGTCAGAAACAGGTGAGTTGATCATGGGGAACAAGGATATGGCGGACCAATTGAATAACTACTTTGGTTCCGTCTTCACTAAGGAAGACATAAATAATTTGCCGGAAATAGCAGGGGACCGCGGGTCAAAGGAGTTGGAGGAATTGAGTGAAATCCAGGTTAGCCGGGAAGTGGTGTTGGGTAAATTGAATGGATTAAAGGCCGATAAATCCCCAGGGCCAGATAGGCTGCATCCCAGAGTACTTAAGGAAGTAGCACCAGAAATAGTGGATGCATTAGTAATAATCTTTCAAAACTCTTTAGATTCTGGAGTAGTTCCTGAAGATTGGCCGGTAGCAAATGTAACCCCACTTTTTAAGAAGGGAGGGAGAGAGAAAATGGGGAATTACAGACCAGTTAGTCTAACATCGGTAGTGGGGAAACTGCTAGAGTCAGTTATTAAAGATGGGATAGCAGCACATTTGGAAAGTGGTGAAATCATTGGACAAAGTCAACATGGATTTACGAAAGGTAAGTCATGTCTGACGAATCTTATAGAATTTTTCGAGGATGTAACAAGTAGCGTGGATAGGGGAGAACCAGTGGATGTGGTGTATCTGGACTTCCAGAAGGCTTTCGACAAGGTCCCACATAAGAGATTAGTATACAAACTTAAAGCACAAGGCATTGGGGGTTCAGTATTGATGTGGATAGAGAACTGGCTGGCAAACAGGAAGCAAAGAGTAGGAGTAAACGGGTCCTTTTCACAATGGCAGGCAGTGACTAGTGGGGTACCGCAAGGCTCAGTGCTGGGACCCCAGCTATTTACAATATATATTAATGATCTGGATGAGGGAATTGAAGGCAATATCTCCAAGTTTGCGGATGACACTAAGCTGGGGGGCAGTGTTAGCTGTGAGGAGGATGCTAGGAGACTGCAAGGTGACTTGGATAGGCTGGGTGAGTGGGCAAATGTTTGGCAGATGCAGTATAATGTGGATAAATGTGAGGTTATCCATTTTGGTGGCAAAAAACGGGAAAGCAGACTATTATCTAAATGGTGGCCGATTGGGAAAGGGGGAGATGCAGCGAGACCTGGGTGTCATGGTACACCAGTCATTGAAGGTAGGCATGCAGGTGCAGCAGGCAGTAAAGAAAGCGAATGGTATGTTAGCTTACATTGCAAAAGGATTTGCGTATAGGAGCAGGGAGGTTCTACTGCAGTTGTACAGGGTCTTGGTGAGACCACACCTGGAGTATTGCGTACAGTTTTGGTCTCCAAATCTGAGGAAGGACATTATTGCCATAGAGGGAGTGCAGAGACGGTTCACCAGACTGATTCCTGGGATGTCAGGACTGTCTTATGAAGAAAGACTGGATAGACTTGCTTTATACTCTCTAGAATTTAGGAGATTGAGAGGGGATCTTATAGAAACTTACAAAATTCTTAAGGGGTTGGACAGGCTAGATGCAGGAAGATTGTTCCCGATGTTAGGGAAGTCCAGGACAAGGGGTCACAGCTTAAGAATAAGGGGGAAATCCTTTAAAACCGAGATGAGAAGAACTTTTTTCACACAGAGAGTGGTGAATCTCTGGAACTCTCTGCCACAGAGGGTAGTTGAGGCCAGTTCATTGGCTATATTTAAGAGGGAGTTAGATGTGGCCCTTTTGGCTAAGGGGATCAGGGGGTATGCAGAGAAGGCAGGTACGGGATACTGAGTTGGATGATCAGCCATGATCCTATTGAATGGCGGTGCAGGCTCGAAGGGCCGAATGGCCTACTCCTGCACCTAATTTCTATGTTTCTATGTTTGGCGATCAGCGGTTGGAATGATTCCGTTATTGACCATCACTGGACATCACTGAAGTACTGGAGACCACCCCAACTGATGCCAGGATTACTGAATGGCAGAACCAGTGGAACAGCCTTGGTAGCCAGACAACCCAATGAATGGAGAGAAGCATCACCTCAGATGAATGCCTCGCTATCGGCCACGATCAACTTTGGGCTGTCTGGAAAACATTGAACCACCTGCGGGTCGCGCGAGGGACGCTGCAGGGTGTCCATGAAGAAATGGAAAATAACAACTTCCGATGCATGTGAGTGTGGCAAATCCCAAACCATGGAACACATCATGAGATGTAGTCAAGCTCCACAATGCACCGAAGATGACCCGGCCGAACCAAATGCTGCTGCGCTCGCCAGCACCAACCACTGGAAGGACGTGATATAGAAGATAGCCGGACACAAGGAAGAAGAAGAATTGACCATCATGGTCACAGCAGGATCAGTAACTTTGCCTGTGGTGCGCAGGTTTAGGAAAAGTACGGCAGGCTCAGTGTCTGAGCTGTCATAGTCGTTCCCGTCTTGTCCATGAGTATCTGAATCTGACGGGTCTTGTTGAATCAGGTGCAGCTTCGACCTTGGAGCTGTACTCCCATTAGATCGACAACAATTAGCATAGTGGTTGGGTTTTTTGCAATTATGACATACTTTCCCAAGGGCTATGCAAAATTGGCACCCCCTGGGGTGGAAATAGTTACAGTTTGTGCACCTCATGTGAGGCATGTTCTGAACCTTGCTGGATGCATTAAGAAATCTTTGCGGAGAGTAACAAGCCATGTTCACATTTAATTGTTGATTAGCATTTGCGCTATTATATTAAGCCAGTGGTGCCACAGTCTCAGCCATTTGACAAGCATGAATAGCCTGATCTAAAGTCAGGTCTGCATTTCGTAATAGTTCAGCTCACAGCTTTCGGTCACTCATTCCTCCCACAATTTTATCTCTAACAAGCTCATTTGTTATCTCACCAAATCTGCATTGAAAACTGATGTCTCAGGTCGCTGATGAATCATTCCACAGGTTCATCCGGGTGCTGCACTCGAACAAAAAAACTTGTCCTCTCAAGGATTCTATGAGACAGTAGGTCACACAGTTCTCTGAACTTTCTCAGTAACACCATCGAGTTATCTATAGATTTTGCTGGCACCAATACCTGTCCATTCGCATCCAGTTGGGCAGGTGCAAATTCAAATGAGCCAGCGAGGATCATAGCCTCCAGACCCGCTAAATTCAACAGTAGTGAAGCCTTCAAATCGTCGGTGAATGATGCGTATGTAATGAGAGTATTTTTTCTCAAACATTCTCCATCGCTCGGCGATATCAGAATCAAACACAAGCGGGCTAGGCTCTCGACAAGAGCTAGCCATGTTCCCGAATCACGAAAAAACACGCAAATGAAAACTGGTAAACTAAATAAATTGGGATAAACAGGATCGGGGCAGACCAAGTCTGACACCATGTAAAGAGCACAAACTCACATGGGTTGAAGCATAAGCATCTTTATTGTTCAGGTCATCAACTACACAGGAGGTCATCAAAAGTTCACACTGCTACTCAGACTGGCAAGCAGTGGGCAGGATCTTATACTATGAATGTTACAATTAGGCGGGGTTATAACTACTAAGCATTCTAATTGGCTAACATGCTATAGCCAATGCTACATTATTTTTCCTTCAATCTTCTCCAGGATGCCCAATGTTCTAGACTCTGAAGTAAATCACTTCATGTTGTCAATCATACAAGCATTTAGTGAATAAATAAACACATCTTCTTTCCTTATCAAGTTAAAGACACCTTTTTTTAAATGTTGATGTTTTTTATTTATCTTTTCGTCATCTCATCTCTTTGACACAAAGCCGTTCCCAGATACCGTTATCTTCTTCATGCTGCTTCTCAAGGTCATATCGCATAGCCATAAAAGTGTCCTCACCTATACTCTTATTGGGTATTGATCATGTGGTATTTTAATCTTATGGACATGTAAAAATCATAATAGGGGTGATAGGAATAAATAGGGTGAACGCACAGAGTCTTTTCCCCAGAGTAGGGGAATCAAGAATTATAGGATACTAGACCAAGTGGGCCACATTGGGCCCCGTTCCCGAACACAATAATCCACCACACACCCGTTCCTCCAACGCAACCTGTTTCTACCACTCACCTGTTCCCCCAACATAACCCATTCCCCCAATGCAATAATCCACCACTCCTGCGTAGCCCCCACGGGTGACTCGGTCCACCTACGCAACCTGTTCCCCAATGTACGATTCCACCACTCACCAGTTGTGTCCTTGTCACATGAGAGGCCTGGTCCCCCAATGCAACCCATTCCCCAACGTATGATTCCACCACTCACCCATTCCCCCAATGCAACCCATTCACCCAATGCAATATTCCACCACTCGCCCATAGCCCCCAACTGTGCAGGTCATTTTAAACTTTAAAAAAATGCAATTGCACTAAGATTTAATGTGATGTCTGAGCCACCGACAAGGCCATCTGTTGTTATCCAAATCTAATCATTAAACTTCGATGAGCAGGATTAGTCTGGCAGATTCTTCCCCTTTGTTATCCAAATGTAATCATTAAACTTTGCTGCGCTGGGTTTGGCTGGCAGATTCTTTCTCTGAAGGGCATTTGCTATGAAGGACTCAGTGTTCTGGGATAGAAACATTGTAGCCGGTAGGACACTGTGACATCATAACTGTCTAACTGCCAATGCAGATTTGAAGAAATCTAAGTTTTAAATGTCACTTTAAAACTTTTAAAACTCCCCCATTATGTTCCTCCCCTTACAACAGAGATCAGCAGCATTGTGATGCCATTGTCGGTTTTCGGAATTTTCACGGCAGCTTGTGTAAATGAGATCCCATTGTGATTGGATGACTGTGAGATGGCAATGTGACATCATCACTGGAAGCTGCTAGAAAAGTCTCACTCTCACAGGCAGTTATTATTTTCAATATTAGCTTGTTTAAATATCAATAACTTGTGAAATATAACATCAAATGTGAAGAAACTTGATACTAACGACCACGGGAAAAAGCTGTATAAGATTCTGCAAAAATGGTGTGCTACTGTGTTCCTTGAAATCACAGACAGACAAACAAACAGAGGCCCAGGAGCCGTTACAGAGGGAGGAGCGACCTGCGTGTGGTGAGTGTAAAAACCCATCGCGGGGCTTATCTCAACAGAGGCCCAGGCGCCGTTACAGAGGGAAGAGCGACCTTCGTGTGGTGAGTTAAAACCCATCGCGGGGCTTGTCTCAACAGAGGCCCAGGAGCCGTTACAGAGGGAGGAACCAAAATCTGCAACGTTCCATTCGCAGATCACACCTCAAATTAAGGGAAGCCTCTGATTGGTCGAACGGACCAGAGGAAGCAGCTGATTGGCTTGTATCCCGGGTAAGGCTTTATTGTATTTGGATAAGGGGGAGAATGAGGGCCAGGGCAGTTTACTGTTCTGGATGTCAGATGTGGGAGGTCAAGGAGTCGGAGTGCCCTCCAGACGTTCACATCTGCGCAAGGTGTGTCGAGATGGGGCTCCTAAGGGACTGTGTCAGGAACCTGGAACAGCAACTCGATGACCTCTGTCTGCTCAGGGAGAGCGAGGATGTCATAGAAAGGAGTTACAGGGAGGTGGTCACTCCAAGACCACGGGAGACAGAAAACTGGGTCACAGTTAGGAAGGGCAATGGGCAGAGGCAGGGACTGGTGAGTACCCCGGTGGCTGTACACCTTGAAAATAAGTACTCATGCTTGAATAAGGGTGGGGGAGACAGCCTACCTGGGGACAGCGACAGCGGCCGGGCCTCTGGCACAAAGACCGGTCCTGTTGCTCAGAAAGGTAAGGAAAATAAGGGGAGGGCAATTGTAATATGGAGACTCTATAGTCAGGGGGTCGGATAGGCGATTCTGTGGACGCAGACAGGAGACCCGGATGGTAGTTTGCCTCCCTGGTGCCAGGGTCAGGGATGTGTCTGAACGGGTCCAAGAAATCCTGAAATGGGAGGGAGAGGAGCCTGAGGTTGTGGTACATATAGGTACCAATGACATAGGTAAAAAAAGAGAAGAGGTCCTGAAAGAAGAATTTAGGGAGTTAGGTAGAGAGTTAAGGAGAAGGACTGGAAAGGTAACAATCTCAGGATTACTGCCTGTGCCACGCGACAGTGAGAGTAGGAATGGAGCGAGGTGGAGGATAAAAGAGTGGATGAGGGATTGGTGCAGTGGGCATGTATTCAAGTTTCTGGATCATTGGGACCTCTTTTGGGGAAGGTACGACCTGTACAGAAAGGACGAGTTGCACTTGAACTCAAGGGGGACCAATATCCTGGCGGGGAGATTTGCAAAGGCTACTGGGGAGACTTTAAACTAGTATGGTTGGGGGGAGGGACTCAAATTGGGAAAGCTAGCAGTCAGTGTGTGAGGCAGGGGGCAGAGAATGGTAGCACTCTGACACAAAATGTAGGGGAGAGAGAAGAAAAAGACAATAAACAGAGAATAAGAGAGGGTGGGTTTCTTAAATGTGTATATTTTAATGCTAGGAGCATTGTAAGAAAGGTGGATGAGCTTAGAGTCTGGATTGACACCTGGAAGTATGATGTTGTGGCGATCAGTGAAACATGGTTGCAGGAGGGCTGTGGTTGGAAACTAAATATTCCAGGATTTCGTTGCTTCAGGTGTGATAGAATTGGGGGGGGGCAAGAGGTGGTGGTGTTGCATTGCTTATCAGGGAAGATATTACAGCAGTGCTTTGGCAGGATAGATTAGAGGGCTCGTCTAGGGAGGCTATTTGGGTGGAACTGAGAAATGGGAAAGGGGTAGCAACACTTATAGGGGTGTATTATAGACCGCCAAATGGGTAGCGAGAATTGGAAGAGCAAATATGTAAGGAGATTGCAGATATTAGTAGTAAGCACAAGGTAGTGATTGTGGGAGATTTCAATTTTCCACACATAGACTGGGAAACACATTCTGTAAATGGGCTGGATGGGGTGGAGTTTGTAAAATGTGTGCAGGATAGTTTTTTGCAGCAATACATAGAAGTACCTACTAGAGAAGTGGCGGTGCTGGACCTCCTGTTAGGAAATGAGATGGGTCAGGTGGCAGAGGTATGCGTTGGGGAGCACTTCGGGTCCAGTGATCACAATACCATTAGTTTCAATATAATTATGGAGAGGGACAGAACTGGACCTAGGGTTGAGATTTTTGATTGGAGAAAGGCTAACTTTGAGGAGATGCAAAAGGATTTAAAAGGAGTAAATTGGGACAGTTTGTTTTATGGGAAAGATGTGGAAGAGAAATGGAGTACATTTAAAGGTGAAATTTTAAGAGTACAGAATATTTTTGTCCCTGTTCGGTTGAAAGGAAATCATAAAAATTGTAAAGAGCCATGGTTATCAAGGAAAATTGGACACTTGGTTCGGGAAAAGAGGGAGATCTACAATAATTATAGGCAGAATGGAGTAAATGAAGTGCTTGAGGAGTATAAAGAATGTAAAAAGAATCTTAAGAAAGAAATTAGAAAAGCTAAAAGAAGATATGAGGTTGCTTTGGCAAGTAAGGTGAAAGTAAATCCAAAGGGTTTCTACCGCTATATTAATAGCAAAAGGATAACGAGGGATAAAATTGGTCCATTAGAGAGTCAGAGTGGACAACTATCTGCAGAGCCAAAAGAGATGGGGGAGATATTGAACGGTTTCTTTTCTTCGGTATTCACCAAGGAGAAGGATATTGAATTATGTGAGGTAAGGGAAACAAGTAGAGTAGCTATGGAAACTATGAGATTCAAAGAAGAGGAAGTATTGACACTTTTGAGAAATATAAACGTGGATAAGACTCCAGGTCTGGACAGGATATTCCCTAGGACATTGAGGGAAGTTAGTGTAGAAATAGCAGGGGCTATGGCAGAAATATTTCAAGTGGCATTAGAAACGGGAATAGTGCCGGGGGATTGGCGTACTGCGCATGTTGTTCCATTCTTTAAAAAGGGGTCTAAGAGTAAACCTAGCAATAATAGACCTGTTAGTTTGACGTCAGTGGTGGGCAAATTAATGGAAAGAATACTTAGAGATAATATATATAAGCATCTGGATAAACAGGGTCTGATTAGGAACAGTCAACATGGATTTGTGCCTGGAAGGTCATGTTTGGCTAATCTTCTTGAATTTTTTGAAGATGTTACTCAGGAAATTGATGAGGGTAAAGCAGTGGATGTTGTGTATATGGACTTCAGTAAGGCCTTTGACAAGGTTCCTCATGGAAGGTTGGTTAAGAAGGTTCAATGGTTGGGTATTAATGGTGGAGTTGCAAGATGGATTCAACAGTGGCTGAAAGGGAGATGCCAGAGAGTAATGGTGGATGGTTGTTTGTCAGGTCGGAGGCCAGTGACGAGTGGGGTGCCACAGGGATCTGTGTTGGGTCCACTGTTGTTTGTCATGTACATCAATGATCTGGATGATGGTGTGGTAAATTGGATTAGTAAGTATGCAGATGATACTAAGATAGGTGGGGTTGCGGGTAATGAAGTAGAGTTTCAAAGTCTACAGAGAGATTTATGCCAGTTGGAAGAGTGGGCTGAAAGATGGCAGATGGAGTTTAATGCTGATAAGTGTGAGGTGCTACATCTTGGCAGGACAAATCAAAATAGGACGTACATGGTAAATGGTAGGGAATTGAAGAATGTAGGTGAACAGAGGGATCTGGGAATAACTGTGCACAGTTCCCTGAAAGTGGAATCTCATGTAGATAGGGTGGTAAAGAAAGCTTTTGGTGTGCTGGCCTTTATAAATCAGAGAATTGAGTATAGAAGTTGGGATGTAATGTTAAAATTGTACAAGGCATTGGTGAGGCCAATTCTGGAGTATGGTGTACAATTTTGGTCGCCTAATTATAGGAAGGATGTCAACAAAATAGAGAGAGCACAGAGGAGATTTACTAGAATGTTGCCTGGGTTTCAGCAACTAAGTTACAGAGAAAGGTTGAACAAGTTAGGGCTTTATTCTTTGGAGCGCAGAAGGTTAAGGGGGGACTTGATAGAGGTCTTTAAAATGATGAGAGGGATAGACAGAGTTGACGTGGAAAAACCTTTTCCCACTGAGAGTAGGGAAGATTCAAACAAGGGGACATGACTTGAGAATTAAGGGACTGAAGTTTAGGGGTAACATGAGGGGGAACTTCTTTACTCAGAGAGTGGTGGCTGTGTGGAATGAGCTTCCAGTGAAGGTGGTGGAGGCAGGTTCATTTTTATCATTTAAAAATAAATTGGATAGTTATATGGATGGGAAGGGAATGGAAGGTTATGGTTTGATTAAAAATGTGAACTTAAACGCGACGAAATGTAATAAGGAGCGGATACTTAGAAAGAAAAATGAAATTTCTACCGAAATGGAAAAGATGTTGGCGATTCTGCGTCTGGTTTCTGAGTTGCAGGGAATCAAAGGAAGAAAGGCGGCCGGCAGCCGTCCGGGGGGGGGGGGCTGTGGCATCACACTCACATTAACCACCCCCCAAACACATAGGTGGGGGGATGGGGGATGAGAAGAGGGGAGGGAAGGGAGAGGAGGAAACGGGACAGATTTGGGAGGGAAAGGAGAGCGGGGTAGGGGGTGAGAGAGGGGGATGGGAAGAGAGATGTGTGGGAGGGGATGTGGAGGAGGGGAGGAGGGAGGGAGGGGAGTTGGGTTGGGGGGAGAGAGGGGAAAGAGTGGGGAGGGAGAGTGGAGGGGGGAAGGGGGGAGTGGTGGAAGAGTGGGGAGGGAGGAGGAGAGGGGTAGGGGGAGTGACGGAAGATGGGTAGGAGAATGGGGCGGGTGGAGAGAGGGAAGGGGTGGGGTAGAGAGGGACGGGGGTGGGGGAGAGAGGGATGGGTGGCAGAGGGAGAGGGGTGAGGAGAGGGAAACATAGAAACATAGAAATTAAGTGCAGGAGTAGGCCATTCGGCCCTTCGAGCCTGCACCACCATTCAATATGATCATGGCTGATCATCCAACTCAGTATCCTGTACCTGACTTCTCTCCATACCCCCTGATCCCTTTAGCCACAGGGGCCACATCTAACTCCCTCTTAAATACAGCCAATGAACTGGCCTCAACTACCTTCTGAGCCAGTGAATTCCAGAGATTCACCACTCTCTGTGTGAAAAATGTTTTTCTCATCTCGGTCCTAAAAGATTTACCCCTTATCCTTAAACTGTGACCCCTTGTTCTGGACTTCTCCAATATCTGGAACAATCTTCCTGCAACTAGCCTGTCCAACCCCTTAAGAATTTTGTAAGTTTCTATAAGATACCCCCTCAATCTTGTAAAATCTAGTGAGTACAAGCCGAGTCTGGGGCTGATTCTATGGGTGCAATGCCAGTTTTTTTTTTAAATATGGGGGGGGAGGGGGGAGGATTTGATTAAAAATGTGTACATAAACACGACAAAATGTAATCAGAAGTTTCTGTAAGATCCCCCCCCCCAATCTTCTAAAATCTAGCGAGTACAAGCCGAGTCTATCCAGTCTTTATTCATATGAAAGTCCTGACATCCCAGGAATCAGTCTGGTGAACCTTCTCTGTACTCCCTCTATGGCAAGAATGTCTTTGAACATTGGGCATTGTGACATCACACAATGGAACGTTCACCATTGGCTGGGGCTCCTGCAAAGGCATATGTAAATGGATCCATTCCGATTGGACATCTGTGAGCATCGGGCATTGTGACATCACACGATAGAATGTTCACCAGGGGCTGGGGCTGGTGCTGCTTCTATGGGTGAGAAGCCAGTTTATTTTTGAAATATTGGGGGGGAGGGGGGGGGGGAGAAGGATTTGATTAAAAACGTGTACTTAAACACGACAAAATATAATGAGGAGCAGATACTTAGAAAGAAAAGTGAAATCTCTACCGAAATGGAAAAGATGTCGGCGATTCTGCTTCTGGTTTCGGAGTTGCAGTGAATCAAAAGAAGAAAGTCTGATTGGACATCTGTGAGCATTGAGCATTGTGACATCCCACGATGGAAACGAATCAAAAAGAAGAAAGGCAGCCGGCAGCCGGACGGACGGACGGCAGACGGCAGCCACAGACTTTTATAGATAGATAGATAGATAGATAGATAGATAGATAGATAGATAGATAGATAGATAGATAGATAGATAGATAGATAGATAGATAGATAGATAGATAGATAGATAGATAGATAGATAGATTTAAGATGAAAACATTTATAGGAACCTGAGGGTTAATCTTTTCAATGAGAGGCTGGTGGGTATCTGAAATGAGACACCAGAGGAAGTAGTTGAGGCAGGTACAATTATAATATTTAAAATACTTTTGGACAAGAACCTGGATAGGAAAGGTGTAGAGTGATATGGGCCATATGCAGAAAAATGGGATTTGCTAAGGTAAGGTATCTTGGTTGGCATTGATGAGTTGGGCTGAAGGGACTATCAATAGTGCATGACTCTATGACTCATTGTGCTCTTTCATCACTGTGCTTTTGTTTAGTGGTCCCAGCATTTCTCTCTCGTGTACTCTCACTAGCCATGCCCTCCCAGAGTCAGTTGGGATACTTGATATCTTGTTTCCTGCTAAATGATAAAACTCTCGCTGTTCCACAATATTGTACTTTAACTTTCAATCAATTCTGATCAATTGTCTTGGATGAAATCATAAAATATGAACCTAATTTCAGCATATGTTAATTTGCCTATAAATTGTGAACATTATCTCATCAACGAGAGAGAAGTCCTGACCTCCCATCCACCTCATTGGTGACATTCAAACTATCTTTAATCGGACTATACCTTGCACCAAATATTATGCCCTTTATCCTGTAACTGTACACCATGGATGGCTTAATTGTAATGATGTCCTGTCTTTTCCCTGACTAGATAGCATGCAACAAAAAAAACTTTCTCTGCACCTCAGTACATGTGACAATAATAAACTAATCTAAAAAAATAAAGATAGCACAAAAGGTATTGGGTGTATGAATATACCATCATTTAAGAAGCAGACAGGTACATGGATAGGACGGGATTGGTGCGATACAGAGGCAGGTGGGAGTAGTATAGCTGGGACATGTTGGCCGGTGTGGGCACGTGGGGCCGAAGGGCCTGTGTAACAGTCTGCCCTCTACTTATTCTCATCCACTTCACCTCCCAGTACTTTTCCACCGGTCCCTCCTTCTCCTCACCTGCCTGCCTGCCACTCCCCTCTCATCAGCCTAACTCTCCTCACCTGTTGCACCCAGTTGCCTCTGATCACCTATTAACCCGGTATATAGACTCTCCTCACCGTTCACACAGTGCCAGATTGTTCTCAGCATTCATGCAAGACTCTCCAGCGATTTCCCGACTGCCTACACGGATTCGAACCTGCCTGCCCCTGACCATTCCGTCCTGTCATCTTCCCGGATAGCACCTCAGCCTTCTGTCCCCGACCTCCTGGTTTCTGTCTGCCTCTCTCCTGGGCTGTTTGGTGTTTCCCTGCAACGGCTCCTCGACTTTCTGCTTGACTTCGACTCTCCTTTCGTCTGTCCCTCGCTGGTTTGTTTGCATCGTGTGTTGGATCTCCTGGTTACCGGACCTTCTGCTACCCCGACTATGTCTCCTGCCTGACCCTGTTCGGAACCCTCGCTCAATCCTGAGCCTCTGTGTGAGTATGGTGTACCCATTCCTGTGTTACTTCTCTGTGTTACAGTATCGTAATAAGGTTCATTACCAATTATACCTGCCTGATTCTGTGCTGCTATTGGGTCCAAGCTATACCCGTTACAGCCTGTTTCCACATTGTATCATTCTATGGCTCTTAAAACACATTTATGTTGATTCCAACTATGTCAAAATGAGATTGATGCTAAATAATTATTTAATTTTTGTGTCTAATAAGGTGGGGGTGGGGGGGGGGTGAGAGTGATGGTCAAAACCCTAAATCAGTTCCTCCAGTAGATTGTTTGTTCTCCAGATTCCAGAACTTGCAATCTCTTGTCTCCATACTGAAATTAAATTGTATACTGTCTCAAGTCAATAACTGCGCACTAAGCGTTAATAGAAGTGACAGCAGAAATAGGCCATGTATCCTTAATGTCTGCTCCGCTATTCAAGAAGTGAAAGAGTAGTTCTGAATATATCAGAGCTTCCAACTTTCACGCATTGAGCATGAGAATCACGCATTTAGCCAAATTCTCTCGCTCTCACACTGATCACAGAATTTCTCACACTCTGTCATGAGAAATTCTGTGATCAATGAGAATTTCAAAACTAAAATCAACTGCATGTAGGTATGTTACAAAACCTACCTGAATCGTGGCTGAGCATCTGCCCTACCCCGTGTGCGCGATTTTGGCGCTGTTTAGAGGGGGCGGGTTTAAAACGCGATTTTTACTAGGCTGTTGCAATCGAAAATGTTAGGCCTAGTAAATCATTAACGGAAAATCGCTGAAAGACCCCGTCGCAAAAGGTATTATTAGTTTTTATGGCCTTGTATAATAGTTATAGTAGTTTAAAAATCACTCTCTCAACCCGCAACCTCTCGCAGCCCCAGGGTTTTATAAAGCAAACAATTAAAGGTATGTACCTCATTTTTACATTAAATGGGGCTTGTATATAACCCTGTATATAAAGTTTTCTATAGCGAGTAGTTCATTTTGGGCTCTTTATATCCCGCAGTATTTTTCTGGGCATTTGAGGGCACAAATCCAGCGCAATGTGAACGTTCCAAACCAGCGCGTTCACAGGATCCCACTAGAAAGCTGATTTAAATTGACTTTAATTTACAGCAATTGAACACTAAATTCCTTCCATTGGCCTATAAATTGATGTAAATGAGATTTTAAAATCATGTTTTATTGTGAATTATTTGTGAATATTATTTGGACACTTGGGCTATTTAAAAATGTTAATCATTTATTAAGAAATTGATAGATGTTTAGATCTAGTAATTGAAGTTTGAAATTAGCTACAATTGGGTAACTAACTAATTATATGCTTTAATTTCAGGTCATCCAAGTAAGATTATTTTATATTTGTTTCAGTGCTTCAATCTATGATAACTGAAAATTTCATTCAGTTCTCTTAATTTTTAAGAAGGTTATGGGCTTTTGACTGTCCACGATCACAGCTTTTTTGTTATGTCCATAGAAAATCAATAGGGAACAAGATGCTAATTTCCGAGTATGAAAATGGCCATAACCTTTTTATTACTTGAGATATGAAAGTGAATTAGGTGTCAAATTAAACTTATTGTTATGCTTTATCTGATGGGATAAATTGCAGACTTGACTTTTTAAATCTCAAAATTTTGTAACATTGCTACTGCATGGGCCGCAGGTGTTGGGGAGCCGGGGCGGAGGGAGGGATGGAGCGGTGGATGTAGATGCAGACGGGGAGCTGGGGCTGGAGAGTGTTTGTGGGGCTGACGAGTTGCTTGCTACAGCTCCAGCCATGGAGCAGCCTCCTTGCAAGAGTCCTGGGCATTAGTCGGAATTTTCTAAAATGCTCCGCGGCCCCTGGTGCAGATGGAGAGCACTGCCAGATGTGAGCGAGGAAAAGAGGCCAGTTGTCCGTGATGTCTGGATCCCAATGCTCAGCGCTTCATGTTTCAGAGTTGGCTAATATTATTGATTTGTAATTAGCCTGATTTGTAATTAGATGACAAAACCTTAATTTATTAATCTGGAATATCCAGGGGGATGGGATAAGTGTAATATTAAAATGACATGTAAGGTGTCAGACTGTCTGTAACAACATAAGCCCCGATAACCCATTATTTCCTTCAGTTAAATATTGGGAAGGTAGCACTATTGTCATTTGCCACTCAACTATTATGTGTGTTTATCTCACTGACTATTTCTAAACCCCACCCCCACCCCCAAATTCCTTTGACAGGTTGAATAGAAATGTCCCTAATATCATTGTTTTATTAATTGAACATCCTCAATGAGTGTAATCGGAAACTGATTCAGATGCGATGTTTCAGAGCTTGTTCAAAGAAGGGGCATATTTTAAAGGAGTGACAGAGATACTTGCAGGGGAATGTGTGAGGAGGTTATTATTTATCTTTAGTTTTTGCTTGAACCAGGACATCTAAAGATTCAAAGTTTAATATAGTAATTGTGCTGATACTGACTCCAACCAACCACGTAATGAATATCCATTCCATAGGTTTTATTTTTCTGATGTCATTTAAACTTCACTTGGATTTCAATCACTTCAATGTTAAAGTAATTGGGAATGGGGAGCATTGGAACAAAACGTTGCCCTCTGTACATAATAACTGTAATATAATAATGTATACATGTTGGTAGGTGCAATCAAAATATAAAATTTTTATCTGTTGTGTTATGAATAGCACAGAAAATATTATGTACTCTCAAGATCACATTAAATAGAATATTATTGCTTAAATATATAGTTATCTGACTTTTCTGAAAAGTCCCAGCTGAGAGGAAGACGGCAAATTACTGAAAATATTGAGGGTTAAAATGACTTCAGGAGAGTTTGTTAGGAAAATTAGGAAATGGTAACAGAATACTTATACAGCTGAGTGAGTAGAATTTTATGGATGAGAAATTGTGTTCAAGCAATTGATGACTTCTTTGACATATATTAAAACTTCTTTTTAATATTTTAAATAATGTATGTCTATTGTCTATTTTTATTGGTATGTTTTCTGTCTGTGTTTTTAATATTACTTGCACATTTGGAGTATGGGGAAATGTAATTTCGATCCTCTGTGTAACTACTGTTGCATAATTGAATTGACAATAAAGTTTACTTTGACTGACAATGTAACTAGCAGTGAGACCCGGGTTGGTCAACATGGGCCAAGTGCTTGATTGTAATCTGATTTCCGTACATGAATACACTAAGATCATGCATGTGCTGCACCTGTTGATCAGAGCCTGACTATACTGTTGAATGTAATTAGGAATGTAATTTACTCTAACCTTATTCATAGCTAATCCAATTTAAGGCACATATATTTAAAGCACATATATTGCATTCAAGTGTAAGCTAAAAGACTCGCTACAGTATCCACCATATTGCACAATTTCAAGCTGAAAAATGCAAAAACCTTATTCATAGCTGATCCAATTTAAAGCTTAAATATTGCATTCAATATGCACCAGGTTGCACAATTTTAAGCTGAAAAAATCAAAAGATCCATACCAGGGGGGGGGACCCCCTCCCATTGGTATGGATCTTTTGATTTTTTCAGCTTAAAATTGTGCAACCTGGTGCATATTGAATGCAATATTTAAGCTTTAAATTGGATCAGCTATGAATAAGGTTTTTGCATTTTTCAGCTTGAAATTGTGCAATATGGTGGATACTGTAGCGAGTCTTTTAGCTTACACTTGAATGCAACTGATCCCATCACCAATGGGAGGGGGTCCCCCCCCCCCCCCCCCCCCCACACACAACGCTCGGTCACTATGCTCCCTCGGGCTTGGTCACCCGCGATTTCTCACTCCCAACTTTCCAACAATGTTGGCACCCCTGATATATACTTATGTGAAAAGTATTCTTGAACTTACTTTCAGAGAATTGTCATGATTCCAAAGTAAAGAAACTAATAGTCATCACATTCGCCATTAAAATAAGCTGAGAAGAGTGTGAAGACATACATCTGCAGTTATTTCTTAAACATAAAGTGCTTGAGTAACTCAATGGCTCAGACAGCATCTCTGGAGAACATCATTCAAACCAACATGTAGAGTGCAGCATTTTTCCTAAGGCATGCTGGACACATACACCTTATCTTCTCCAAATCTAGTCATGGCTGGCCTAGCCAGTATTTATTGCCCATCCCAGGCTATTTCAGAGGGGATTTAAGTCAAAGATGTTGATGAGTCAGGAGTCATATAGGCCAGAACATTTCAGGATGGCAGATTCTCTTCTTGAAGATCATTAATAAAATACTTGTGCTTTACAACATTCTAGTATTGTACTGTCATAATTAACAAGAATTTTAAAGCTTTTTGCAAGAACAAATTTTTCTTTTTTTGGCCAAATTTCTCCACATTATAATGCATTGACTGCATTGCAGGATGTTTCCTTTAGTAACTCATTCCAAATGAAAAAAAATCTAATATCAAATGACAATTTAACCTAAACAGATTATTCTGCTAATTTGGATACCAAAGCCAAGATTAATGCACCCTTTAGTCAGAGTATGCATTTGCACACTTGCCAGCAGAAAGAGTCACTGTACATCAATCAGCAATTCCTGAATTTAAGAGGAGCAAGGCCAACTATAAAACTTCGAGAGCCGGTGGGATTAACTAACACAACACGGGATAAGACTGATTGAGAAAAGTGCAACTATCCAATACCATCAGCTTCAGAATCTTTTGGACCTAAGTGCAACCCATGTATAGAAATCAAAGGGTTACATTTGTTACTCTTATCAAAAGAGTAGTAAAGGGCAGTAAATATTTTCATAGTTTCTATGTAATTTTAACTAATATTAGAATTATATTAATCCAAATCAAATGGTACTAAATACCATATAAATGTATTAATTTATCCTTTACTGTGCAAAATGCAAATATTTCAATTAATTTTTCAGAATCAAATAACATTTCTAATTTCTGCATTTAATAACATTTACTGCCATCAACTACCTATTTCAATGCAAAATACTCTTCATGTCCAACAGTAGAATTTCAGTCTATTTGGACTACAATAACAGCCATTTATACTCCTGTGCAATCACAGCTGGCAAGTGGGGGCACTATATAAAGTTCATTTAAGTTTTGAATGTCAATAACTTGTAAAATATAACATCAATCTAAATGAAACTTGGGTAATGCACATCGCAGGACAATGGTGAGTAAGGTGGGCCAAAAAATGTAGCTCTATCGTGCACTGTTTTTGCAGAGATTCGGAAACAAACAAATATTTATACAAACAAACAAGATTACAGTTTTAGTAATATACTAGACTAAGTGGGACCCGTTGGGTTCCATGTTCACATGGGAGGGCTGGTCCCCCAATGCAATATTCCACCTCTCCACCAAGTCCAATATTGGTGGCTAGTGGGGGGGGTGGGGGGGCTTTCTGGAGCGCTAGTGTGGGTGTTGTAGGCTGAAGGGACTGGTTTCCAGGGTGCTAGTATGGACATTGTTAGCCAAATGGATTTGTGGGGTGACAGCTCAGACTCTCAAGCCTGATGTGCTGGCAGCTCACTCACGGATGGTGGGCTGACAGTTGACTCATGGCTATCCCTTGAAATTCAATTTCAAGCAGGGTGCAAGGCCACCAAATTCAAATGCAGTTTTCTACCATTTCCAGCAGAGTGCAAGGCCGCCAAATCCAAGTGCAGTTTCTTACCACTTCAAGCAGGGTTCAAGGCCACCAAATTCAAGTGCAGTTTCATACCACGTCAAGCAGGGTGGAAGGCCACCAAATTCAAGTGCAGTTTCATACCACTTCATGCAAGGTGCAAGTCCACCAAACTCAAGTGCTGTTTCATACCACTTCAAGTAGGGTGCAAGGCCACCAAACTCAAGTGCACTTCCCTATCACTTCAAGCAGGTTGCATGGTCACCAAACGCAAGTGCAGTTTCCTGCCACTTCAAGCAGGGTGCAAGGCCACCAAATTCAAATGCAGTTTCATACCATTTCATGCAGGGTGCAAGGCTACCACATTCAAATGCAGTTTCATACCATTTTAAGTAGGGTGAAACCACCATAAAACCACACAAAAACACCACATAAACATCACACTCACAGTTCAGTAGACATTCAGTGTGTTCAGTTGATTCACAGCTCAGACAGAGTCATGATCTCACCCTCCCCATCTTCCAGAGACTGAGCCACACCCACACTTCCATGGTTTATCCCACCGGAAGGGGCATGCCTTCATGGCGTGATTGACAGTGGAGAGATTCTCAACATTTTTTAAACACTAATAGCACTCTTTTATTTCATTGATGGGAAGAATCCTCTGCACCTGATTAGCGGAGGGGGACTGAGTAAGATGGCCAAAAATCACAGCCATAACTGGTAGAGTTTTATCTAAAATCAATATACAGTGCAAACAGGAAGTTGTCCTGTTTAGACTTTTAATCATTTGTTATTTCAAACCAACCACCATCAACCATTTGCTGTGCTTTATTTCAAACCAACCACCACCACCAAAAACATTTGCTGTGCTTTATTTCAAACCAACCACCACCAACCATTTGCTCTGCTTTATTTCAAACCAACCGCATTTTCATTTTCATTTTCAAACCTCATTAAGGGCACTCAAGGTCAGTAAAACCATACTCAGTTTAGTAGACATATGTTCAGTGTTATTCACAGCTCAGACTGAGACGTGACCTTCTAGCTCCCCCACCTTACAGAGACTGACTGAGGCACTCAACACTTTCGGGTTTTATAGTCCCTCCGGAAAGGGCGTGGCCTTCAGGAGAGAAAATCTCCACATTTTTAAAATACTAATAACTCTTTTATTTTTAAGTGATGGGAAAAATCCTCTTGTACTGTGCAGCGGAGGGGGGCTCTGAGTAAGATGGCCAAAAATCACAGCCATAAGTGGTAGCGTTTTTTCTAAAATCAATATACAGAAAAACAGGAAGTGGTCACGATCAGATTTTTAGTAATATAGACTAGACTAAGTGGGACCCGTTGGGTCCCAGCTTCACATGAAAGGGCTGGTCCCCCAATACAACATCCACCTCTCCATCAATTCCAATATACACACACACTCACACTCACACTCGCACTTGCACTCTCACTCACACACACACACTCACTCACTCACTCACACACTCACTCACTCACTCACATACACACACACACATACACCATATATATGAGTAACCTATCTTGAATCTACTCACACAGCTGAGCACGGCCTCTCCACTGTGAGGCTTCCTCTGTCAGCAGTACTTTCAAGCACAGGCAGGGCAGCAGGCCAAACAACTCATGGCATTGTCATCAAGGGCTAACAAATAATTTATTGCAAATACATTGCAGACTCACAGTTCAGTTGATTTACAGCCTCTCCCTCACAATCTTACAGAGTGACTGACTCATGTCCAGGCATCTATGGTTTTATAGTCCTCAAATTGCTGTTTGTGTAAATTAATAAATGTTAATAACTTGTAATATATAATCAATCTGAATGAAACGATGCACTGCACCACAGGACAATGGTGAGTAAGGTGGGGTGCTATGGTGTACCCCTGTTTTGGTGTAATTCAGGGCATAAATCAATCACACACTCGCAGACAGACAGGCAGACTCACTCGCACACAAGATGCGAGCTTTAGATAATATACCAGACTGTGGGACCCGTTGGGTCCCAGTCACATGGGAGGTCTGGTCCCCCGATGCAACCCATTCCCCAACGCAATATTCCACCACTCACCCATAGCCCTTAACTGCGCAGGGGGGGGGAGTGGTGTGGGTGGGTTGGTAGGTGTAGGTGGAGGAGGGGGGTGTGGGCGAAGAGGGTGTGTGGGCAGGGAGAGTTGTCAGGGGAGAGGGGTGTGTGGGTGGGGGAGATGGGAAGGGTGAGTGAGCTCGGAGAAAAGACAGGGTAAGAGCCATGGGCAAGAGGGGGCATCACAGGGGGGGGGGGTGGAGTGACAGGAGAAAAGATCAATCTGTGCGGCACTGACTGGCAGGAGAAGAGATCGATCTGTGCACACGGCTGAGGGGTTCCCGTTGTGACAAGAGATCTCCGTTGTGACGCGAGTCACAGCAACCCTCCCCCAACTGCGCCTCGCCACCCCTCTTCCTACCCATTTCCTCCTCCATTCCCTCTCATCTCCCAGCACTACCACCGCCTCCTCTTCACCCTCTATCTTCTTTCCCCTCTCCTCCTCCCCTCCCCCACTCCCTCCCTCACCTCTCCCTCCCTCTCCTTTCCCCTACCCTCAGTCACTCTCTCCCTCCCTCCATAACCCCTCCCTCCCTCCTCCCTCCTCCCAACCCCCCCTACTCTCCCTCTATCCTACTGATCCCCCACTCCTCCCCTCCCCCTCTCTCCCCTCCACCCTCCCCCACACAGTGAAAATCGAGATGTATCTTTAAAATAACCTAAAGCCAATGTTAGCTGTTCATGAAAACGGAAGAATTTGATTAAAACTGGGGGTTATTTTAAATCGCAATTTTTAAAGTAAATGAGATTGGGGATCCCATTGTGATGTCATTGTGACGTCGAACGCGCCTGACGGGCAAGGCTAGTGGAAAAATGGTTTGAAAAGTGATTTTTGTAAAGTTTAAAATGTCAATAATTTGTAAAATAGAACATCAATCATCCGAATGAAACTTGTTTCTTTTACATCCCTGGACAATGGTGAGTAAAGTGGGCCAAAAATTGTTGTGCTATCGTGGATCGTTTTGGCAGGGTTTTGAAATATCATGCACACGCACGCAAGCAAACAAACAAGATGAGAGTTTTAGTAATATACTAGACCCTGTGTGGACCCATTGGGTCCCGTTCCCTCAACGTAATATTCCGCCACTCACCCATAGTCTGCAACTGTGCAGGCGCGGCTGACGTTTAAAATGTTTTAAATGGCAATAACTTGTAAAATATAAGATCAATTTGAATGCATCTCACTCTCGCTCTTCAGTCCCCTATTCTCCTCCCCCCCACCAACCCTCCTCTGCTTCCTCCCTTACCCCCTCCCTCCCTTCCTCTCTTTTCCCCTCCTCTCCTCTATTACCTCGCCATCCCTCTTCCTACCCCTATCCTCTCCCATTCCCCCTCATCCCACAGCACTCCCTCCCACTCATCTTCATCCTCCCTCTTCTTTCCCCTCCCCTGTCCACCAGATAGATATGTTTTCCACATTTGTAAACGAGGGTAATGCTGTACCTCTGGTCTTAACATCATCCTTTGAAGTTGTGCTGGTGCCGCATGTATGGGCTTGTTTAGATTAGTGACCAGTGGTTAATAGGTATTGCTTTACTTCGCTGTGGTTATTAGTTAGTATGTAATTTAATTCCTTGTGTATAACTATGCTATAATTAAATGTACATAGGTTTGTTTTTGTTTTAATAGGGCATGAGCAAAAGAAAGAGAATGTAGGCGAGAAATAGTATTGGGTAGGCTAATGGGACTGAAGGATGATAAATCCCCTGGGTCTGATGGTCTGCATCCCAGGGTCCTCAGGGAGGTGGCTCTAGAAATAGTGGACGCATTGGTGATCATTTTCCAATGTTCAATAGATTCAGGATCAGTTCCTGTGGATTGGAGGATAGCTAATGTTATCCCACTCTTCAAGAAAGGAGCGAGAGAGAAAACGGGAAATTACAGATCAGTTAGCCTGACTTCGGTGGTGGGAAAGATGCTGGAGTCAATAATTAAAGAGGTAATAATGGGGCATTTGGATAGCAGTAAAAGGATTAGTCCAAGTCAACATGGATTTATGAAAGGGAAATCATGCTTGACTAATCTTCTGGAATTTTTTGAGGATGTGACAAGTAAATGGATGAAGGGGTGCCAGTGGGTGTAGTGTATCTAGACTTTCTAAAGCCTTTGATAAGGTCCCGCATGGGAGACTAGTGACTAAAATTAGAGCACATGGTTTTGGGAGTAGGGTATTGACATGGATAGAAAATTAGTTGGCAGACTGGAAGCAAATAGTAGTAGGCAGTGGCGAGTGGAGCGCGCAAGGCTCGGTGTTCGGGCCGCAACTGTTTACCACATATATTAATGATTTGGAACAGGGAATTAAGAGCAACACTAGCAAGTTTGTGGATGACACAAAGCTGGATGGCAGTGTGAACAGTGAAGAGGATGTTAGGAGGTTACAGGGTGACCTGGACAGGTTGAGTGAGTGGGCAGATGCGTGGCAGATAGAAACATAGAAAGTTAGAAAATAGCTGCAGGAGTAGGCCATTCGGCCCTTCGAGCCTGCATCGCCATTCAATATGATCATGGCTGATCATCCAACTCGGTATCCTGTATCTGCCTTCTCTCCATACCCCCTGATCCCTTTAGCCACAAGGGTCTCATCTAACTCCCTGTTAAATATAGCCAATAAACTGGCCTCAACTACCTTCTGTGGCAGAGAATTCCACAGATTCACCACTCTCTGTGTGAAAAATGTTTTTCTCATCTCGGTCCTAAAAGACTTCCCCCTTATCCTTAAACTGTGACCCCTTGTTCTGGACTTCCCCAACATCGGGAACAATTTTCCTGCATCTAGCCAGTGCAACCCCTTAAGAATTTTGTAAGTTTTTATAAGATCCCCCCTCAATCTTCTAAATTCTAGCGAGTACAAGCCGAGTCTGTCCAGTCTTTCTTCATATGAAAGTCCTGACATCCCAGGAATCAGTCTGGTGAACCTTCTCTGTACTCCCTCTATGGCAAGAATGTCATTCCTCAGATTAGGAAACCAAAACTGTACGCAATACTCCATGTGTGGTCTCATCAAGACCCTGTACAACTGCAGTAGAACCTCCCTGCTCCTATACTCAAATCCTTTTGTTATGAATGCTAACATACCATTTGCATAGATTATACTGCAACATAGATGCAGTATAATATAGATAAATGTGAGGTTATTCACTTTGGCAGCAAAAACAAGGGGCAGATTATTATCTCAATGGGGTTAGGTTAGGTAAGGGGGAGGTGCAGCGAAACCTGGGTGTCCTTGTACACTGGTCACCGAAAGTTGGCTTACAGATACAGCAGGCAGTGAAGAAAGCTAATGGAATGTTGGCCTTCATAACAAGAGGATTTCAGTATAGGAGTAAAGAGGTTCTTCTGCTGTTGAATAGGGCTCTGGTGAGACCACATCTGGAGTATTGTGCACTGTTTTGGTCTCCTAATTTGAGGAAGGACATCCTTGTGATTGAGGCAGTGCAGCGTAGATTCACGAGATTGATCCCTGGGATGGCGGGACTGTCATATGAGGAAAGATTGAAAAGACTTGGCTTGTATTCACTGGAGTTTAGAAGGATGAGAGGGTATCTTATAGAAACATATAAAATTATAAAAGGACTGGACAAGCAGGAAAAATGTTCCCAATGTTGGGCGAGTCCAGAACCAGGGGCCACAGTCTTAGAATAAAGGGGAGGTCATTTAAGACTGAGGTGAGAAAAAACCAGAGAGTTGGGAATTTATGGAATTCCCTGCCACAGAGGACAGTGGAGGTCCAGTCACGGGACGGATTTAAGAGAGAATTGGATAGAGCTCTAGGGGCTAATGGAGTCAAGGGATGGGGGGGGCGGAGGGGGGGAGGGGGGTTGTGTGAAGGGTGGGATTTGGGGGAAGGGGGGTTGTGGGGGGAGGGGGGGGGAGGTGGAGTGTGTGGGCCGGGGAGAGGGGTGAGCAGGTGTAAGGGTGGGAGGGGGGGGGGGGGGTGGTGTGGGTTTTGGATGGAGGAGAAAGTTCAGAGAAAAAAATGAGGGAAGTGCCATGGCGGAGAGAGTGGTATCACGGTGTAGGTGGCAGGAGGCAGCGAATGGGACCAGAGGGGTAGGGGCTGGAGCTGGGGGGCTGTGCGATGGTGGTGCAGTCGGGATTTACAGTGGGCGGCACCAGCAGCAGAGGCTGCAGGCGCAGACGTGAGCGAGGCAGCAGTCAGGCGTGGACCGGAGCGAGGCGACGGGCTGGCGCCAACCCGAGCGAGCCCGCAGACCAACCCAAGCGATGCCCACTTTCCCTACTCTGTCTCCCTATCCCTTTCTCTGTCTCAAACCCCCCAGTCTCCCTCCTCACCTCCTCCGTCAGCGCCCTCAAGGGCAGGATCTGCTTGCAGGCCTCCGATCCTCTGTATGGCCTCAGAGCACCAGCAGCAGAGGCCACGGGAAGGCGCCATTCTGAGCAAGGTTGCGGGCGGGAGAGGACCCGAGCGAGGCCGCAGGTGGGCTTGGACCCGAAGAAGGCGGAGTGCTTGCACCAACCCGAGCAAGGACGCGGGCCGACCCAAGCAAGGCCGCATCTTCAGTGCCATTGGGCCAGGCGGGCCAGACAAAGGGGGGGGGGGGGGGGTGGGGTTTCCAGAACATTCCATTGTGGTGCCACCCCCCCCCCCCCCCCCCCCCCCCCCCCCTGAAGAATCAGTAAATTAAGTTAAAGTGGATAGAGGACCCATGAAGGCGTTTGTAAAATAGAACAAAACTTACCCATGGAGCCGTTGTGTCCCCATTGTGAGGCCAAGCAAGTAAAAGAAAAGGGAAAAAAATGGCGATCTTTAAATCGGCAAAGGCCCCAACTGCGCAACCACGGTTAGCGGGCCTACTGCACACGCATGGGGAGACAGCGTAATTTTGTGTCACTGCTGCATCACCAGCGCCATTTTCGATTGTGATGTGGCTGACATGCCTCCCCCAACAGCGCAGGCATGGCTGGCAAGAGGGCGCTGTTTTAAGTTAATTTAAGTTTTAAATGTCAATAACTTGTATAATATAACATCAATCTGAACTTGGCTAATGCACATCGCAGGACAATGGTGAGTAAAGTGGGCCTAGAATTGTAGCGCTATCATGTACTGTTTTTGCGGAGTTTTGGGGACGGAGAGACGGGTAATAACAGCACAAGAACAAATCCACAATATACAGTGCATTCAGAAAGTATTCAGACCACTTTTTCCACATTTTGTTACGTTCCAGCCTTACTTTAAAATGGATTAAATTATTTTTTTATCATCAACCTTTCTACAACACCCCATAATAAAAAAGCGAAAACAGGTTTTTAGAAATTTTTACGAAGTAAGTAAAAAGAACTGAAATATCATGTTTACATAAATATTCAGACCCTTTACTCAGTACTTTGTTTGAAGCACCTTAGGCAGCGATTACTGCCTTGAGTCTTCTTGGGTAGAAGCTACAAGCTTGGCACACCTGTATTTGGGTAATTTCTCCTATTTTTCATTGCAGATCCTCTCAAGTTCTGCCAGGTCGGATGAAGAGCGCCGATACACAGCTATTTTCAGGTCCCCCTAGAAATGTTCAAATCCGGGCTCTGGCTGGGTCACACAAGGACATTCACAGACTTGTCACAAAACCATTCCTGGTTTGTTGTCCTGTTGGAAGGTGAACCTCCGCCCCAGTCTGAGGTCTAGAATGCTCTGGAGCAGGTTTCCATCAAGGATCTCTCTGTACTTTGCTCCGTACATCTTTCCCTCGATCCTGACCAGTCTCCTGGTTGCTGCTGCTGAAAAAACATCCCCAAGCATGATGCTGCCACCACTATGCTTCACCATAGGCATGGTATTGGCCAGGTGATGAGCGGTGCCCGGTTTCCTCTGGACGTGACGCTTGGTATTCAGGCCAAAGAGTTCAACCTTCGTTTCATCAGCCCAGAGAATCTTGTTTCTCATGCCTTTTGGCAAACTCCAAGCGGGCTGTCATGTGTCTTTTACTGAAGAGTAGCTTCCATCTGGCCATTCTACCATAAAGGCCTGATTGGTGGAGTCAATAGACAATAGACATTTGACAATGGGTGCAGGAGTAGGCCCTTCAAGCCAGCATCGCCATTCAATGTGATCATGGCTGATCATCCACAATCAGTACCCCGTTCCTGCCTTCTCCCCATATCCCCTAACTCTCTTCAAGAGGCCTATCTAGCTCTCTCTTAAAAGCACCCAGAGAACCGGCCTCCATCGCCCTTTGAGGCAGAGAAATCCACAGACTGACCACCGTGTGTGAAAAAGTGTTTCCTCATCGTTCTAAATGGCTTACCCTTTATTTTTAAACAGTTGCCCTCGTTCTGGACTCCCCCAACATCGGGAACATGTTTCCTGCTTCTAGTGTGTCCAAACCCTTAATAATCTTATATGTTTCAATAAGATATCCTCTCATCCTTCTAAATTCCAGTGTATACAAACCCAGCCACTCCATTCTCTTAGCCTATGACAGTCCCACCATCCCTGTAGATGCAGATATAGTTGTCATTCTGGAGGTTTCTCCTATCTCCACAGAGGAACTCTGGAGCTCTGTCAGAGTGACCATTGGTCACCTCCTTGACCAAGGCCCTTCTCCCCTGATTGCTCAGTTTGGCCGGGCGGCCAGCTCTCTGAAGAGTCCTGGTGATTCCAAAGTTCTTCCATTTAAGAATGACGGAGGACACTGTGCTCCTTGGGACTTGCAATGCAGCAGAAATTGTTTTATACCCTTCCCCAGATCTGTCTCGACACAATCCTGTCTTGGAGGTCTACGGACAATTCCTTTGTCTTCATGGCTTGGTTTTTGCTCTTACATGCACTGTCAACTGTGGGACATTAATAGACAGGTTTATGCCTTTCCAAATCATGTCCTATCAATTTAATTTACCACTGGAGGACTCCAGTTGTAGAAACATCTCAAGGATAATCAATGGAAACAAGGATGAACCTAAGCTCAATTTTGAGTGACATAGCAAATGGTCTGAATACTTATGTAAATGTGATATTTCAGTTATTTCTCTTTTAATTACTTTGCAAAATTTTCTAAAAACCTGTTTTCGCTTCTTCATTCTGGGGTATTATGTGTAGATTGATGATTAAAAAAATGAATTGAATCCACTTTAAAATACGGCTGTAACGTGACAAAATGAGGAAAAAGTGAAGAGGTCTGAATACTTTCTGAATGCACTATGTGTGGAATACGATGACAACTCGTATTGACCTCCAGATTATCCAGACCCTGCATATCCTTATACCTATCCAAATGTATTTTAAATACCACTGTAATTTCTAGCTCAACCACAACCCTCGGCAGCACATTCCAGGCACTCATCTCCCTCTGCGTAAAAAAACCTGTCCCACACATCTTCTTTAAACTTTGTCCTTCTCATCTTTAAGCCACGTCCTCTAATATTTGATTTTTTTTTTCCAATTTTTAGTTTAGTTTAGAGATGCAGCATAGAAACATTCCTTCTGCTCACGGAGTCCATGCCAACCATTCACACTAGTTCTATGTTATCTTTTTTTGTTCTTCCACTTCATACACACTTGGGGCAATTTACAGCGGCCAATTAACTTACAAACCCACATATCTTTGAGATGTGGGATGAAACCGGTGCATCCAGAGGAAACTCATGAGGTCACAGGGAGAACATGTCAATTCCACACAGACTGCATCCTTGGTAAGGATTGTACCAGGGTCTCTTACTCTGTGAGGCAGCAGCTCCACCAGCTGTGCCACTGTGCCATTATAAAGTCTGATTACAAAGATTATGGGCTATACCTCAGCACCATGCAGTCTGTCTAGACTCTTACTATAGAAACATCTAAAATTCTTAAGGGATTGGACAGGCTAGATGCAGGACATTTTTTCCCAATTTTGGGGGAGTCCAGAACCAGGGGTCACAGTTTAAGAATAAGGGGTAGGCCATTTAGCATTGAGATGACAAAAAGCTTTTTCATGCAGAGAGTTGTGAATCTGGGGAATTCTCTGTCACGTAAGGCAGTGGCCAATTCAATGGATGTATTCAAGCAAGAGTTAGATATACTTCTTTAGGCTAACAGAATCAGGGGATATGGGGAGAAACAGGAACAGGATACTGATTTTGGATGATCAGCCATGATCATATCGAATGGCGGTGCTGGCTTGAAGGGCCAAATGGCCTACACCTGCACCTATTTTCTATATTCCTCTGTTTCTACTGCCCGAGTGTGATGGGCAAGAATCAAATTTTTCAATTTCAGAATTTATTTCTAAATAAAAGTTAAACTCCTCAAGAAAGGAGAAACCTTAGATAGGAGAAACTCGCTCAAACAAAAAACTCACTTTGTTTCGATACTTATTTGAACATTAAGTTGGCACCCGTCACCTTCATAAAACAAAACAAATAGGCAATAAGTGCTATGCTTGCCAGTGATACCTTTATCCAATGAAGGAATAAAAACAAATGGAATGACCGTTACCATAACACTGTTATTTAAAGATATAATGAACTAAATCGGTTGTCATAAATAGAAGTTATTTATTTTGGCTACGGAGGCTATTTTGTGTATTTTTGGAACTTTTTTATGCTTAGCTAAAGTTTGAGTCCCTTATTGAGCGAATACGCTGGCTGGTGCCGAAGTACATATTTGGACTATTTGAAATTTGTTTCAGTCATTGTTTTTTTGCTTGACCTTGCTCTGGACATCAACCATTCTTCATTTCTATAGACAGGTTCAGATAGAACAAGACAAATTATTAAAGGAGGGAGGAAAAGGAAGAACAAAAGAGTTCACAAGGATCAGGAAGCAATTTTGTAACTTAGCAGTGAACTACGCTGAGGATGTCTGTGTTTTACAAATCGGTGTGACTGAAATCTGTGGATAGTTACAGTAAAAAATGAATCCACAAAGTAGGATTGATACAGCACTGTCGGAGAATGTCTTGCCAGGTCCTCAAGGAGTTCTACCATTTACTCGACTTCTTAGGTCATCTTTGTGCCTATGCATACCTGAACCAGGAGCAGGCTGTACTCCTGGTGTTGATTGATTGAGTGGATTGATTGAATGATACAGCATGGAAAGAGGCCCACCAAGTCTAAACCGACCGACGATCACCTATTCACACTATTTGGGTAGGCAAGCAAAGAATTTCATTGTGCCTTGCCACATGGGATAATAAAGTATTCTATTCCACACTAGCCCTATGTTATCCCACTTTCACATCCACTCCCTACTCACTAGGGGGGCTAATTTAATGGAGGCCAACACATGCATTTCCTTGAGATGTGGGAGAAAATCGGGGCACCCAGAGGAAACCCACTTGGTCACAGGGAGCATATGCAAATTCCGCACAGACAGTACCCAAGGTCACGATTGAACCCAGGTCTCTGCGGTGTGAGGCAGTGCCTCTACCAGCTGCACCACTGTGCTGCCCAGGCATCTGCTTTTAAATTTACATCTTACTTTTGAAATGAAATTATAAAAAAGATAAACAATCAATCCATCACAAGAAACCACACACACACACACACACACACACACACACACAGAAAGTAATTAAGCTTTCCTCGTTGAACTCCCTAGCAACAAATCACACCTTAAAGGTGGATTGTTGCAAAACAGGGGTTGGTGAAGATTTGGCTGCTTAAGATTTTTAGACCATTTTTCCATAGATGATATTCAAAGACTGGGAAATGTTTCAGTTTTCATTGCAAATTTTCAGCATCTGTTGTTTCTTTTTATGCTCGCAGATCTGCACTGAGAGATTCAATTTAATTGTATTCATACATTTGGAGGTAAGCAACAGGGTTGCATATGGATGTATCCATGGAATGAGTTATCAGTGCATACATTCATATTTTTTTTCTTACCACTCATCCAAATTCAGCCAAATTCATCATCTTCTTCAATGTAAAACTGGATTGCAACCACAAGCAGTGCATCATCTAAGTAAATGCCCATAACTGTGGTAGCAATTTATATTCAACACATCCAATACAGTCCCCCTGTAAAGGCAGATGATAACAAAGCTTGAATTCATGATTAATGAACAGTTTCTTCCCCACTGTTATTAGACTACTGAATGGACCTCCCAAAAGGTAGGGTGTAGGCCCAATCTTCTAACCTACAGTATTGACAATTTGGGACTTTTTCCTTGGTAATTGTGATAATAAAAATATTTTGTATTCTGGTATTTTTCTCTTAGTATTATCTGTTGTACTTGTGTATGGCTTGATTGTTGTCTTATATAGTATGATTTAACACACAAGGCTTTTCACTTATATTGGCACAGGTGACAGTAATAAACCAATACCAAAATTGATTGTGTTAGTTAGACAATGAATGATGGAAGGTGGTGAATCAACCAGTGGATGAGATCAGTGGTCATGTTGGGAATGTACACTGTTAAATAATCAGACTTAATCACATTAACAACTCATGTCAGATCATTAAATGTCTTCCTGCAACATATTCTTCACTCAAAAATATATAGGTCTGTGTATTTTGCCTCAAAGAAGATGCACGATCCTTGAAGGAAATGTAGTTAGGATTCACAAGAATATTGAACAGATGACATTTTGGGGCCATACTTTTTGCGACTGATCAAGAGGCCTGACCCAAAATGCCATCCGTTGAATACCTGCCAGAGATACTGCCTGGCCTACTGAGTTCTTTCACCAATTTATTTGTGCAATATTCCAGCATCTGCAGTCTCTAGAGTCTGCACAAGAATATAGCCAGAAACTCAGCCCCACAAATCTGCTCTGTCATTCAAAATGATCATGTCTTATCTGTCCTAACTCAAATCTTCTTATGTGCTGGTTCCTATAGCCTACATGTCCCTGATCTTTCAAATGTGTGCCTATCTCCCCTATGAATGCATTCAGTATTGTAGTTCCCCACAAATCTCCAGGTGAAGATTATAGCGACTCATCTCTGCATGAAGAAATTGCTATGCATTTCAGTTTTAAATGATTACCTCCTTGCTTTATAACTCTAGTTTGAGACCATTCCACCAGTGGAAACATCTCAACATCTACCCCATCATGCCCCCATATTAGATTTTAAGGGATTTTGTATACAAAAACATACAATGGCTGGAAAGTAAAAGTTTAAAGAGAGATAAAGGTCTGTTCAAAACTGATTGATTGGTTGAATTAAAGAAGCAGCATGGAAACAAGTCTCTGGGCCCATCGACTGTGCTGACCATCGGTTATCTGGTAACATTAGTTTTATGTTACTTTCACATTCACTCCCTACAACTAGGGCCAATTTTACAGAAGCCAATTCACCTATAAACCTGAACATCTTTGAGATGAGGGAGGAAAACAAAGTAACTGGAGGAATCCACGCCGTCACAGGATGAAGGTGCAAACCCCACGTAAATAGCACTTGTATTCCGGATTGAACCTGAATCTTTGACACTGCGAGGCAGCAGCTCCACCAGCTGCTTCACTGTGCTGCCCATAAAGAAGAGAGAGAAATACTTAGCTCACTGGTAGAAGGACTCATGGAAGAAAACATAACCATAAAATTAGTTAGGTCATCTAGGAAAGAAAGTAGGAAACATTTTTTTTGTGCAAGGAATAGTGGAAATGTGACATTTTCTTTCTCAAAAGCTTTAGCGGATGATAATTTTATTAATAATTATATATTTGAAGTCAATAGATTTTGACAAGCCAATTTTATTGTAGGTGCCGACCCACAAAGATCTCGCTGAATGAAAAAAAATGGACAAAAAATTGAATGCTCTCCTTATTTCCCCATTCCTTCGTAAACCATTTAGGGTTTTGATATAGTGTAATACAACATGGCTACTTTTATTTATTTTAAAACTTGCAAACGCTGTGATCTGCAGGTTTAAGCTGCTTGCCACATCTTACTTGATGGCACCTGTTAAGCAAGGAACAGCCACTTTCTCAACTGCTTCTGCTCAAATCCCGTCACATGTACAAAGCTACTTCACTGAAACAAAAGTCTTTTGTCTTTTCGTTTCCACTACCAATTAGCTAGTCTAAGCTTGCTGGAATGTGCTTTGTTGCAAATCTCTTGCATGACTTTAAGTACTTTAACTTATTTTTCTCTTTAGTTTAACGACAATGTTGATTCTTGACCAGCAGTCAGTCTGAAACAGTGCATTTGTACTATTTTAATACTAAAAATAAACTAAAAATATACAGTTGGAAATTTGTGGCAGTGATCTATGTGTCCTGTCTTACTGCCCTTCAGTACTTTAAATCTTTAATTTGTTTTCCTTCTTGCTGTTAAGTTAATTTGGTTGGCAGCATACCCAGTGGAATGTCTTGGTAATCATTGTCTATTTTTGTCACAAATGTCCGTATTTGGTTAAAGAATGATTTCCTAATTGATGCATTTTCCCCAATAACGTAACATAGAAATCTGTTGGAAGGATTTTGATGTTGGCACAGTGATTTGTTAAATTGTTTCTAACAATTACTTAAGATAGTTTGAAAAGTGTTTAACTAATAATGAATGTACAAATTAAAATGACAGCAACTGGAAGTTCAGCTTTACCCTTCCAGAATGAATAGAGGCATTCTGCAAAGTGGCCACTCAATAGGTTGTTGGTCTCTCCAACGTATAGGAACCAATGTCATGAATAATGGATGCATTGCATGAAATTGGATGAAGTACAAGCAAAATGCTGCTCAGAAATCAGAATGGTTCTGTACAGTTGTATATAACAACAACAGTTCAGTGTTCAATGTCGGAGAATGTGCCTGCTGGCTCTGTTCATATTTCTCTCTGCCCACCTCATGTGAGTTCCAAACACTGAGTGTTGGTGAAATATTCATCTGTTGGAACATGCGGCTTCCAAACTCCAGATTCTCACATAAACAGGCTTTCCAATGGTGGCCACTTGACAGCAGTCGAGAGGTGGAATCCTGATACAGAAAAAGCAGGAAAAATCTAGTAACACTCAGCGGGTCAGAGAACAGCTGTGGGAGGAGAAATAGTGTCAACTTTTCAGTGACCCTTCATTCAGAACAAGGGAAAGTTATAATTGAACACATTTTCAGTTGCAGAGAAGAGTAGGGGAGAATAAAGGGATAGGGTGGAGACTAGGAAAGATTGAATGATGCGTGCAGAGGGTGTGTTGACTGAGACAGGGCAGAAATGACATGTTAATGACAACTAATCTGTTTGGAGAAGATGTGAATACAAGATAAATACGAACAAAAGAGAGGAAAATCTGTGTTACTGACTATGAAATCATGGCAAAAACTGCATTTTCTGGATATTTGAAATAAAAGTAACAGTTGGAAATATCCAGCTGGTCTAGCAGGATCTGTAAACCATATAAACCATATAACAATTACAGCACGGAAACAGGCCATCTCGACCCTTCTAGTCCGTGCCGAACACATAATCTCCCCTAGTCCCATATACCTGCGCTCAGACCATAACCTTCCATTCCCTTCCCGTCCATATAACTATCCAATTTAATATAAACCATATAACAGAGGGGGGAAAACGGCATTGCCATTACAGATTGGTGGCCAGATCGTTCACAAACTGGAATATCTGGGTACATTAAGTGGTTGAATTAGAAATTGAATTAAGAGGGCTGCAGTGCCCCTCATCAGAGGATGAAACTGCACTTCTTTGAATTGTCAGAACAATGCAAGAGGTGAGGATGGAGATTGGTTTGGGTTGCACAATGACTGAACTGAACTGAACCAAACTTTATTTATAGAGCACTTTATAAACAACCACTGTTGCAACAAAGTGCTGTACATGACTAATCATAAACATAAAACAAAACAATAAAAACATTAAAAGACAGTAAAAACAATAAAAAACAATAATAGAAACACTAAAACAAGAGCAAAATGACGCAGTTAATAGAGCCACTCTCACATTCCCAAATGTTTGCGTTCATTCTTGACCTTACGTGGAAAATGTGTGGAATTTGTGTATTTTGCCAGTGACTGCATGGGTTTCCTCAACGTAATGCAGTTTCCTTCCACATAGAAATTAGGTGCAGGAGTAGGCCATTCGGCCCTTCGAGCCTGCACCGAGTAGGATCCCAAGAACGTGTGGATTTATAGGTTAAATGGTCATTGTAAATTATCTTTATTGTATGAGCGGAATATGGGGGGAGGTGTAGGGGGGGGGGGGGGGGGGGGGGGGGGGGGGGGGGGGCATAGAACAAACAAACATAGAGCAGTACTGCACAGGAACAGGCCATTCGACAGACTCTGTGCCGAACATGATTCCAAGACCGAATTTCATCTGCCTATATGTAATCCATATCCTTCCATTCCCTGCATATCCATGCGCCAATCCGAAAGCCTCTTAAAAGCCATTATTGTATTTGCTGCAACTACCAACCCTGGCAATGAAATCCAGGCACCCATCACGATCCATGCAAAAAACATGCCCCACACATTTCCTTTTAACTTTGGCCCTCTCACCTTAGAGCTATGTCCTCTACTTTTTGATTTTTTCAGTCTGTCCAATCTCTCCCTGTAGCTAATACCTCCTAATGCAGGCATCATTCTGGTGAACCTTCTCCACAATAATTCTCCTCGCTGGCAACGCCACTCTATGATGTATTCTCAGCACATTATTATACTCCTTTGACTCTCATGACTGTGCGCCAAATTCTGCTCTTTCATCTACAGGTTTGCAGGCGACAACATTGCAGTGGACCAGATCACGAACAATCACGAGATGGCATACAGGAAGGCGGTAGTGAGCTTGTTAATATGGTAACAATCATGATAACAATCTCTCCCTCAATTTCAACAAGATGACGGTGCTAGCAGTGCAAGATGACAGTGCATTGACCAGGAAGCATGGTGGAGTACATGTCCCAATCAGCATTAATAATGCCAAACTTGAAAAGGTCAAATGCTTCAAGTTCCAAGGTGTCAATATGACCAACATTCTATCGAGATACAACCTAACTGAAGCGACAGCCAAAAAAGCATATCAACCTCTCCTTCCCCAGGAAGTTAAGGTTCAGCATCTCTCTAACGCTCTTACCAACATCTACAGATGCACCACAGAAGGCATACTATGTGGTTGCATCACAGCTTGAATTGGGAACAGTTCTGTAAGACCATAAGAAATTGCAGTTTTGAATGTAGCCCAGTACATCACAGACTACCACTATGGACTCCACTTACATTTCACGCTGCCTCAGGTATGCAGTCAACATAATCAAGGGCCTTTGTCAGCCTAATTTTACTCTAACTTTAATGCTACAGGTAGTAAAACTATATTCTGCACTGGTATTTTTCTCTTTGCATCGCCTGTTATACTTGTGTGTGGCTTAATTGTACTCGTGTATAGTACGATCTTTAATTAAATGGCACATAAACAAAAACGTCTCCACTGTATCTCAGTACACATGACAGTAATAAATCAATACCAACATAAATATTCCTATATTCATCATAGTGTTTCAGCATAGTCATCACGATAATTGACGTCATCTGTGAACAATCATTTCAGACATAATATGTAAATGAATGACTCCTAAATTTCCAGATCCAATGTGGCCAAATAAGGATTAGATTATCTAATATTGTGACTTATGACGCAAAAGGCCCAATATGGCACCAAACCTGCGATCAAACTACAAAATTTCAGGCTCAAGAGGAACAATAGCATGAGGCTATCTGCTCCATTGGAAATGCATTAGATGCACAATCTTTTGGTTATCCATGTGGAAATTAGAACACAGAATGTCCCTTTGAAAGGAATTTTTAAAAAAAAGGTTGGCTGAAGCCCTGCAAAAAACAGCCAGCACTTTATTTGATCTCAAAGGGTCAGATCATGTGGTGGAGCACATTTAATGCATAAACTACAATTAATTATTATAAATTTAGATATAGATTTTCACCTCACTTAATTGATATGACATATTGAAAGGGCCAAGAAATATAGTGTAAACACTTAGCTCCAGAAAATTAGGAATGTTGCATTGGGAAATCTCTCCAAACCTCAATGCGACTGAAAGGATTATTTTGGCAATGGTCAATACTTTGTGCAAAGGGTCCGGTTTCATGTTAGGAAATCACAACATATGCTTTAAATAATTTGAAATCCCTCTTCGACCAGAATCGTAATTCAAAACATTAAGTAAATAAATAAGTAAATAATTCAACTGGAAAATCACAGATGACACATAGCCAGCACATACTGTAATGCTTGGTGACAAACACATCCAAATCCATTTTGGTTTTTCTTAACGTTTTTCACACTGTCTTGTGGGTAATTGAGTAGGCGATGAGCAATGTTCAAAACGTACTGATGGTTTTGTAGAATAATGAGAGACTGGAGTAATGTGTAAATGGTTCAGGAATGTTTGATGCAGGTAGAAGTTGACTCCACCACAAATACTTTACATAAACCACCAATGCCCACTTGATTTTAAATCTATATGTCAGAGTGAGAGCTGACGGCTTTGAAATATCTCTGATAAAACTGTGCCTTCAGTTTGAAAGTGTAAAACTTGGGATTGAAATTATGTTAAAATCTAAATAAAATAGATTACAAAATCATTAAGAGATTTGGTGAAAGAGGACTATGCAAATAGATTCGAAAATAAGTCAAGAGATAGTGGCAACAGACATATACGGAGAATATGATTCATACAAAAGTATATTCCAATGTGTAAGAAAGATTGTGGGGAGGTTGGGATTTAAATAAGGTGTTAGAACATAGAACAGTACAGCACAGGAACAGGCCTTTCAGATCATAATGTCTGTGCTGGACATAATGCCAAATTGAACTAATCTCATCTGCTGCATGTGATCTATAACCCTCCATTGCCTGCATTTCACGTGCCTACCTAAAAGCTTCTTAAATGCCATTATTGTAGCTGCTTCCAGCACCACTATCTGTGTAAAAATGACATGTGGGTCTCACACATCTCCTTTAAACTTTTTCTCCTCTGACCAAATTCCTATTCTCTTTGGTATGTGACAATTCAAACCTGTGGGATGGATTCTGCCTGTCTATTCTATCTATGCCACTCAATTTTATAAATGTCTTTCAGGTCTCCCCTCAGCTTCCAAAGCTCCAGAGAAAACCATCCAAGTTTGTCCAACCTCTTCTTCTAGCTAATACTCTCTAATCCAGGCAGCATCCTGGTAAATTTCTGAGCCCACTCCAAAACCTTCACATCTTTTCTGTAATGGGACACACAGGACTGCAAATAATATTCCAAATTCAGCCTAAACAAAGTTTTAGAATGTGCATTATGACTTCCTCACTCTTATCCTCAATGCCCCGACCAATGAAGGCAATCATATCATATATCTTAACCACACTATCTACTTACGTGGCTATTTTCAGAGAGGTATCAACTTGGACCCCAAGATTTCTTTGTACATTAATACTATTAAGGCCCTGTTCACTGTTTTCTTTCCCCATACATTTGACGTCTCAACAAATGTCACTTGCTGGATTATACACCATCATATCCAAAACATTGTTTAAAAGTCTTGGATTGTAGCTGAGACACAATTGTTACTGGAGTATTAATGCAAGGCAATACACTGGGGACCAATGGAGTTCAAGGTTAATAAAAATGATGTTAATGAAAATTATGTTTGATTAATCTAGAGTTCTCCAAGCAAGTATTGACCATAAGAGATGAAAGGGAACTAGAAGTAGTGTGCTTGGATTTTCAATACGCATTTGATAAAAGTGATACATAGTCATAGTCATAGAGTGATACAATGTGGAAACAGGTCCTTCAGCACCACATGTTAACCTACATCTGCCACAATGTCTCAGCTACACTAGTCCCATCTGCCTGCACTTGGTCCATATCCCTCCAAACCTGTCCTATCCATGTACCTGTCTAACTGTTCCTTAACATTGGGATTGTCCCAGCCTCAACTACCTCATCTGGCAGCTTGTTCCATACACCCACCACCCTTTGTGTGAAAAAGTTACCCCTCGGATTCCTATTAAATCGTTTCATCTTCACCTTGAATCTATGTCCTCGTCCTCAATTCCTCTATGGGCAAGAAAATCTGTGCATCTACCCAATCTAATCCTCTCATGATTTTGCCTTCTCCCCGTGACCTTTGACACTCGTTCCAGTCAAGTATTTTGCTATCTCTGCCTTAAAAATATCCACTGACGGCCTCCACAGCACTCTGTGGTAATGAGTTCCACAGATTAACTACCTTCTGACAAAAGAAGTTCCTCTTCACCACCTTTCTCAAAGAGTGCACTTTAATTCTGAGGCTCTGACCTCTGGTCCTAGACTCTCCCACCAGTGGAAACATCAGTGTCCTAGAGTCATAGAGTGGATACAGTGTGGAAACAGGCCCTTTAGCCCAATTTGCCCACACCGGCCACCTATGTCCCAGTTACACTAGTCCCACTTGCCTGCGCTTGGTCCTTATCCCTCCAAACCTGTCCCACCCATGTACCTGTCTAACTGTTTCTTAAACAATGGGATAGTCCCAGCCTCAACTACCTCCTCTGGTAGCTTGTTCCATATACCCACCACCCTCTGTGTGAAAAAGTTACCCTTTGGATTCCTATTAAATCTTTTCTCCTTCACCTTAAACCTCTGTCCTCTGGTCCTCAATTCCTCTACTCCGGCATGAGACTCTGTGCAACTACCCAATCTATTCCTCTCATGATTTTGTACACCTCTATAAGATCACCCCTCAGCCTCGTGTGCTCCAAGAAATAGAGACCCTGCCTACTCAACCTCTCCCTTTAGCTCCCACCCTCTAGTCCTGGCAACATCCTCATAACATAAAATGTTATTTAAAGGGTAAGGATTAGTTAACTAGAAAAAAGCAGTGAGAATTGATATTTAGTTTAGTTTAGTTTAGAGATACAGTGCAGAAAAAGGCATTAGTGTAAGAAAGTGGCTCAGATGGTAGAGTAGACATGAAGGGCTAAATGGTTCACTCCTACTTCCATTTCATTTATTCGAAAGGCCACCGAGTAAAAAAATACGTTCTTTAGCAGAAGTTATTGGACATCTGTGAGGTACTCCATGCATCCTGTCTTGCCCACACTGCTCTTCAATGTCTGCCATAATTAACTTTGACAACACAGGTTGCCACAGCGTTGTTAACACCACATCTACTTATCCACATGTAGGTAAAGAGATCTACACTCACCCCACTCTCAGACAACTGTTCGTTGTACAATTGGACAATAACCAGAGACTCTGCTTACATGTAAAAGCAGCCGCGAGAGGAAGGAAACGACAACATTGGCCGAGACAGAATAAGAAGTGGTCCTGGACTCAGGGACTTTCTTCCCTGGAGCAGTAGGAGCGCACCTTCCAATATGGGAGGGTTCAAAAGGAATGGAAAACCAATCAATCTGAGTTACATCACACAAAAATTGGAAGCTGTTGGACTGCAGGAGCATCTGATTTGTAACTCAACCAATTAGGACAAGGATCTGAATATAAAGAAGTAAATTTAAATTGGCATTACATAGTATAATTTATAATTTCTCTTTAAATCTCTTAACATTTATTATTTTTCTTTAAAATAAAAGCTTGAACTGTCAAATTTAAATATTGCTTAAAATGTGAACAAAAAATGTAAATAATAATAGTAGTGTAGTACATTAAGGGAACAAAGTACTGAAGATAGACACAAAATGCAAGACCCTTCCTCAGTCCCGAAGAGTCTTGCATTCCATCCCTTCAGAGATGCTGCCTTTCCCATTGAGTTACTCCAGCGTTTTGTGCTATCTTTGGTGTAATCCAGCATCTGCAGTTCCTTCCTACACAAAGTGATAATGAGAATATCTAAGATTATCGATGAAATAAAAGGCATAGAACATGCTCAGGAAATTGAAGATTAATAACTGAGAAATCCCAGTCATGTATGAACATCGAGATGATTCTGATGTTCAGGGGATAATGAGTAAATAAATTACAGAGCCGAAGAAGCAGAAAGCTCAAGATTTCTCAGGACTGAGTGCCATTTTGAGGCATTGCAACCAGAGAGAGTTCTGAAAACAACAGGAAAAGATGGGAAATGTGGAAACCATTATAGTGTGGGCCACTCTCAGACGGATACACAATAGAAGGGGGTTAAGAATGTGATGCGAGTTGGTGGTGAAGAGGCCTGAAGAAATGCAGACCAGGGCATGGTACCATGGGAAAATAATTGCCCAAGGAAGGAAAAAAAAAAGTGTAGAATGATGTAGTCAGATGGGATTCCATAGTTAGGAAGGCAAAGAGATTGTTTTGCCATCTCCAAAGAATCGAACCTGGTGTGTTGCTGATAGAGTGCATGGTATTCCACAGGGATAAGGGGTAAATCAGAACATGTAGGCTATGTTTACATTAATGTCAGAGGAAGGGCAGGACATACAAAAGTGAGGGCAAATATAAAATGTATACCATCAGAGGTAGTAACTTCTCTAAAGCATCAGCAAGAATAGAAATAGCTAAATATAATCCAGGGTAATGTACATGGAGATTCAGAGTTGGTGTAGTGGGATTGAGATCATATTGAGACCAATCTGGGACAGGAGAGTTCTTTCCAAAACACATGTGATCCATTCAAGTTGGACCAATGACCATGCAAAAAGATTCACTAACGTGTCTGGGTGAAGTTAACTTAAATTGGCAGAATGTTGGGCATCAATGAACAGCAACAGAATAGAGGACTAAAGAGCACACAGGGGAGATTGGCAGGTAGCAATGCAGGAGGAAGTAGCACAGATTGGAGAGGGAAACTATATGAGAGTGCAAGAAGAACAAGAGCCAGTTTACATTTACAAAAAATATATTTACCAAAACATGCTAGAAAACAAAACAAAAGATTCAAATCATCAAACTTATGAACTTTCAGAATACATCCAGGCAGCTTGCCAAGCGCAGCCATGTTGGTCATGTTTGCTTGGCCAATGAGAGTGCTATCAGTTATCAGCATCTAACCAATGCAAGCACAGGACAGAATTAACCTTTCATTTGGCACTGTTTTTCTCAGGAATGTGTCCTAAGTTTTTACATGAGGTACTAGTGTAGCGGTGTTAGATGAGATGAAAATTGATAAGCAATTCAATCAACTGTCCTCCCCCCCCCCCAATGTTTGGCATTTGGTGAAAATCCAGTTAATAATAGGAGTTAACACTGATTTTTTAAAGGCAAATTATGTTTGGTTTCATAGAATTTTTCATTAAGGCAACATAGAAGGACGATGAAGGGAATACAGCAAATGGTGTACGTATAGATTTTTCGGAAAACTTTTGACTAAATCCCAATCCTATACAAAAGACTGGTTGCCAGAATTGACGTCCTTGAAATAGAAGGGTCTAAAAAAAACATGCAAAAATTGGCTCTACGCCAGTAAGAGGGGTGTTGTGATTAACTGCTATATTTCAGACTGAAGAGTAATCAACAGCAGTTTCCCGTCAATTGCTAGGACTTATTCTTGTATTCCCATGGAAATCCTTGTGTCCTATTCTGGCTTCAGCGTGAACTGACAACAGCATCTGTTACACAGTCACTACTGTTTTAGCTGGCCTGCTGTGATGCGGTGGACTCCACTCTGGGCAGCATTGACCTTGCATCCTTGCAACCTTGGCCACTAAACCCACACTTGGTTAAACCAAATACAAACGGCACCATCTAAATAAAGGAATTAGATTGGTTGATAATATTTTAAAAAATATTTTGTTCTTTTTAATAAACTAGATTGATCTATAATGTTAAATTTCCTTTATTATTTTCGGTGTTACAAAATAATCGATACTTTAACAACCTTTTAAATTATTTCATATGTCCTAAAGGTTGCAATATAGAAACAGAAACAATCAGAAGTTGAATTATCACTTGAATTTACAGGACGATTGGGAAGTTGGGAGTTGGAGGAAGTGAATGGATCATCATACAGGGAGCCAGCATGGGGGCAATGGACCACGGGGCCTTTTTCTTTGCTATTGTAATCTATTATTGTGTGATCTAATATGTTAGTCACATCTGCCTCATGGCCATTTTCTGTACTATTGTATGATAATAGTACACTTTACCCGCTATCATGGAGCCATTAATTAATAACACGCATGAAAGTTTGTTATGAAATGTTTGTTTGCTATGAAAGAAAGTTAATGAAGCATTAACAAGCACTGTTATTGTTTGTTTGTTTGTTTATATACATGTACATATGTGTGCATGTGTGTGTGTATATACAGTATGATTTATATATATATGTATTTGTGAGTATGTGTATGTATACACAAACTGAACTTTTTTTTCTTTTATGCAGGTTGGAATTTGGATGCTCATCCTTTTAGTGCAGTGTGGCAAACTTAATCAATGACCGCTCACACCCTGGACATTTCATCTTCTACACTATCAAATCAGGCAGATTAACAAAAAGCTACATCCCCATTATTATTTGACATTTGAACGGACCTCTCATACTGTATGCTCAGAGTGTATTCCTGATCTTTCAATCTACCTCAAAACAGCCCTTGCACTTTTTTTTAATCTGCACTCACCCTGCAGCTGTAATGTTATATTCTGCACTCTGTATATTATTTTTTGGCTACCTATTGTACTCATGTATGGATGTTTTTACGGCAGACAAAACACAGTATTTCTGCGCATTTCAGTACATGTGACAATAATAAACCAATGCCAATAACAATTGTGGTCATGGACTTATTGTTCTATATGTACATGGATTATCAAGCCAACTAAAGCAGTGGAAGGAATCAATGTTACATTTATTTCCTTGATTAATTTAGCTCATATGTGTGGACAAGATTTAACATGCTGCTTCCTTTATTCTTTGGATGCGTATGAACTTTGTTAAAGGACATGTGGGACGACAAATTGTTTTCTCTTTGATCTGAGTTTATCACTGTTCTGACGTGAACAGCCATTCAGAGGCTGAAGCTGGCTGATATAAAAGTCTTTATTCATCAGGAGAAATGGACATTTGTATATTGAGCCGATCCTTGAGTTCTTATTATCCATTTCCACTCTTGTTCTTATTATCCATTTCATTGCTTTGGGTTGTGGCTTTTCTCTTTCTCACTAACTTTTGAAGATTTCCATGATCAGAACCACCTCCAAATATTTAATTGTAGGTCTTATCTATGGCCCCAATTATATGATTCACTAGGAAACTGTCTCAATGGAACAGCTCATTCTTTCCACAGTATATGTGCCAGTGAGGCATGATTGAAACCATTTCTTCCACTCGAATCCTTGAACCATGCCTGGATCTTATGCCAACATGCATGTGACTCAGCTTGTAATCCAGTGTTTATTACCTTTGTCATTATCCTTTAAAATTGGGTCTTGAACTAATCATTTCTTTTCAGCAGAACTGTCCTGTCTATCCTAACCCCATATGAACCACTGCAATTTGATCCTTATCTCTTCTCAGGCCTGTCCATTTCCCAAGCATCACAGCAACAAAAGATGTGGTAGTATCAATCCCTCTGACTGCACCGTCCCTTCTCACTACTATATTCCATTTCAACACGCAAACTTTATTGGAGTAACTCAGAAGGACGGGTGGCATCTCTGGAGTGAAGGAATAGAAACATAGAAACATAGAAATTAGGTGCAGGAGTAGGCCATTCGGCCCTTCGAGCCTGCACCGCCATTCAATATGATCATGGCTGATCATCCAACTCAGTATCCCGTACCTGCCTTCTCTCCATACCCCCTGATCCCCTTAGCCACAAGGGCCATATCTAACTCCCTCTTAAATATAGCCAATGAACTGGCCTCAACTACACTCTGTGGCAGAGAGTTCCAGAGATTCACCACTCTCTGTGTGAAAAAAGTTCTTCTCATCTCGGTTTTAAAGGATTTCCCCCTTATCCTTAAGCTGTGATCCCTTGTCCTGGACTTCCCTAACATCGGGAACAATCTTCCTGCATCTAGCCTGTCCAACCCCTTAAGAATTTTGTAAGTTTCTATAAGATCCCCTCTCAATCTCCTAAATTCTAGAGAGTATAAACCAAGTCTATCCAGTCTTTCTTCATAAGACAGTCCTGACATCCCAGGAATCAGTCTGATGAACCGTCTCTGCACTCCCTCTATGGCAATAATGTCCTTCCTCAGATTTGGAGACCAAAACTGTACGCAATACTCCAGGTGTGGTCTCACCAAGACCCTGTACAACTGCAGTAGAAACTCCCTGCTCCTATACTCAAATCCTTTTGCAATGAAAGCTAACATACCATTCGCTTTCTTTACTGCCTGCTGCACCTGCATGCCTACCTTCAATGACTGGTGTACCATGACACCCAGGTCTCACTGCATCTCCCCCTTTCCCAATCGGCCACCATTTAGATAATAGTCTGCTTTCCCGTTTTTGCCACCAAAATGGATAACCTCACATTTATCCACATTGTACTGCATCTGCCAAACATTTGCCCACTCACCCAGCCTATCCAAGTCACCTTGCAGTCTCCTAGCATCCTCCTCACAGCTAACACTGCCCCCCAGCTTAGTGTCATCCGCAAACTTGGAGATATTGCCTTCAATTCCCTCATCCAGATCATTAATATATATTGTAAATAGCTGGGGTCCCAGCACTGAGTCTTGCGAATGGGTGATGTTTCGGGTCAAGTCTCTTCTTCACCCGAAACGTCACCCGTTCCTTCTCTTCAGAGATGCTGCCTGTCCCACTGAGTTACTCCAGCTTTTTGTGTCTATCTTCGGTGTTAACCAGTATCTGCAGTTCCTTCCAACGCATCCCAACTTTATTGGCATCCTACACCGATCGTCAGTTTGTTTATTTACTCTGGAGACGCTGATTTTGTCTTTACAGACAGTAAAAACATGATATCTGTTGAAATGCATGAATTAAAGTTTCTCCCATGCTGCCTTCTCAATCCCTAACCTGTCAAATCCACGGAACTGACCGTTCCCACAGTAATTTCAGAAAGACTTTCAGAAGGCTTTCGACAAGGTCCCACATAATAGATTAGTATACAAACTTAAAGCACACGGTATTGATGTGGATAGAGAACTGGCTGGCAGACAGGAAGCAAAGAGTAGGCGTAAACAGGTCCTTTTCAGAATGGCAGGCAGTGACTAGTGGGGTACCGCAAGGCTCAGTGCTGGGACCCCAGCTATTTACAATATATATTAATGATTTGGATGAGGAAATTGAATGCAACATCTCCAAGTTTGCGGATGACACGAAGCTGGGAGGCAGTGTTAGCTGTGAGGAGGATGCTAGGAGGCTGCAAGGTGACTTGAATAGGCTGGGTGAGTGGGCAAATGCATGGCAGATGCAGTATAATGTGGATAAGTATGAGGTTATGCACTTTGGTGGCCAAAACAGGAAAGTAGACTATTATCTCAATGGTGGCCGATTAGGAAAATGGGAGATGCAACGAGACCTGGGTGTCATGGTACACCAGTCATTGAAAGTAGGCATGCAGGTGCAGCAGGCAGTGAAGAAGGCGAATGGTATGTTAGCATTGATAGCAAAAGGATTTGTGTATAGGAGCAGGGAGGTTCTACTGCAGTTGTACATGATCTTGGTGAGACCACACCTGGAGTATTACATACAGTTTTGATCTCCTAATCTGAGGAAAGACATTCTTGCCATGGAGGGAGTACAGAGAAGGTTTACCAGACTGATTCCTGGGATGTCAGGACTTTCATATGAAGAAAGACTGGATAGACTCGGCTTGTACTCGCTAGAATTTAGAAGATTGAGGGGGGATCTTATAGAAACTTACAAAATTCTTAAGGGGTTGGACAGGCTAGATGCAGGAAAATTGTTCCCGATGTTGGGGAAGTCCAGAACAAGGGGTCACAGTTTAAGGATAAGGGGGAAGTCTTTTGGGACCGAGATGAGAAAAACATTTTTCACACAGAGAGTGGTGAATCTCTGGAACTCTCTGCCACAGAAGGTATTGAGGCCAGTTAATTGGCTATATTTAAGAGGGAGTTAGATGTGGCCCTTGTGGCTAAAGGGATCAGGGGGCATGGAGAGAAGGCAGGTACAGGAAACTTCTGCTCTTGCCGATGCATCACAATCCCTCTCCCTCTCCTGTCAGTGTTCATTCTCCCTCCTTTTCCTTCTCCCTCTCCATTCTTTCTCTCCTTCTAGTTCTCCCTCTCCCTTTCACACTCTCAGTCATTTTCCCATGGTAGAAAATTCTAAAACTATAGGCTTCAAGTGAAAGGTAAAATATTTAGGAGGGATCTCAGGGGCAACGTCTCAACTGAGAGTGTAGTCCACATCTGGAATGAGCTGCCAGGGCAAACTGTGGAAGTGGATACAATTGTAACTTTAAAAGATCTGGGTAAGTGTATGGACAGGAAGGGTTCAGAGGGATATGGCCAAATGCATGCAAATGAGACTAGCCCAGAATGCCAATTTGGTCAGCATGGACAGGGTTGGCCAAAGGGCTTGTTTCCATGCTGTAACGAGTCAAGTTGTACACACGTCAAGATACAACACATGCTTATTAAAGTTCACTTACAGCGTTGGTCTGCTGGACATTGCAGCGATTGGCAGCTACTCACATTGAATTACGTAGACAAGCTCTTGGTAATATAAATCACATATTAGGCAGAGCAACTACTAACAAGCACTACAATTGGTTAGTAGGAAATAACCAATCTACATCTTAACAAAATAAAGCACAGATACGTGGAAACATGGTGGCTAAACAATATAGGAGTCAGAACGTTAATAACGCATATGAGGAAGTACAGATAGTTACACAAAATCACCGTATCTAATGGGTGGCCTGTTGATCCGTACGGTACGTGTGCGGTGCGAATCCGCATCACCTCCTTTCACCGGAGAAGGGATCGGGGAAGAAACCGGGGATGTGACCTGGACTCACAGGGTGGAGGTGGTGAAATAGGCGAGCAAGGCGCTGAACGGCGTGGGGAGGCCGCAGGGGACACAGTCACTGATAGTGGAGCAGCCGACCCGGTAGTGGGAGGGTATACAAAACGCAAAACCTCTGGATGCAGCGGCCACTGCAGTCCATCTGTCTTTTTATTATTTTTTTGTGTCGTTTGAATGTAGTTTTTTTTTTTTTTTGACTGGGTATGTATGTGGGGGCGGGAGGGGAAACTTTTAAAATCAATCGCCTGCACGGAGAACCCGACCTTTTCTCTGTCGGGTCTCCGTTGTTGTTGGGGCCGAGCACCGTGGAGCGGCCTCCGGCAGGAACGACCTGGGGTTCCAGTCGCGGAGCTGCGGACCTACTCACCATCGCGGAGCTGGCCGACTTCGGAGCGGGTGGAGCTGTGGTGGTGCTCGGCTGCAACCTGACCCCGGGGATTCGGAGGCTCCAACCGCAGGTCTGGTGGACAGTGACACTGGGAGCCCGCGGGTCCCTGCTGGGAGACCGCTTTTCGGGGCTTCCGCAACGGCGGCTTCACCCGCCCGAGTTGCGGGGTTGAAGAGTACCTGGAGCGGGGGCTTACATCATCGCCCCGTGTGGCTTGGAATTGCTGTGGGACTTTGCTAGCACCCGCCGGGGGCTCCAACAACAAGACCCGGAGCACAGCCTTGCATCACCCGGCGCGGCGTTAATTGGCCACGGGACAATTACCATCGCCCGCTGGGGGCTTTGACTGACATCGGGAGGGGAATGGGGAGTGCAGGGGAGAGATAAGTCTTTGCCTTCCATCACAGCGAGGAGGAGATGCGCTGTGATGGATGATTGTGTAAATTGTGTTGTGTCTTGGTTCTTTCTTGTGTGTATGACTGCAGAAACAACATTTTGTTTGAACCTCACAGGACACGGTGTCTTGACTGGAAGGCGATGTTGACGGTTTCATCTGTAAATGGCCCCATCCACGCTAACCAGGTAGGAGCGCAGTTCTTTGGCAGGGCTGTGGATGTGACCTAGATGGCCATAGCCCTTGTTGGTCTGGAGACGAACAACCTGTCCACTGGAGAGAGGTTTAAGTGGCTTACTGGATTTGTCGAAAAATCATTTTTGTGCATCTTGCTTGAAATGTAGTTGTTTCTGGACCGCAGGCGGAGAACGAACCTTTGGCTGCAAAAGCTGCTGTGGTACAGGCAGGGCAGCACGGGTTTGGCGGGACATCAGTCGTTGGGCTGGGGAACCCAGTATGGGATCCCTGGCAATGTTCCTTAAATTGAGCAGGTCCAGGTAAACGTCAGACTTAGCAAGGTAGGAACACTCCATTAGTTGTTTTGCGCTTCAGACGGCTCGTTCGGCGAGTCCGTTGGACTGCGGTAACTCAGGGCTGCGGGTGATATGTCGAAAGTCTCATCAAGTTTTTGAAAAGCTGGCTGATGAACTGACTGCCGTTGTCGGATAGAAGGCGTGCAGGGGAACAGTGCACGGAGAAATGGCATTGCAATTTCTGGATAGCTGCTTCAGATGCGATGGTTTGGAGTAGATCGATGTCAAACCTGCCCGAATAAGAGTCGACAAAAACCAGATAGTGTTTCCCATGCCATTCGAATATGTCGGTGGCTACCGTGGACTACGATAGAGGAGGAACCGGGTGCGGCAGTAAGGGCTGATTCAGCTGGTGTGGCGTCAGGCTTTTGCAGATGGCGCAGACTTCAGTTTTGTCACGTATGTACTTGGTCATACCAGGCCAATAAAACATGCTCTGTGCTCGTTGTAAGGTGGCCTCCACGCCGGGGTGGCCCCTGTGGACAGCATCGAAGTACTTGTCCCAGAGGACAGCTGGAACAACTGTCTTGTGGCCCTTGACTATAATCCCGTCCTGTAATACCAGTTCGTCGCGAACCAGGAAGTATGGGTGGATCGCGAGCGGGGTGCTTTATTGTTTATCTGGCCAGCCATGCTGGATGACTGCGGACAGCAACTGTAAAGTCTCGTCAGCAGTCGTACGCACTCTGCCAGGCTGCTTAGGCAATCAGTAGGAACATACGATACCTTCATTACTGAGAACTGGTCCTGTTCAGAGAGTTGTTGTCCGCTGGTTTTGCATGGGGCCCCTGATACCGTGTCAGCTATGTGCATGTCCTTGCCTTTTTTATAGACAATGTTAAAATCAAACCGCTGCAGCAGCATCCGTTGCAGGCGAGCCAGAGCAGCGTGCATGGGTTTATTCAAGATGGTGACCAGCGGCTGGTGGTCGGTTTCTATAATCACAGACTTTCCAAAAATAAAGTCTTTGAATTTCGTGCAGGTGAAAACCACTGCAAGTAATTCTTTTTCAATCTGCGTATAACATTGTTCAGTATCAGTTAGTGTGTGAGTGAGAGGCATATGAAACAGGCTTGCAGTCGCCATCGGTAGCGGTCTGCTGGCAAGCAGCACCAAGACCGTACTGGGATGTATCACATGTGAGTGTTACTGGTAATTCCAAAGCGAAATAGGCGAGGGTAGGTGCACTGGCCAGTTGCAACTTGTGGATATAAATTCTAATATTTACTCTCTTCACAGATACTGCCTAATCAGGTAAGAATGTCCAACATGTCTTTTTTTAAATATTAAAAATAGCTCTACTTTTCAAACACGTACAAATGATTTGAAGCCAGAAAACAACACTGGAGAAAGAATACAATGTGCTCAGATGACTTAAAGCCATCCAACTCGTTAAACATCTATAATTCAAACATGACAAGTGCAAGAGATAAATTGTGGCATTAAATAGATTCACCCTCTATTTTATGGAGCATCCAGAACAAACAGTTCAGTGTTGGAATGAGCTCTGGCTCAATTTGATGATTCACACAATGCCACTCACAGTGGAGATTACTCAAATTGATAAGAGTAAGACTCTCCTCCATATCCTTCTGCTTTATTTTAATTTGTTATAACTCAGTTTTTCAATGGGTTAATTCCTAATCACAGATAAACCAGTCTGGAGAAGGGTCCCGGTCAGACACATCAACTATTCATGTTCTCTAGAGATGCTGCCTGACCCACTGAGTTAACTCCAGCACTTTGTGTCTTTTTCTTTCACAGAAAAACCCAACTGGCTGCAAGTGATACATTCATTTTCTCTATTTAAAGAATACCAGAACAAGTTATGTTGCTTTCGCACATGAAGGGCTGCAGTTAAACTATTTTAAGGGATTTCTCCTGATTTAGTCAGGTGTTAGTGTTTTTTTAATCCCTTCAGCATCCAGAAATTAAATCCTGCAGCTCGTACTACTTCAGCGTGATTGACTTGTGATGCAAATGTTGTTACCAGGAACTAATGGCGCTAACATTGATTAATGAGAACTTCGTGTGCCAACTCTACATGGGTGGGACTGTGGCGCAGCTGCTGGAGGTGCAACTTCAAAGTGCCTGCCGGAATGCCAGATTCAATCCTAATTTCCATTGCTGCCTTATGAATTTGCACATTCTCCCTGTGACCGCCTGCATATAACTCTGGATGCTCTGGTTTCTTCTCACGCCCAATATTGTACACATTGGTTTACACTCTTCTGCTTCTCCCTATAATTCCTGTGGCTCAACAAATGATAGATTTTGAGAAAGGCACAGGGCTGACCATTGATCAGAGAATGGGAAGAGTAAGGGGAATACTTGGACCATCTATGAAATGGGGAGGATTTGAAACAATGATGGGGAGAGATGTGAGAGAGTTGAATGGACAAAAGCCACTTCGATAATCCATAATAGAGTGTTGGCCAATGGACCTGTGGCAGCCAAGCCCATGACTGTCAAGAGAATATCATATAAACAGAGTGTTTGTTTGTGATTCAGTGCTTAGTTGACTTAGGAAGAACAACTGTGTAACTGTGCTACTCCCTCTCATCAGTCCCTCATATGGTTGTGGAATATTCCTGGACCTGTTGGCATGCAGGATATCACTGTAGCCTTTCTCAGGCCAGAAGTGAAATAATCTGGTATTCTTCTGTGCAGTGATCTCCAAGTTGAATGAACCCCCCCCCCAAAAAAAAGGTAGAATTGGGCATTCAGCTTAGTTTTGATTGGCATGCAGGAGTTTATGTCACTTACGTGCAGGAGTCTATGCAGAGAAACTTAACAATTGCTAGTGGAGGTGAGATTGAGAATTTGCACAGAAACATGATTAGTATCTCCAAAGCGTGTAACGGGTATAGCTTGGACCCAATAGCAGCACAGAATCAGGCAGGTATAATTGGTAATGAACTTTATTACAATACTGTAACACAGAGTAGTAACACAGGAATGGGTACACAGTACCCACACAGAGGCTCAGGATTGAGCGAGGGTTCCGAAGAGGGGCAGGCAGGAGACGTAGTCGGGGTAGCGGAAGGTCCGGTAACCAGGAGATCCAACACACGATGCAAACAAACCAGCGAGGGACAGACGAAAGGAGAGTCGAAGCCATGCAGGAAGTCGAGGAGCCGTTGCAGGGATACACCAAACAGCCCAGGAGAGAGGCAGACAGAAACCAGGAGGTACGGGACGAAGGCCGTGGTCGGGGACAGAAGGCTGAGGTGATATCCGGGAAGATGACAGGACAGGAATGGTCAGGGGCAGGCAGGTTCGAATCCGTGTAGGCAGTCGGGAAATCGCTGGAGAGTCTTGCATGAATGCTGAGAACAATCTGGCACTGTGTGAACGGTGAGGAGAGTCTATATACCGGGTTAATTGGTGATCAGAGGCAACTGAGTGCAACAGGTGAGGAGAGTTGGGCTGATGAGATGGGAGTGGCAGGTAGGCAGGTGAGGAGAAGGAGGGACCGGTGGAAAAGTACTGGGAGGTGAAGTGGATGAGAATGAGGAGAGGGCAGACTGTGACAGAACCCCCCCCCCCCCCCCCCCCCCCCAAGGGACGGCTCCTGACGTCCCAAAACAAAAAAAAAAACTATAAAGAAAATAAACCCAATCCCACGCAGAGTTGGGTGGGAGGAGGGGGACCGGAGGAGGGCTAATATTCGTCCAAGACATCCATGTCCGCATCCTCCTCCATGGCATCAGAGGAAAGCTCCGTCTCGTCGTCACTGGGCGCCTCAGACGGAAGAGGGGACAGAGTCTCAGGAGCGGCGACCCCTCTAGGAGTGGCGGACTTGGACGGCTGGTCGGGATGACGCCGGTGAAACTCCCTGATGAGGGAGGCGTCCAGGATGTGTCGAGCAGGAACCCAGGACCTCTCCTCTGGACCGTAACCCTCCCAATCGACCAGGTATTGGAGACCCCTCCCGCGATGGCGGGAGCGCAGGAGGCGGTGCACCGTAAAGGCGGGGCCTCCGTCGATGAGACGAGGAGGTGGAGGAGGAGGGACTGCGGGGACCAGGGAACTCTCCCGGACTGGCTTTACTCTGAACACGTGGAACGTAGGATGGACCCGCATGGAACGAGGCAACTTGAGCCTCACAGCCGCTGGGTTGATGACCTTCTGGATCTCAAAGGGACCGATGAACTTGGGTGCCAACTTCTTGGACTCCACCCTCAAGGGAAGGTCCCGGGTCGACAGCCACACCTTCTGGCCCGCGAGGTAGGTGGGGGCCTGGGTGCGGTGACGGTTGGCAGCCGTGGCGTAACGGTCCACGGAACGGAGAAGAGCCGCCCTGGCTTGGGTCCACGTCCTGCGGCAGCGACGAATGAAGGCCTGGACGGACGGGCAGGAAACCTCTTTCTCCAGCGCCGGGAACAGTGGAGGCTGGAACCCGTAGGCACACTGGAAAGGGGAGAGCCCAGTGGCCGAGCTTGTCAGGGTGTTGTGGGCGTACTCCACCCACAACAACTGCTGGGACCAGGAGGAGGGATGCTTGGACACCATACACCGCAGCGCCGTCTCCATCTCCTGATTCTTCCTTTCAGTTTGGCCGTTGGACTGGGGATGAAATCCGGACATCAGACTCACGGTGGCCCCCACAAGCGTGCAGAACTCCCTCCAGATCACAGAGGCAAACTGGGGTCCCCGGTCGGAGACCACATCGACGGGGAGACCATGGAGCCTGAAGACGTGGAGTAACATGAGCTCGGCAGTTTCCTTGGCTGACGGAAGCTTGGGCAGGGGCACGAAGTGAGCCATCTTGCTAAATCTATCGACCACGGTCAGGATGGTGGTGTGACCACTGGATGGGGGCAGGCCGGTAACGAAGTCCAGGGAGATGTGGGACCATGGTCGATGGGGTACAGGCAGTGGAAGCAGATGACCCGCAGGAGCTTGGTGTGAGACCTTGTGCTGGTTGCAAACGGGACAGGCGTTGACAAACTTCCGAGTGTCCTCCTCCAGCGATGCCCACCAGAACCTCCGTAGCACCATCTCCTTGGTCCGCTGAATGCTGGGATGACAGGTGAGTCGAGAGCTGTGGGCCCACTGAAGGACGTCGGACCGCAGGGCAGAAACCACAAACAGGCGATCAGGAGGGCATGCGCTGGGTCCCGGCTGGTTCTCCAAGGCCGCCTTGACCTTCTCCTCCACTTCCCAGGTGAGGGAGGCAACCCTGTGCGAGGACGGGAGGATGGTCTTGGGGCCAGAGGCAGGCTCCTCCTTCGCCAAGAACTGCCGAGAGAGGGCATTGGGCTTCACGTTGCGGGACCCAGGTCGGTAGGAGAGGGAGAAGTTGAAGCGGGTGAGGAAGAGAGACCAGCGGGCCTGACGAGAGTTGAGCCTCTTGGCTGACTGGAGGTATTCAAGGTTCTTGTGGTCAGTCCAAACCAAGAAAGGCTGCTCGGTTCCCTCCAACCAGTGACGCCATTCCTCCAATGCCAACTTAACCGCCAACAGTTCTCGGTTGCCAATGTCATAATTCCTCTCAGCAGGGGTCAGGCGTCGGGAGAAGAAGGCGCATGGATGGAGCTTCTGGTCCCCAGCAGCCCGCTGGGACAGAACAGCGCCCACCCCCACGTCGAAGGCGTCCACCTCCACCACGAACTGTCTCTCTGAGTCCGGAACATGGAGGATGGGGGTCGATGTAAACCGTGTCTTGAGTGTCTGAAAAGCTTCGTCGGCCGCGGCAGACCACTGGAACGGAACCTTGGAGAAGGTGAGTGCTGTGAGGGGTGCGGCCACAGTACTGTTGCCACGGATGAACCGTCGGTAAAAATTGGCGAACCTCAGGAACCTTGGAGTTGCTTGCGGGAGTCAGGAACAGGCCAGGTGGTGACAGCAGAGACCTTGGCGGGGTCCATCTTGATGTTCCCTTGGCCAACGATGTATCCTAGGAAGGAGATTGACGGGGAGTGAAATTCGCACTTCTCAGCTTTAACGAAGAGCGAGTTCTCCAGGAGCCGATGTAGAACTGCCTGGACGTGGTGTACGTGTTCCTCCTTGGCCCGTGAAAAGATGAGGATGTCATCAATATAGACGAACACGTACTTGTTCAACATGTCTCTGAGAACGTCATTGACCAAAGCCTGGAAGACGGCCGGTGCGTTGGTGAGGCCAAAGGGCATCACCAGGTATTCATAATGTACCGTGGGAGTGTTGAAGGCGGTCTTCCACTCATCTCCCTCTCTGATGCGGACCAAGTGGTAGGCGTTGCGTAGATCCAACTTCGAAAAGATGGTGGCCCCCTCCAGGAGCTCGAAAGCAGAGGAGATGAGTGGGAGAGGGTAGCGATTCTTCACCGTGATGCCGTTGAGCCCCCAGTAATCTATGCAGGGACGCAGAGATTTGTCCTTCTTCTCCACGAAGAAGAACCCAGCCCCAGCAGGAGACGAGGAGGGACGGATGAGACCAGCAGCCAAGGAGTCATTTATGTATTTCTCCATGGCGCCTCTCTCAGGGGCAGACAAGGAGTAAAGGCGACCCCTAGGAGGAGCGGAACCAGGCAGGAGGTCTATGGCGCAGTCATAGGGCCGATGAAGAGGAAGGGAGGTGGCCCTAGACTTGCTAAGAACCTCCCCAAAGTCATGGTACTCGGCTGGGACCCCCGTCAGATCTGGAGCAGTACTGGAGCAGGTAGCCGGCTGAGGAGCGGAGGCTTGCTTCAGTCACACTTGGTGGCAGGAAGGGCTCCAACCCAAGATGACCCCCCGTCCTCCAGTCGATGTTGGGGTTGTGTCGCTGAAGCCAGGGGTAACCCAGGATGAGGGGAAGACGGGCAGACTGCAGGATGTGTAACTGGATGGTCTCATGGTGATTACCAGACAGGAGCATGCGCACTGGGACCGTCTGGTGAGAAACAGTCCCCAGGAGATGGCCGTCGAGGGTGTTGGAGGGAACAGGTTTAGGCAGGGGAACACAACTGATGCCTAGCTGACGGGCTAGTTCCATGTCCATAAGATTAATGTCACAACCAGAGTCTATGTAGGAGGCGAGGGTGTGAGAACCATCAGACAACAGCAGACAGGCATGACAAAGAGGGCGTCGGGCAGAGGAAAGTTCAGAGGTTCAACTCACCAGTAATTCCTCCGCTACTGGTGAGTCTGGCCTTTTACTGGACACTTGGAGATGTAAGGACCCGCCAGGCCACAGTAGAGACCGAGGTTCCCCCCACGCCAACGTTCCCGTTCCTCGGGGGTGAGACAGGTGCGACCCACCTACATGGGTTCGGGTTGCCTCAACGGTTGCCCCGACGAGGGTAGTCCAGTCTCCGGAGGAAAACGAGCTTGGGTGGATAGCTGGCGGACCGCGTGTCCCTGTCGCCTCTCCCGACGTCTCGCCAGGATGCGTCGGTCCAGACGGGTCGTTAGCTCGATAAGCCCATCCAGAGAAGAAGGAAGGTCGTGGGACACCAACTCGTCCTTGATATAGTCATTCAAGCCCAGCAAGAAAGCGTCACACTGGGCCGGGGCGTTCCAATCACTGACGGGCCCTGGTGCGAAAGTCGATGGCGAAGTCAGCGACGCTCTGGTTCCCCTGGCTCAACCCCAGCAGACCTCCCGCAGCGTCCGGACCCATCGAAACCTCACCTTGCGAAGCTCCGCGGCGAAGGCCTGGAAAGAGGAGCAAGCCGGCGTGCGTCGCTCCCATTCAGCCGTTCCCCACAGCCGAGCTCTGCCAGTCAGGTGATTAATGGTAAACGCCACTCTCGCCGCTTCCTGGGCGAAGGTGTAGGGCTGTAGGACGAAGAGAATGGAACAGTTCGTGATGAATGGGTTGCAGCCCTCCAGCGTAGCGCTCCGGGGTTCCCACCCGGGGCTCAGGTGATGGTCCTGGCGGACCGGGAGCTGGTGCTGTCGGAGCCGGAGGCGAAGCCTGGGGTGTAGCCTGGGCGAGGGTGGTCGTCAGCTGTTGGACCTGGGTGGCTAGTGCAACCAATACTTGCTCTTGGTTTGCCACAGCCTGTCGAACCTCGGAGTTGGAGGCAGTGAGCATAGCTTTGTGCTGCAGGAGCGTGTGCTCAATCCTCTCGAAGCGGTTTGACGGAGACGTTGTGTGCGCTGAGTCCATTGTTGGCCAGATTGTACTGTAACGGGTATAGCTTGGACCCAATAGCAGCACAGAATCAGGCAGGTATAATTGGTCATGAACTTTATTACGATACTGTAACACAGAGTAGTAACACAGGAATGGGTACACAGTACCCACACAGAGGCTCGGGATTGAGCAAAGGTTCCGAAGAGGGGCAGGCAGGACACGTAGTTGGGATAGCGGAAGGTCCGGTAACCAGGAGACCCAACACACGATGCAAACAAACCAGCGAGGGACAGACAAAAGGAGAGTCGAAGCCAGGCAGGAAGTCGAGGAGCCGTTGCAGGGATACACCAAACAGCCCAGGAGAGAGGCAGACAGAAACCAGGAGGTACGGGACGAAGGCCGTGGTCGGGGACAGAAGGCTGAGGCGATATCCGGGAAGACGACAGGACGGAATGGTCAGGAACGGGCAGGCAGGTTCGAATCCGTGTAGGCAGTCGGGAAATCGCTGGAGAGTCTTGCATGAATGCTGAGAACAATCTGGCACTGTGTGAACGGTGAGGAGAGTCTATATACCGGGTTAATAGGTGATCAGAGGCAACTGAGTGCAACAGGTGAGGAGAGTTGGGCTGATGAGAGGGGAGTGGCAGGCAGGCAGCTGAGGAGAAGGAGGGACCAGTGGAAAAATTCTGGGAGGTGAAGTGGATGAGAATGAGGAGAGGGCAGACTGTGACAAAGCGTACATGCTCAAGCATAAAGTATGTACAAAAATGCAATGCACCAATGGTATTGGGACAAATTGGGGCTGCATGGTATGAATTTCAGCCCATGTTTTAAGGAGCAGAACAGTTCTCAGACCCTTATCACAACTTTGTTGCAAGCAATTGTTTCTAGATTAACAACTTCTTGCATTTGATATAACCACACGGAATGCAGGAAAGAGGTATTTTATGGATGTAACTATAAATGAGAGGACCGATGCATCTAAACACAGCAAAGGTGCTGGAACATTAAGAAACGTAAATTCAGCAAGCCAATACTATTGTTTCAATCACTGACTATTAACATTGCATTTCATCTTTCGCAGTTCTCAAATACATGATTTATATTTGATATTTTTCCTTCATGTTAGCAAGAGGTTTTCTCAAAGTTTCCTCAGCTGATCTTTTCAGGCTACAAAACTATATTGGAAACCCTTAGTAAGCTCATCATTCTCATTGTACTTAGCATGACAGCTTTGTATTGGTTACAGATGCTGCTTGTGCAAATTCATTTCATATTTTGGGGCCTGCTTATGCAAGTCCCTTGGATGCGTCAAGGCAAGAAAGGCAAGTTTTGCAGATATTTGAAACTTTTCATCACCTCCATTGCTTCGTGATGCTACACCCACAATAGATTATTTTCAAAAAATGACTTGCTGATTCATCCTGATACACGAGTAAGATCAATGCTGTCATACCTGTATCCGAATCAGGCACAACTCAGTAGAGCAAATGGTCTGGAGACAACAACTGGCCATATTGCAACAGACATGAGGAACAAAACAATCCTAATTTCATAAAGGTAACAGCGGGCCATGAGAATATCTGGCATTACACTGTGGTGCTCATGGAAGCAGGATTTTATTTCCACTGGCATTTTTCCACAAACCACGATAAATTTAAACAGACTAATAGATCACAGGAGTTCAGAAGGACTTAGGAGGCACAGCAAATCTAGTTAGTATAACTGAGGGGGCTCCACATGTATTTTAGTGATGACAACTGATGGAACTGAAGATGAAAACATTCACAGAAATGATTCTGATATATCCTCAGGATATGATTTTTTTTTTCACTATACTAATCCAAGTATCCTTACTCACAATACCAAAGATCCTTACTCCCTTCTCTTTTTACTCACTCTCTCTCTCTATCTCTCTCCGACCACCAGAGGAATACTTAGGGTATCAGGAAACATTTTAGCCATGATTTGGGGTGGAAGGGAACGTACAATGAATGAAAGCACAAATAACTGAACAGATACATAATAATGCAGCACAATCTCCTCAGCCACAAGTGCCAATGGAACAAGTGAGTTTCAAGAGTACTGGCATCTGTCAGGAAATGAGCAACTTCTAAGAGGACTATACTGTGGAAACTTTATGTTAGATTACAAAATTAGTCAGAAGGATGATTTCTATCATTTGTCAGCATTTGAATTGGACTTGCTTGGTGAATTACTGCAGTCAGACCTCATCGCAAATGTGCTTCGGAACTGTCTTGCACAAATATTCTTAATAAATGTAATCATTTATTGCAAGTTCCCACTGCCAACATTCCTCCTTCAACTTAAAACAGACCAATTCATAATTCAACTACTTGCTATTTTTGAAGCAATGATGATGAAGACTGGCTGCCACATCTAACTATGTAACATCAGTCATTACAATTAAAAATGATTCAACTATAAAGCATGGTTGAGCAAGGAGATACCAATATTTTCTGTGGTCTAATTCCCACCATTAGCCAAGAGATTATTTTAGCCGATTCAAAGAGGTGCGCTCTAAACTCCTGGATGCAACCCATTACATTTGGTTGGCTGTTGGTGATAGTAAACTGGGCAATACAGTTCGATGATGATGATGCACAGTTGAACAATTATGAACATTTGAAATAGAGGCGTAAGACTTAGAGTCATAGAGTCATAGTGTGACACAGTGTGGAAACAGGCCCTTTGGCCCAACTTGCTCACACTGGCCAAAATTGTCCCAGCTACACTAGTCCCACGCCTGTGCTTGGTCCATATCCCTCCAAATCTGTCCTATCCATGTACCTGTATAACTGTTTCTTAAATGATGGGATAGTCCCAGCCTCAACTACCTCTTCTGGCAGCTTGTTCCATACACCTATCTTCCTTTGTGTGAAAACGTTACCCCTCGGATTCCTATTAAATCTTTTCCCCCTCACCTTAAACCCATGTCCTCTGGTCCTCGATTCCTCTACTCTGGCAATAGACTCTGTGCATCTACCCGATCTAGTCCTCTCATAATTTTCTATACCTCTATAAGTACACTCCTCATCCTCCTGCGCTCCATGGAATAGAGACCCAGCCTATTCAACCTCTCCCTATAGCTCACATCCTCTACTCCTGGCAACATCCTCATAAATCTTTTCTGCACCCTTTCAAGCTTTACAATATCTTTCCTATAATATGTTGCCCAGAACTGAACACAATATTCTAGATGCAGTCTCACCAATGTCTTATACAACTGCAACGTGACCTCCCAATTTTTATACTCAACACTCTGACTGACGAAGGCCAAAGTGCCAAAAGCCTTTTTGACTATCTTATCTACCTTCGACTTGACCTTCAAGGAACCATGCACCTGTACTCCTAGATTCCTCTGCTCTACAAACTACCCAGAGGCCTGTGTAGGTCCTGCCCTTGTTCGACATCCCAAAATGCAGCCTCTCACATTTCTTTGTATTAAATTTCATCAATCATTCCTCCATCCACCTGGCCAATGGATCCAGATCCTGTTGCAATTGTTCACAACCTTGGTCACTATCTGCAAAACCATTAACTTTTGTATCATCAGCAAACTTGCTAATCTTGCCGTGTATGTTCTCATCCAAGTCATTGATGTCGAAGCTAAACAGTAGCGGGCACAGCACTGAACCCTGAGGTGCACCGCTAGTCACAGGCCTCCAGTCCGAGAAGCAACATTCCACCATTACCCTCTGCTTCCTTGCTATCCATTCAGCTATCTCTCCTTGGATCCCATGTGATCTAACCTTCCAGAGCAGCCTACCATGCGGAACCTGGTCGAACGCCTTACTGAAATCCATGTACACAACATCTACAGCTCTGCCCTCATCGACCTTTTTAGTTACATCTTCAAAAAAATCAATCCGATTTGTGAGACACGACTTCCCATGTACAAAACCATGCAGACTATCCCTAATCAGCCCTTACCCTTCCAAATGCCTGGATAACCTATCCTTCACAATACTCTCCAGTAACTTCCCAACTACAGATATTAAGCTCACCGGCCTATAGTTCCCAGCATTTTCCCTGCAGCCCTTCTTGAAAAGAGGCACAACATTTGCCAATCTCCAATCCTCTGGCATTTCTTCTGTATTCAAGGCTGACTCATGAATTTCAACCAGGGCTCCCGCAATTTCCTCTCTAGTTTCCCGCAATGTCCTCAGATGTATCTGATCAGGCCCCGGAGATTTGCCTATCTTCATATTCGACAGTACCTTCAGTACTTTTTCGATGGTAACACTTGGGGCAGGGATAAGCTTGTGAGGAAATGATGTACCATGTAGCTGTAATGTGTCTTCTGACTGATGGAGAGTGATGGAGCAACATTTCTGGAGAACTGTGCTTGATAACATATTGCATTTGAAGTTGCAATATTCATTCAGATGCATGGTAACACAATGATGATTATGCGTATAGAACCTTTAAACATCTTGGAGAACTGTATTGAGGTCTGGACTAAGTAAGTACTTGAAGGGCCCTACAGCCTCCTGGAGATAAAGGAATTGATTCAATTTTCTCAAACCTCCAGTCCAGCATCTAAAAATCGTAATTCTTCTTTATCTTACATCATTCCATATGCCTTGTGGCAAGTTACATTTACCTCCCAGTGACTTCTGCTACTTGCTGCAAGCACAATGTGCCTCCCACATCAGAGCTTTTGCTTGTTTTAGGCAATGTATGCCAGCTTGAACAACTGCTTGTCATTCACGCTGTGAGTCCCTACTACTCCAACCAGGCAAGCAGCAGAGCATTTAATGCAGAGTGGATGCTGAAGTCATGATAATGAACTGAAAGCAAAATTCTTTGCACTGCCTGCAACCTGTTCAACGAGTTGGGGGTTAATCATTTATTTGAATCCCTGTGTTCATTTATGGATGCTTTCCAACTTAGTCCCCAACGAGTGGAATGAGTCAGAACAGATTGCACTCAGCTGCTGGTGGTCCAGTGATGTGCGCACATTTTTGATAGCTGATATATTACAATCGGTGCCAGGTCAGATGGTATAACACATCTTGAGACTGACATAACTGCACAACTCCTGCCTTCTTGGTAATTCCTAATGGTGTCCTGTCAAAGTTAAATTCACACACTTACAGGCCTCCCTCTAGTCAGAATCACTTTCTTAAAACGATTGTGATTATCACATCATGGACAGCCACAGCTAAAATTAAGTTATATTTGTTTTCTACATAGAGTAGAATCAGAAAGGATTGCATCATGTGTTTCAAGCAATAAATAATGATCAAATACAAGTGTATTCTTTCATGAAAATGAAGGCGACAATTTGAGTAGATTTTGAAAGCAAACTTAAGAAAAGCAGGATTGAACTAAGTTAGGGTAGTTCATACTAACAAGTAATGTGGAGTGACAAGTGATTATTATGAATTTCAATGGCTTACTAGGCACAAGTGATGGTTGCTGTTGAACTATAAAGCTTACATACAATCTACTTAATTAACCAAATTATTCTACCCGACAGAGATATAGCTGTTGTACTGAATGCATCCGAGCTCAGGAGAAGCCAATCAAAGGATCTACTTTAAAATAGTCAATAACCCAAAGTAAAAGGCCAACAAAAATTGTAAAAGGCCAACAAAAATGAGTGGAAATTTGTGCTGCGATAAAGGTTCTATTCAGGGAAACACCAAGTCATTGGGTTTAGAAAGCACCATCTTAGATTGCTGACCTCTGCTCTGATAACAGAAGTAATGCAGGGAAGGGTGATTGCTGCCCAGTGGTACTCACTGGGAACCATAGAGACCAGATTAAGCAATATTCTTCATGGTAATGACTGCTGCAACTCACTGTATACAGTTTAATTACTAATGAAAAAGTCAGGACTATCCCAGAACCCAAAAAATGCCCCCACCCTCAAATAAACCATGTTGTTGATTTAATTTTTTTTGGAATGGGAAAGGTAAGATGAAAAGATAGTTCATTAAAAAGCAAATATTTAACAATGGAAAGTGAATGTTCAAAAATGTGAAATATAGCTACATGACTCAATTCAGCATCCTAGTGGCATACAGCATGGCAACAGGACATTTGGTCTAATTCATTCATGCTGACCAAGATGTCCATCTAAGCTAGTCCCACCTGATCAGATGTCTTTCACAATGTTGTTATTGTAGTTGCCTCAACTATTTGCTCTGGATATACCCTCCATCTTGCCCATTCCCCTCATGATGTTATGCACTCGTGATAAGACCACTCCTCAGCCTCCTGCATTCTGAGAAATAAAGCCCTAGCCTGCCTAACCATTCACCCTTGAGTCCTGCTGTTGCACTCATAATTCCCCACTGCATTCTTTCCAGCTTAATTACATCTTTACCATAGCAGGATGACCAATACTGAACTTAATACACCAACTGTGCCCTCACCAACATCTTGTACAACTGTAGCGTAATCCCCCAAATTCTATACTCTGTTCCCTGGCTGATGAGGGCCAACATGCTAAAACCCATGTTGACCACCCTATCTGGCTGTGAGCACTTTCAGTGAACTATGTACAAGTATTCCTAGACATCTTTGTTCGACAATGATAGGGCCCTATCGTTCACAGTCCTGGTTTGACTTTCCAAAACGCAACGCCTCACACTTATCTGAATTAAACTCCATTTACCATTCTTCAGCCCACTTGGTCAGCTGTCAAGATCACGCTGTAATTCTTGACAACCATCTTCATTGTCTCCGATATCATCTATTTTAATGTCATCTGCAAACTTACTGATCCTACCTTGTACATTCTCATCCAAATTGTTGATAGAGATGACAAACAGCAATGGACCCAGCACTAATCCTGAGGCATATAACTAGTCACAGTCCTCCAATCCAAAAACAATCTTCCACCACCACCCTCTGCTTCCTACCATAAAGCCAATTCTGTATCCAATTAGAAAACTGTCCCAGGATCCTATGTGATCTAACCTTCCAGAGTTACCTACCATGCAAAATCTTATCAAAGACCTTGCTGAACTTCACATAGACTGCCCACATGAACCTTCTTGGTTATTTAAAAAAACGTAGGCAAATTCGTGAGACAAAACCTTCCATGCATACCACCATACGGACTATCACTAATCAACCCCCTTTCCAAAGCATGTAAATCTTATACCTCAGAATCGTCTCCGGTGACATTCCTACCACAGATGTTAGACTTAGATGGATGATTTTCATTCAAGAGGTTGAAGAAGTTTCCTTGGAGGACTCAGTGACTGTTGTAGATTTACATCTCATCATGCTATCATGCAGCAGGAAGACAACTGGGGAGTATCTTTAACATAAGAAGCCGAAAGCTTTTGAAACCAAAGTACATATTCATCTTTGCCCACCAGCTGGATCGATTCACTGCTCATTATGCTCCCACAATATGTCCCTCATTAAAAGGACCGAGTATTGGAATGGTCACACAATGGAAGCAAACACTCAACAAACATTTAGCACCAGTGATCATAATCATCATTTTACATCACTCGATTCATTCCTGAAGGTGCAGATATAAATGGATTTGGGCAACTATATTCAAATTAAAATATCTAATTAAACAGTTTAAATTAAAGTTGGGCTTCTCCAAACACATGGAAATCATTTATTTTTAATTATAAGATGAAAAATTATGCTGGAATCATTATTCCTAAAAATGATGCCATTTATCTTGTTATCTTCATCGCTGTAATGCATTGTGATGGTAATTAATCATTTTAATACCTTTTGCATTTCAAATATATTGTATCAGTTAGCTTAAGACTTGAAGAGGAAAACAAATCATGAAAGAGCAATGATGATGAACAATAATGGGCAGCTCAGTGGGGCAATGAACGTGCTCTCTTTAGCCTTTAGGTCAGTCTGAAGAAGGGCCTCGACCCAAAACGTCACCCATTCCTTCTCTCCAGGGATGCTGCTTGTCCCACTGAGTTACTCCTCGAGCATTTTGTGTAAATCTTGCTCTCTTTTAATCAGGATATCAAGATATCAAAACATCAGGATTCATTCTTCTCCTGACAACGTTTATGTTTACTGCAGTCAATTACATATGCTTAAGTTATTGTTAATTATGCATAATTGTGCTTCGGAGATATACCAGAATAAACAAAGCAAATATTTGAGACTACAGATCACTGTCCCTAGTTACCAGTTTACAAATAATTCATCTTACTTAAGTTACCGTGGGCCAAATTTAAGGTATTAATACCAGAAACACCACCACCTTTAAGTAGCTTTATAGTGTCAAATTGACAGCTAACTCAGGACATCGGCATCCATTGTTTAAAGCGGAATTTTGAATAGGCAATAAAGGCAGTTGTTAGCAGTCTTCTGCAATGAATTGATATAAACTTCTAACATATTTCAACTAATGTCCTTGCAAATTACCTTGAAATTATACACATTGTTTGTTAGGGTCTAAATAGGCTTTTATTGATATACATAATTAATTTGTATCAAATATTGTGTGAAAACAATTAATAACTGAGAAAATTGTAATTTCTTCACATACATATTTCAAGATATAATTTTTTTTTTTTTTTTTTTTTCCCCCCTTGCTCAGCTATATTTTATTGTTGACTTCCTACATATGAAATGCCACATATTACACTTGGTATCGTGCACAATCGGTGATAACAGACACCATCCCCCCCCCCCCCTGTTATATCAAGAGTCTTCTGCAACAACAACAACAAAAAATATATAATTAATTATCCAAACAAAATCTTTTTTTACATAAATTGTATTTCACTTTTTTTCTTTTTTGTATTTATATATTCCAAAGATCATTAACTACTTCAGAAATGTTTTGTAATTTCTTCAAAAGTGTTTAAAAGTTCTGTGAGAACTTTTTCATGCAATCTGCTGCTCATCCAGATAAATACAGTTGCTATATTTGGAGATAAAAAGAGGAAGGATTCCAATGTAAAACCTAGTCTATCATCCTCCAGAGATGGTGCCTGACCTGCTGAGTTATTCTAGCAATTTTATTTTTTACAGTTGCTATACATGATGAATCCTTTGAATTGACATGCAACAGGAAATTAGATTGGCAAAAGTGAATGTTCATTTCACAGTGACTGCTGGATCTTCATGGGATGCTTTTTTTTAATGAGAGTCAGGTGTGCTTTACTTGGTAGCAGTCTTATTTCTCAGGTAGAATATTTTGGGTTCAAGACCCATGTCTGACTGACATCTGACTGGTGTTGTGCTTTATGTTTTGAGAAAGCTTCTGTCTTTTAGGTGAAATGTCAAACCAACACCTGATCTGCTATTTGTTTTGAATAACAGCAAAATACTTGTTTTCTGACATCTTGGTCAATATTTCCTTTCATATAAGATGAGAGAAAAAGCACTTGTCAGGCCATGATCATTTTGCTACTCACGTAAGTTTACTGTGCAAAATTGGTTGCTGCAGTTCCTTCCTTCCAATAGTAATTATACTTAAGGTAAGTATTGAAACTTCCTAAAAAGGATACGAAAGGTGCAACATAAATGGAATTTAATAGTGAGTACTGTGGTAAGAATGAGGTTTTGTTATAAACCTTCATGGAAAAACTATGAATGGTTTATAATTGCATAGATATTTGTCATTCACATCTAATGTATTTAAAAGATATTTAAACTTTTCAAATCTATTTATACAGAAAAGTATAAACATTAGCTAGAATCTGAGTAAATTATTGGCTGGTCATTCCTTCTTTGTTTCATATTATTTTCATAAGTTCATAAATTCATACGTCATAGGAGAAGAAGTATGCCATTCAGCCCATCATGTCTACTCCACCATTCAATCGCAGCTGATCTATCTTTCCCTCTCAACCCCATTCTCATACCTTCTCCCCTTAATCCTTGACACCCTTACAAATCAACAATCTCCCAATCTCTGCCTTAATAACAACCAATGACTTGGCTTCCACAGCACTGAATTCCACAAATTCAACAGCCTCTGACTAAATAAATTCCTTTTATTCTGAGGTTATGCTCTCTGGTCTAGGCTCTCCCACTAGTGGAAACATCCTCTCAACATCCACTCTATCCAGACCTTTCACTATTTGGTAAATGTCAATGAGCTTCACTCGCATCCTTCTAAACTCCAGCGAGCACAGGCCCAGTGCCATCATTCATCATATATTAATCCAATCATCCCTGGGATCATTCTCGTAAACCTCCACTGGATCTTCTCCAATGCCAGCACATCTTTCCTCAGACATGTGGCTCATAAGTGCTCACAATACTCAAAATGCAGTCCGACAAGTGCCTTAAAAAGGCTTGGCATTATATCCCTGTTTTTATTTTCTAGTCTTCTCGAAATAAATGCTAACTTTGCACTTACCTGTCTTACTGCTTGCAAATTAACCTTTTGGGAATCTTGCACCAGCACTCCCAAGTCCCTTTGCACCTCTAATTTCTGAAATCTATTCCCATTTACAAAATAATTTTTTGAAAATATTATCCAAAGAGCTCATGAAGAGAAATTTATTCCATTTATGAATGCCATTAAATACCAAGATGTTGAATAAAATATGTATGATCTTCAATAATTCATAGATTTAATAATATTGTTGTTGCAGGGTAGCCCGCTTGTCAAGAAAATGAAACAACATCTGTGTTTTTCATTTAAGAAGGGATCATAGCCTGGGAATTAATTCAGAGCTTTTTATTTGTTGTTTTAATATTTACAATAAAATGTGTGAATGTTCAATGTGCAGTTTTCCTTTGTCATCACTACTTGCATAATGGATACTGATAGGCATTGTGTTAAAACCTGTCAATATTGGGAAAGTAAAACAGATTTTATATTCACTTAGCACAACACAAAGCATTGGAGGAAATCAGCGTCAGGCGGCATCTGTGGAAGGAATAGACAGGTGACGTTTTGAGTTGGGACACTTCATCAGACTGATTTATTTCCATTCATTTAAACCTAATGCACTATATTTATTACCCAGAAGAGAACAAATAGGTGGAAAGAAATGTCTGCCCATAGACATTACTATTAAAAGATTAATATTTGTTACATTGCTTGATTGATTGAAAGTGAATAGTTAACTTCAATGTCTGGGAGCCCATGTTGCTTTATGTGGATACTTCATTAGAGAAACCTTCTGGTTTAATCATTTGGTTTCCTTTCACTTTACATACAGGAAATTATAAGGCAGGGTTTTCTGCCTCTGTAACCAATCACACAGGTATACCTTGGCAAAGTAACAACAACAAAATCAGAAAATGTGTTACTCGGGGTGTCTGGCCTCGCACTGAATCCCACCTCTCACTGCCCACCTATGGTTGATGAAGGAAATAAGAAGGGAAGAAATGGGAGCCGCGAGAAGGCCATGCAGCTCATGGAGACCAAGGCTGAGCTGATCTGATCTGGATCTTAGTTACACTTAGTCTGTTCCCTCCATAAAGCCTCAGTCCAAACATGTGTCTGTCTCAGTCACGGACACGTTCAATCGTTTCACCCCCACTGCTCCTTGGAGTGCAAAGTCCCAAAGATTAACGACCCTCTGAAAGAAGACATTCCTCCTCGTTCCTTGATGCGTCGATCAGCTATGATTTCATTGAATGGCGAGGCCGGCTCCAGAGTCTGTTTGGCCGCATCCTGGTCCCATGAGTTACTTTCATATTTCTTTCATTAATCACGGATGAAGGAAATGGGAAATGGGCGGCCAAAATCTGAATGGGATTGAAAGCGAATCCCAGACTGTGCCCCATTCTTCTGGAGGGTCATCGTCGCCTCAGCGTCCACCCTGCCAAGCGTCCAAACAACCCGATACATTTTGTTGAATTCCTTCTCATTCTTCTCAACTCTAATTTCAACCTTACTACAAAAAAAAGTGTTTCAATTTCGATTAGAAAGTGAAACAGCAGCGACGGATCGGCAAGCCCGTTTCTATTTTTTCATTGAAGTCGATCAGTAGATACATTCAGGTGAATGTGGATCGGATTATGTCTATTTAACGCCTTGACCACTTATTTTTTGGATCTCAGGTGTCTGCTGGACTGAAAAGCCGGCAGCGAGCCGCAGACTATAGCAAATGGGACAAATTTGCCCAATTAAATCTGGCCAGTACCTCCAGCATTCGTCGACTTTCTCTGCAACAATTTCATTAATGCAGTTAAAGGTGTCGCGTTTTATAAAGCAACTCATTGCAAAAATTACACCACGAGGTTGTTACAGTGAATATGGTTTAATTGTTCGAGACATAAATAAATACACGCACAATAATGTGGGGAGATCACTGATTAATGTGGGATTAATGCGGGAAGATCACTGATTTATTTGACAGACTCTTGAAAATAAGTTTACTGTTGAACCCTTTATTCACTATCAGGCTTTTATTTTAAATTGAATTGCTGGACGATGAACCTTCATTTGCCGATGCATGAAACGTGAGCAAATGTATCACCTCGGGCCTCCGATGCACGGATAAATAGATGTAAGTGGCTACATTGTGATGTAATGCGTGGAGCAACTTCCAAGCAAAGTGAATTCAAAAACAAAATAAACTGGACTCAAATCCATTGAGACTAGTAGGCAGAGTTCGAGATTTGGCCATCACGTCAGTTATGTTTAATAAACTCATGCTAAGTTATGCCCAATGGTCTTCTCATTTTGGCGCCTGTGCACGCAGTCATGATATATGTAACAGAAGGAGCTCAAGATTGTCAATTTCACATGCGAATGTGAAATGTCGATGGTACTCCGTGCTAAAACATAAAAAAGGCAACATTTACCCTGAAAAGATGAATTGCGGTGATAAAATGTTCTATTTTATAAGGCCAGAGGGTGGCGCGATGTGCTCATGTTGGACTTGCTTAAGTTGATAGGTGACTTGTCCAGTTTCCACCTTTTTCGGCGACGAAGCCAACAATGTGGTCGAGTCAAAAGAGTTGTTGGTTGAAAATAGGAAATTATGAATGTACTTGAGCATTTACTAATTTCATAGGCGATTACATTTAACGATAAAGATGAATATGTCGCAACAAAAAAAGAAGTAGCGAAGTATTGCAAAAATCAATGGCCCAGTGCGTTCTGGACATAATAATTACCGTTGCTATTTTTTGAGAAGTGTTTAAACTGAATTATTTTGGCGACGCGAGAGAGTTAATCTTAGCAAGATTTGACACAGCGACGAAATCTTCCAATAGGCTGCATGATAACAATTGAACAAAAAACGGACGAGCTATTGTGAATTTATATTTGTGCGTTTTATCATTATTGAACATGAATTCCGCAGCTTTTACTTTATAAGAGTGAATAACTACGTACCGTGGTCTTGCTCCTGTATAGCCTGGTTCGTTTCATTAATTCTCCTTTCGCTTACAGTTCCAGATTTGACACAGACTTGGGAAAAAAATAATTGAACATTCCACGTCTTGTGTATGACAAAACTCTGAGTGATAATAAACCAACAAAAAGCCTAACATGTAACTCTAGCCGGTTAATTTATCATAATTGTAATTTGGATGGCAAATTGAATAATAGTTTAAGACTGGGACATCTTGAGCGCTGTTTGCTGCGACTTTCCAACTAGAGGTGACGTCTGTGTATTTACGTTAATTATATTGCCTTGGAGAATGGTTTGCTTTGCATTACAACTAAAACAACAGGATATTTTGTTACAGGAAAACCCAATGGGTCTTGATTGGGAATAAATGTTTCTGTAACGAAGTCAGTATCATTTGTTTTAAAGCACTGCTATTTAATAATTGTCAGAATAAAATGTCTACAAGAGCCTGAAAGAAAAGAACATCAGTCATAAGAGCGAGATTGCTACACTCCGTGTGATGGCACTTCACGTGAAAGCAAAATAAAACTTCACAGGGTACAAGCACTCTCAATTAAAACGATGCTTCTCGAAAAAAAAACCCTGTCCCCTCCACACTAACAGGGCATCAATACTTGTTATATTTCAATGGGCACATGTTTTTCATGATTTCTTCTGTGCAACGTTGTTTTAAATAGCGTTCCTTCGTTTGGTCGGTCTCCAGAGGGAATTGGAAAACAAGATATATACATTTAGACCGGCTTTGATGTTTCCTTTTAAAAAAACGCTATATTTCAAGCTCAAAACCTGGTTAAGAAAAATGTGTTTGGCTACGAGCCATGCCAATGGATGGTTGATGATTGGATCGCGAAGTGTTTGCAAAGGTGAACAGTGGCGATGCTGATTACCTTGCCGGCTTGAATCAAACCAGGCACAGGCGGCATTCGGGCTGAATCAGCCACACTTGCTTCACGTCGTGGTATTATTTTAGATGAAAGAGCGGGCTGTCAAAGAAAAACCCTGCTCTCTCCCTTTATCTCCCATTAGCGGAATGAAAATTGAGAACGAGGAAGATAATAAACAAAAAACAGAAATGCAACGATGTACCCCGAAGTGGAGTGCGGGGAAGAATAAATCTGTGCATCTTTTCAAGGGGCTGAGCAACGAAAATGTTTGTGAATCTCAAAGTAAAACATGGACTGCCCAATCCCCAGTTATCTAAATACATTCCAGGAGTTATTCTAAAGTTTTCTGTTAAACGAATATATTAATCATTGTAAAGCTGCCATAAGACCCTTATGAATACTCAAAATATAACCTAGAATCTATTCTGATTTCTATTTCGTTAACTGAAAATGTTTTTTTAAAAATGTATATGTATATATTTCTCTGATTGTTCCCACGGCTTTTCTCTGTGACACTTTGTGCGGAGGGGAGACTTGATTTTTTGTCCTTTCCCTTTGGCAAGAAACGGAAGCCTTCTTTCAAGAAAGTGTTTGCTAGTGTAATATGTCTGACCCTTTAAAGGCGTTTTAATTGAATATATCCTTTTATAATGATTTGTTACCGCCACGAGTGTCTTTTCTTAGATTTAGCATTTTTGAGTGGGTCTTATCGGGGAGTCGTATTCAGAACTTCTTCCGAGGTTTCTTCCTCCTGTAACCCTTGATATAACCACTGCAGAAAGTGCCTTCGCCTGTTGTATGGATATCCCAATCCCAAAACCCCAAACATATACCGCTCTGAGTCTGGTGAGAGAAATAGATGAGTGGTGTTAGCGGAATATTAAAATAGTCCATATGTGCACCATCAAGGTCAGATGTTACTGTCTATTTCATTTCCATTTAATGGCTTGGGCGGGTTTCATTTCGCTCTTTAGAAGGACACAGCACATTTGCTCTGGGTTAAGTTTATATAAAAAATTATAAAAGGTTGTTGTCCAACAGAAAGGTTGTTATTTTAGCTTGCAATGTTTTCTTATCATCTCCTAAGCCTGAAGCGGCGTGAAGCTCCGCAGCCCCCGTCTCCCCGACGATGCTGTGAACTTTGCTGAAAGTTTATTGACTTTTTGTTGGTGGGGCCGCCTGGCTGTGCAATGCGCCTGCGCCGTCCCAGGATTTCTCCCAGGACTCGGTTGAAATAGGAGGTGGTCCGAAGGGTCTGGAGGAGTCGGTCTGTGTTCGGCATCTGCCTCCCAACATAAGGCGAGCCGCGCCACAGCCGCTCGAGTGCTGTCTGACACGGTCTCGGTCGCTCTTGACTGGTGTACCTCCAGCCAGCAAGCTCTCCTCTCCAACCCCCCTATTATCCCACTTCGTCGCCGCAGCGCCTTCTCCGAGTTCAGAGCATGCCAACTTGGGTATGCGCTTGTGCCACAGCCGCCGCCCCCTCCACCTCCACATCTGTCACTAGTTCCAGCGAGAAAGCGGCGACACTCGCAGCGCCCGACGAGCTCCCCGGTACAGGTAACCACAAGACATTTCTTTTCCATTGCATCGCATTAAGAGAAAGAAGGGACTACCGTGGATTATGGGACGCGCGAAATTTGGGATTGTTTGCATGGAACTGATTTGCTTCAAGTAATGTTTTCGAAATTTGATTTTTTTTTTAATTTATAAAAATAGCGAGCCAATCTAATTGCATTATATCCAGGTTCAGTTCACTTACATTTTCCAACATGTTTCGGGAAGTAAGCTGAACATGTCAATCTCAAAGTCCGAACGACGGGAGTGCTTTACTCTGCAATGGGGCTGTGAGTAAAGTGATTCTCGGATAAAACCCGGATAATCTTGAACCAAGTCTAATCAAACCTTGGAACATAGTTCACGGTGGACCCTCGATGCCCCATCTACGACCCATGCAGCCGTGTATCGGCTACACAGCGGAGCGGGCACATTTATTGACATTCTAGGTTTCACTGAGAGAGCAGTTGCAATGCTAATGTACCGCGTAGAACGAAACTAACCACGTTTCCCCTTGGCCAAGTCTGCTTAGGGTTTCATAGTGTTCAATTCTCTCGGCAGATTGTGATTTAACATGTGCATAGCCTGGTGCCCGGTAAAGCACGTGCAGGTTGTATATAAACACTGGTGCCTGGCTGTTGCACACCTGAACCCACTCGATCACGCCAGCCGGGGCAGTGACAAGGGTCGCCGCCGTGCAGGGTGTGCTATGGAACCGGTGCATCGATTTTTCTCACCCCTAGTGAAGTTGGTTTTATACAATCGTTCAGATGTAAACGCGCGGCTTTCCGCCACAGACCGAGGCGAGGCGACCGGTCTACCAGCCTGGCTACAAAGCGAGTCCAGCTCTTGAGTTGTTCCCAGCTGTTTCCGGTGCGGCGAGAAGTTTACTCCTAATAATGTTGATGGGATGCATTCAATAAGGGTTCCGGTGCGGTCAGCGGTACTTGTTCTGACAGGATCAAATGCGGGGAGCACTTTTTATTCGAAAACTGTATTTTTCTATTTCATTAGCATCAAGCCTCCAACTAATGTGAGACAAACGTTTAACAGTAAAATTAAGTGTGTTAAATGGAAAACAAAATCTAGTTGACATCGCGAGTCTTGCACATAATCTCGATTATTTCGGTTAATGTTAATGTGGGATTTTTGCAATACGATGGAGAAATAGTATTAAATTAACAATAGTATAAATCATATTCGGTTGTTGTGCTTTTTAAATTCGAGTACTGTCCTAATTCATGAGTTTGGTTGTAACCGCGGACAGAGCGATAGATACTCAGCCTTGCACCATGCTGGAAATTTTCAGTTTTTATTATGAAGATCAAAATTAACATTTTCCAAAGAATTCAATATGCCTCATTTCCACCTCTCTCTCCCCTCCCCCACCACCCCACAAACACACACACACGGTGTTCTATAAGTTTGCCGAATATGGGCGAATTCATACACGGTTATTTCTTCAATCAGAAGTGCACTGTAATCCGTGAAGCAGATAAATATACAAGAGAGGCGATCGTTTCACTATAAAACACACCCTCTTCGAAATTTGGATGTAAAACAGCTGACTGTTGAAATCCGTCCAACTTACTCCACTTTATTCTGTACACAAACTGCATAATGGACTAAACATTTCCCAAAGTCAATCCCCTGCCCCCGTTTAAAAGCCAACCCATCCATTGTTTACACTTAGAAACTGCTTGTTTGTCTTATTCGATGTATTAATCAACACTGCCAGCTAAAAAGTGCTTTGAGCTCTTCGATTCTCCAAACAGTGTACTCATAGTGATATTGTGATAATCCAATGAGTAATGATGCCCCCGAAGCAGTTGGGACATAGACCTAAGAGGGAACGCCGATGAATATGCCGCAGCGCGCCCGGCCTTCCAATGTGCCTGCGCTCAATTAGCAAGTACGCTTCTTATTAGGCCGACACCGATGGCGAAATTGCATCGGATTCATAAACCAGACAGCAGCTCGACACAATATTAGTTAAAGCGGAATGGGTGGGAAAACTGTGGAAAGAGAGGTATTACAGACTGATGCACCCTTTCAGGATTATGGACTTATTTTCCAGTATAATTTATCTTGGCCGAATGAAGTTTTTTTTCGATAGAGCGTCTGTGTATAAATGCCATGTTCCCAATTACTCAGCAACTAACCTTCACTATTCCTATTTTAAAAAAAACAATCTGGTGTTCCGTAGTGATGGGGCGGGAGTGTAGGAGATGATGACGTTTAAATTAATGGGAACCTGCACCCATTTATCGTTGATGAGTGAAAGACATCCCTCTTCAGCAGATCCTGACCAAACGACCACTCTCCCCACTCTACTTTGCGTTCAGTCGGATGGGCTTCGGCCGGTGGCGTCCATTCCCATTGCAGACCATGACATTACAATTAGCTGCTGCACTGTTCTGGAAGTGTTCTGCAACATACTTTTAATTGGGTGCAGGAATGTTCTCGGGCATGAAGCTGTCAGGTTGGCAGTGGAAAGGACACACTTTAAGCAGCCTGTCTTGTATCTGCCTTTTTATTACCTCTCCTATATTGACGCTTAATCGTAATAAAAACCCCCGAATACCATTCACTCCTATAAATCACCTTTTGGTTAAGGCACTGCCAAACAGCCTCCTAAACGCTGCGGCGGCCAATTTTTGTTTTGGTTTTATTGCTGTGTGTGCGCGGAAATACAATTTAAGCACAGGGGATTAAATGTACCCGGACCATATTCAATATTGCACAATGTGATAGGGCTGAAATTAAAACAATGAAATCAGACGATGATTAAATATATTGATACATTTGTTTATATAATTTTATTATATTTGTGATCACGGTGGCGAGAACGCAGCTTAGTATCTTTAGCAAACAAAACGTGGTATAGCAAGTGTCGAACTAAATCGTCCTTTTTCCATTTATTCGGTCTTTATTCTCGGGAGGTTGCCCTATCTCTCGGCTGGGTGCCTTTCTATTTTCTAGTGCCCAGTAAACATCCAATTAAACCCGCCCAGTCACATTGATTCCGCGGAGATGTTCTCTCGTCAGCTCTAAGTTGTTGTTGATCAGCTGCAGTGGATATTTAAAACACCTTTTTTTTCTGCTTAATATTTTATGGACATGGACATGGTTCCATGTTAGGAGACAAGTGTAGACGTTTTATCCAGTTGAGCGTTTGCCGAATATTTATTTAAAACTGCTACATCTTGGCCAGAAGATTACAAATCCGACCGCTGCGTGGGTATTCGATCTAATTTCGCATACTCCAGATATAGCGTGAGGATGATTCAAATCGCTATTCAGCTACAGGCGCGATGCACCTGCTGTGTGCAACAATTTGCAAGTCTCTTGAAAGCGCGTTGTTTCAGAGCACAGTTTTACAAAGATAAAAACAAAACTTTGCAGTGTTTTATTTTAAAGAAAATGGCAATCCTCAGAGGTCTTGAACTGAACTCTGCATTGATACCTCGACATAGTGTAATCCGACCAACAATGCATCATTAAGCGTGGTTGTATCTCGTCAGAAATTATTATTTTTTTTTTTGTGATTTGTTTATTCCAAGTGATTTAACAGTTTGTCTCTCTTGGAAAAGTGCCATTATCAGATCTCGTAGGTCAGGTTGGTCCTGCAATATCAAGGCTTTTTTTCAGCGTCGCTGGAATATACATGCTCATCGCCCGTGCTCGTTTGCTCTTTCAAACCCTTTTGGCTTTGTTTAACGGAGTCCACTTTGGAACACAATCCACGTTTTATTTTATTTCTCTGTGGTTTCCGTGACAAACAGTGCTCTCAGCAAGAAGGGTAATAAAAATACAATATAAAAGTTCACTTTACACTAAGGTAAATATATTCTGAAACCATATATGTGGTTTCAGTGGGACTTACACTTCCGAATGTATTTGTTGTCGCGGGAGATATGAGATAGTACTCTCTCTATTGCCCCCCAGAGACCGTACACCAACTCTATTAAAATGCAGGCCAATACACAATGTTCCCCGCTGTCTGCGATGCCAGTTGACTTTAAGAGGAGATAAGTAGGACACGTTTCAGTTGCTTCGGAAAGACTTTTGTACTAAACTGTAAAATTCAGTTTGGACATTTTGCAAAGGCAAATTGGGACACAAGAGATTGGACTACTTCACGGTAAGGGAACGACTCTTCTCTCTTTGCACATAGCATTTTCAAAAATTAAACGACGATATCGTGGATAATGTAACAAGGCACCGTGATTTTGGGCTTATCCCAGGCCCCATCAATATCAGAGCAGATCGCGAACATATATGCTCGTCGTTCTCCTTGAGACCCTGTAACAAAACCCAAATTGAGAAATTTGAACAAAAAATAGGTGTGAAAATAATTGTGCATTTTCCATTAATTGATGCTAAAGATAGAGAGGGTAGAAGGCACTTCCTCTGGTTTAATTTTATTTAAATATAATTGAAACATCTGCAACTGCATGGGGGCGTTCCTCAGTTTAATGCACTTGACGTGCTCCAAATATTTTAAAATCTCGTTGATACAAGCACATGGCTGATCGATGTGCTAGAATACCGTTGTCCTTCACATCGTTGACACTTATGTGGCAATGGTAGTTATTAACGGGGAACGTGTCCTCGCTTTCCGACCAGTTAAGTGAGTAAAATCGCCCATTTAGTTTCAATCAGTGAAAAGCGACATCGGGCTGTTGGCGGCACTAAAGTATGAGTTAACATAATAGACCCTAATCAGCGGCTCGGATAATTACGGACACATAACCCCGGATTGGAACTCCTTTCATTGAGCGCACGTTGACAAATTACCCGTGACTAGTTTCATTGAGCGTTATCTGCCACGACTGTTGAGAGTTAAAGGAGAATTCTGGTGTGACTTTTCTTACCAACATTAATGGAAAGTCTCACCAATTAGCAAAGCCAATCTTTACAAAATGTCACTGTATTTTATTCTGGGTCATTGCAGAGGAATTCCGCATGATGTCAGTTCGCTTGGTTTGCCAATTCCTTTCAAATAATTTAGACCGATTACCGTTCTCATTCGCTCACGGCGTTTTATTATTGTTTGGAAAAATACATCTAACGTGGTGTTTAGTTGCTAGAACGATGTGGCCGTTATAATTATTTCGGCATTTTCCTTGTGTTTTATTGAAGTAAGTGTTCTGTACTTTCTTGCGCAAGAAACGTTGGAATAACTAATGGGATCTTTCTAATGATCCGAAGAGGGAGTCAATTACTTCTGCGCCATGACCATAAACCACTAAATCCCTGGTGATCTGAAGACCCAAAAATGCTAATTAGTCGCATCTCTCCTTATTTTCCCAAATGCAATAACGAGCGATTCTCACCGATTCAACCGTGACAACAGTTTTAAGTTACCATCTTAAAAAGGAGCAAGAACAACGAATGGTCAGCGGAGACACCCCAAAAATGCGGAATCCCATCGAATCCCTAGTGGGCTCCCTAGTCTGAAGAAGGGTATAGACCCGAAACGTCACCCATTCCTTCTATCCAGATATGCTGCCTGACCCGCTGAGTTACTCCGCATTTTGTGTATATCTTCGGGCTCCCTACCCGAAAACCAAAGTTATCCGTTTAGATTTTTTTTTCAGAATATTATTTAAGAACATAGGTGTAAGGAACATATTTAGTAATCAGAGGGGGAGGAACCGTTTTGCTTGGTGTTTGCATTTAAAAGAGCAACGTCATTTAGGCAGTGTTATAAACTATTGATCAAATAGCAACACAGCCCGAATGTGTCTCCTTGCAAATATGTCCCTTTGATGCATCGGTGCGTGAAAGGTTAGGACAAATAGCCGACCCGACCTGCAGCTTCTTCCTTCACACTATTGCTGCACTGTTGGGATCAGCATCGGATTCCTGGAATGATAAATGATGATTAAAAACATTTTTTAATCACTGTTTTAGAACGTTTTATTCATCGGGCAGCACATCCAATTCTCTTTTTGATTCAGGGAAAACGATGTTACCTTTTTTCCACACTGTGGATCACGGTGGTGTTGGGGCAAAAGTCAATTTCTGCATCCTGGCGCGCTTGCATGCAGCCTTCTACCTGTCGCGGTTATTATCGATGGCTCTTGTTAGGCTACAGGCCGAAAATGTTTTCAGTTAGGCTACAGGCCGAAAATGTTTTCATTTTACCTCTGTTTAAGGCCGCAGCGGGGCACTTACTGCCCTTCTATCGTCCCCCAGCGAGGGATATAAATAAACAGTCTTGCGGGTGGCGGTGGCTGGCATGGCCATACTTTACTGGTCTGGCTGTTTACTCTGTGAGACTCAGCAAACATGATCTGCTCTCAAATAAAACGTCAGGCTGTGTTTGGTGAATGTGTTTACACTCTGTTAGTAAGACATGCGGATTTTACTGTTATATTGCTTGTTCTCCATATTGGTTTACCTTGAGGCAGTACTTTAGGGGTGTGTGTTAAAGTAGAGTGAATGTCTTGTTTGATTACTCGTTAAACTTTTAATAAGAATGGAAATAAATCACATCGACGCTCACTCTCTGTTTTGCTTTTGCCCCTCACACCAAGGTTTCAGCAAGTTGGCACGGTTTCCTGCAACTAGCGCTCTATCTGCGGGCACCATGGGCAGTAAGACTATTCCGGCTCCCGTACCCATTCACCCATCTCTACAACTAGCGAACTACGCCTTTCTTCAGGCTTCCAATGGCGTCCCCACGCCATCAGAGCAGTTGCACAACCTCTACGGCTTCAGCACCCTGCACACCGTCCACCTCCACCAGTGGACCCTGGGCTACCCTCCGATGCCTTTGCCCCGGTCGTCCTTCTCCAAAGTACCAGCTGTCTCGGCTCTGGTAGACACTCGGTTCCAGTTGCCCACCATCCCGATCTTCCCCCACGTCTTCCAACCCAAGCAGGAATCAAGCACTATTCCGAACAAGGCAAGGCCCAGGTTCGACTTCGCCAATTTGGCCATCGCGGCAACCCAAGAGGATCACCCTAAGCTCGGACAACTAGATGAACAATGTTCTCCCTCGGCCATTGGGTCCCTGCTGGATGTCACCAAGCTATCGCCGGAGAGGAAGCCCACCAGGGGCAGATTGCCGTCCAAAACCAAAAAAGAATTTGTCTGCAAATTTTGTGGCAGGCATTTTACAAAATCTTATAATCTCTTGATTCATGAAAGGACCCACACCGACGAACGGCCCTACACGTGTGACATTTGTCACAAGGCGTTCAGGAGACAGGATCACCTCCGCGACCACAGGTAAGGAGGCATCCCGGTTTCATTTTGAAGGGGGAGGGTAAAGGGTGAGCGCCGGAATGAACTCCGCTTAGTTGAGGTTCTATTGTCGAAGTCTCAGGAGACCCCTGCAGAACCGATTGTAAACAGCAGAGGACCAGAAACTTTGATCCAATTTCAAGGAGTTCAAACTTTTATGTCAAGGCGTCGCAACACGAGTCTTGGTAGTAACGTCGGCAGCTTAATTCCTCTCCCCAGAATCGCATGGGAATTCTCGTTGAATTGAAGGCAGGGCAGATACGATAGTGGCGTTTAAGAGGCGTATGCGGGGAATGGGGGATGTGGATCACGAGGAGACAGAGGAGATTAATTTGACCTGACATTACGTCAGGGGCGAACATTGTAGAATGAAGGGCATGTTCCTGTGCTACACCTTTCTAAATCCCAAGTTCTATGGTGGTTTAAATGGCTGGCTGGCAATACTATTTATGAAAACGTGGATACATATCTTGTCAAGCGAATTTGTAATGTGGGTGAAACAGCATAGCAGCAGCTCACTGAAAGTGCTTTGAATAATTCCGTTGATTTTACAGACGTATGATTTTTTTGTTGTTGCTTTGATGTAGGTACATTCATTCCAAGGAAAAACCCTTCAAATGTCAAGAATGCGGCAAAGGATTTTGCCAGTCCAGAACATTAGCCGTTCACAAAACACTGCATGTGCAGGTAAAAGAGCTCAAAACCGCAAAAATAAAGTGCTGAGCACGCCTGCAAACAGGACTTACTGAGTGGAACTTTGATGAACGCCTATAACGTGGACATATCTGTCAAATTTAGAAGCAGCATAGACTATATCCATTCTACCGCCGTTCTTTTCTGTTATTTTAATTCCATTTGGAACAGGTTATCTGTATCTGTGGGATACCACTCTCAGACGATCCGTATCGTTTTCGAAGGGAGAGCAAAAACCTTTTTGTTTCCCTCCTGTGGCACAAGGGCTGTTGACGACCTCCATCGTGAACTTGGAGTCTGGAAGTTGCTGCATTGCCTTCTGTGTTTAACATGAATGAATCTCCGCGCATACGCCCGACCTGTGGCGAAAGTGTGACCTAAGAAGCAATCTGAAATATCCACACTGACCTAACCATGCAAACTCAAAGGCTTTGCGGAGAAACGTTGACCCGAGGCACCATCCATTACCTCACGTACATCCCCAGAGACAAGCCAGAGATCCCGGAGTGTGGGCAGTCGTTGTTTTTGAGTTAAATCCGTCGAAATTTAGGGCAAAGAATGGAATAAATGTTCAGATTTCGGCTGGAGGTCAAACAGAATACAAAGCAGCGGTGAACGGGTAAAGATGTGGAGACTCAGTGCTGTTTGAATGTATGAGAAACATCTGACAATGGGCTGGGGTAAGGCAGAGATACCCGTGTAACGTAGTAAGGAGAGCCGAGCCACATATCTATCACCGCAAACAACAACAAAAAACAATGCAGCGAAGGGGTCGAAATGTGTACCGCAGGGGGTCGTTAGCTCGTCATCTGCGTTGCTTGAATCGGAACAGCGAAACAGCGAAACACTGAGCTGTGTAGCGGGAGCGCGGGTGTTGGAAACAGGGCAGATGGTTGATAAAAACAACAGGGGGGAAAATGAAGCGAAAGAACATAAAATCTCCCAAGTTAAGAACATTCTAACTACATTCCATTCTCCGTGTTTTTTCTAAACACAAATGGTTCTTTGTAAATGTTTTTGGCACTTTACGCTGTTTTTTTTTTTTTTACTATTTTCATGTATCACTGGATTTCTAATCTTTTTAAACGAATAAATTGCCATTTCCTAGGCAGCATTTAGTGCGCTGGCCGTTTCTTTACCAAAGGAGATTTCTGTTATATACAACGAGGCCGTGTTCCATTTTCACCGCCTCTAGGCGGAGAACGAATTGGACAAGCCACAGTCTACCTATTCACAGTCTACCTATTCACCTTTACACCCAAACCTACACTCATCGAAGAGACGGAACAGCGTCTCTGCATACTTTCCTCCGCTAGATCCGCACCCATCGCCCCTCCTTTAGTATTCGGCTGTCGCTTGCAGCAGGGGAGATAGAATTGACGTTTTCAATCCGCCTTTTATTTTTGCGAGCAGCTTCGATGCGAGTGGCCTTTGTGAGCGAGGTCGCTTACCTGCTGATTTAGGGGAATGGTAGCGTTGAGATTTAAGGCAGAAACTTCCCTGCTTTTCACCGACAGTTTTTAGGTACGCCAGATTGGCCAAATGCATTCAGTAAGATAGGAACTCTATATAGAAGGGGCACGACCAATCGTCATTGCTAGTCTATGATGTGTGTATTCTCTACTGTAAACCCACTCAAGATTTGAACGTGTCCATGGAGAGGCTGGTATAAAAACACGCTTCAGAATCATATTAAAATCCTATTACGTTTAGGTTTTGTTTTACATCTAAAGGAAAAATAAACGGCCCACACTCCCACAACCTCTTCCCATTCCAATAATACTTCTCCCGCCCATGTCGTGGTGTCTATTCAAACAGTCGTGGTTATTTTCACAGTCCTTTTTCTATATTCCAATCTAACGATTAGAAATTAAAATATTATACTAGATCAGGATTGAGCACGCCGTCATAAAGCACGGGGTTACCGTACCACAGTACATACATTCGAGACTGATCTCTAATCACCTCTGACGAGGATCTATCCTTGCAGCCAAACTGCAGTGAACATGATTTTGCACACTTATCTGGCTAATAACCAAGGTTGAAACCTTCTTCAGGTTCACGAGAAACCCGCATTCTGTGGCGTGAGGCTTCACATTGGAACGGGCACCTTACACAACAGCAGGTTAGAACAGGGCGCGATTCTTTGAAGACACAAAATGCTGGAGTAACTCAGCAGGTCGGGCAGCATCTCAAGAGAACACGGATAGGTAAAGTTTCAGGTTGGGACCTATCCATATTCTGCAGGGATGCTGCTCCACTCGCTGAGTTACTCCAGCATTTTGTGTCTTTTTCTGTAATCCAGTACCTGCAGTTCCTTGTCTCTACAATATTATTTAAAAGGTTTACAGCCGAAATGTTGACTACAGTTGTCAACTGAAATTAAACTGTGTGTCATTGGATCCCAATTTACTGTTGAGAGACATCAAACAATGAGTAATAGTCGAACCTTTGGAAGGGTGACATATTTACATCGCCTGCAGGTAGATTTCGCAATTTTAAGAAAAGCTGATTTTAAGATATTCAACAGTTTTCAGGCATTTAATAACACTGTTGCTGGGGTCTGGAACATATACCACACGGCTATCGTGAATATAATAAAAATAGTCCTGCTCGGAGATCTATTTGGAGGAATGAATATGTGAATCCATTTGGTGAACCAAAGTACTAACGAGTTCGGATTTCTTTTATTTAAAAAAAAAACATGCCCGTTAAAATAAAACAAATGTTGGAAGTGTGAAATGAGAACGAAAATGTCCAGAAACACACAGGATATGATAAGATTAAAAAAAGGAGGTTCACATTTTGGTGTTCCCGCAGAACCGAACTATGAACTTTTTTTAGTTACTTATTGAACTCATGTGTACCTAGGACCAAGGGGGTCACAGACTCAAGATAAAAGAACGACCATTCAGGATTCAGATAAGGACTTTTTTTCACCAGGAGGGCAAGATGTTTGTGGAGGATTAGTCGCTTAGCAGTCTCACAACGGGGATTGATAGAATTTTTTTAGACATTAAAGGAGTCAAGGGATATGAAGTTGGTACAAAAAAAATGGTGAGCTAAAAAATGGCCTTATTGAATATAGAAGGCACGAAGGACTGAATTGCTAACTCCTGATTTTCATTTTCACATTCGCACGTACTTTCTACATTTTCTGTTACCATTTATTTTAACTTGTAGATGAATCGGAGAAAATATTGCAACTACTCTCCTTGCCACTTGGGTTTACGAAGGTGAAATATAACAGCTGTAAGCGATGGACTTTGGAGATTTGGCACTCAAACTTAGCATTAAACATTCACAGGTCAATAATGAGTTTATAATATTTTAAAAAAATGATTAATGTTGACATCCAATGTCGGGATGGATGGCCAGATGTATGATGTCTCTCTGAGCGATGTTCCGAAACTCTGGTATTGGATGAATACCTCTTGCTGAACCGAGCGGAAAGTTTCTTATCATTCCCTTTAGCAATAATACTCATGACAGCTATAAAGGAGATTATTAATTTAACCAGAACATTTCTTCAATTTCTAAATATAATTAAACTGGGTCCATTTGTGGAGAGCCAAAGAATTGCTGGACATATTGATCAAAAAAAAAAGTGTTAGAGGAAACCTTGTGGGAAGGATCTGCAGATGCTGGTTTAAACCGAAGATAGACACAAAACGCTGGAGTAACTCAGCGGGTCAAGCAGCATCTCTGGAGAGAAAGAATGGGCAATGTTTCGGGTCGAGACCCAAGGGTCTCGCTGAGTTACTCCAGCTTTTTATGTCTATCATCGTGTTAGAGGAACTCAGCGGATCAGACAGCATCTGTAGAGGGAATGGGTAGAATGGTCCTGACACGAAGCGCCGTTTGTCCATTTCTTCTAGAGATGCCTCCTGACCAGTTGCCTTCCTCCAGCACTTCGTGTTTAGCTCAAGATCCATTTGTGTGCACATAGCAATTCGTGCGCATGCACTCCCCATGCTAAATTCTCAATCATACTGTTTCTCTAAGCTATGTTGTAAGAGAGCATTTGCAGCTAGCAAAGAAAGCTTTCTTCACAGCACTGCGGATTTGAACTTGAGTACAGGCTCCCGAAGTACAAGTTTTGCATTTTAATAGATTGGGCCACTCAACTCCAATTTCCCCCACTTTTAAACGTCTTTGAAAGTTGGAAGCTATATAAGAGTGTCAGGGAGGAAAAACAAAACAAAAACACGACCAACAGGCTAAGAAGAAACCTCCAGGGTAAAGACAATTCACGGCTAGATGAGTTGGACGATCTTACAAATTAAATTGTAAGTGAATTGGAGACCAGTTGAGAGGCAATAAACTGCAGATGCTGAAATCTTGAGCAAATTATAAAAGTGCTGAAGGAACTCAACGGGTCAGGCAGCATCTTTGGGGGGAAATGGACAGACGATGTTTCGGGTCGGGACCGATCTTCAGACTAGTGACAATGCGAGGTAGATTTGGAGTCAATGGTAAATGTGAGGTGCACCCGCTGAGTTCCTCCAGCATTTTTATGTACCTTCGATTTTCCAGCATCTGCAGTTCCTTCTTAAACACAATGGTAAACGTGTCCTGGTGTTGTAAGCCCTATGTTGTAGTTCGCTTAAAGCACGATTACACTATTTATTGTGCACTGCTTGAAACGCATTTGTATGTTTTTTGCGTCTATTCTCTGTTTAATTTGATCTGTTTATTGTTTCTGTGTTCCACTTCGCATGTCTTCCATGTTATCTACTGCCGCATGTTTTTCTTTTGCGTTTTATGACATGAGTTGTGTGCCAGATTGGCTCAATCTCCCATGTCTGCGAGATAGAGGGATTGCAATCTCTATTAAACAACTTAATTACCAAACATAGACGGACACTGTCAAATCGCCGCATTGCTTGGTTTAAAACTCTTAAAAAAAGTTTCGAAGATTAATTTTGATGGAACAGCAAAACTCTTCCTTCTGTCTAGCGGTAGTTGTTCCTTAATCAGATGATTAGCAAACTAACGAACTAACCATTTGTCCTGTTCTAAAGAATTGCAGATGCTGGAATAATCGAAGGTAGACAAAACATGCTGGAGAAACTCAGCGGGCGAGGCGGCATCTCTGGAGAGACGGAATGGGCGGTGTTTCGGGTCGAGACCCTTCTTCAGACCCGAAACGTCGCATATTCCTTCTCTTCATAGATACTGCCTCGTCCGCTGAGTTTCTCCAGCATTTTCTCCTAACCATTTGTCCTATCTGTTGCTTGGGCAACCTGGCTGTATGCAAATTATTTGCCGTACCTGAAAAGCTTTGTTGAAAAAACAATAACATACACGTGAGGGGAGAGATGCAAATAATAATAATAATAATAATAATAATAATAATAATAATAATAATAATAATAATAATATATTTTATTGTCATTGCACGTCAGTGCAACGAGATTTAGTATGCAGCTCCAACCGATGAAAAAGAAAAGTAAAATAAATAAATAAGCTGTGTGTCGTGACCATCCGAGGGAGACAGTCCAGGGGGGATGGGGGGCACTCAGCAGGGCCGGTTCAGAGCCGCTATAGCTCTTGGAATAAAACTGTTTCTGAGTCTGGAGGTTCGGGCGTAGAAGGCCTTGTAACGTCTGCCGGAGGGAAGTAGTTCAAACAGTCCGTTACAGGGGTGTGATGAGTCTTTATGGATGCTGACGGCCTTCCTGAGGCACCGTGTGTGGTAGATCCCCTCCAAGGCTGGTAGCTCTGTCCCAATGATCCTCTGCGCTCTGTGGTCTGCGGGCTGAAGAGCTCTCCTCTCCGCCTCCGTGCATCTGAGATACCACACAGAGATGCCATAGTTAATATGCTCTCTGTGGTGCAGCGGTAGAACGTTGTCAGCAGCTGTTGGGGCAGGCCAGTCTTTTTTACTGTCCTCGGGAAGAACAGTCATTGCTGTGCCTTCTTGACCAGCCTAGTGGTGTTGGTGACCATGTGAGGTTCTCTGAAATGTGAGTGCCCAGAAACTTAAAGCTGGACACTCTCTCCACACTTTCCCCGTAAATGGCGATTGGGGCGTATTCTCCATGGTGGGACCTCCTGAAGTCAATAATCAGCTCCTTGGCCTTGGAGGTGTTTAGTGACAAGTTGTTAGGTGTGCACCAGTCCGCCAGGTTCTGCACCTCTGCCCTGTATTTTATTTCATCACTGTTGGTGATCAGCCCAATCACTGTTGTGTCGTCTGCAAACTTCATGATGGTGTTGGTGTCGAATGCAGGAACACAGTCGTGAGTGAAAAGGGAGTAGAGCATGGGGCTCAGTACACAGCCCTGTGGTGTGCCGGTGCTCAGGGTGATAGTGGAGGACAGGTGCGGGCCCAGTCTTACTGCCTGCGGTCACTCCGTCAGAAAGTTCAGGATCCAATCGCATATCGGCGAGCTGAGGCCTAGCTGGTGGAATACAGATTTACTTTTCCATTCTTCGGGTTGTTGGTTGCTGCTGGAGCCTGTGTGCTGATAGTTTATGTTCCATGTATATTGTTTGCTGGGCACTGTATCATCGGATCGCAGACTACTTGCGAGACAAAAGGAGGCCATTCAGCCCATCTATGAGCAGAGCCGAAGTAGAGTGGTATAGCGGTAGATATGCTGCCTCACAACGCCAGACCCGAGTTCGATTCGGACTTCGGGTGCTGTGTGTCCGGAGGTTATGCGTTCTCCATGTCACCGAGTGTGTTCTCTCCGGGTGCTCCTGGTTCCTCCCACATTCCAAAGATGTACAGGTTTGTAGGTTCGTTGGCTTCTGTAAATTGTCTCCAGTATGTAGGATGGAACTGGTGTAGCGGTGATGTTGGTCGGCACGGACTCGATGGGCCGAAGGGCCTGCTTCCACACTGAATATTTAAAGCAAACTAAAGTAAGAGCTGTCCGGCCCAACACCGCCTTCCAGCCTTGCTCCCGAGCCTTAAGCGGCTCATAGTATTGATAGCTGGTAAATCTGCATGTGTTGGGCCAAATATTGATGGCACCAGTCCATTGACCGTTATCAGCCCAGGTCTCTTTGGTTGTCAGAGCATAGGGGCTCGATTTGGGGATTAGTGCATCATTGGAGACTCTGTCACTGGTCAGGCCGATCCATTGGAGCTCGGAGCAGGCTGTGGGTTAGTTAGCGTGGCGGGATCTCAGCATCTACACCTGGCAAGTTCAGGTCCTGGGTGACTTTCGCCAGTGATTTGCGGACAGCAGGCTTATGCGAACAAGAGCTAGCCCAACACCGGTGCAGTAGACATGCTGCCCCACGGCCCGAGACCCAGACTAAATCCTGACCTTGACTGCTCGCTGTGTGGAGTCCACATGTTCTACCTGTATCTCAAAGGTTTTTTTCCAGTGTCCTCCAGATTCCTCCCATATCCCAAAGATGTGTGGGTTGTTGTAGGTTATTGATAGGGGACGATCAGTCATGATCACAATGAATGGCGGTGCTGGCTCGAAGCACCGAAAGGCCTCCTGCTGCACCTATTTTCTATGTTTCTATGTTTCTATGTTAATTAGTTACGGCAAATTGCCTTGCAGTGTAGGTATAATAGGATCTGTGGAGTTGGTGGAAATGTGGGTTGAATAAAATAAATGGGATTCATTTAGGATGAGTTATTGATGGTAGGTACCGATTCTGTGGGCCGAATGGTCTGTTTCCATGCTCTATCTATAAATCTATGTCAACTGCTTTAGAGAAAACAAGTTAGAAATATTATGGTGTAATCTGCTAAATCTTTGATCACTTTCCCAAGGCAGGTAAAGTAAGGAAGTCTGAAGAAGGGTCTTGACCCTAAATGCCACCCATTCCTTCTCTCCAGAGATGCTGCCTGACCCGCTGAATTACACCAGCATTTTGTGTCTGTCTACAAAGTAAGGAAGACGTTGAGTAAAGGCAGTTCTTGCGATATTGGATATATCAGCCAATGACAGTCCTCCTATTGGTTTCAAAATCTTTGACAGGGAATGTGAAATGAACAGGCAAGAAACTATAAGTTGATCCATGTGTTTCAGTCATGTTACAAATAACCAATCGGCTGCCCACTGTTGTTCAGCCCACTGCTTTCTGATGAGATAAAAAACACAGATCAAAAACCAGGCCAAAAATGGGAACAAAAAATGTTGGAAGAATTCTCTCCATCTTCCTGATGCAATCAGAAGTGAATTCCAACCCTGGCAGTGGTGGTGATGGTGGAGACAGATCCTCTGGTAGAATTTAAGAGGTTTTTAGGTAGACACGTGGTTATGCAGGGAATGGAGGTATTTGTATCACTTGCAGGCAGAAGAGTTTAGTTTGACTTGGCATCATGTTCAGTGTGGACATTGTTGGCTGAAGGGCCTGTTCCTGTGCTGCTCTATGTTATGCAAATTCCCTCCATTCTCTGTATGTAGCAATGTAAGCCTCCTCCAGGAACTTGGCCAGCTCACTTTCGAATGTTTGAAGTGAATCTGCACTCATGGCGTGAGCTGCCAAGGTATGCCAAAGGTCATTGACCCTCTGGGAAAAGAGAAAAAGCTTCTGACGTTTAACTTACTTCTATGAATTAAAGAGAACTGAGGTGCAAAACCTTATTTATTTAATTGCAGTCCCACTGATGATTTGTTATGGAGTTTATTTAATTTTGCTTTTCCATTTATGTAGGTATTTATGGAATATGGGATTGCATGTAATTTAGTAGCTTTGAATTTGTGCACTCACTTTAATAAGTTAATGTTCCAGTTATTGAATTACTTTTCCTCTCACTGTGTATTTATCATCTTCCATTTCTTTTTATTTTGTTTTAATTAACAGCATTTGACTTGATATTCTAGACAGCCTGTGCTCTCTTTGCAGCTGTCATCTGCAAATGCTAATATTGTGCTCCTGTTATTTGAGTACAATTTAGTTATATATTTACAAAGGCAGCTAATCCACAGGGGTTTTACACTATTTATCATAATTCTATCCCCAAATTATTCATTAGCCTTCAGCTAATTTCTCATTGATTGTGTCATAGCCTTAGGAATTGGCAATGGCCTGTTTGGGGTCTGTGATCAGGGGTTTGTGACCAGAAGTCTGCCAATGGTGTGCGTCCTATCATGGTTTTGTGGGGAGGTGAACTCTGGTTGAGCTGAAAATGATTATTGCATCTTATGAGCCAGTAATGTGAATGCTAGACATCTGATTGCAAATCCCGGAGAAGGTAGCACAGCAACTCTCCAGGTGGAAGGTACTTTAAGACAGGTGGAACACCTAACCTCCGAGGAACTTTGACTTCCAAAGCATTTGTTCAGTGTTTGGTGCCAGTTAGTTAAGCGGTGGCAGCCTCAAATACATGAGATATATTGCCCTCCTGTCTGATGTCCAATTCTCCATGTTCCAATGTCAAAGACAACTCTAAACAATGCCATCCCCTTCACTTTTTATTCAGAAGGACTTACTGCAGCCTTTTGGTGGCATCTAAGAGTGCCAAAAAAAAAAGCTTGATCCAATATAGGATCTTAGAATGATAGAAAATTACTAAATTCAGAAGGAGACAATTCGGCCCATAGTTTCCATGCAGGATGGTAGGTGTTATATATTTGACCCAGGTAAGTTCATATTTGTGAACCGTGGGTAGTATGTTTAAGGAATGAGAGCAAGAACTGGTCTGATATCAAAATAGAAAAGCAAATTATTCACTCTATGGAAAACTTACATTGAATGCAGGCCCATTCAAAGGAACTTTCCAACAGGGTTCTTAAGATAAAAACATACAAAAAGTGCTGGAGTAACTCAATGGGTCAGGCAGCATTTCTGCCTGAGATGGGTAACGTTTCTGGTCAGAATATCTCTTTAGATGTCTGAAGAAGGTCTTGACCCACAATGTTGCCTATCCATGTTATCCAGAGATGCTGCCTGACCTGCTGAGTTACTCCAGCATGTTGTGTTTTTTTTTTGTAAACTATCATCCCCAGTTCGTTGTGTTTAAGTATTTAAGATACTTGTCATGAATATAATTGGGATATTGCACACTCTATCCTGTGTTTTTTCATCTATTGATTATAATGATCAGTAAATCCTTGACTGGTGTTCAGAAATCTCCTAATCTGTGCGGCCAGCAAGCAGTAAAACAATCACACGTTCTCACAAACACCAGTTGATCCATTTCGTCCAGGTGTGTTGTAAGTAACCATTTCAACATCTTCACCAATGTACAGTATGCTAATTCCTGGAAAAAGCAAAAATTTGGCCAATGTCGAAATTGAAGATTCTAGAAAATTCCTTATGTAGAAAATTAATGGTAAGTTTGTTGGTTCCTAAAACTGACCTTACTTGCATGCATTTTATCTCATAGAAATAGGTGCAATAGTTTCTAGGACATACGGAATATTTTTTCATGCCATAGTCGCATAATGAGCTTCAATGCAGTTTATCATCAAACATCTGCTATGAAAATTCACACAGATGGAATATCCAGGGTTTATTTTTCTTGATGTACTCCCTTTTTTCTTTAAGGAGTGACCTTAGTTAAAAATAAGGCTTTTGTAAAAATTGCTTTCGATCAAGCTATGGCTCAATCGTATTTGAGAAATATCAATATTTCCCCATGGAATTGTCATTAGTGCTGGGTTCCTATGTGAAAACAGATCCAAAACATCATGTGGTTTACCGGGATTTTGCAAAACTTTGTTCATCTTCATATGGAGTCATATGGAACCTCCTGCAATTTCTTCAGTGGTTACAATAAGGAATTTGTTTATTAAGTCATTACCAAGTTAGATTTTGTGCAAGGATATTCAATTAAATAGAGAGGAATGGAAAGGACCTTGGTGGCGGCACAGTGCAGAGACAGGTCCTTTGGCCCATCGAGTCCGCGCCGACCAATGATCACCCCGTACACCAATACTACCATACTAGAGACAATTTACAATTTTACCAATCCAATTAACCTACAAACCTGCTCACAATATGCCAAATGTGGTCTGACCAGTGCCTTATAAAGCTACAGCATTACATCCTTATTTTTATATTCTATTCCTTTCAAAATAAAGGCCAACATTGTATTTGACTTCCATATTATCGATTCAATTTGCAAACTAACCTTTTGTGAATCTTGCACCAGCACGCCCAAATCCCTTTGCACCTCTGATATCTGAATCCTCTCCCCATTTAGAAAATGCCGACGCCTTTATTCCTACTACCAAATGATTACACACTTTGCTACACTGTATTCCATCTGCTTCATATTTGCCCACTCTCCCAACTTGTCCAAATCCTTCTGCAGTCCCTGCATTCTCAACCCTACCTGCCCCTCCACCTATCTTTGTATCATCCACAAACATGGCCACAGTCAATTCCCTCATCCAAATCATCTATATACAACATAAAGAGTAGTGGCCCAGGCACCAACACTTGTGGAACACCATTAGTCACTGGCAGCCAAACAGAAAAAGCCCCCTTATTCCCACTCCTTGCCTTCTGCTATTCAGCCAACCTTCTATCCATGTCAGTATCTTCCCTCTAATACCATGGGCTCTCATCTTCTTTAGCAGCCTCATCTTATCAAAGGCGTTCTGCAAATCCAGGTAAACAACATCCACTGACTGTCTATCCCGCTAATTACTTCATCAAATAATTCCTACCAATTTGGCAGGCAAGATCTTCCCTTCACAAAACCATGCTGACTTCAGCCTATTTTATCATGTGCTTCTAAGTACTCGGTCAATCTCATCCTTTATAATGGATTCTCAAATCTTATTAACAACTGAAGTCAGACTAACCGGCCTACAGATTTCCCCTCTTTTGCTTTGCTTCCTGCTTGAACAGCAGAGTAACATTTGCAATTTTGCAGTCCTCTGGACCACTTCTGACTATTGTGATTCTTGAAAGATCACCACTAATGCATCCACAATCTCAAAAGATTCCTCTTGCAGAACTCAGGGGTTACTCCATCTGGTCCAGGTGACATCCACCTTCAGCATTTTCAGCTTTCCATGCACCTTCTCCTTATTAACAGCAACTCCACTAACCTCTGTCCCCTGACTCTCTTGAATTTCAGGCACCTTGCTGATGTCTTCCACTGTGAAGACTGAATCTAGACTCTCTTGTAATGTTGACCTCACTATCTGGGAGTGGGTGACTTTTGAAAAAAATCGTTAATGAAGGATAGAGAAAAGCTAAGCTTGCATTTTTGCATCATTTTTGACCTTTCCTGTCTCAAATATTTCTTGATTGGTTTATAATAAAAGTCACATTGGGAAAACTGGATGAAGAATTATGTTTTTGGTATCCAAACCTAAACACGTGCAAGACCATTAGTGCTACATAACATTTGTGCTCCAAATGTGCAAGATTACCTGCAGGTCTCCTTCAATCATTTACAACCTTAACCTGGAAATATATTGGAGACACAAATAAATGTAGTTGCTGGAATCTTGAACAAAACAACCAAGTGCTGGAGGAACTCAGCAGGTCAGGCAGCATCTGTTTACTGCAGATGTTGGAATTCCTTCCACAGTTGCTGCCTGACCTGCTGAGTTCCTCCAGCATTTTGTGCTTTGCTTGGAAAATAGTTTGCTGGTCTTTCATTGTCACTGGGTTTATGTCTAGGAGTACACAACATCACTGAATGGAATACATTTCTGAAAGAGCTACGATTCTTCTAAATGGCAACTCACCCCCAAGTAGAAACAAGCAGTATATACTAGCGTAGTCAATACTATGCAGATCCTGAAAATTATTAAAAAATAAATAAATAGTACTCACCTCCACAGATTAGATCAAATATGTAGAGGTGAATTTAAGAGATGACTGATGTTCTTGTATGTATTTTGTGCTGCCAACCACTGCTGAATTTCGCAATGCACTTTGCCAAATATATTAAAAGTTTATCCAGCTGCATCAAGTCAATCTTGCAATATTATGTTTCGCTCTAATTCTAGCACCTGGTTTATAAGTTAATTAATTGGCAGAGCTGCTGAATGGACACCACAGGAATGAATGACTTTCTCTCAGTGTGAAATAAAACATCATTTTTTTGTGGGTCGCTTTATTAGGTCACCACCTCTTATACATACAAACATACCTATCAACATACCAACATAGATACCAAAATATAGCTGAGGAGCAGAAGTAGGCTACTAGGCTGCTTGATCTGATTGTAACCACAATTCTGCATTCCCATCTACCCAGGGGTAAGCTCTCATCTCTTCCTTATCAATAATCTATCTACCTCTGCCTTAGAAATATGCAGATATTTAATCGGTCTTTGAGGCTGAGAAGTCCAAGCGCTCATGGCCGTCAAGGAAAAAAAAATGTTAACCTCTGTCTTAAATGAGCAGTCCCTGACATTTTAATTAAGTCTTCTCTTATTCCTCTAAACTCCAGTGAATACAAGCTTAGTGTAAACAGCTTATCAGTCTGAAGAAGGGTCTCGACCTAAAACATCACCCATTCCTTCTCTCCAGATTTGCTGCCTGTCCCACTGAGTTACTATAGCATTTTGTGTCTATCTCAGATTATACAATCTTTGCTTATAAGACAATTTTCCCATTCCAAGTATTAGTCCAGGCTATGACCTATAGTTTTCTGCTGACAAAAAAATGAATTAAAACCTCCTACTGTTTTATGATTTCATTGACCTGCTCACAAATGCCAGAGAGCTGTGCTTTGATTATTGAATGACTTCATCTGACAAGTTGGGTGTTATTTATCTGGACTTGTAGCTGATGGTCTGATTAACCTAAGTGCAATACAGTTATTATTGTTCTTTCCTCTCACCAGGTTTAATTTTGAAGGCCAGAGGATCTCAAACCTGTTTCTCCTTAACAACACCACCCTAAACCTACTTGTTTTCTTCATTAGTCCTTTTTACTTTCTATCTATCAGCCTCTCCTCCCTCACTACTGCACCCAGATTACTCCTGGTCTCCTCTCAAGAATAAGCTGCTCACCACAAGTTATTTATTTCCTCGGGTGAGGTTATTCTCTGGCTCTGGTTGCCCCAGCCAACCTTGTGAGTGGGTGGTGGATGACAATAAAAGTATTTTAGTGCAGCCCTGATATGGTGCCCGAGCAATGAAACCATTACCCAAATCCCAGTCTGCCAGCAGGGTTTGTAAGCTGTGCTGCTTGACCCGAAGTGGGATAGTGTGTGGCCAATGGGGACACAAGGGGAACAGTGGCTGCGGGAGGTTGGGACAGCATTTTAAGGGTCAATGTGTCCATGGAATGGGCCGCTGGGGGCTCTGCAGCAGCCAAGGGATTGTGTGGATCTGGTGCTGCTGGAGGCCCCACTGTAGTCCGACCAGCGCACATATCAGACACAGCCTGCACAGCACAGAGAGGTGGACACTGGACAATGCGTCCATAAGGCAAAGATACGACTCTACATTTAAGAATTTTGGATCTTGGAGGATACAAAGTGGCACTGGAAACATGATGGCTCGTGTATTGATTCAGTGTAATTTATTCCTCTCCCATTCTTACAATTAGGCATGGTTGTGCTTTACTTAATTGTGCACAAAAAATAATTTCACTGTACCAAGATTCAGATTCAGATTCAATCTGTCATTGTGCAGTATCCAGTGCAGAGACAACAAAATGCAGCTAGCATCTCACCCAGAAGAGTGAACATAGAATAATGAGAAATAAATATATGTACGTACATACAGTAGTAGTAGTGCAATTTTTCTGGGGGAAGGAATGTCCGGGGGTGGGGGTGCCTGGCAATCACCAAGGTGCAGAGTTAAGTAGTATAACAGCCGCAGGGAATAGGCTGTTCCTGAACCTGCTGGTCCGGCAACGGAGAGACCTGTAGCGCCTCCCGGATGGAAGGAGGGTAAACAGACTGTGGCTGGGGTGGGAGCAGTCCTTGACGATGCCTAGTTTCATGTGACAATAAAGTCCCATTGAACCTTGGAACCAACATTAATTCAAACCATATAGGTTGGTGAAGAGGTTTCTGATCAACAGCATAAATATAATGTGAATTGGTCTAGGTTTGCAAATACCTGACCTGAGCTGGGAAACATGGCTTTGCGCACCAGAGACCAGCAATTTTTGCAATGGTGCAAAACTTAGTAAAGAAAAGCATTTAAAGTGTCGGAGCATGGCTAATGTAGAACACAGCTGGCTGTCTGAAGGTAAAATAGGAATGCACATGCATGTGTTTTCATAAAAACTGGACTGAGCAGAATGTTTAAGTTTAGGTTTATTATTGTCACATGTAGCGAGGTACAGTGAAAAGCTTTAGGTGCATGCCATCCAGTTAAATCCGATAATCTTTTCATAAATGCAATCAAGGCAGACTCAAGTACAATTGGTAGTGCAAGAGGAGAGAGGCAGAGTGCAGAATGCAGTTCTCAACATTGTAGCTCAGCAGTTTCAGACCCAAAGTAGTTGTGAGGAATAATTGTGAATGCAGCAACAGAACTGCATGCATTTTGAAATGGAAAGTATTTCTCCGTGGATTTTTAGTGACCAAAAATTAGATTACTTATGTCTTATG